>NC_050584.1:17505000-18705000 GCF_013368585.1 Megalops cyprinoides
CCATGTGGCACCGGCGCGCCACAAAATCCTGGGGAGACCCCCGGGGCATTCGCCGCCTCTCACTTGTACCGGCTGAGCGGTGCCACAGATGGTATTAGAACCTGGCTTTGGAGCCTTTACAGGTTCCTCCAAACGATTCATTTACACACGCCCGGAAACGGGCGCCCCAGCAAATGCTGCCTGTTGAAGATTGCAGTGGAAGAATTGCTGTCTCCTGTACATCTGCGCTCCGTTACCTTTCATCCGCAGCGCGTGGTAGATTTCTGCTCTGAAAGAACTGAAAGTGATAATTGAAAACAAGTAACGATGTTCATAGACGTCCATCAAAATTGTTCTTAGGTCATCGGCATTGCCAGCCCTGGTGCAAGCGCTGTACTGCAGTCGGTTACCTGTCTTTGTCTTCTGTACAGATTAAGCCCTGCAGCCTTGAAGTATTCAGTACTCTCCTGTTTCTTCAAAGCAGTGATGCTGCTATTCAGATGCTGCAAACATGAATGCCTTGGGTTGCAGAATGCAAAAAATGCTAACTAATGGGTTGTTAAGCTCTTGGAAAAGCACTGCTGCTGCACTTGTTGTGAATCATGCTTGAACCCAAATTTGTGTGTATCAGAGGAGATGGAGTGCAGCTTATGAAATAAGTTAGTGGTGCTTTCCGTTGCAGATCTCTCCTGCAGATGTTGTGTTCTGCGCACACCATGATAATGAACAATTCTGTCAATCTGTTGCACATTCTTAATGTAATGAGAGACAGTTGGATCAGGTGCACTCCTATGTCTTGTGCTTGGAGTTAGTCAATTCATCCATTTGCCAGCTGTTGGATGGCCACCATTAGAGTTCCATAACACAGTGATGTAATCAGTCCTGCCCGAATGCCCGAATGTCCGCCAGCAACCAACCGTCAATCACTTTAAATGCGGACGGGCCTAGTCACGCTGTCCTTAACGTTCTGCCTTGCTGGATATAATTTTTTAGAATTATGGCATGTGGAGAAGCTGGCCAACACTTCTTACAAATGAGCAGAACAGAAGAGCACCAACAAACAAAAGAACCAGCCTGAGCAAACAGTGAACAGAAACGAAACAAGCCCCCCTTCAAATGGCATGAGTGGTGTTTTTATGTTGATAAGCTGCACGCCAAAGCTTAATATGCCTTTTTTAGGGTCGGGTAATACAGGACTGCATGTTACCTCAGCATGATGAATCTGTTTCTCATTTCTCATAGGTTTGGCTTTTCAAGGCCTCTGCAGTGACATAAGAATTTACCAGTAAGTGTGTATAACATTGTTAAGAAATCGGCATGAATTTCGGCCAAGATCCTTTCAACGTTGCCATGCCTTTAGGTTTGGTATGGGAGTAATATTTCACGAGATGCTCTGGGTTCAGCTTTGAGTTCCAGGCCCAAAGCACGTGGGACTTAGCCTACATAGGATTGTTTTATGCCCGGGTTCCTGAAAAGCATGCCATTTTCAAATGCAGAAAAGAAAAGCAGCATCTCGGGTTTCGAAAGGCATTTTAAGGGTTGGATTTCCTTTGAAATGGATTTTACTGTGCTGCTGCATGGAGAGCAAACAAAATTCTTAAAGTGTTGCAGCTGGAATACTGCGTGCTGACTACTGACGTAGAATAATTGTCAAGTATAATTTTCTCATATCCATTACTGCGTGGGACTCAAAGCGGCTATAATTGTTCTCTCGCAAGGTGAGATGTAAAATGAATTTGAATCGGGCTGAGGTATAATAGCAAAAGCTAGCGCGGCGTTCAGGTGCTGAGGATAGGAAATTGCCATCTATGGATTCTCCTTGGTGTACAGGAGCAGCACGCTAAAATGTCCCAGATGGGGTTTCAGAAGAATTGCAGTGTTGCTATGGTTGTGGGAAATTTGCATATCTCCAAGTGGCTCTCCTCCAGATTTCTTAAGTAACAATTAAACATTACTTAAAGGCATTTGAATTGCCTGATGTGGCCAATTGTGTTGTTAGATCTCCGTTGTACAGTCAGTTAAACAGTCAGCATATGGGTCGACGTCTGGAATGCGCGTATATGATTAATGTTAGAGGTAATTAAAGGGGACACTATCTTGAATGATTAAGTTATATGCTCTGCCGTCATTTGACGGCTTGTTGGATCTTGATTAAAGAGTAACTAAATATACAACTACCTAAGAGGATCCCTAGATGCTGCAGCAAACTGCGGCTTTTCATGTCCAGTAAACTGCTTCCCAGAACTAAACTAGATGTTGGTCACAGAAATACTGTACACTTTTATATTTGAGGCTTCCACTAGCTGTTGGAGTTTTTCTGAAACAGTAGAGTACTGTTGTTGAGTTTGAGGGTTGAGTCCTTCATTCAAATACACCAAGGCCCAATGGAGGGCATTCCTGTGGGGCAAAATTCCTGATTTTCAGGAAAACAAATTGTCCGTGTTTTATGACTGGCTCTCAGGGAGGGTGTGGAGGGTCATGGGGGATGAAGTGTGGTTGTGTAACCATCTGAGTCTCTACTTCAGTGGGCCTGTACAATTTTTAGAGTTTCTGCAATTGAGCATGTGACGTTCCAGCTCTGTAAAGTAGCATGCACAGTGAGTAACCGTAGGATGCTGAAACAGCAGATTGTGTGCTTCATGCCGTCACACAAGCTCAGTTGATACAATTGATTACCTGTAGACCTTATGCAGCTTTTCAGCAGGGTCGCGTGAGGCCGCAAGGAAACCTCGCCGGTTGATTTTGGGGCTTGCATCCAGCTCATCCGTCCGTGCAGCTTTCCCCTCTGCCAGGGCCTTTAAGTGAATTTGCTCCGTCGTTTGGCCCCGCATAGACAAAAGAGGCTCTTAGTGAAGACGGGGCTTGCAGAACTGCAGAGGCAGCAAACGTAGCGTGTCCATGCCAAGCCGGGCCTCTCCTGCCTGCATTATCGCCATGCTGAAGCTCGGGGATGGGACTCTGTGGGAGGCAGCTGCCGAGCTGGAGGTTATTACACTGCGGCTCTTATCCTTGTTTACTGCCCAGAAGGCTTTTAATCCGCACTGTCTCATAGCCGTTCTGCTGAACGCGCAGTCATTCATAATTACCAGTCTATTAGAGCACCACCACCAAGGTTTCCTAAAATTATCACGCCGTAGCGAGCAGCCCAAGAGCGCGTAACCTCAATGAAAATCATTTTTAAAAATGGGATTAAAGCTCTAATACGTGCTCTTTGGGGATAGAAAGCCGATAGGAGTCCTCATCTTTTAACTTTGTAGCTTGAATCACGCGCTGTATCCAGAGACACACTTACTTTGAACAGCCTCTCTTTTCTGCCTCCTAAAAGCTTTCAAAAGAAAGGTTCTCATTAGTGTTGTGCTTTATCCCAACTGGAACATTTTTGAATGTCTTTTCTGTATGGCAGTGCAATATACTTTTTAATGATGATCATAAGTAAGGGGCTAAATTGAGTCTGGCTGAGTTGTACCCTTCAGAGTCTGTCACAGAGTGCTTGGAAATTGATTTAGATGGAAAGCACTGCCTGACAGCGGTGAAATACTTGAACTTTCATTGTTTGAAAAAGGTCCTTTGTACGTGGCTAATGAATGGCAGACCGCTCAATCTAAATTATATTTTTAGGATACTTAAGGTGTAATAACGGTCTCAGCAGAAGGAGAAAAAACGGTAGACATGCACTCACCATGAAAGAATTTAGATTTAGGCTTTCAATTGCTTGTTTACTGGGGGGAAGAAAGTTCATGGTCTGCCACTGCCTGACACTAACAGCAACCTTGGAAAAGTTGTAGGAATAATAAGGGGAGGGCTGTTCACTGCCACTCTGTGTATGTGCAGACCCACTCCTACTTTACTGGGTTTTTATTTTTATTTTAAAAAAAGAAAAAAATTGGCATTATTCCCCAATGAGTCAGACTCCTTGGCAGATGCTGCTGCTTTCATGGTTGCTGTATCTGTGAAATAAACACAAAATGCCCAGGCGCCGGCAGATCTGGGCCTGGTGGTGACTGATCCGTGTGGAGCGAGAGAGAGAGAGAGAGAGAGCACCGATTGTTTACAGAACGCGGGGAGCATCCAGCGTCAAGCGGCTTGTGGAGGCCTGTCACTCATTCTCGGCGGGAATTCAGTTGCGAACAGGGCGGCTCGCAAAAAAAAAAAAAAAAAACATCCTGTCGCTAGGGCGTGCCTGCGCCTCCCTCCTCTCCCACCGCTGGGACGACTTGAATGGAGCAGAGCGCGCACTAAGTCTTACAGGAGCAGCCTCTGGAATGAGAAGGCTGCTGGTGCATGATGGGAAATGAGGATGCTCAGCTTATTGTGACAGGAGTGGGCTATTTTCCTTTTTGGTCTCTTCAGTATTAAAAGAAATTTGTTTAGGCTTCAGCATTCCCTTGGCTGTGTTTAAGCTTCATTACATAATGTTTCCCTCCCTTTCTTTTACAGAGGAAATAAAAGAAGAAACAGAAAAATTAAGGTAAGTTGATTTTGTGTGACTGATATCAGTGAATTGTACTGTATCCTCTAAATCTTACACATGCATGATTCACATCGATCTCCAGAGTAAGGAGCACGGGCTTGTTTCTCTCTCTGCATGCATGTGGACACCCATGAATATGTTTGTATATGTTCCCTATTGTGTTTGACCGGTGTGTAGCCTCCGGTATTTTTGTTTGGATCATTGACTCGACTGAAATCCGTCCCCCTTTTCATTAATGTGTTTTCTCATGGAGCCCCCGCTCAGCCAGAGAGGGATTTACTGCCTCTGTTGCCTGCTGTGCAGTAACCAGGGGTGTGGAATGTAATGTACTGTGTGCTCCTTCCTGCTGCGTGGCAACCGGAGCAGCTTCAGCGTGCCTGGTCTTTCACAGGCACTCAGCCTGACTGAGGGGGTCTGGGGCTGGGGAGAGATCGCTCTAACGTCTGGCCCTCTCTGCTCTCCAGCTCCACCACCTCCACCACCCAGTTCTGCCCTCTGTGCGTGTGTCTGTGTCTGTGTCTGTGTCTGTGTGTCTGTCTGTCTGTGTGTCTGTGTCTGTGTGTGTGTCTGTGTGCATGTGTGTTGTCTTAAGACCTGCAGTGTTGACTCGAAAACCAAAGAAGGTGCACTCTGCGAATGTTGATGAGGGCAATCTCTCTCAGCGGATGGCCCACAGCCCTGTCCATTGCACCCTGGCTGAATCCCAGTTTGCGTCAATTAAAAATATGAGCAGGCTAATCCCCTCCACATCCTGCTTAATTAAAGCAAAGGGCCAGAGAAGGAGAGCACAGGGAGAGCGGAGCTGAGCACCAAATCAAAGGCCTGGCCAGACCCCGCCGCCTCCGCAGGCAGCAGGCTCGGAGGCAGTCGCCGCACAGCAGCAGAATCAGCAGGAACGCTGTCTGACCCCCTCTCACTGACCCCTCCCAGAGCACACGACACCACAGCATTCACCCAGCCCAGAGGGAGAAAAACCGCTAGGCCGCTAGCTTACAACTACCACCCTTCGCACTTATTCCTCTGGTCCATCATGCAGTCACATCTGGGTCATTCTGGGTCTTGTTACGGAGAGTCACAGCCCTGGTCATATGTGAAAAATTCTAAGCTTTTGTCTGATCCACGGACCAGCCTCGTGTGCAGAGGGGCTGTGCCGTTCCCTCCTCTTTGGCCTCACCGGTCTGTGTGTGCAGTGCATTGTTGGGAAAACCACTGGGTTCCTAAATCAAGGACGTTTCATACAGAAGCGGGCAGACGCGGTGGCAGTTTGATATCCTGTTTTTACTCGTTTTCTTTGTTTCTTCCTCTGTTCAGCCCACCCCCCGGAGACAACAAAGCTGGATCCAGCACTTTGCCACCTGTCAAATCAAAGACGAACTTCATAGAGGCGGATAAGTACTTCTTGCCGTTCGAGTTGGCCTGTCAGTCCAAATGTCCCCGCATCGTCAGCACATCTCTAGACTGTTTACAGGTCAGTACCCGCGGATGAGAGTGCGTTCGTCGCGCTCCGGCGTGCGTGTTGCGTTTATCCTCCCTCGCAGCTTCATTTCTGATGGGTGCCATCAGCTCCCAGTCGTGCTCCCCTTAGAGAAATGGTGACCCAAATAAAGCTGTATCATCCCAACTCATTCTGAGTTTGAAAAGAGCGTCTGCTTCATAGTAAAAAAAAAAAAAAAAAAAAAAAGGACAAGAGATGATTCAGTCAATAGATGAGGAGCGGTGGGGAGGGTGGCAGTTGTGTGCAAACACCCCTGAGCCGTTGCACAGGACAAAGGGCAGCCGTGTGAAGCTGCAGTAGAAGCTGAAGAAAGAGAGGAAGAAGCGGGACAATGGAGGTCTACAGCCCGCCAGAACGGCGCTGGGTGTTTGACTCAGAAGTTTCACCAGCAGTACACTCAAGGGGAATGGGAATAAAATATTGTTAGGCGTGCCATAAACTTTGAAACGCGCATGGATGAATAATTGTAATACCAGTCCGTAAATCAGCCGTAGTTAGTTGTCCGTTTCGGCTCGGCATTATTTTCGCACGGAACTGTGTAAATAACCTGAGCTCGTTTTTTTTTAATGTCTTGCCTCTCAGAAACTCATAGCGTATGGCCACCTCACTGGGAGCGCCCCAGACAGCACTGCACCGGGAAAGAAGCTGATTGACAGGATAATCGAGACCATATGCGGCTGCTTTCAAGGCCCGCAGACGGACGAAGGCGTTCAGCTGCAGATTATCAAGGTGAGCCCTCCCCCGCCCTCCTGGGATGCCCTCGGGAGCTCGGGGAGACGCACAGGGGCTTGGGCAGGAGTGCGTGGGTGCGCTCCCGGCCCATCACTTCCGATGAGGCAGAGGGTGGCTCCGCGACCGGTCCTCGCGGGCCGCTGGGCACGCGCCTGCTTCTGTGTGTGACACAGCAGCCTAATTCAAAGCCTCGCTCCAGCTCCCCTGCTATGCCCCTGCCAAGCTCGGCTGTCTGCGGCGTCCCCAAGTTGCGCTCTCACAAACAAGCTCTTCTGGAATGCCTGGAAGGGAGGGCTGGGGAGTTGTTTGTTTGGACATGGTTGTGCTGCCTGTGTTAGTCGGCATCTGACGAGCATTCACCGTGACACTGGCTACACAACATGCATGTAACCTTTCAACAGCATCCAATGTTAACAGCAATGCCCTTGTTTCACACACCAGTAAAGGTTATTCAAACTTGAACACACCAAAAAAAACTCAGTTTGGAATTCTGGAATTAAGTTTGTGCTGTATACTTGAAATGTACTATATAAATTAGGACATATTATTGAAATGGTGGTGATGCTGAATTTTGCAGGAAAAAATAAAGATTCCAGAAAGCACCTTCCATCAGCCATGGGGGGGGGTCTCTAAGGGTCCCTGCGGTGTTTTGGTGGTTTGTGTAGTTTTTACACAGAGGAGTCGACATGTCCTAACAGTGCGTTTCTCCCCCCAGGCTCTGCTCACGGCAGTGACCTCTCAGCACATAGAGATTCACGAGGGGACGGTGCTGCAGGCCGTGAGAACATGCTACAACATCTACCTGGCCAGCAAGAACCTTATCAATCAGACCACGGCCAAGGCAACGCTCACGCAGATGCTGAACGTCATCTTCGCCCGAATGGAGAACCAGGCGGTGAGTCGTTTTGCTAAGCCAAAGCCCGTAGGATACAGAGACAAAAGCTTTTTCCAATCTAAAAGTTTTTTTTTTATTGATGTCTCTTCCCCCTCCCCCCTTCGAAATATAGCTTACAAATCACAAGATAAGTTGGTCTTTGGCCTCCAGAAAGCGAGAACGTCAGGTAAACGTGTACAGGACTGCCTTGAATTGCCTGATCTGAACTCCTCTGGTTGTGTGCGCCTTGGCTTGATTCCTTCCTGTATAAGCATCTGAGACGACGTGCCTTGTTTTTGTGCTTGCCGTGGCTTCTGTTCATTTGCCTGCAATCCTCTTTCCTCAACTTACACCGTAGCTTGTTGATCTATACATTTTTTTATTTCCATTTGTCATACTCGGTGTCGGGGAGAACCTCTTCCGAAAGTGCTGTCAGTTCCTTCAAACCAGCCCTTGCTATCAAATTCAGTCATTTGTGTACGTTTGGCAAGAAGCAGAATGGAAGGTACAAGGAGTAAACTGAAAGGGTACGCTGTGAGCTTTAAGGAGCATCACTGCGCTGACATGTCATCCCTAGACTTTTGCACAAATCATGTTACTATTCCAGGCAAAGTCCACAACGGTATTTGAATAATGAGCTTACCGCACTGCAACTTCCTCTGGTACTCACCTGAGCTTGCACCTGTGTGTAAACCCACCTCAGTTTTATGAATAGATTCGCAATGCAAGTAATGATGCTGAGAAACATCATTACTTACTATCATCAACAATTTGTGAAAGGATCTCTGCGTGAGGAGAAAGCGCATTTTATATTTGAGCAGGGGATCTGAGATCAGTGGCAGGAACCGCCGCCTTCAGTGAGCCGGGTCAAATGGGACAGATAAGAGCTCGTGGCCGTTGGTGAGGTTTGGGATCTCCGCAATTTCCGGAATGAGAGCGCCGAGCCTCCCTGGTGCCAGACAGCTCATTCACCAGCCAAGCGTCGAGGGTGGACTCGTGACCTTTTTTTCTTTAATTGGCGTGTCTGACATTGTGTTCCCAGCGGAGGAGCCCCTGTCTCCGCGTATGCGGTGTGTATCACGTCAAGCTGCGAGTGTGATATTGGTGCCACGTGACGGCACCGTGTTAATTCAGAGGTGCTAAAATGCAGGGAACGGGTCCAAAAAAGGCAAGTAGGAGCAAGCTGTGAGCTGAATACTGAGTTTCCCTCCAGGCCTACACCTAGTAGATGCCACTCCCCACCTCCCACCTCCCACCCTTGGTTCGTTTTAGGTGGCGTGTGGAAGGCAAACGGCTCCGATAAAAACCAATGGCGCATTTAAAAACTCACCAATGAATATTTATGCGGCAGATGTCACGTTGATCACTATTACACGGCCCCTGTCGTTAACTTCCTGGATATGTTTCTGGATATGTTTCTGAGAAGTCAGCAGGAATCCTAGGGAAAATAACAGGAAAATAAGAATGAGATTTGATGCTCAGATACATGCCTATGCTTCTGCACAGAGCATAGTCACATTATTTTTTTCATGCTGAAATGCATGAAAACGCAGCTCTCGCCTAACTACCTAAATCTCAATTTCAAACATTTTAAGTATATTCAACTGCAGTGAATGCTGGTGGTTTGAACATTAGTCTACAAGGGATAAAGAATGAGGCTTTTTATATTCATGAATTTTGGTGTAATTGAGGTGCAGTTGTAGGATAATACAGATTGTCAGTCTCAATCACGGTGCTATAAATTTGTCCTCCGTTTTTGATCCACAGCCTATGTCTTTTCATTTATTTTGTGCTTTGATCATTGTGTGGCCCAGCTTTTCAGTTGTATTAACTTTTATGTTTGAGACCTGAATATGCACTTGAAAAGACAATCTATAGTGGAATTCTGTGATTGCATGGATGCACATTGGCACCTTCTCAGTGACTATATCAAATTGGGTTGCTGGGACACAAGTTGTAAGAAAATAAGATGTTGCACTAAATCATACAATTTCAGACAAAGTCATTGGAAGTTCACATGCCCTGGATTGGTTATCTGTTCAACATGATTGAGAAATAAGTTTAAAATGAAGATATTTAGTTATTTGCCACATAACAGGCCCATTTTAGTTACAGCACAGATCACTCAAATAATTTAGTAGTTTTGATTCTTTCATTCATCTCCATGAATAAATATGCAGAGAGCATGTTTTTATGTTCTGTGAATCAATTTCACCAGTGCATTTTTAAGGCAAGACTAATGCCAATTGAGTGCTCTCTCACATTACCTTTTAAGTGATGATACAACATGTAACAACAATGACAGGTCTGATGGCATTAACCGTAAACATTTTCAGCCTTAAATGGCCTGAAAATAGACAAGTTTACATAACTAGGCCCTAAGGCAGGCCTTAAATAACGTCACAGTTTCAGAAGTATGCTGTGTGACCTCACATTACTCTCCCCCACAGCAGAAATATTCAGCCCGTCTGCAGTTACAGAATTCCAGAGGAACCTGTAGTTCTGCTTCTTGTTCCTGGATAACAGTGGTGCCCAGAGCAGCAGTTTTGCTTCTTGCCGCGAGCCCTGGATGCGTTTCAGCTTTGCTTTTTAGTTTTGGGGGCTGGGCGGCCAAAGGGCATTTGAGGAGGCTGGCGAGCCTGTAGTCAGCACATTGCACATGTTTGCCCTGTGTAAACGAGAGCGGGCGGTGTGTGCTTGCCCCCCCTCAGCTCCAGGAGGCCAAGCAGATGGAGAAGGAGCGTCACCGCCAGCAGCACCTCCAGCAGTCCCCGGTCAGCCAGCACGAGCCCGACTCCCCGCAGATCCAGCAGCACAAGGACCCGCCGGCCAAGCAGCTACCTCAGGAGGCCGACGAGGCGCCCGACCGCCACGGCGATAAGGCCGACAAGGTCCCCGCCCAGGAGGACCCGGAGCCGGAGAACGGGTCCGAGTTCTGCAGCGCGGAGAACGAGCAGACCGAGGCCGACCAGGCCACCGCCGCAGCGGAGAGTGAGTCTGACCTACTCACGCTGCCCCTCCCACGGCCGAGTCTGACTCCATCTGTCTCCATCTCCCCTTTACACTTTCGCACCTACAGCCATGTCTCCATCTCCCCATCACACTGCCCATCCCACGGCCGAGTCTGACTCCATCTGTCTCCATCTCCCCTTTACACCTTCGCACCTACAGCCATGTCTCCATCTCCCCATCACACTGCCCATCCCATAGCAGAGTCTTGGCTTCAACTGTGCTCCTTCTACAACTGAGTCTGACACTGTGTCTCCTTTACAGTGCCCCTTCTACAGCTATGTCTGACCCTGCCTCTCCTTTACACTACCCCTCCTACAGCTGAGTTTGACCTTATCTTGGCCTCACATTGTCTCTTCTACAGCTGATTCTGCCCACATCTGTCTCTACCTTCCTCCCACTGCTCATTCCACCGCTGAGTCTGGCTTTATCCCTGCACCACACTGTCTTTCTCTGCCCCTCCTCTTTTTACATTTACATTTACATTTATTCATTTGGCAGACGCTTTTATCCAGAGCGACTTACATAGGTTACAGGTCTTTACAATGTTATCCATTTATACAGCTGGATATTTACTGAGGCAACTGTGGGTTAAGTACCTTGCCCAAGGGTACAGCAGCAGTGTCCCAGCGGGGATCGAACCGGCAACCCAGCTGTTGTTTGTGTGTTGACATTTTGTGGCTGGTTGTGGTTGCAGTGAAAAAGTTTGTCATAATTTGATAAATTCTGCTTAAGCTGTGGTATTTGTCAGCTGGCTGTATTGAGGGGTTGGAAGGAGATTGTGTCAAAAAAGTGTTGCTCATCTGGTGTGTAAGCCCTCTGATGGACTAATCTCGGTCAGGCTGGGCTGGCCGTAAATATGTGTTGGAGGCGACTATGACACGTAATTCACATAAATGCTTTCACTGGGAGTCGAGGCACATAATTGATGGGCTGCTGGGGACAGTTGTGAGGTGGGCAGACATGAAGATGACAAACTGCATTCTGAATTGGTGCTGCTTGGCTGAAGTCACAGAGACTGGGTCAGCAGGGAATAAACTATAACCGAATGAACAACTGTGGTAGTGGTGGACACACACACACACACACACACACACACACACATACACGCACACACACATTCACATGCAGGTTTTCATCCAGCTGGTTGAGTTTTGAGTAAAGACAACAACTGTGCTTCTTATGAAATGTGACTCTTTCATTGTCTTGTGAAGGTTAGGTGGTTTTCAGTTATAATTACATAATTAATGCTGAAGGTGAGTCCTGTATATTTACTTGTGCTTTATCAATCTAATAAATGTGCATAAAATATACATGAATATGTAAATAAAGGTCATGTTGAGGGTTATTCTGCTTTAGAAGAGGACCCTCAGCCAGCAGCACAGTGGCAGGAGAATTGTGATTGTGTCAACCAATCTAAAGTCTGTCCCTAGAACTCAGTGTACCTGGATCACTTTTCAGGTTTATCGAAGCAGGACACTGAGGGTGTAGAGGAGGAAGAAATGCCAAATTATGAAGAAAAGGCCCAGGAGATTGTACAGAGCATCCTGCAAGAAGTAGTCAACACTGTAGCTGGAGGTAATTTGTCACTTTCCGTTTAACTGACTGTGTTTCATTTTTTTAAATGTTGACTAGAAGGTGCATTCAGTCTTTCCTGTTTCATTTTTTTAGTTGCCAATTGCAGCTGACAGTGCATTTTTCGTCTTTCTGTTGGGAGAGTTCATTTAAATATAAATTAAATCGCTTCAGTGTAATACAAGTGTTTTCACAATGAATATGTTAACCTTAGGAACGATGATGATGGTATAATAATCAGATTCAATTGGTGATTGCAGGCCCTCACCCCTTTTATGAAACTCATTTCTGTGCAACTCCACCTAGTGGTCAAATTGCGAAACTAACAAATAGCCCCTGCTACACATGCCCCCAATGCTTTCACTGGATGCTAATCAGTTTTGATATGGTAGATCACAGCGTGGATTAAGACTAGTGTCAGAGTCTTCCTTTGGCACAGTCTTCCTTGTGAGGAAGGGCGAGTCCTTTTCAAGACAGACAGACACAGACACGCTGCGCCGAATCGCAGTGGCAGTAATTCCTGTCAGAGCCCGTCCCTGTAACCCCTCCTCTCCGGCATGGCGGCTGCGTGTTCCAGATTCCCGGGAGAGCGCCGGCGGGACGGAGAGCACGCAGGACACGCCCACCTCGCTGGAGGACGAGGGCGGCCTGGGCAGCGACAGCGAGAACGTCCACGCCAACGGCATCCCCGGAACGCCCATCTCAGCGAGCTTCACTCCGTCCCTGCCTGACGACAGGCTGTCCGTCTCTTCCAATGACACTCAGGTGCGATGCCAGCAGCCGCTCTTTCACCCCCCCCCCCCCCACCCTCACTGCCTGAGCCTCTTGAAGCGACAGGCCTCTAGAGGGAGGTGTCCAAGGCAAATAATCCTTAATATGAGCTCAGGGGTCTGACAAAATTGGCGACGTTGTCATTTTTTTCCCTACTGGTTACTATTTCCTGTCCCCAGGAATCTGGAGTGACAACTGGGCCCTCCCCCAGTGCGAAGTTCTCCCACATTCTACAGAAGGATGCTTTTTTAGTTTTCCGTTCCCTCTGCAAGCTGTCCATGAAGCCACTTTCTGATGGTCCCCCTGATCCAAAGTAAGTCTTCTCCACTATTGTTCTAGTGCTTGCTGTAGGAGGGCATTACCACTCATACACTGACACCAAATTGTTTTTTTTTTCCTCATTGGTTTCTGGATTCTGTGCTAGTCTATTCGCTCTCCAGAGTAATCCATCTCTCATAAAGATCAGAAATAGCACTAATATGAGTACCAGTACTAATTCTAATGCAAGCACACTTTGGTCAAAAGTAATTCATTTGTGTAAAAAAACAAAATGTATGTAATCTGTTGGTGGTAGCTTTGTTTTAATATACAGTATTATTCACTCAAATGAATATATTAGTTAAAATGTTAAATTAGTTAAATGAATGAGTTAAGAAAAAAGTCAAGCCTTGTTGATGGCTCAGCTGGATAATTTGCTTGACATTAGCATGTTTGTTTTTTCTTCAATTTCTTTAGAATTTCAGCCCAAAAAGGGAAAAAACACAGCACTGCTCAATAACAACTTCGTCTGTTTAACACAGACTCACATCTGCTAAGAACGAATGCCCCCTCCACCCCCATAATCCAATTCTTGACTCTGAAGTTGCCAGTACAAGCATTGGGGTTGTTCCACATTTGCCAAGCCAATTACAGAGATGAATTTGATTTTCGAATCTGATAGCAGAGTTTTGAAAATAGAATTTCCAAATCTGGTTTCTGTGTGTAATTTAATTTGAGGACTATTCTACTGGCTGTATCCGTTCCCCATGGTCCTGTCCTAAAGATGCTGGGGTCTCGGAGCCCTAACGTTACCCCACGCTGGGTGGTCCGTACCTTGTCACCCCCCTCCTTCATCAGTTGCTGAGCAGAGCTGTCAGACAATGGGAGAACTGCTCCATTTTAACAATTGCACAGAAAAGCCTCTTTCATTTACAGCTGTCATCAGTAAGGCTTGGGAGGAAGTCTGTGTCATGATGGCATCGATCCGTGCGTCAGTGGGCCCGTGGCTTGTTTGGCCTTGAGATTTATATCAGGAGCGCTGCGCGCGATATCAGAGGTGCTTTTGTAGGCACACGCCTCCGTAGAACAGAGGCTCCGTCAGAGCCGTGTAACTTCAAGGGGAGAGGCGGGCCCCCGCCAGACATGAGATTCAGCTAAATCAGCCGCTGCTCGAGTCCCTGCGGGTGGAACTTTGTGTTTGGCATATAACCCCCCGCAAAATTAGGGCGGCTTTCCTCTCTGTGGCTTTTGACAGGGACAGGGCCTGCCGCACACTCATTTTCCCCGCCCGTCATGCCCCAAAGGGGGCCGGAAGGCCAGAGCGCTTCACGGAGAGAGGGCTCGGCTTCGATAAGGCTGGCGGATATTTATCAGTGTCAGTCTGAAAACGCCTAAGATCGTGGAGTGTTTGGTTTCCTTAGTTACTTATCGCCCTTTTGTTTTGCTTTCTGCCACATGGAGGTCTGTTTAGCGCCGGCCTGTAAAAATGACACACACTGCCTGTTTGCTGCCCTGTGCCTAGCAGCTCAGCGTTAGGCGGTTAAGATACTTCAGTGCCTCACACCTAGAGGCAAGACCTGTGTCGTGTATCAGTCTCTTTTGTCTCTGTAGCGTCGCTATGCGCATGAGCACAATTGTGGTGACAGAATTGATTCTGTAAATAATATGAAGATAAAGCAAGGCTCCCTCATAGGGCAGGGGGAAACATCTACTGATAACCCCTAGTTTGTGGAGAGATTCTGCCTGTCAGTTTAGCTGAAGTGTCTGCCTTTTTTTTCTAGCTTCAGAATACACTGGGGAAAATTGGCTCGTAGTTCAGATATCTACAGTATCAGTAAATTGAGAGCTTAGCGTTCGCTCTAATGAAATGCAATCCTCTGACCTTTCAGGCGTGCCCGTAATCGCTCTCCAATTTGATCTTCATCTTAGATGCAGGACCAGCGAGAAAAGAAGCCTGATCTGTTATGAGCATTAAGTATTTGTCGATTCCCGCTGAAATTATAGGTCGGCTCCCTCAAGACTACTGTGGGCGTTATCGACTTCAGTCACAGTGAATTAGGGGAGACTGATAAAGCCCTGAATCGGGGTGTCACTGCACGCTCCCATTGCATTTGAGACGGCTCTCTCTCCGCCCTCAATTTCAGGTCTCACGAACTCCGGTCGAAGGTCCTGTCCCTCCAGCTCCTCCTCTCCATTCTGCAGAACGCCGGGCCCATCTTCAAAACCAACGAGATGTTCATTAACGCCATCAAGCAGTACCTCTGCGTCGCCCTGTCCAAGAATGGCGTGTCCTCGGTCCCGGAGGTCTTCGAGCTCTCCCTGTCCATATTCCTCACCCTCTTGTCCAACTTCAAGACTCATCTCAAGATGCAAATTGAGGTGCTGTCATTTTTGGTCTTAAATCCAGATCGCAGTTTTCCTCAGGCCACAAAAGTGACTGTATGTTTACACATTTATGTGCTGAGATATATATCTTGCTGGAACAGCCTAATGACAAAGGGAATTTATTAGCACAGGGGTTTATTACTAAGTTGGTATAGCTCAGTTCCACTCCAGCGGCATTGGTCTCATTCTCACCTGTTGGCTGTTGTCTCTGATTTATTGTCAGGATCTTTGGTGTTGTGAATATATATTTCCTAAATCTGCAGTAGATCACCTGTAGCTGTTCCGTACGTGACACTATAAAGAAAATCGCTTCTTTTTTGAAATGATGTTTCAACATCACTTCATAGTTCAGTGGTCAGTTTGAAACATTTTGGGATGTATTTATTTCTGAGTCAGTGCAGCAATATCAGAACAGTAAAGTTAGTTTATGTACAGCAAAAGTCAGTCTATTATAAATAATTTTGTCATGTCTGTAATATCTGCATGTATATAAATGGTTATTTCTTATTTTTTGCCTTCAGGTGTTTTTCAAAGAGATTTTTCTGTATATTCTGGAAACGTCCACAAGCTCTTTCGACCACAAATGGATGGTTATCCAGACCCTTACCAGAATATGTGCAGGTGAGTGCAGTTTCAGTTTGTGGCTTCTTTAAATGTGCTGGCCAGTGCAGTCTCAGCCTGTGGTGTCCTTAAATGTACAGGTTAGTGCAGTGTCAGTCTGTGGCATCTTTAAACGTGCTGGTTAGTGCGGTCTTAGTCTGTGGCGTGCGGATGAGTGTGGTCTCAGACTGTGCCGTCTTTAAATGTTCCAGCGAGTGTGCTCTCGTCTTTTAAGCTGCTCTTTTGCACTCTGGCATTTTCGTACTTTCCCTGGTTTTAATGTCTGCCTTTTTTGTGTGTTTTTTTCTTGCAGATGCCCAGAGTGTGGTTGATATTTATGTGAATTATGATTGTGACTTGAATGCTGCTAATATATTTGAAAGGCTCGTGAATGACCTTTCCAAGATTGCACAGGGCCGGGCTGGGCACGAGCTGGGCATGACTCCTGTTCAGGTAATTATAACCCCCTTAATTACGTGCTCGCCCCGCGCTTTGACATAAACGGTAATCCCCTACTTACCAACTGTGTCAGACTCAGAGGTCTCACAGATCATGAGAAAGCTTAGCAATTGAAAACAATTGAAAATGAGTCCGCAATGCACAGTTTAGGGATGTAAAGAGCTATGAAATTTGCAAACACATTTTTATTAAGTATGGCGTCATTGTAGTAGCCTGCTGAGCTTACACTTATTAACAGTACCTTGAAAGCACTTACAATAGTCTAGTTTTTAAGGGAAATGTTTTCACTCTCGGCAGCTGTCAAAAAACCCCTGCCATAACAGCCTGTGTGTGCAGTTCTTACCCCTGCATTCCAGAGTGCACGTAATAGTTTAAGTGCAACAGTTTGTCTAAATACACAATTAAAAACCATAGAGGAAAACCATGGAGTGAATACTTCCCCATATGACTGTAAGGAAACATTCACCAACATGTGTGTCAGCAATGGAAAAAACCATATTTCCATATGCATTACAACTCTCTCATACTGTAATCACTTTAATGTTGGATTTGCAAAAAAAAGTCTCCATTGTGGGGTTTTTTTTTTTGGTAGCAGCACTTTTGAGTCGCTGCGCTCGGAGTCCCCATCCTACAATGGGCTGAAGAACTCCTTTGCCTTCTAGCACAATATTTCCATTTAAATCATCTCCACATGCCTCCTCTTCATAAGATATGCTTTAATCCTTGTATTTAACGCCACAGCAGGAAATTAATGAAATGTAATATTTAAGGCTTGCAGCCGGTGCCTTCCGAAAGTGGAGACGCTAATTGGCTTGTGCCCATTTGTTGAAGCGCCGGGCCTTTTACTGAGGCTGCCTGGGTTGTGACAGCGAGCCCTGCGTGTGACCGCGTGTGACCGCATGTGACCACGTGTGACCGCGTGTTTCAGGAGCTGAGCCTGAGGAAGAAAGGCCTGGAATGTCTGGTGTCCATCCTGAAATGCATGGTGGAGTGGAGCAAGGACCAGTACGTCAACCCCAACTCTCAGACCAGCCTCGGTGAGTCCTCCACGCGCCGGACAGCCGCGCTCACTCCGGCTTCCCCTGTCGCTTCCTCTGACAAGTGCACTCGGCGCTGCTTAGTTCTGGTCGTTTGAAGACGTTTTGACGGCGTCAATCACTCAAAGGAGCGCACTTCAGTCTGAGCTATCCTTTGTGAGAAGGATAAAAGAGGTCTCGCCGGTTTTCATCTGAACGTTCCCGAGCAAGGAGAGGGAGTCCTCGTGTTCCTGGATTTGTAATGTTTCTCTGATAAGGGTTTCCCATGGTGCATGCTTACCGTATAAAAAAAAAAAACGCGTGTTGCGCAAGGTCAAACGCACGACATTGTTTGCCCAAAGACTGCTGGGAAATTCCATTATGTGAAACAGATACGGCCAAACTTTAATCTTAATCAAACACGCCAGGGGCATCTGTTCATCGCAGAGGTTAGCGCAAACCCTGAGTGGGAGGAGGAAGCTGGGCCTATAATCCTCCCCTCCGTGAGCCGGCTGATGATCAAAATGCTGCCGTTTTGGATGGCTGGTCTCCTAGTGCCCTGCGATGACCCCTGCCTTCTCAGTGCCAATTGGATTTGGTGCTGATAACTGTGAGGAGATTCTTATTGGACCCCTGAGACCCTGGTCTAAAATGCTCCGCTCTCTTTCCAGCAGGGCAGGCCTGCGGTTCACTGCTGACTTCTGAATGCACCGAACCAAGGCAGCACAGCTTTTACACAGATCTTTAAGTACAGCTGACTGTATCCCTTCACACCAGAGCCATTTGAGTGGCGGCTGTTGGACCTGCACAGTTGTAGCTGTAATACCACAGACTGCTAAACCTTCATGTCAGAGCTGTCTTAATACTGATTATTCCAAACCTGCATGTACCGTTGTCT
The DNA here is from genome assembly GCF_013368585.1 of Megalops cyprinoides. NCBI lineage: Eukaryota > Metazoa > Chordata > Actinopteri > Elopiformes > Megalopidae > Megalops > Megalops cyprinoides. Next base: position 17,523,523 of record NC_050584.1, read on the forward strand.
CAGTAGTGACTGTAGCAAGCCTTCGTGTCAGGACTCTCTTAATCCCGGCGTTATTGATCCACACGTCGGGATTCATAAGCACTTACTGCACTGAATGTACATATCAGGGCTCTCTCGTTACTAACTGTGGTAAACCCCTGGTGCCATCAGAGGAGCTCTGTGCTGTCTGTACCGAGTGCACACCTCAGGACTCCCTAAGTGGATGACCAGCTCCTCTGAGTGCGCTCCTCGTTTGTCTGTATTTGTTGTGCGTGCATAGAAGTAGGTTTAACCACCCAGCAGTTTTAAGCCAGTGTGTGCACTGCAGTATTACTCAGCTAATGAATGTTTTATTTTGTGTTGTCTTACAGAAAACATATTCAGCAGTTGTTTTTTTGTGCTGTTCTGTTCCGTTCATCATTCAGCTGTATCATTTTTTTCATTGTTCTTTGTTCTGTGGGGCTGACTTCAAAAGGAAAAGCAGGTAACAGCAGAGAGTTGATAGAGGTGGAGGTTGGGTAGAGGCTGGTTGCCTTAGTAACAGCACTTAAGAATTCATTTTATTGGGTGATGGGGTTGAAATAGCTTTATCGTAGTTGTCTATATGCATTAGATGCCCTAGCTTTTGTTCATTTCTTTCCTTTTACATTACTTGCATTTTAAGTCTGCTGCTTTTATCCTACATGTATGTGAGTATGTGAGCTGTGTCCTTGTAGCTTGTAGTTTATAGTATTTGCAGGAGCTGTCTAAAATGGATTGATTTGGCTTGATTGCGTGCCCCACAGTGAAAGCACAAACTACTGTATCTTGTGTTTTGTAGTACGAGCAGAATATTTTCCATCTCATTATCAGAGAGCAGGGAAGTATCATCTCACCACAATTGTCCTCTACGCTACTGTTGCACGCCTGGAAAAAAAAAGCCGCACTTGAAATGAGGAAGCGGTCTGCAATCTCACATTACCGCCATGGCGCTCTGAATGTTTCAGAAACGTTCCGACGTGTAATGAGATCCCTCTGAGCACAATGTCTGCTCCACATGGCCGTCGACATGTCCTGCCGCAGCACTAGGTCCTTTTTTGTTTTTTGCGCCTCACACGTGACCGCCCTGTTGCCTCAGTACACACCGCCACTGTTCAGTGATTTTTACGACTGACCTTTATACTGTACCTTGCACCCTGTAAACACTGCCAAGCCTTTGAGCAGGCCCTTAGCAGTTCAGACCCTGCATGTCAGCAAGGACACTAATGACTCAAGAGTCTTGCTTTTTTACAGTGGGAGTGCGTCTGTTTTATATGCCCCCTCTCTGTTTAATGCCCTCTCTCCAGGCCAGGAGAAGCCTTCAGAGCAAGAGACCAATGAGACCAAACACCCAGAGACCATTAACCGCTACGGGAGCATCAACTCCTTAGACTCCACGGCCTCGTCGGGCATCGGCAGCTACAGCACTCAGATGTCGGGGACGGACAACCCCGAGCAGTTCGAGGTCCTCAAACAACAGAAAGAAATCATCGAGCAGGGCATCGACCTGTGAGTGAGAGAGCGGCGTGAGAAAGACGCATCTTACAGGCCTCGGGGTGGGTCTCTGTCCGCTGAACGTCTCGCTGTGCCTCTGACAGGTTCAACAAAAAACCAAAGAGAGGGATCCAGTACCTGCAGGAGCAAGGCATGCTGGGTACCACCCCGGAAGACATCGCCCAGTTTCTACACCAGGAGGAGAGGCTAGATTCTGTAAGGCACTCCCACGCTCTCCTTAAGTGAACTTTCCATAACTCCAAAATCAGTCTGCAGCCCCGAAGCACCCCGCAGACTGTCTCTGCTGAAAACACACACACTTAACCCAGCCGAGATCCCTGAACATTGTATATTCTATATCCGCTTGAAGATGATTTGAAATCTTCAGCAAGCCGAAAATATTTATATTACAACCTGCTCTGGGTAGAGGGAAAGGCAGGCAGAGAGGTTTTAACAGGCCTCATTACACCTCTCTAAGGAAGTTGCCAGTAAAGAGTACTAAGGTGGTTTTAGTATGTTTCAGTCCAGACCTTCCACAGTTAGATTCAGTCCTCTCCCTTTCCTCTCCTCTCAGACTCAGGTAGGCGAGTTCCTCGGGGACAACGACCGCTTCAATAAAGAGGTGATGTACGCTTACGTCGACCAAATGGATTTCCAAGGCAAGGACTTTGTCTCCGCCCTGCGCATGTTCTTGGAGGGCTTCCGTCTCCCCGGCGAGGCCCAGAAAATCGATCGGCTCATGGAGAAATTTGCTGCTAGATACTTAGAATGCAACCAAGGGTGAGTGCCCACCTTCCGTCTGTGTTGACAATTTGCATCTCTGAGGCAGCAACCTGACATTTAACTATCCGTTTCATTTCATCTCTGTAATGTTTGTCTCTCTCTCTCTATCTCTCTCTATCTCCTCCACCAGACAAACTCTGTTCGCAAGTGCAGACACTGCATATGTCCTTGCTTATTCAATCATCATGTTGACCACGGACCTCCACAGTCCCCAGGTAGGTGGACAGAGTGAAGATGTCTGCTGTAGTGATAGGAGGGTGATGATTTATGCACCCCCTCATGGGTGGGTCTGTCCTTTGAGTCATTCACTTGTATGAGACAATCAAAAGACATTGCCCTCCACAGAAAAACACTCTAACTGGTTCATATTGTAATTGCGTTATCAGTAGGAAATAATAGCTCCACTTGTTCTGGAGTTTATAAAGTCTCATTCTCCACTAATCGGCAGCACAGTAAATGAGTGAGTTAATGTTAATTTGAAAGTAATGAGAAACGTTGAATAGGATAGCACTATACAGTACACCGGTAACTGTGAACAGAATCACAACGTTATGCTAAGAATTTCTAGATCACAGCAGGTTTGACCAATATATTTTAAGTTAATTTAGTAATTTTGGGTACTAAATTTGTAACATTTAGTGTACCAGTTCAAGTTCAGTTTAATATACCATGTTGTCAGTGAATGGTATTAAGGCTATTATGTTATAGTAGAAAATGTAATCCTTGTCTAATTATGATCCTTTTCTTCTTGCTTTTAAAGGTGAAGAATAAAATGACTAAAGAGCAATACATTAAAATGAACAGAGGGATCAACGATAGCAAAGATTTACCGGAGGAATACCTTTCAGCCATCTACGATGAAATTGCAGGGAAGAAGATTTCTATGAAGGAAACAAAAGAGTTAACTATCAAATCAAATAAACAAAGTAAGTGGTTTCCCATTCCAGAGTAGCTACATACGTTTCATGAAGAATATCACGTTTAAGTCTGTGACTGTGGATATCAGGTATGACTTGTCAAGATTTTACCTGTTTAAGGTGGGAAGCGCAATATTAGAGGCCTCGACTTGTGTTTTAACTCAGGCCTGTGTGTGAAAGCTCGTCCGTTTACCTTACTCTAGCATTTAGATTGACGTAGCAGGCACGAGTGTTTGTGATCCCAGTGAGGGAGGTGCCAGACTGCAGTGAGGCTGTGCTTGCGGCCTTTAGCGTGCGCTCTAACCCTCTCCCCGGCAACCCCGCCCCTGCCCCTCAGACGTGGCCAATGAGAAGCAGAGGCGGCTGCTGTACAACGTGGAGATGGAGCAGATGGCCAAGACGGCCAAGGCCCTGATGGAGGCGGTGAGCCACGTACAGGCGCCCTTCACCAGCGCCACGCACCTGGAGCACGTCCGGCCCATGTTCAAGGCAAGGATCCTGACCCGCCACACGCCGGGGCAGCCGAGCCCCCAGTACGGGGACTCCTCTGTCCACACGAAGCTCTGTTCTTAATTAATGTGTCAATTACAAATGACTCAAAAATCTCAAAAAAGGTAAAAATGTTGTTGTTGAACTACACTAGTTTTTTGTGCACATTTTTATTTATTAAATCTTATTTCTTTATATACAGTATATTGATGTGCTCCTTTTTGTGCCTGAGTGACATTTCAATATTTTGGAATTTGTAAATCAAGGATTACCAGTACAGAACAACATTCTCATGTCCAAGGGCAGGGGTCTTAAAGCACACTTTCCAATAATCCAGGCATAACACTGCATCACAATGTCTTCAGTGATCTGCTCCTTTGTTTGAAGCTTTACAATTCAGTAACAGTAGTTTTCCCCCAAGCTGTACAATATGAGACCTTCTTTCAAGGGTCCGTACCAGAAAGCAGTAAGACACCTACAGCACCAGTCAAAAGTCTGGACATGCGTGATCAAGATAATGGGAAACATGCATTCAGAGACATTTTCATCTCGTTTCTGAGACAAATATAAATACTGAAGTTGATGCCTATGCATGAATTTCTTTCCAAAAAAATCTTTGATTTTAAAAAAAATATTTTTTGGTTGTTTCGAAGAATATAAAATATAAGGTGGCTTTGATTTGTTTGCAAGGCTTTTTTGGCCACTGCATAATTCCATTGGTATTATTTCATATTTTGATGGCTTTGCTGTTATTATAAAATGTGGAAGAATAGAAAAATAGAGAAAGAAAAGTATGTCCGAGCTTTTGACTAGTGCTGTATCTGCTGCACCCGTCATCAGGCCGAGCCACAGCCAGCCCTTCCTTACTGGAAGCCCCTCTGTGTGTGTCTCTCTCCAGCTGGCGTGGACGCCCTTCTTAGCAGCTTTCAGCGTCGGGCTGCAAGACTGCGATGACACAGAGGTGGCTTTCCTCTGCCTGGAGGGGATCCGCTGCGCCATCAGGATAGCCTGCATTTTCACCATCCAGGTAAATTGAGCTGCAATCTTCTCTGCAGGTCAGCCCATTCAGCAGCTGTGGTTCAGCACCCATTATGGTGCCTCCTCCAGAGACACCGTGCTTCGTCACCCTTTCAGCACAGCAACACGTTTTTTTTCTCTACACCGGTGTTAATTTTATCTTGCAAGTGTTATCAAATCTTGCGTACTATGATGGGGATTCACTGCCAGTCATGGAGTTGATTTTTGCTGCCATGCTCTCAGTACTGGGCTACAGAATATGAGACATCACAGTAATGGAGCTAGATCATTGGTACACACTAGGAAAAATTTTACCTTTCACATTTTACTTAAACAGCAGCTTGTACTGCTCACATATCCATTTCAATAACTAGGTATTTGTTGATGCAGTTCAGGTTTAAGTACCTCACTCAAAGGCACAATAGCAGTGCCCCAGCAGGGACTTGAACCGGCGACCATTGGGCAACTGTACAGCCCTTCTCTCCTACTGTTCCCTCTTTCGGCCCTAAATAAAGGAGCCACAAGCCCTGCTCTCTCCCGCTCTGCCATGCCGCTGTGCCCGTGTTTGCGGTCAGTGTGTGCAGTAAGTCTGGCGCGGTGTGACCGTGGCGCGATGTGGCCGGTGTGTTGCAGCTGGAGAGGGACGCGTACGTGCAGGCCCTGGCCAGGTTCACGCTGCTGACGGCCAGCTCCGGGATCACCGAGATGAAGCAGAAGAACATCGACACCATCAAGACCCTCATCACGGTGGCCCACACCGACGGCAACTACCTGGGCAACTCCTGGCACGAGGTCAGACACACCTCACACCCTACTGTTACGTCAGAGCAGGGGGCAAGGCGGAGGAGGTTTATTTTCCCTCCTCAGTTTTTAAGCTCTTGATTTAATGAATTGCTGCCTTAATTGGTCCACTGCTTCTAGTTTTGAGAGGAAGAGTCCTTTAAAGAAAGCTGGAGGACGTACTTGACAGGGACTCTCCAGAGCCAGAATTAAGCAAGCCTTTAGCAGAGCCTCGCACTGCGTGGGTAGTGACATGTGACGTCTCTCGGCGAATGAGAGGGGGAGCTCAGTAACCGTGCGTGTCCCTGTGAATGCCGCAGATCCTGAAGTGCATCAGTCAGCTGGAGCTGGCACAGCTGATCGGCACGGGGGTGAAGGCGCGCTACATCTCAGGAACAGTGAGGGGGAAGGAGGGCCTTATCACCGGCACCAAGGAGCAGACCTCCGACGAGTACCTCGGCCTGGGTGAGCTGCAGCGCCAGACTCTGAACGCACATTGGTTTCCAAATACAACCTAGGCCTATTGCAGTGGAACAAGTCATACATACATGAACCCGAATGAACCCGAAAGGGGTATGTAAAAGCCTGTGAGAGTTCTCCTGGCAGTTCACCTGTCGTTCACGACCGTTCGTCATTTGCTCCACAGTTGGTGGGAACGTGGACCGCAAACAGATCGCAAACATACAGGAGTCGATTGGGGAGACGAGCTCGCAAAGTGTGGTGGTCGCTGTCGACAGGTATCGTAGCAGCGCTTTTCTGCCCATGCGTCTACAGAGAGAAATCTTTTTTGCTAAATTCAGTGGGGCTGAACTTTTAAATTTAGGTCGTCTAGGTTTATCTAGGTGCTTTTGTTAATACTTACGAATTACTGCCTCATTATATTCTATTATTAATAGATTTCTTCTTATTTTAAATTTGTAGTCATGCACGTGTGTGTGTCTGTGTGTGTCTGTGTCTCCATGTGAGAGTGTATGTTTGTGTGTTAATATATGCATGGTTGTTGTTCTAGGATATTTACGGGGTCAACAAGGTTGGACGGCAATGCAATTGGTAAGAACAGAGTGATGATTTTCACATGAATATGTTGATTTCAACCACTTTTGAATACAGTAAATTGATTTTATGCTTCGGTTTCATTCTATTTTGTGGCTGTTGATTAAAGGACATCATTACGGGACTATCCTGAACCGCTGTAGCTGACATGGGATTTGCACACCTTTTTTTGCAGTTGATTTTGTGAGGTGGCTGTGTGCTGTATCGATGGACGAATTGGCCTCCCCAACACACCCACGCATGTTTAGTCTTCAGAAGATAGTGGAGATTTCTTATTACAACATGGGCCGCATCAGGCTTCAGTGGTCCAGAATCTGGGAAGTAATTGGAGATCACTTCAACAAGGTAAGCATTTATAACTTGGCTTGCACGGGAATAGCTTCCTGGAAATTACACATGAAGAAAGCATTTCTAATGTAAAATGTGTAGCTGTGCCCAAGCAATTTTGTGCAGTGGGGCATGTGATGGAGGTGTGTCGGACTGGGGGGGGGATTTTGAAACTCTGCGCTCCTTTCCCTGTGCAGGTCGGATGTAATCCCAACGAGGATGTAGCTATTTTCGCTGTGGACTCACTCAGACAGCTGTCCATGAAATTTTTAGAGAAAGGAGAGCTTGCCAATTTTAGATTCCAGAAGGATTTTTTGAGGCCTTTTGAACATATCATGAAAAAGAACAGGTAAGAACAATCAATTCTCACAAGCAGTACAAATCACACTTTTTCATTTTGGTCAGTTTGATGATGAATTTTCAGGGCAACAATAGTGGATACTTTAAAATACTTATTGTCTTTACAGAGGTCTTATAAAATTAGGTCTATAAAATTATTTATTATATTTATTCAGATAAATAAATATGTAATATGTCAACTGTTTAGATCTCCTTTGAGTATAGATTTCTAGATAATGTGTGATTTAATATTTAATAGCCAATAACTACATTTTACATTATGAATGTGAAGCAATTTGCTGTTTTGCTAAGTTTAAAAAATGAACTTTGTTGATGCATTGCTAAATTGTAAGATGACTGTTGTTTGGATGTGAGCTTTGGCCCTGGCTTGGGGTCTCCTCACTGGCCCATCTTGCAGCAGCCCACTGTTAAAGAGCTGCAGCCCTTACTGGGATCTTTTCAAACCTGATGACCCAAAATGGCAAAATATTTACTTCAGGGTCAATGCTAACTTTAGCTACTAGTCAGGAGTTTGAATATAATGTGCGCAGCTGTAGAACTCATCTGAAGGACAGGTTGGATTGGTACGACCTGGTCTGATTGCATTTACACACAGGGGAAAATAGCTACTCTTCAGATTCTGGCCCTGAATGACTCCACTGCCAGGATTTGTAAGTGGTCACAGTAGGCCCTTTTGGGACCCCTGGCCTACCCTAGATTGTGACATCTGTGTCCCTGATATGAACAGAAAAGTCCTAATAAACAGGGCCTGTCCAGTCATTCTGCAATTTCTACTGGGAAATGGAAAGGATGTTTTTTTATTTTACTACTGACCTTAAATGGCTCAGAACACATGGCCCTGGATGTGACCCCATCTTTGCTTTTGACTGTGGATAATCTCAGACACACAGAAGTGACATTTAGGGATTGATTCCGGCTGAGTGCTCTGTAGGAAAAGAGGAGTCTGCCCACACAGCCCAAGGAATGATGGGATTGCTGGAGGGGTTGGGGCGGGTGGGGGGGTGGGGGGTGGTTGTCTGTGCACCAGCAGGCTTCACAGGGTTTGCGGCCCATGCCTCAGCCCAGTGGTGGTGGTATAAGGAGGAATGAATCAATGGGCATCTCTAGCTAACAGCAGAGAGAAGCCGTAGCCCCAGCAGCACTGGAGGACTGCAGTCACACAGCTCTGTGTTCATTAAGTTTAGCAAGCGCGTCGAGGGGCTGTTCACTGCTATTCATCACAGCCGGGGAAACTAGGCCAGGCGCCTCGCGTTGACAAGCATCACCGTCGAAAACCATCACTTCAAAACCCGTCTGAACTTTTCTTCTTGTGGGGGGGGAGAGAAAAAACGAGGTTATCTGGCCGAGGAAAGCACGCAAGGGTCTTCCTGCATAAGTGTGTTGTTGAAACATTGGGGGCACGGTGTATCTCCGAACAGGTCCCCGACGATTCGGGACATGGTTGTACGGTGCATAGCACAGATGGTGAACTCCCAGGCTGGCAACATCCGGTCAGGGTGGAAGAACATCTTCTCTGTGTTCCACCTGGCTGCCTCGGACCAAGACGAGAGCATCGTAGAGCTGGCCTTCCAGACAACCGGCCACATTGTCAGTAAGTGATGCCCCCTCCCCCCTTCGCCCACTACAATGCTAATGTAAGATCTGTGCAGGGCGCACAATGTAACGGGGCATATTTGAACAGAGGGCCTTTGGGAATGCTGGTTAAGGCGCTATCGCCCTGGAGCGTTTTCACATCAAGAGGATCCACATCCTGGAATTGTACCACCACAGTGAATTCCTAACTCAGCCCTGAGACAGTATCAGAATGCATTATACAACATGACCTTATGTAAATCATTTTAATCCCTCTTTCATTGCCGTGGATTAGCAGGCTGCTCTGTATCTATGAAGCCATACATTCATCAGCCACGGGAGCTTGTAGTCTTATTGGCATTTGGTCCCTCAAGAAAGCTGTACATTTATTTTTGTAATCATAAGCTGTCTTGCAAGTGAATTAAGGGGGCATTGTGGTTATAAAACAGCTGACAACTGTAGCTATTGTACTGTGTAATCTTCAGTGAACACTGTGCGCTGTCAGAGTTGTTGTGTCAGATTCAAGCAGCCGCAAACAAGCACGTTTCGTTCTCACTCTCGCCCTCCTCAGCGAATGTATTCGAGAAGCACTTCCCCGCCACCATAGACTCCTTCCAGGACGCGGTGAAGTGTCTGTCGGAGTTTGCGTGCAACGCCTCCTTCCCCGACACCAGCATGGAGGCCATCCGTCTGATCCGGCACTGCGCCAAATACGTGTCCGACCGGCCGCAGGTGAGGACGTGCCGACCAATGACTGCGCCGCCCTCTCTGCCGCTCACTCATCCTGCAGATTCCCTTTTCCTGGGCTCTCCGGCCGTTAGGAAATTCAAGTGTGCAGAAAAGCGCAGAGAATAAGAATTTTGCATTGCAAATTTCAAATATAAATGACCAAGTGCAAGGACAGCAAAGTGACAGAAGCAGCTTATCTGTACTGCCCTAAAGCTAAGTAATTACTACTGAGTCTACAGAAAAGTGCTGACACGGGGGCTCCATCACTGTTCTTGGATCAGTGGACGGATTAACCCAGTCATTAACACAGTACATGTGTATCTACAGTGGGCTGGAGGAAGAGGGACTTTAGCATCTGCGCTTTGTCTGAGAACTGACCTGCATGTGTAAAGCCAGAAGGATACCTGCTGGTGCTAAGCAATGCTGTTTCCCCTCGCAGGCCTTCAAAGACTACACCAGTGATGACATGAATGTAGCCCCAGAGGACCGGGTGTGGGTGCGAGGCTGGTTCCCCATCCTGTTCGAGCTGTCCTGCATCATCAACAGGTGTAAGCTGGATGTGAGAACCAGGTGAGAGCAACTGTACTTTCATCGTGTCGAACACTCCAAAGCCAGCCGTGCACAGATGACCCACATATTGAATGTTACAAACAACTATATCACCCAGCTTTAGGGAAAGATAGAGGTCTGTAAGTATGACCCCGGTGGTCGTTCCCTCACAGGGGCCTGACCGTGATGTTTGAGGTCATGAAGACCTACGGTCACACGTACGAGAAGCACTGGTGGCAGGACCTGTTCAGGATCGTCTTCAGGATCTTCGACAACATGAAGCTCCCAGAGCAGCAGACAGAGGTGAGCCGTTCGACCCGAGACCAGACCGGGCCTGAGGCGGTCACAGCCCTGTCTGCCACCGCGACATCTGTGACCGAAATACAGCAAAGCGGCTTAACGCCAGCCGCTACAATTTAGTGGATAGCGGGGCCGGACGGCGGTGCTGTGCGGTGATGCGGTTGCACTCATGCGCTCCCCTGTTTTGCACAATGACAGAAAGCCGAGTGGATGACCACGACCTGCAACCACGCGCTTTACGCCATCTGCGACGTCTTCACCCAGTACTTCGAGTCGCTCAGCGACGTTCTCCTGGATGACATCCTCTCCCAGTTGTACTGGTGTGTCCAGCAAGGTGAGAGCTGGTACCAGCACAGCAAATGCGCACCGACAAGCCATGTCCTCGTCTGACGCCGCCCTTTCGCTCGCTCTCTCCCGCCCCGCAGACAACGAGCAGCTGGCCCGGTCGGGCACCAACTGCCTGGAGAACGTCGTCATTCTCAACGGGGAGAAATTCACCCCCGAGACCTGGGACAAGACCTGCAACTGCATGCTGGACATCTTCAAAACCACAATCCCACACACGTAAGACGTGCAGCTGTCCTGCTTTTAGCTTGTGTACCCTGTCCTTATTTGCCTCACTGTTTTTTTTTTTCCTGAAGGAGTGAATCAGTTAACCACAGTTAATGCATCAGTGCTGCTGTTTCCTAAGGTCGAGTAATGAATGCTTTTCTGCCAGGAATAAAGGTGAAAGAATTTTACTGTCTAAGTGAGTTAGACAGCCAGCTAGCTAAGTAAAAATCCTTAGTCATTAAAAGTGTGGTTGTCAGTTAGCCAGCCAGAATTTGTCGGCTATTAAAGCTCCTTACACCTCGTGACTTCAGGGCTCCCGTTCATTTTTATCGAACGGCCTCCTACTGGTCGGCTCAATCAGCCATTGCTTTACAGTTAATTATCACTTATTAGCAGCCAGTTGTGGTGCGGTAGTTGTTCGTGAAATTCAACTAAAGTAAATGAGTGTGTTAAACCTTTGCACCCATAGACCCATGATGCATACATTTGGGGGGTTTTCAGCTATGCTTTGCAGGTGTAACCTTGTTAATTGCAATATGAATCCAGCCAGCATCCAAAAACCACAGCACAAACATTAACGCTGGATTTGGTGATCCATTCCAGCGTCCCTCATTACTGATTAGACATGGGTCCTCTCTCTCAGAGCCCAATCCAAATACCATCAGGTCATGACCAGACCACACTGACACTGTCCTTTGCTGCCACTCCCCAGGCTGCTAACGTGGAGACCAGCAGGGACGGAGGGCGACCGCAATGCGCAGCTGGACCTGTCCGACAGACAGCTGGTATGCAAACGGGGCTTTCCCGCCGGGTTGCGTCACGCCGTCACGCTTCTTTTCTGTCTGTCAGATTATCCCGGTTCTCCCAGACTCCATTTCCCCGATCTTGAGAGGAGACGTGATGGGGAGTCAGGGCTGTCTGTGCCTGTTTCACTCCTGACTGGGATCTGCAGTCTCAGCTCAGAGCACCAGTGACCTCAATTCTCTTAAGTGCCTTTGTTAAATAGTTAAATTAAGTAGCGAACAAGGAAATGTATCGTTGGATGAGTGAAATATTTGTACTGAGTACCTATGCGTTGGTTTTGTGGAAATTCAGAAGAAATTCCTTATTTCATTATTGGGCTTAGTTTTATTTCTCTGTTCTGGCATGTCATACTTGGAGCTAGATCTTTTGTGTTTTAGAGCACTAAAAATGTAGGCCACACAAAAGGGGAATGACTTTCTTTTATTGTTCCGTAATAACAAATTTCATTGCATGCAGAACCAATTTCATCCACATTTTAGCTGCATTTATGGCCAAATGTGCGAATGTTACTGTGTACAATTGCTTATCGTTCAATCATTTTGTTATTTATTTTAAAACCCTAGACCGGTCTAGGAAATTATCCATGGCTAAAATGGCTTTAATAAGAGTTGTGTTGCACAATATATTAGTGTGAAATAGTGTTTGTTACTATCAAATAAGAAGGATAACCAGATGCGGGTTGCGATGCATGCAAACTGGTGTCCGATTGATGTCCGCAGGACTCCATTTCTCAGAAGTCCCTGGACATCCAGACACGTGCAGAGGATCAGCAGTCCATTGGCAGTGTTGAGAACCGGTCCTTGGAGAACCGGCGGCAGAGCCAGTTCAGCGTGGGCTCGGGCACGTACGAGGACGGCCCCAGAGCCAGGACCCCAACGAGTGAGTCTCCGCGGTGCTGAGCAGGCACCTCCCGGCAGAGGCGCGTTGCCCGGCCCTCCTCTCACTCTCACTCTCCCGTGTCCCGTTGTCACAGAGGTCCAGGAGCAGAGGCTGTTCGCCGCCCTTCTCATCAAGTGCGTGGTCCAGCTGGAGCTCATCCAGACCATCGACAACATCGTCTTCTTCCCCGCCACCAGCAAGAAGGAGGACGCCGAGAACTTCGCAGCCGCCCAGGTACCGGGTCACCCTGCTGAGTGCAGTGGCCGAATGCATGCAGATCAGGCTAGCAGTGATCACAGGGAGGGGAACAGTGTTTTGTGTCATGCTGTAGTTTGGGATTTCTGCTTCTGCGATGCACGGTACAATGCTAAGGTTCCTGTGCGTGGGGCTCTTCAGAGAGACACACTGGATGCAGATGTCCACGTGGACACCCAGGACCAGGGAATGTACCGCTACCTGACCTCAGAGCAGCTCTTTAAGCTACTGGACTGTCTGCTGGAGTCGCACCGCTTCGCCAAGGCGTTCAACTCCAACAACGAGCAGAGGACTGCACTGTGGAAGGCAGGTGGGTAACAGCAGATCTTTGGAAGGTCCACTAACTTACAGACAGGTGCATCTCTTCACCATTATTCTTGGATGTTAGATTCAGAATGGCAACATTTCAAATGTACTACTATGGTTTGATGGTGACTGCCTTGTGCATCAGTTGAAGCCAATGGAATGTGTGTGTGTGTGTGTGTTCGTTCCAGGTTTCAAAGGGAAGTCCAAGCCCAATCTGCTGAAGCAGGAAACCAGCAGCCTGGCCTGTGGCCTGCGCATCCTGTTCCGCATGTACACTGACGAGAGCCGCCAGGCCGCCTGGGAGGAGGTGCAGAAACGCCTTCTCAAGTAAGAGGGGCTGCTACGCCACCCCATCCCTCCCCCAGAGCCTACCCCCCACCCGTCCCGTCCAGTTATCTGTCTGTCTTCCACCTGTCCTGTGCCCACTCTGCACCTGACCCTGAGCCTCCGTCATGGTCGCTACCCTCTACCCTCTACCTTCTACCTCTTGGTGTGCCTGTACTCCACCTGTTCATCTGTCTATCCCGCTCCTGTGTCTTGTGCCCACCCCACACCTTCTGTCAGTATGTTGGGCTAAGTTGAAAACGCAAACAGGATTTTTCTAGCCCGCAAGTAAACAAATACAATATGTTATCATTGTGGGATTGCATGCAGGCCTTTCACAATTCCCTCGCTGTTCTTGTCAGCTCTTTGTTTTTATTCCTTTAATGAGGTTTTCCATTTCACGGCAATCCTTAATCACCGCATTGCTGCGCTTGTGGGAGGGAGGTTGTCATTGGGTTTGTTTAATTGAAGTCATAAGGCTGGCATTATTGTTTTCATGTTTCAAAAGGCTCGTGGAATGTGTTCCAAATTTAGGCATGTTTAATGACTAATAATTGTCACAAGTCTTTTTTTTGTGGTCACAACCCTCAGCTAAGTGCCCTGCAAGAATAAGCCCTGTAAATTGATACAAACACAGATTTCCATACTGCCAACACAAACAACTTTTAATTATTCCAAAAATAAGCAATAACTTGTCTGACAGCGTGTCTTAATGAAGTGCATCAGGACAAAGACTGCCTGAAACTGGTATGGAGATGCTGGGATTTATTTCTGTTTCTTTTTTTCCATTCAAGCTGTGTAACAACAGTGTTGCTTGGAAAGGAGCAGCAAAGCTCTGTTTTCAGACCTGCCTTCAATTTGAGTTACAGCTGTGAGAAATCAAACAAATTGATTGGAAAATGGACTGAGTAATCAGAAACCGCTTCACATTTATTGGCGGGGCTTTTTGCACTAATTTAAAACGGTTAGCTAAGTTCATGTCTGAAAAGGCAGACATTGGTAGCTAGCAAATTGTTGCTCAGCAGACATTGATTGATGAGACAGGGAGCCACAAATAATGAGATACGTGTTTTCAAAACTAACTGAGACAGTAGCTGAACTTGGATGCCCAGCAGATAATGTCTCTCTCTGAGGCTGGTGAAAATTCAGACTGCATTCCCCCTCAGACAAGGTAGCTCATATGAAAGAGCCGATGTGTCGACTTGAAAGTGCTACCCAGCTTCAGAGTAGTGCATGGCATATTTGCAGTGGTGCATATTAATATTCACCCTGGCACCATTTAAATAGCATGGGAATGGCAAGTGCAGGCATGCATGCAGACTTTGATTGGGATGGTGTGACTTGGAGTGCAAAGAAGATTTTGCGAGAGATTAGGTTATGGAGAGGGGAGTGTGGTGGCGGCGGGGGGGAGGCGATTCTGGCCTGCGAGCTTCTGTAAGGTTAGGGCTGGGCAATATAGCCATCGCGATATATCGAATAGCTATTTTTAGCGCAGTAACAGCTATCCCCGGTATGTGGTGGTAGGTTTCTTGCCGTATTTTTTTTCCCTTTAGTCATACCTGATGCGGGAGCACACCTCCAAAGTTCAGTGAAATGCTTCCGGGGCAGAAGAATATCGCTTGTATCTATATGTTGGTTAACTTACCTATTAGCTTTGAAAAACACATAGCATATGTTTTCACTCTTTATCTTTGTAGCCATGTATTTCTGTCTACCACATTGAAGCAGCATAGTGCTGTTGCTGTGATATCAACATTGAATAGGTACGAGTGGCATTTTTTCCCCCGGAAGCATTTCACATGGCCTCGGAAAATTGGAGGTGTGCTCCCGCATCAGGTATGACTAACGGGAAAAAAATACAGGAAGAAACCTAACACTGCATACTGGGGATAGCTGTTATTGCGCTAAGCATAGCTATTCGATGTATATCGCGACGGCTATATCGCCCAACCCTATGTAAGGTGCCAGGGATCGGGGTCAGCGCTGAGGACAGGGAGGTGGTCCTGCAGAGGTCAGGGGTTACCGCTGCACCTCTCACAGCGCAGAAAGAAGGGGGGTGTTCGGGGACAGTGAGACCCTCCAGGGACAGCGAGCGGTCATGGTCTCTCCTGTCTTGGCAGTGTTTGCAGCGAGGCCATAGGCTACTTCCTGACCTTGACGTCCGAGAGCCACAGAGAGGCCTGGACCAACCTCCTCCTCCTCTTCCTCACCAAAGTGTTGAAGATCAGCGACGACAGGGTGAGACCCGCGTACGGCATTTCAGCAGTGAAACAGGCTTATTTAAAGTCGATTATAATTCTCCTGAGGAATGGGATCTTTTTGTTCTAGAAAAGGTTTTTTCCACAGAAAATGCACTGTGGCACTCATTCTCAGCTAGTTAATTAATTCATTAAGACTAGCACCGTTAACTTCTTCCGAAGATACACTGGTCATTTCAAAGTGAATTGAGGGTAAATGCACACATACCCAGGCAGTGAGAAAGTTAAGCCAAATATAACCTCCACTCCCCCCGCCCCTTCCTCCACCGCCCCCTTGTCCTCCACAGTTCAAGGCTCACGCGTCCAGGTACTACCCCCTCCTGTGTGAGATCATGCAGTTCGACCTGATCCCGGAGCTGCGGGCCGTGCTGCGCAAGTTCTACCTGCGCATTGGGATCGTCTTCAACATCTCCCAGCCGCCCAGCGTGGACCCGGAGGCAGGGAGCCAGTGAGCTCGGGAGCTGCTGCTGCCGCTGCGGCCGGCCAGCGTGACCGCGTCAGCACTCCGGACCTCTAGAGGGCACTGCCGTCCCAGAGGCCTCCTCTCTGTCTGTCTATCCTCCTGAAAAAAATAAAAAGGTTTCTGTGTGTGGCGAATTACTCCCCCCCCCCCCCCCCCCCCCCCCCCACCCTTCTGAAGGGTTCAAGGGATGCTTTGAAGTGACTCGGCCCCCAGGCGGCAGCCCATCAACGGTACTGGATGCTCCTACAGGGCTGCAGCTGCTCCTGGGGTAAAGGACAACAGGTAGCGAGGCCAGTGAGGCTCGGAGCCACGCCTTGTACAGTAGGATAATACTCTACAGGATTATACTGATGATTATAATAATGAAAAAATATTTAATTACTTTCTAACCTTCTGAATGTTCAGAAGCCTAGTATTTCAAAAAGAGCGTGTGTTCCTTGCTATCTCGTGACATTATCTCACAGCTGTCTGAAGAATGAAATGATTTCAGCAACAAACAGATGATCAATAATTAGTGCAAATGAAGAGCTATGTTTGTGACTTGATTTTTGATTTTTTTTTTTTCTTTTTTTTTTTGTTCCTTTTGCACAGCCGATGGCTAACAGTAAGCATCAACAGCCCCTCGGATGAAACTAGTTGTACAGAAATGCAGCTTTGTAATATAATATCATAACACTAGACATCGTACCTGCAGTCATTTTATTTCTGTATTTTGTGTTTCTCTGAATTTTTGCTGCACTTGTTTTATCGCAGAATGCACTGGGGATTTTTACTTTTTTGTGAGGATTTTTAATTTAACTTTACCATTGCTCAGTGGGATTGTCCGATAAAGAGTCGTGATCAGTTGACACAATAGACACTGATGAAAGGAAATAGTGAATGATTCCATTTTATATGTACAGAGGCTTTTATTTAAATTAAAAATGAAGTGCAGCCAGTCACTGGGATCCTCTTAAAACTGGAAAAAATAAACCAATGCAAAATTAATCTGAACTGCATCTGAATCATCACCAATCTGTTTCCATGTTTGATGTAGGTTTCACTGTATGTGTACAAAACTTAAAAACGGTTAAATATATAAACAGTTGAGGGGTGTTTTGCTTGGACATGGCTGGATGTATTGATAATATGAATAATGTTAGCTGTTGTTTGATGTTTTGATGGTGAAGTATGGATCTGAGTGGGTTTGAGGCATTCCTGGTCACAGTCATGTAGAAAACTAATGGACAAAATGTATATGATACAGCAATGTAAAGTTTTCTATGTTGAAAAAAAAAAATCTGTACAACTTTCTGTACAAGACTGGTTATCATCCGACACATTTTAATCAGGTCATAGGTCAATAAAGGTTTTGAACTCTGTACATTAGTGCAAAATTCTATTATTGCTTGTTTTTAATCCAGGGTCCTCCTCTGGCTGTAGGCATACATCATTGTAACATGGTATCCTTTCCTCAGATCACCCACAGGTTCATGATGCTGATATTAATTTTGCTCAGTGTTGATGTTCAGCTGAATTTAAGCCACCTGTTAGTCGTAACTGACAAAATGATAAAACTTGAAGACTTCACTGTATTGTAGGTGGAAGCGTAAGTGTTGGGTTTACGTGATCTAGCAACTACAAAGCACAAGAATCCTTTTATTCCACAGTATCTGGCTAACTACATTTGTTGAGGATGATTTCCTTGAAAGTAGCCATTGTACATTACATGGCTGAAGGAATTATAACCCCAAATAACTATGCATAGCCAGACAGTATTGAATTAAGCAATTACTGTGGAAACCATCTTCCCATAAGCAGTCAATTATAGAATTTCTCCACATTTACACACACCATTTCTCCATATCTGCCCATTTGACAATATTAAAAAATCTTGGAGCAGCAGTCCACACTGAAAATCAGTGAAGTGATCTTTAAGAAATTGCACGCTACAAAGTGTACTTCTGATGTAATAAGACATTAACCTATTCACAAACATCTGAAGTTTCCAGCTAAGAGCTGATATTAAAGCAGTGAGCTTATACATGTTAAACTTCAGATGTTTAGCTGATTTTCCTCTTCTCATCTTGTTTGCTAAATTGGTGTGTGTGTCTCCTTTACTGGGGTTCTTTAAATATTCATCTGTGACTACAAGCCAGGAACCTCGCTACCAGTATAGTTAACTTCTCAACAGAGATCTGCTTCTGATCATGTAGCTGTGCAGTGACTTGGGTTTTGCCTCAACATTTTTACCATCCTCTTTCACTGTGCTGTAAAGGTGGAAATACTGCAAAAAAACTGGCATATGAGGATGTCTTTTGAGCAAATTTCATGTCATGTTGTAATGGAATGTAAAAAAAAAAAAAAGACCACAACTGTATTTAAAAATTTATTACTTATTACCTTAAATTCAGTAAAATTTAATAATTTAAATTCAGTAAAATTAAAAAAAAACATTCTATGTTAAAAACTACAACTTGTGTATATACATATATACACACATATATTGATATCACAATACAACAAGCTGAATCAAAGAACCGGGGTCTCCACTACAGACTGTAGCAAAGCTGCACTGGAACCAAAGAATGACACAGCCTCAAGCCAGAGCTGTCCAGCATTTCACCAAGAACGTGTGACGGAACTCCAGCTGCTGCCTGCCACGAGAACAAAGCATGCATTGACCAGTGCTGCTTCGCTCATTTCTAAGCTGACCCATTGTGTGCTCTGTCTGATGTTATTTTCCCAAAGTTTGTCTAGAGGCTGCACAACCTACTACAGGTCCACACAGCGCTCGAATCAGCAGCACTAAAGCTACATATTTCTTGGACATTTCAAGTTTAACTAGTACAAACAAATACGTAACTTCTAAAAGACGAACCAGAGAAATAAACCTGTGTATAAATTTGATGGAAGAGTCGAAATTCAGTTATGGGGGTCTAAAACAAGCACGCTTTCTTAAAGGAAAGACTGTCATGACAAGGTGTCACTGCGGCTGCATGTACAGAAGGCCACCGCAGCACGTGCGCGGAGCGCTGAGAGCGAGCCTGGTTTGGGGGGCCTCAGCCGTGGTACGTGGAGGGCCCCTCCCAGGCCGCGGAGTCTCTGCTGGACGGCCTCTCCCTGCGTGTGCGCCCCGCCATGAAGCGCTTCAGCGTTTCCGAGGTGCCGGGCCTCATCCAGGGCTCTGTGGCGTAGGTCTCCACCGAGTAGCGCCTCTCCGGGGCCAGCTGCAGGAGGCTGTCCGCATCGTCCGAGGAGGCCTCCCCTGCGGGCCAGCGGCAGAGAGCACCGTCACCGAACACGGCCGGCGGCGGACAGCAGGACGCCGGGGTCTCTCTCGGCGCGTCACTCACCGGCTGTCCAGCCCTGGCTGCTCATCTCCTCCAGCCTCTTCATCCTGCGCTCGTTGCGGTCCCTCACCTGCTCCACATTGAAGCTGGCCAGAGAGTGCAGGGACTGAGCGTCCGGCTGCCCAGCAGGCTTCAGCTGCCCAGCAGGCTTCAGCTGCCCAGCAGACTCCGGCTGCCCAGCAGGCTCAGGGGTCCTCGTCTCCTAGAGACCAGACCAAACATGGCTATCACATAAGGGGGCCCTTTCCAGACAGACACCTTTCAGTTCTTTAAGCACAAAAAAAAAAAAAAAATAGTCAGACGTTTGGAAAAGATGTCAGTCTGTGTTTTGACCGTGCTCTTTCAATGCATGTGTGCAGATGGAGGGATTACTGAGGATCTGGATATCTCCACTCATTAAGCAGCACTTACATTGTCATAATCTGTTCTCTGTCCTCTCCTCCACTCTCGTGCAGAGGGCGGCCCTGCCCTCAGATTGCTCTCTGGGGGCACTGGGAAGGTGTCTCCACTGGAATCTGAAGCGAATGGCACGTGAGATAAATCACAGTTTCAGCGACGCATGGTAAAGACTGTGACATTTTGAATGAAAAACTGTTAAGTGGGATGACCCTGGGTGTGTTGATGTAGCTACTGCTTCAAGCCAAATAGGTCTCTATGCCCTCTCCTTTCCCCCCATGCCAGACGGGCTATTCTCGCTCGGGGGGCCTCCCACCCTTCCTCACACGCTCTAGCAGCTCTAGTTTCACTGCATCTCTCTGCGCCTGGCCGTCCGCGCAGTCAGCTGCCTGTGTTTGGCAGGCGGGCCGCCTCTCGGACTGGCACCAGCTGTCTTGGTGCGATGCCTCGGCTGCCATGTTTATATTGGCAGTCCATCTGTGCGTGCCCGGAGCTCCTGCCCTCGGCTGTCGACCTGCAGCTCCGGCTCTTTGTAATCGGAAGAACCCCCCCCCCCACCCCTGCTCTGCGGCAGCTGCAGCCTGGCAACACTTCACCTGCTCTGCGCATGGCCAGTGTTCTGGGATCATTTCAGAAGGAGGACTGGCCAGCCTGATCTGAAGCCTGACTCAAGGATGGCACTGCAGGCCCCCGACTAAGCTATGCCGACTGTCTCCAGGACAGGCACGGCAAGTTCAAAGGGTCACATTAAAACTGGCTCACCGATAAAGGCACTCTCCGATTCCAGCAGGGAGCCTCTCTGGGGATTGTCTGCAAAGTTCCCTCTCTGGAAGAACAAACAGTCATTCGCTGAAGTGCATAACTATTAAAGGCGAGCTATTACAGCGAAAACCCACTTACCCAGGGTCGCCGTGTTGAGCGAAAACTGGAGAACGACTAAGAGTGTGTTCATCAGAAAAACTGTTACCCGGGAGCTTTCGTGCAACTCACCAAGTTGCGGGTGTGGTGCGTCGGAGGTGACAGGTCGAAATAATCTGCAGAGGAGGAGGACAGTGGTTAACGGCATGTGGTCATTATGGCGGTCTCTCTGATGGACGGGCTCAGGGAGCCGTCACTCTGTCACTGACCCCGGGCCTCCCTCCTCTTCATGCGGTTGATCCTCCGCTGCTGCTCCCGGAGCAGTGCCTGCTGCTGCAGCTCCAGGCTGTAGTCGTCGACCGGGGGGTCCGGGTACGCCTGCCGCACCTCCTCCCGAGACTCGCTGTCTGCAACATACACACACCCACACACACACACAATCCATTTCATTTACAGTTCCTTCTCAGACTATTAGCGTTAATAGTCACCAGTGTAGAATAGAGGTAAGGAGCCTGGCTTGGAACCAAAAGGTTGCCGCTGGGGCATTGCCGCAGTACCCTTGGGCCCGGTACTTAACCCACAACTGCCTCAGTAAATATCTAGCTGTATAAATGGACAACATTGTAAAAATTGCAACCGATGCGTGTCACTCAGGATAAGAGCACTTGCTAAATGCCAATAATGTAATGTAAGGCATCAGATGGGAGTGGCGAGTATGGGAAGTATGCCAATACAGAATGTGTATGCAGAATTTCTGAATGTAACACAAATGTAATGACAGTGAAGCAACAGTTGGTGAAAATGAATGACTAACATATGTAAGTACCTGTGGATAACAGTGTCTGCTAAATGACAATAATGTAATGTAATGTAATGTAATTGTAAAAAGATAAAAATAACAGCTACCGCTTGGTGTGTCATAGTGATGCAGGCAGGCAGTTTCTCTCAGAGCAGGTTTTCCCCCTCACATCCTACAATGCAGCCAGCCTTTCTAGTATGTGCCTTTCCGGGACATCAAACCTGTCCCACACATTTGTGTGCAACGGGAAGAAAGTGGCTCAGGCACGGAACTAATCCCGGGAGGTGCGCCGAGGTCAAACGTGGCCGGGCCAAAATCCCTCGTGTCAACCATAATAAAAAAAAGCGTATCTGTTAGGTAGAAACTTGCTGCCAGATCGTATTAAAGGAAGAAATGAATGTGTGCTGAAGTGTGAAGTTTTTATCCCCTGCCGAAGAGTCACTTGAGTTGCCATTCCCAGGAGGGCTTGTCATGTCGACCGCCGTGAGACATGGTCCCAGCAGGGTCTGTTATGCGTTCTGCGCTGAAACACGGGCTATGACTCAGTCCCTTCGTCTTACGTAACACTGCACGATGCATGAGGCAGACTAGGGGATGTTTCCGTGGGCAAAGCTGTGTGCCGGGACGGGGTGACCAGATCGAAGGCCAGCGTGGGGGGCGGGAGCGAATGTCCCGCCCTGGTGTGTCAGTGGGAGGTTACCGGAAAGGCACCTGGGGGGGGGGGTGGGGGGGTTGCGGTCGCCTGCTGCTCACGGCAGACGCAACACGCAACAGCTGTTTCTGTCTATTTGCCTGAGAGTGAACACATCCCCTTCAGGCTACATCTTTACTCTGCATTTACATGAATTCATTTTGCAGACGCTTTTATCCAAAGTGACTTACAAGTGTGGCAGACAACAACACAAGCAAAAAGCCATGTAAGGGGTCAACAATATTATAAGTACTGCATGACCAGGTGTCAATAGTTGGCCAGACAAGACAGAAGCTAGCTCGTAGAGACACAGGTGCATTAAACCATTACATTTACTCTGGAGGTACCCACACATACACAGTGCTTAACTGTTCGACTACATGATGCCTGCATTGAGTGCTTTACTCCCGGCTTGTGGAAATGTGGACATTGCACGTTTAGGCAATCCCCGCCACTGCACACATGCATACACAGATTCTAACTGGGAATTCGTTCAAACTCATTTCCTTCATTACAGCCCGTCTCCTCTGGTCTCTATACATGCTGCCAAGCTCTGATATGGTGGATGCATTTTATGACCGTAAGGAATCCTCAGGCCATTCGTTAATGACATTAGCTCGGCCATGGCCAGAATGGGGTTGACTTTGGGAGATTCTGCAGTTTTCATGCTGGGCAGATGAAATGCATTGGTAAGGTCGAAAATAAATAAGTTGTGTTTTTTTTTTTTTTTAAACAGACTGGTGTTTTGACTGTCGAGAGAGAGGCGCCGGCCTCATATAAGCACCTGCCAGTGGGAGAAGATCAAACACAACAGCTACCCGATTTCCAGCACCCCCAACTCACAACGCACTGTTACACTACATTATTTATCTGACTGGCAGACGACCTTCTCCTGGGCAACCTACAGAGCTCAAATCATACATATTATCCATCCATGCTGCGATTCCAGTTAAGTAACTTCCTCAAGGGCGCAACAGCAATACGCCTGCTGGGAGATGAACAAGCAAACTTCGGTTACAAGCCCAATGCCTTAACCGCTTTGCCACGCTGATGCGAGTTTGATAACAGTGAATGAGATGGACAGTTTTACTGCAGACAGCAGGTGCAGGTAGAGAGATACCACCTGGAAATAGCTGGTGGAAGAATATGAAGGGCAGTCATTACAGGGCAGCGATGGAATGCGCTGGGTTATCTTGCCTCGGTATTTGAGCTCGTTGAAGTCGCGGATGTTCTGGAGGTTGATGGGCTCGTTGGTTTTGGAGTTTCTCCTGACTGGGGCCTGCATGCGCAGCCTGGCCATGTCAAACACGTCCACCTGCGGCCGCTCTCTGCGCCTGGAGACAGCAGGCTGTACTGAGTCACTGAGCACACAGCACGACAGCCTGAACACGGGAGGCTACAGTCTGAGCACACAGCACTCCTCCCTTGATACGCAAGCCCTTTGCAAGTTCTCTTCTCCTTTTCTTAAAAAAGAGCATAGCATTCTTTCTGAATATACTGCATATACCATAGCCATGATGCTACTGTACTATTTGCCTCAGAACTACCACTGCATTCATATACTTCAGTATGTGCCAAAGCATGGCATGAAGGCTATAAGCTGCTTATAAACCTTATAAATCCTCTGACTGGCCAAGTCAAGGATATACTCCCATCTATCGAAAAGAAACACAAAACAAACTTTTAAGGTAGGCCTTGTTATTAAGTATAAATGACAAACTAATCTATCCGTCGAATCAATTTTTACAGCAGTAGGATATATCAACCATTAAGAGCAGTGACACCATATCAAACTTCTAGACTACTTACTCATTTTTCATATGTTTATAGCGGGGAAAAAAATTTTAACATCTATATGCAATTACTGAATACGACTACAACAGATATGTGGAAATCCCTACACATCTATGCCAAGCGCCGCCCACCTGACAGCGGGGGGTGTGTCCGGCTCCTCCCTCTCCGTCTGCAGCAGCTGCCTGTCCAGCCGCTTTTGCTCGCTGCGCAGCTGCCTGCGCAGGGCTGACAGCTCGCCGATCACGCCCGGCTGCTCCTCTAATGGACGGACGGAGAGAAAGCACAGGCGCACCGGCGGCCTCTCAAAAACCAGCTGGTGAAAATGAGCCACATTTAGGGGAGCTCACTTCCCCATCTCCGCTCACAGGAGGGGCTTTTTAAACCGGACCCGGGGGAGCTAACGGCGTGTGCAAACATCTCGGCCTTCTGTGCGCACAGCTTACAACCGCTTTATTTCCACATCCACTTACTACCCCCCTAGGTAGCCAATTCCTGAGTGTGTGTTTGTTTCAGCTGTACAGATCTGCAGAAGGCAAGGATGATAGGGTGAGATTTAAAAAAGAAACCCTTTAACATGAGCCGATGGCGCTTTTCATCAAAAAGGCAATTTATCAATTTACCTTCTAGCGTACAGCTGATTTTATTGCCCTTTTATTTAAATTACCTTTTTCTTTGCAACCAGTATGCCTGTCCTCAGTCAGGGAAATCCAATTAACAGAAATATGTACTGAAATACAATTTATTAATCACAGTCACCACTACAATGCAACACTGTGGTCTATGACATTTTTGAATTACCCGCACGTTAAAAACCATTTGAAAAGATTTTTGATAATAGGGAAGTGTGGCTGTGGGGAATGCATTATGGCCATAACCCACAGACAGGACAAAAAAAAAAAAAAAAAAAAACAGTGATCAAGTATGAAATTCAATGTTGTTTTTTTTCCCCAGAAACAGATAGGAATAATCCAAACTAAACCAACGTTTAAATGTCAACGTTAGGCCGTCCCGAAAATGGTTTGATGAAAGGTGATTCGGCTGTGTGACATCTGGATTTGAAAGGCCATTTGAGACAGAACAACGAGTGGAACAGCAGTAGGAGTGAGTCCGCTTTACCTGCGGCTCTCAGCTGGTTCCTCCGTGCCGGTACAGGTGGGGAAGGCGGTGCCAAGATGGACTGCTCCTATGGAGAGAGGGGGGGCATCACTAACAAACTTGGGAGATCATTACTCATTCATTTTCACCAACAGCTTCTTCACTGTCATTACATTCGTGTTACATTCATAAATACTGCCTACACATTCTCTATTGGAGTATTTCCCATATTCGCCACTCCCATCTGAATTCCTGTAGTGTTTGTGGACTACAACTCACTCGAGATGCCTTTACCCGACGATGTTCTGAAGACCCTGCCGCACTTCATTCTAAAAAGGCCCCTGAAATGGTGTAGATGACTAGATAACCGCCAGACACTCACAGACAGAGTGGTGGTGGACCGATGGCTGTCCACGGAGCGGGGTCTGGATATGTGCTGAGAGGCGAGTCTCTTCTGCACGGCTGGGATTGGTGGAGATGGCTCCCGTGGGATCTTCCCAAAGGAAAACGAGTGAGCGCGTGAGTTTGACAAAGCCTTCAATGTGGCTAATTGTCCTAGTGCTTTGTGACATTGTGGGACCCAGCAGAATCGTTAAAGTCTCTTACGAAGTCACATCGCTACGCAAGTTTGCGTGTTGCTCTGCAGAGGCCCTTTGTATGGCGCTTTTAGGACGCCTTTGCCAGTTTGGTACAGAGCCAGGCAGCTTTAATGCAGCTTCCACAAGCCTGTGAGGGTTCGCCTGCTCCCTCAAAGCGTGCGTGTGTGTGTGTGTGTGAGAGAGAGAGCCGTACCTCCTGCAGTTGGGCCTGCCTCTCCCTCTCCGTCTGCTGCTTCAGAGCAGCGTTCTCCTTCTCCTCCTCCTCCCGCTTCTTGCGCTCCTCCTCTCTGCGGCGCTCCTTCAGCAGGCGGATTTGCTCCTCGTTCTGGGCGTTTTGCTGCCGAGGGAAGAGGCGTTACCCGGCACAGCGAAGCCCGTTCACGCGCGCCGACATTAGCGCCGCTTATTTTACCCGTGACCACGGCGTAGCGAGAAGTCGTAGGACCCCAGAAATGACAGGCTGTGGTGGGCCTCCTCTGAATTTCAGCACAACAGACCTCTCCATTGGCTATAATCATGGCAACATCCAGACCTTATGACCTGCAAGCCTGGAGGGTTACTCTCTGCCACGTCAACTGCTGGCACTGCTTTAGTCTACTGCTTTTACCCTACTGTGCTGTTCAAGCAGGAGAGTGAAAAATAATGAGAAACTAATAGGTTAGTCTAATAAGAAAACTAGTCATGCTTCATGTTTTGGGGTGTTGGGAAACTAGAGAGGTTCCCTTTTGTGCTTTCTGCGCAGGGAACACACAGACCTCCCTCTCCTTGCACCTCTTCCGCTCCTGCTCCTCCTCGTATTCCTTCTGCATGCGAGTCCGCTGCTCCGCCAGCCTCTTCTCCTCCCTCTCCTCCTCCAGCCGGAGGCGCTCCCGCTCCTCCGCCTCCTTCTGCCGCTTCTCCTCAATCTGTCCCCAAACACAGGCAGAGAGTCCTTTCTCAGGCGATCAATGCCGCTTAATGCAGCCCCAGAGCTGTTCACCACTGTAGAGTTCTTTTCCACGTGTGAACCACCGTCTCTACGCTGGTGAATAGCTCTGAGACTATGCAGAGCGGGTGGTTTACATGTGGGAAAAGTCTCTATGCGGTCTCAAAGCTGTTCATCAGTGTCGTCCTCTCACACATAAACCACCCACTCCATGCCATCTAAGAGCTATTCACCAGTGTGAAGTTGGTTGTTCACTTGATGGTGCGTTGCATTCACACTTCAAATCTATCTGTCTGTATCTATACAGACTATTCCATGTTTGATAAGCAAAAAAGTTGGGAGATTTGTAAGTCTTCAAGTCCCACACCACAAGTTCACTTTTACATGGCTTCCTTTGAACAAACATAGGAGCTCTTTTCACAAAAAATGAAAGGACACCATATGTAAAAGTTGACCGTTTCCTCATCTATTACTTATCAAACAACAGGGCAGACTTTTCAAAGGTCAACAATAAAGCATAAATATGCATGAAAATGTGGAACTCCAGATAAGGCCTATTCTCTTGTTCATTGCACACTGAAGTAAAACTACTTACTGGAAAACAGACTCAATGAAACAATGAAAAAACTACCACATTAAAGATAATTACATCTGGGAATGTAAAGGATTAAAAGCCAAAAAGAAATATGGAAATTAAAATGACTCTGGCTCCGCTACTGAAGCTACAGCTGGATGCACAGTGCAACAAAAGAATGAATGAGTTTTTAAAGGCAACCACATGTATGCAATAGTAACAAAGACTCCGACAGTAAGCTGCACCATTAGCACAAATACAGTGTTTGCTGAAAGCAAGTTTCCGTGATTTCCTCCACTCCAAGTGCAAGGGAACAAGTAAGAGCAAATTAACACGCAGACAAATTCCTTGCGTGCGAGGAAAAGCTTTTACCAACATACCTTTGAGTGTCAGAGTGCTTTCAAACACTCAGAATAGCTGGAATGCTTGATGCTTTTAAACATGAGCACACACATTGAGATGTCTAACTGTCGAGTGCACATAATAATGTAAATATAAGCATCTGTCTAACACCTTTGAAATACTTAATGAAAAAGACAAGCAGAAACAGCTATGTAAAAAATGTTCATGTTTAAAAAAAAACATTTTCGTTTATGCACCTGTATGTGAGGATATACAGGGCATCAACAGACAGTGTTTATGCATTTTTAAAAAATTTTTGTTCTTGATTAAATGTTTGATTAATTGATCATTCATGACGGATTGTAATGTGCTGTTCTGTAAGCACTACAATTCATCACCTCATTAACCAGAGGTCAGGTGATGAGGTCAAGAAAATCAAGGAAGAAACACAGAACCAATATACCCCATGCATCAAGAGAAATATCTGTGTCATGAGTTGGAGGTTTGATTAAATCAGTCCATTGACTCTGAACTGTCGAGCCATTACTGCCAAACACAGTTCGTTGGTGACAGGCTATGATCTGCCAGACCAGTAGTTGCAGCAACTGCCCGTTGGATTAAATGGGGAAAAAAGCCAGGGTCAAACATGCATGTGTGAACACGTGTTCAGAACCCCTGAAATAACACACACCTGCTGTCTGAGGTAGTCCCTATACTTGTCTTGCTCGTGAAGCTGCTGCGGTGTAGGTAGATCTGTAAAACCGCTGCCTCGGGCAAACGCAGACATGTGGGCATAGGAGAAACCTATCAAAACAAACAGAGGTGACTCATAAGCAGTTATATTCCAGTGCTCTCCTAAAAAAGCTGATTGGGAATGGAACAGTAGAGTGATGCATTATGTTCCAACAGTTTTTGAAAATCTTCTTCCCCCTCAGGCCAGATCTGCTTACCCGAGATTTTGTGTGCCGAGGGAGCCCCTTCCTCCCCTCGCGGTGACGGGATGTTCCTGCTGACAGATCCCGCCGCCCTCTTTCCTCGAGAGTCGGGGTTCAAGTACGCCTCTTCGTTAACCTTGTGCATTTGGTTCAGGTCAGCTAGAGGAACAGACCACCACCGTGGACAGAGCAGCAACAATAAGCAACTTCCCATGAGCACACATCTCCTTTTGACATTTGGAGAACCACAACGCTCCTCCACCATCCTCACTACATTCTCGGCAGAAATCGTGCATCTTCTTGTATCATTAATAAGTGATGACTGCTGCATAGCAAAAGCTTGGGGGATTTGCAGAGTAATAAGTCTAGCTGAGGAAGCTGACAGCCTCTGCAGGCTACAGAAAGTTGAAGGACAAAGAAATGTGGATGGAACTAATTACTGTATGTGAGTGACATGGATTTCAATGGGAAACATGTGCTGTCCTATGCATGTTAATCTGACGGCTGCTGAGCATCGGGGGAGAGAGACAGGACGCCACAGACGTACTGATGAGATTTCCCTTGCTGTCTCGGAGGGGGGCGCCACCCCCGCCCTTCCCCCAGGGGTTGTAGGCCCTCATCTCCGCTTCCAGCTTGGCCTCGTAGCGCTCCTTCTCCTCCTTCTCCCTCCTCTTCCGCTCCTCCCTCTCTTGCA
Organism: Megalops cyprinoides; assembly: GCF_013368585.1. NCBI lineage: Eukaryota > Metazoa > Chordata > Actinopteri > Elopiformes > Megalopidae > Megalops > Megalops cyprinoides. Next base: position 17,552,765 of record NC_050584.1, read on the forward strand.
GCTGCGGCCAGGGTTTGAGTGCGGCTGTTAGCGCATTCTATTACATTACTGTCTTTTAGCAGACATTTTTATCCAGAGTGACTTACATAGGTTACAGTTTTAGCCATTTATACAGCTGGATATTTACTGCGGTAGACGTGGGTTAAGTACCTTGCCGAAGGGCACAGCAGTGCCCCAGTGGGGAATCGAACCAGCAACCTTTTAGTTACTAGCCCTGCGCTTTACAACTATGTCATACTGCTGCCCAATATTAGCTCCATATTAAAATATTAGCTTCTGAAATGAAGATGCTGTTGGGTCATTCACTGGTCTGACAAATAGGCATAGAGAAAACATTTGCCTTTTTGATTCTTGGTATCAATGGCAGTGTTATTTTAGGCAAACATGCTTTTGAGTGGGATGAGCGTCTCCTGCTTAATCCTCTCTGAGCTATTACAAGCTGCCACTAACCTGACTCATGGTGCTCATGCATTCCTGGCATCAGCACAAGTCAACTCAGCATTCAGCATCTCAATTCGATACCCTGTGCCCTACCACAGCAATTTATGACTCCATTCTCACAAAGTGGCATTTCTAATCAACTAATATCTCATTCTGCTGCTCCCAGGACTCCTTATGTACTTCTTCCCCAGAGACCAGTGCTGAGATAGGGAGTTGAAGTACTCAGCAGATCCAGCTGTTGGTGGGAATGGGACTTCCCTAATCCCTACCCTCCAGGCCTTTGCATCCATCACTGCAGGCTCATGGCACTGCACAGAAACTCATCTGGAGACCCATGATGCACTTGATGGCAAAAAAAACACTCTCCTAGGCTCTGGCCAGTAAAGAAGGATTTATAATATGTGCAGTTGCTTGTACAGATTACTGCCTTCCATTTGCAAGGTGAATGGGTGTACCTGTTGTTTGAGTGCTTCCTGGTAACTCAGCATGCTTTCTTTTGATGGTTTGGGCCTCTCTGTTGGAAAGGCTCCGACCCCAATCCCGCTGGGCGCAGTGCCCGTTTGACCGGTCGCTCTGTGTGAAAGACATTTCATAACATTCGAAAAACCTGGTCAAGCTCTCAGTGCATCTAAATGAAAAGACCTAAAGTGTTTCACTATTTGTGACCATGCACGCACTTAAATTAAAGAATGCCTGAGAACTTGCTTTGCAATTAAAAAATGATTAAAAGCAAATAAAGGTTTATTCAAAATACCGAATTTCCTTGCTGTTAGGGGAAACTCATTTGAGTTGTGCATTCACTGTAAAATGCAATCACAGCCATTAGGTCTGCCGTCAAGAGCTGTGTGGAACTGAGGGATTGTTTACACTTGAGGAGCCTGTTTAAGTAAAGCCTGCCCTATGATCAGATCTCTTAGCATGCAGCCTTCTTCTGCCCGGTCCTTCCTCTTCCAGAGGGGTGCCTGTTTGCAGAGGGCAGCGACGGCAGTGACTCAGCCTGACTGACTCCGCTCCGTCCCTCCAGAGGACAACTTTGACCTGCGCCGCTCTCCGGCTCCACATGCTGCTGTGCGCCACAGATCAGAGGGCTACAACATTTACTCAGTGCACCCCCTGCTGGTGCTTAGGGGAACCTTCAACTTTGGTGAAGCTGCACACTGGTTTCAGTGTGGCACACTGACAGTTACTCTTTTCAACCAAGAAATAGCTCAGTGATAAAATCCATATATATTTAAAAAAAAAAAAAAAAAAAAAAAAAAAGAGAACATGCGTTGTAATGCCCCACGACATCGTCAGGGACTTGCAGCACTGAGAGCAAATAGGCCACTGCCATGTTGAAGCATATAGCATCCCACGCGTCCCGCAGAACCCGGGTCTCTGTGGTGGTGACAGAGCGGGAGACTCACTGTGGCTGGAGAGCTGCACCGCCATGCTGGGAGGTTCCAGGCCGCTGCTTCAGAAAGTCTGCGGGCTGCACTGCCCCCGCCACGGGCACATCTGTAAATCAAAACACAGCAGCTTCACCTCCTGCAGTATATCCCGCAATGTAATATATCCTGCCAATATCTACTGCTGTGTTCTCTGAATAAAAACATCTATTACTAAAATATATTGTCTCTCTGTTGGTTTTGGCAACTTTCATTGAAGTTTGAAAAGAGTATGATTTTTGCAAGAGCTGTCAGTACAAATCCGAAAAGGAGTGCTGGGTTAAGGGTTTAGTTTTGACAATATGGTATGGAAATAAACACCCTCGTTCAATAGGCCTTATGAGACTGATTTTAACATTAAGTCCAAACAAGTATTTTTCCCCTCCTTGATCAACTAACACAAGGTGATTTTACATTGTCAACGCATAGCTTCAGGGCCTTGCTGGAGCACTATCCCAACTTCCATGACAGACATTGTAGAAAACATGAGGGAAATGTGAGGCTAATGACCACAGAGAGCTGTGTCGCATGTGGCTGCAACAGGACTGCGTGGGAACGACCCGCTCCTCTCAAATTATCTCACCGAAACAGCCAGTGTGAGCCCAATTAATCACAACGCCAAGTTTTTACTATTGATCTGGTGACACAGTAGATCCATAACAAATGGTCAGACCCATCCATGGGGAGTTCTGGTTTCCAAGCCATCCTGGATGACTCCAAGTCTGACTGCTGAGTCACCAGATCTTTGGAAACGAGACCCAGAACAGCAAACAGTCCTGAAAGGCTGAATGCTTAGCCTCAGTTACTCTCACTGATAGCATACACACACTGGTTTGTTTTCCTCTATTATCCTGCACACATTATTCCTAAATGCCAAAATCTAGACAAGGGGTTGCACTGTAATGGTGACACCTACCCTTGGGTCCACCTGATGCATATTTATGTTTTGGGGCAAAAAGAAAATTCATTTTTGACGACATTCAGCTTGTTACTAAGGAAAAGAAGCTTACAGTATGCCAGGTTGGGGTCCAGTGGATTCCTGGCTCCGTAATAGTAGTAGGCCCCATCATAGGGAGTTCTGTACACATCAGTCAGAGTGGGTGGAGGTGGAGGAGGGACACCTGTGATTCTGGAAACAAACGGCCCAATACAACACATTATACAAGCTGGAAAGGGCTGATCAGGGGAGGGGAGGGGAGGGGAGATCAAACCATAATACCATAATCAAAATTATGCAACTTTTTTTCCTTAACTGAGCAGCTTTTTGGGCAATGACAGAGAAAAGAACAATATGCAGTCAGATACTGCAAACCCTCACACCGTGCAAAACACTGTTGATGCATCGGTCCTTTGAAAAGGACAGACAGACTGACAGATATCTAGGGCAATATACACTACCCTTGACTCAATAGGTAATAAAACTCATCTCATGTGAGTGAATTACCTGGGGGCGACGATCTCTCCCAGCGTGCTGGAGAGACCTCTGTGGAAGTCTTCGTTGAGGGGAGCTGCCCCACCCCCGGGCAGCCCCGCTGCTGCCCCCGTGCCCACCAGGGCCCCGAGCGCAGAGCTGTAGTCCAGCACTGGCGCCTGGAATGCCACACGAGGCCTGTCGGGGGGGGCCCTGTCCTCCACCGTGTCCGCAGGGGGCCGCTCCGCACGGCCCCGCCCACCCAAATCGGCCCCCAGCGCATCCAGGCCCAGCCCCGGCCGGTACGGGACGTCCCTTCTCTTGCCGTCATAGTCACGAGTCACTGCGCCAAACTGCTTGATACGATCTGGCTGTGAGTGGTGACGTGAGAAGGGCAACACTATGACACATCGATGTCACCACATTATACAAGAAACTTTCACTCACTACTTCACAAGAGGACATCTTTTTTACTTTCTACTTTGCCATTTATTCATACTTCCTTCAATATGAGTTCTGGGACATTGACTTTAAAGGGAGCAAAACAATCCCACGAACAGTGTCAGCCGCTGTCTTTTCTAACAATTAATCAAATGTTACAATGTACCTCCAATACACGAGCTTAAAGAATAAAGAAAACACAGCAACATAAAGCTTAGGTTCATGCTTCAAACAGAAGATTGTGTTATTTACAGAAATGAATAGGAGTGTCAATAAGAAAAACCACAAGAAACAATGACTACTGTAGCGTTGCTTTAAAAAAAAAAAAAAAAATAGAAAGTATGACATGAATCAGAGGAAGAAGCACTTGGCCCAAGTCTGCCCCCTACTGTTTGTTAAATGCACATTTACCTCCTCCCGGTCACGCTAAAAAAAACAAAAGCATGCTTTGTTATTGCACTCTGCTGGCACACACAAAATAACTTGCCATTTCATAAGGATTTCCACTTTACTTCAAAACTACAGACCCACATTTTCAATTGATTTTTGCCTTGTTTACACCGCTTGTTAAAAGCAACCCAATTCCACTTTTCTGTCATATCTGATCCAAATTATTTCACTCTGGTGTAACCAGCAAAAAAACTCACAAGATATCAGACATAACATCAAATTTGGACCCCATATATCTGTGGAAGTAAAATCTCATACAAACTGATACCTAGCAATGCCACCACCATGTGGATGATCAGATTGAATATTTTTAACGCTCAAGTGGTTTTTACATCAATCTCCGTATAACAGATTACTACTACTACTACTACTACAACTATTGATGACAAAAGTTAACTGTGAAAACACATACAGTGTTCTGGTGGGAGAGTCTTTGGGATAAGCAACTGCACAAGACCTCAAATGTTCCCCTCTTCATTCAGAAGTTAGCAATCCATTGCATCAATGCAGCCCACAACACACTCCCACCAGTAATGGTCCTCTACCACATCCACACCCCTCTCTGCAGCAGTAGCAGTTCATACAGCTACATATGCCACAATGCAACCATGGCTCTCTTTCTTTGTCTGGTCATCACAACAATCTTGGTATGTTCCACAATTTCACAAGGAGGTTGTGATTTTACCATCACGTAGGGTCTAGATGACTTTTGTGGTTCATTCACATGTAGAGGTCATTTCGACCCATAAGCATTTAAAATTAAGGCACTGGATATGGGTCGGTTTGAAAAGTGAATGTAAACCCTCAGGCAAAAGAATTGGATATGGACAAAAAATTAGAACTAAGTATTAAGGTCTGTAATGTAAACACAGACTCTGCTCAACCACATTTTGACACCATGAGAATCATCCTGATTTACTGTAGAAGACTCCTGAGTATAAAATAACCACTCTCCATCGAATTCAATCAATCCTTCGCACACAAAACCTTTCCCTTACATTCAAATTTCAGTTTTGAGGAACATCTTTTTTTTCCAGGAAACTATAACTAACATGTATATGTCATGATAATATATGGATTCATATTTTTAAACATTACATCAATTTAGCCCGTGTCAATGTATTTTCCACTGTGCTTGGTCATGACTTTTCCTAAAGTGGTAGTAATTACCTGCTTCTCTGGGTCAATGGCTCCAGTAGCAGCAACTCTGAGCTCCAGCTCTTTTTCCCTGATGGAATAAAAGGAGGGCAACAAATATACCACACCGAGTGCATGCCCTCTGAGTGTTGCACAACTGACTCTTCTCACATTATACTGCAAGATAAGCACTGCTTGGTAGACTGGCTGCAGTACATACAGCATCATCATGTGGCATTTTATTTTGCAGTGCAATGTGAAACTTCCTGTGTGGACAGCATTGTATTAAGTGAAATCCAACTGACTGATGCACACAACTAACATAAAACAGGTCTTGGTTTCCCAAATGCTGGCGGAGGATTTCCAAATAATGCCTTCATCCCCCTGTGTAGCCAATGTCACACCCTCTCCCTCACTGCTAACAATCTGTGTGGTGTCCAGCATGCCAAAATGTGTCAAACTGGTGCCACAAAAATAACTTCACCTTAGCATAAAATGAGGGCAGATGTGACATGGGAGAAGCCAATTAAATCCGCACAGCGCGACTGTCCAACCTCTCATATCCTTCAGGGCTCTGTCTTGTGAGAATCCTGACAACCAGAGAGAGGGCTCCAACTGACAGCCACTCTCTCAGACAAGTCCACTCACTTCCTCTTGTTCCTCTGCTGCTCGGCCATTTGTTCCAGCAGCTCCTGCCTGTACCTCTCCTTTCTCATCTGCACGGCTTTATCTTCGTCCCCGGCTCCTGCAAGACGTCGTGTCACATTGTGAAAACGTGAAATTTACATCGCAGTTGCAGCAGGGGTAACCTAGGTCAATGCACTCTGACTGTTGTTCCCACTGGTATGGTCGAAGGTGGTCAGGATAATATTACGCAACTGTTGAGCTTAGGCCTCTCATCAGGACGTGGGCTAGTCTGTCGCTAAGATTCAGCGTATACATCTGCACGGTGAAATTGCAGCCTGCACTGCCAAACCAGAAAAGTTCAAAATCAAGTACAGACTCTTCACTCCTACTTTAAGGAACATTAGAGAGAGAAAATTACATTAACCAGATGTCAGGGCACAGTCTTGTTTAAAGATGTGAAGATTTCTGTGCTGTGAAACCAGTTCTGTATTGTACAGTATGTATGCCCAATACACTGAAAGGTAAACATATTGAAACAGGTTTTCTGCGAAATGACCCTTCAACATACAGCACAACACAACACATAAGACACCAAGCTGTGCGACAGAAATACACATATGCGTGACCAAACTTTCTGCAAAAGAACACAATGGATCTCACCAATCATTAGTCCTGTGGCAAACTCGGCCTGGTCCTTGTTGCGTACCGATGCGCTTCTGTCACGGGGAGGTACTGGCCCCATCGCCTCCACCCTGATGCACAAACACACCCACAGAAAGCTCTGGATCCTGCTTGTCAGTCACACTTCTTTAGAGAGGTAAATTCCATGTATATCAATCTGGGGCACTGCTTCCATTTCTCTCCATCTTTATTCAGATCGCAAGCGGAAAAAGTCTGTCCATGGCCCACTGCCCAGCAGCCTGGATAAACAGAATGCTCTCCAGCCTGGATCAATGAAACTGCCCTGACAGACTCACTGAGTGCATCAGGTCCCTTTCCTCTCCTGTAAAGCCAGTCTCCCTGGCACTGAAAATAATTAATTAATGAAAATTAATTATATACACATACATAGGTAGATACTCTCTATTCTACGCAGTCTTTTGTGTATGACTGTGTTCCCCCTACAGCAGGAAGGAATAATGCTGGGATAATGCATTAAACAAAATTAATTGTAAACTACTGTATCTCAAATAATCACCACTATAGCATCCTTGCCCATTTTGATGGAAAAGTAACACTATTTTAAGGCAGTGCTTACTTTGGTTTGGGCTCAGACAGTGTTCTTTTTTTCCCCTCCCTACAGTCTTCTTCATCAACAACCGGAGGCTGCACCTTTCTCCTCTCCCACTGAGTCCTGAGGGAAACAGGTAAATCTCTGCTCAACATTGTTAGTCCCACAGGTCTTCATATTCTTCCGAAGCAAACTCTACGGTACCCAAAGAAAAAATGACGTGCACAAACCACAAGCAAATTAGGATCAGTAGAACAGCAGACAGAAGGCAAAAGCATCAAAAATCACATTCCTAGAGTAGCACCTGTTGTCATTCCTTGGCCTTCGCCCATAGTGACCCGTTTCAGGGTAGTCATCAGGGTCAATGATTCCTCTGTCTCTCAGCCTCGGCATGTCTCTGAAAAGAATAAATAATTAACAGTTAAAGTTTCTTCATTTCTGCATATTGATTTGCAAGAAATGCATGCATTGTGGCATGAGCAGTAAGAGACTGTGTTTTTGGCAGTACCCCTCGGGCCAGAGGTGGGACCTGCGCCTTGGTCTGTCTGCGTGTCCAGGCTCCCGGCTCAGTCTGGGCCTCCCCCTGTCCACAAAGTCCAGCTCCTCCTCAGAGTACTCTTGCTCGGAGTCAAAATCAAACCTGGACACCACGGGTCTCCTCCCGCGAGGGTCCGGCCCCTCCTCCCAGCGCCTGCGACCCTTGCGCGCCCTTGCCTGCGTCCCGGCCTCTGTCAGGGTGGCGGCGTCTCTCCTGGACGGGAGCCGCTCACGAGCCGCCGGCACTCTGGAGCCAGCCTGAGCGCTGCGGAATTCTGCGCGAGCTTTGGAGGCTGCAGGGCGCTCAGCGTCTCTATAGGGTGCCTGCTGCCAGAAAATGACAAACCAGAGATGCATGTATACTGCCCCACTGTTCTGCTGATGCCTGAGATTAGCGGGGATAAAGGCACTCACGTGGGATCAGCAGGTGTAATTCTCACATTAAATAAAAACTAGCTTTCGATCAAATTTTTACTTTTCCTCCCCCCCACTAACCTTTTCCATTTCCTCATTCATCTTCAATGCATGTCACATTCTGAAAACATCTTAATTCATGTTATTTTTAACTCTCAGCAATCAATCAGTGTTGCTGTTTGTTTCTGACAAATAAAACATGAATACTGTACTAAAAGAGAAAAAAAATCAAGAAAAACTATTATATTATAATTTGTCAGAACTCAAACATTCACATATTCACACCATGAGGCAAATCCAGGACTGGAGGCAGCTACACAAACACAGAGACAGGTATTGTACCTACCTGTAAAACTGTTGTTGCGTCTTGAACTACTTTTCCCTGTCGTCCTTGTCCTCTAAGGAACTGATTATACTCCTTGTTCCTTTCATTTCTTAATCTTTCCTGGAAAAACCAAACAAGTAGCTTTCAACATGCCATGTCAGCAACTCAATGTATTACATTTTTACAATACAATACAATTGAATTTTACATACGTTACATGCTAGGAATTAAAAAAAAAAAAAACGATCTTTGAACTTGATTGGCGCATTACAACAAAGTTCAGTGTCACATCATATCCTTACCTTATGAAAACGCACAGTCACAGAAAGTATGTAAACTCATAAATCGGTGCTTAATTCGTTAGTAGTGTGAGGACAAAAAAAGTACTTTTAGAGGAAAATCCGATCAGTTTAAGGCAGCTCATTTCTGTGCAGAGGGATGTAAACAAAGTGGTTGCTGAGAAACAACGAAATTTGCGCAATGTTATCCAACGACACCAATCAACAAATCACAGTTACTGTTAACTGATAAGCAAGCCCATTCATGCTGAGGGTGGAACGTCCTCTCTGCACCCATATGGTTTCCCAGGGTCTCTGAGCTTGCCCATTACCTCCACCTCCTGTTCCACTGCATTCCACCAAATACCCATGTAGCCCCCTTTGGATGTATGTAATGTACTTAAAAGGTGGTTTCATCCAGGGAGCACGTTACTTTTCACCCATTATCCATCTCTACAGACCTCCCCCTGATTGGCGCATTCCACTGTAAAGTCTTAGGTTTCTACCTGTGCAGATCTCCTCTCGCCAATGGGCAGGGAGAGCCCCTGCGCGTGTAGGCCCAGCTCACCAGCATTCACATCTTTTTTCTAGAAAATAAGGAAGAAGACAGGTCAGATTATCTGATAATGACAACAGTGGAATTTTATCAATGCAGATTTGAGAGATTTAAAAACCAGCTAATTCTGTAAAAGGGTGATGTGTATACATGTCCTCACACAACGAAGGAGTCATGCAAATTCGTGTTTTGGGTTTTTACCATTTGCATTTTTTTTAATGATCTATGAGGTTACTGAGGCAACCATTACAATTCTCATATCAGAATCACAAAGCCCTGTCCCCACGCACAATGCTATGATTCCGGCTGAACAACATCAATGTCAGATCAACAGAATTTCTGTTAGCAAGTAGCAACCAAATTAGATTTTCTCAGTTGAAAGTAATTTGTTAACAGGGTATCCCAGCCATATTGCCCAATAACAATTTAATAACTGCAGCGCAGAACATCAGCAACCGGGTGCCTACCTCTGAGGACTGCCCAATATTCAGGGAGAACTGAAAAAGTTACCTACCTTTTTTCCCCCTCGAGTTAATTCCTGCAAGTTTTTAGGAGAACTAATGAGACAGTGTGTTTAGAAAACTGAAGGATCTATATCTTATAACAGCTCCTTCAGACAGTCACCTGGAGAAAATGCAATGAGCTCGATGGTGTGCTGCTCATGACCTTTTCACAGCACCTTTTGGGTCTGCGTTTTACATTGTCGTACAATAATGTTATTAACCAATGATATTTTCTGGTCTCTTTTGGTCTCAGGCTCACATTTGTTCAGTATTGTGTGTTTTCATTTTATATGTAGTGTTGCAGCATGTACATATTTATTAGACATAATGGTGTCTCTGCCTCAGTATCAGTCACATTTGCAGTCCTACAGAAACGTTTCTTAATTTCACACTTTTTACTCCCTCGGTACAGTTGATTACCTGAGCCATGTAGCGTCTATAGTCCAGACGCAGCTCCTGCTGAAGCTTTTGCCTCTTCCTGTCATATTCTTCTCCCAAGGGCAAACTTAGGCCACAGTTCTCCTCTGAAAACAGGAAAGTACACACCAACTGCATGTGACGAGACAAGTGACTGCACCTCACAAATGCAACACATCACAGTCTCATTACAAGCTCACACACACAGACAGACTGAGAGAAACATCTGCAGCAGCTGTACAGTACCTTTCTGTGCTGAAAGCCACTTGGATGGAAGAATGTTCTCCTTGCCGGTGTCCAACCCACTGTCAATCTTTGTCTATGCAGATGACAAGTAAACCCAGACTTTTACGGAGCCTTAGCAATCACATTACTGATACCTCATTCTTTGCACATCTATATTTTTATGCACCACACATCCAACATCAAATATCCAACAGAAATCAAAGGATAAAGGATGACTACTTATTCCACAACAATCATTCCACAACTAATTTACTAATTTCAAATCAAATATTAATTTGTAATTCATGAATCAAGAACTTGCATCTTGGTTTGAAGCTATAGAACAACTGAATATTAATTCAGAGAATGCCCATTCATTGTTTGAGAAGGAAAAATTAAAATAAATGAATCCCTTACAGCACACAGGGCAAGTGTAAACGTAACAGGGAAAAAAACACTGATCGTCCAGCTTGCACGGTATCTTCCATAACTTACAAATTCATTTTGACATCTCAAAAAATTAAATTCTGTCAAATAAGATACACTTCAAGGCACAGTACAGCCTTCATAATGAGAATAAAATAATGATTAATTTCACAAGAAAAGTAATAGCAAATATCTGAAGCAGCATAACACACCCTTATCTCAAGGTAAGGTGGATCCGAATCGACCTTTTCTTTGGCCATGTTATCCCTCTCTTCCTCAAGAAATCTCTGAAGTTCGTTCGTTCCAACCAATTTCTACATCGGGCACATGAAACAAAAGTAAAAAATAAAATTCGTTACTAAAACATTGAATTAAAAGAGGTCTCCAATATTGCCATGCTCACAGAGAGTTTGTAGCACCTAGCTAGCTGGCTAGTTCGGGAAAGACTAGCAATTAAGTACTGTCGCTTTAACAATCGACTCGTTGTTAGGCAACCACACAGTAAACAAAGTGTGTGGCTAGGCCATACAACGCAGCTAGCAAGGCTAGATATCTGTTCTCTGTGTCAGTTTGCCAGTTAGCAAACATTTTATATTATGTTGTAACTAATTATCTAGCCAGTGTTGTCCCCAAACATGCTCAAAATAGATGTCAACACACTTGTGTCTAGATAGGAAGCTACCTGTATCCCTGTTAGATAGTTGGCCAGCTAGCTGATGTTAATGAACCTGAAAGATTTGTTTCTCCAAACTCATTAAGTTACCTCTTAGCTAGCTAACTTAGCTTGTTGAATAATGCTCCCAATGGCTGGTACTAACTACCATTCACCTTACCAAGATAGCAAACATGCCAGCAAGTTACTTCAATACTATAAAATGGTTAGAGAACAGAACAGAACACTACAGTAGCAAGATGACTCATCTAATCGATTAGCAGAAATACTGGTTAAACTTTCCGTCGTTTTGCTTTCATGAATGTCGATTTGTCAAAACAATGGTGGGGTCTTGGCTAGCAAGCTAACGTATAAGTTATCTAAAACATGTTCCCTGATTTACTACCTAAAACATTCAGTTTACTAAGGTTAGTTCAAAAGATGCAAACAAGCTCATTCAAACCAACCGGTTTCTTGGTCTGAACAGCATACCAACAAGGACATACAGCTTGTTAGCTAACGTTAGCCCACCAAGCTTACCAAGCTCACACCAACTAAATCGTCGCAACTTGATACCGAACAGGTGTGGAACTTAATGAAGCGGCAAAAATGCTGCCTAGATTTTGTGACAACACATTTAACTAATGATCGTTCAATCCTTTTGATGTGCTTACCTAGCGAGACAGTTTTAAAACGGCAACCCACGCAGTTAGCTACATCATTTCGCAGTTCCGATACCGGTCTTTATATTCTCTTATTGGCTCGTTCCATTTCCTCTGCTCCATCAGCCCATCAGTATTAATATATTTATATTAACATGAATATAATGTATTGTATATGCATGTTTATACTTTAGAATGTCGCCCTAAAACAACCCACATCGGTCGATCTACATGCCTTGAAAATCATCACAAGAAGACGATGTACAAGGTTGTGCAACGGTGACAACGCCAATAAACAAAGTCGACAACTACTGTTGATAGGTTTGCTGTGTTGATACCCCAATACAACAAAGTATGTGATCCCACTCTAGATTATCTTGTCAGACCCCCTTTTTAAAAGCCTTTCCCTGTCAGAGTGGTCCTCAACGCCTCCATTATATTACATTTTCGTCATATCGCAGACGCTCTTATCCAGGGCGTCTTTAAGTGTGTGAACGAAGTGCATCTAACAAAGTGGACAGGTGAGAGCTACAAGTTTGCCAGGCTGGAATGGAACAGGTAAACAACCAACAGGTCATACTGGAAAATTCGCAGGTTTAATACTGCACTTGACAAAGTTGGCTGATGATGAGGACAGTGATGCTGGTTAAATAGAATTAAAACATTAAAACATCAACACTGAAACCAGTATTATTTTATTGGAATTCATGAATCGTCCAGCAGATGTCCCTATCACTATGTACTTTTTCCATTCAGCAAAGCGCAAGCCGCCTGCTGGAATAAACCATCGAAGCAAAGTTGCAGAATAAAATTATATATTAAGAGTGCAAAGATAAAATATATACGATTTAAACATCTATATAACTGCATTATATTTATCACTCATTGTAAGCGTGTCACATATAATCAGATTAAGATGCTGTTTTGAATTAATTTCCCTTTTTAAACTTCCGTATTGCTCTGTTTTGGCGATAATGGTAGAGTCCTGGTTTCATGGCTGCCTACTACGCTTGTCATTCGGAACCCGAAAAAAGTATTGTAACCGTCTAGTCAGTTAGTGTTTGGGACCTCTGTAAGGAGAGCGTACGTTTTCATACAAGATACACTGCTTTTTAAAGTATTTTTCTTCCTCCACACCTCAACAAATATAGTTGAGGGTATCGTGGCTAATTCATATAGCCGGGGGCTACATCTAGCCCAGTAAAATGGCAGGGGGTAGCATATCTCAGAAGACCTGGGAGTTTTCCAACAGCATGCAGGAAGTTCAGAGCATAGACGAAATCTACAAATATGACAAAAAACAACAACAAGAGATTCTGGCAGCGAAACCGTGGACGAAAGAGTGAGTTCAATGTTTGTATAAATGTTTCATGTCACTGAAACATGCGGCTTAATGGGTCTGGGGATATGATGTAAAGGGCATTCCGATGTTCCCAATAGCCAACAACTAAGTCTTCCTAGCTACCTACATGCTATTGTTACTGATATATCCAAGGTCATAATCTAGATTTTGTGACCGCGACAACTTTGTTAGCTATAAATGATGAAAATACGTGCCTGCTTCTTCCAGTGCATTGCTTGATAACGTCGTTTCAATTTCAGCAACCACTATTTTAAGTACTGCAAAATATCTGCCCTGGCGCTGCTGAAGATGGTGATGCACGCCAGGTCCGGCGCGAACCTGGAGGTGATGGGCTTGATGATTGGAAAGGTGGACGGGGAGACCATGATAATAATGGACAGCTTCGCTCTGCCTGTGGAGGGCACGGAAACGCGTGTCAACGCACAGGCAGCGGCGTATGAATACATGGCAGCGTACATTGAAAATGCCAAACAGGTCAATTTCTTTGCACATCAATTTAAAGTTTTAACCTTTCGCTTGTTGTCTTTTTGTATTTTTTGTCACGTTAAGTGGTGTCACTATTTAGTTTCTTTTTTTTGCAATTATGTATTACATGCTACGTATTTTACATTGTTTTGGATATTGCACATTTTAACAACTAATTGACACCCTAAGAGCACATAATTTTATTTACTATAATCTTTTCTTCTATAATCTTTATTTTTGTTGCTGTTCCTTTGCTTCTTGGAGAATTATTCCTTTCTTTTAACATTTGAGTCTGAAATCTTTTGCCCATTTGTATGCAGTTCATATTTTGTGCATATTTCAATGCCAGGAACATCATTAAAGTGAGTGCTCGGCACTATGATATTGGTGGACTAAACATCTGAGAGTGCCATCCATTTGGTGTGTGATTAGGTTGGACGCCTGGAGAACGCAATTGGCTGGTACCACAGTCACCCAGGCTACGGCTGCTGGCTCTCCGGCATTGATGTCAGCACTCAGATGCTCAACCAGCAGTTTCAGGAGCCTTTTGTTGCAGTGGTTGTAAGTATAGCCAAGTGTTAAATTAAACCACATGCTCACTCTGCCTTCAACCCAAAGTCCATAACTCTTTGAAAAAGTTTCATTCTTTTAAATTAATTATGCAAATATTGATTAGTAATTTGATTTCTGAATGCTAGCCCATGCATACATTTCCAAATTTAATTTAATATGATTTAGGCATATTCTTAGAAGTGGGAATTAACTGTGTGGTGGTCCATGCAGATACCCTGAGGTAGGTATAATATTTGTAGGAAAGAATGCGGTATTGTATTGCAATGTGATATATTACTTTCCCTTTTCATTTATTTTGCCGCAGTTCTGCCAAGGTGCAGGAAAATTAAGAGCTATTTGAATTATATTATGGTCCTGGCACAAAGGGCTGAAACGCTTTATAGTGGCCAGCCTGATGTTGTTTTAAGAGGGTGTTTGCCTCTTTAAACACATTTTCCTCTTCTCTGTTTATCTCACAGATTGACCCAACTCGAACGATATCTGCGGGTAAAGTCAATCTTGGAGCCTTCAGAACGTATCCCAAGGTAGGAGTGATGTTATACAAGGTCATAATCTAGATGATGTGTATAATTGAAAAGACATTAAATAACCATTAAAGACTTTAGAAGGCTGTTTTAATAGATTTTTTTTATTTTATTTTCGTGGTGTATAATTATATAGCCATTTAGTCAAAATATTTTAGGGTAGTAGTTATCCTATTCATTTCATGCATGTCTTCTTTTATGAAAGTGGTGTGTTCTTGAAACTTGTGAGTCTTTTGAAAGCAGTAATTAAATGTTACCAAGAATACAGTTGTTCCTTTTTACCCAGTCATTATGCTTTATGAATTGAAATAAATCATGTAGTATTTCAGATTTTATAACCTTTGTAAATTACATATGTATAACAATGCATTTGTATCTATGGGGAAGCTGGTTTTTCTTATCTAGGCTGATGCAAGAAGTACCAGATTCAGATAATTTGTCACATATTCTCACAAGCTAAATGAGCAGTTTTTTAGCATGTGTGCATTGCTGCCTGGGAAATGTGGTTGTACTTCTTCATCATTTCCAGCAGTGTCACTTGGAACCTTTCACATCTTGAGCCTGTCCACTTTGAGCCATTATACAATGTTTTAACTCTTAGCCATATTCACAATAATGGTAGTGTAGAAACTTTTATTAAATTCAAGGTCATTCAGCTCAATTACAGTAGCAAGCTGATGAGTGGTGTACACAAAACATTTGACTTTGCTATTTGGTAAAAAATGGTCCTTTTGAAAGTTAACACATTTTTCACTCTGCCCTGTGTCGGAATGTCGGGCTGAAATGTGTTCTCATTGTTCAGGGCTACAAACCCCCTGATGAGGGGCCCTCAGAGTACCAGACTATTCCGTTGAATAAGATTGAAGACTTTGGGGTGCACTGCAAACAGTAAGTAATAAGGTTAACTTAAAGTATTTTCCTTTTTTTGTCAAACTGGCAGTCGGAAAATTGTATTATATTCCATTCCATTCTGATTTTTCTTGAAAAAGCCCGAAGTTACAACTGAAATTAACTGAGAATAAAATATGATTGTATCTTTGATATGGAGATGTAGCTTTGTCTAAATAACACAGTGCTACAGTCAACACCTACACAAGAAGTTAACAGTGGATTAATAGAAAAACAAAACTATGTTATTGCTTGAATTTCATTACAGAGTGGTTACAGAATTTTAAGTCTTTGTGTGATACAAAAATATATAAAAATTTTGAAAACATTTGAATTCTCCTGCCATAGATGGTAACCTGCGAAATTCCCAGCTTCTGATTTTTAGGTTATAGTCTGTCATAATGTTGTGCTTATGTTGTTTCCTCAATACATATTTGCTGATGGCTGTCAATGTATATTTCTATTTTAATTTTATAATTACTGTACGGTGAGTGCTCATAACCTGTGAAGTGGACATAACCTGTTCTGTATCCATTTGCTAGTTAGAAATACCAGTTAGAAAACAAGACAGTTTTTTGGTGTTTGCTATTAACAGCTCATACCTCAGTTATCTCTCCACTCCAGAGCAGAGCAGGATTTGCTCTTGACCCCAAACCTCACTGCCATATTGCATTCAGTATCCTATAGTTTTGTTTTATTTTGAATCATATTGCTGATATTTTTAAAAAATGTAAATAAATCATTTTTAAGGCAGTTTTCGCACGTAGTATATGTGATGTGGTCTTTTTGGTGATGTTTGTTCTGAATCGTCATGGTTATATCAAAGTATATAAATCAGGTTTTATGGCTCTTCTAATTCATAAGACCATTCGTGTGCAGCGGCATCAGAAATCACTTGCTGCTAAACCTCAATTCACAAGACAAGTCTGAGGAGTAGGTGTAGGTACCAACGAATGAAAAGCACTGTTTATATTCTTTATCTTGAGTAATATATAGTATGTAAAGTGTTTAACATGTAATAATTATAATTGTATTTATTAGTATATATTATAATGTTAGTAATAGTATACCAAGCAATAACAACAGAGACATTCACATTTTTTCTTTATCTATGGTGTATTTATACATCAAACAGTATACATGCATATGATTTGGATGTGAGATATTTGTGTCCTAAATGCCTTTTCTGTTCAGGTATTATGCCTTGGAAGTGACTTACTTTAAGTCATCCCTTGACCGCAAATTGCTTGAACTCCTGTGGAACAAATATTGGGTCAATACGCTCAGCTCCTCAAGTCTCTTGACCGTAAGTACTAACATTTCCTCAGAATGATCCTTGAAATACAAAGTATGCACTCTCATTGGATCAAGATAATGGTATCTGCTGAGAAGTTTGTGGTCTGTACTCTGATCTCCACTTGCTTTAGTGCACTTAATCCTTTGGTTACTTTTGATTTATTAGATATTGGAGGTACCTTTTAAACAGGCTATATAGTAGCACTGTAATCCAGTGCTTTACTGCTTGTTAACATGCTTCAAACCTAAAGAGATGAATTTTTGTAATGGGTCAGAACACGGCCTCTCAATATAACATTATTACAGCATAAATGCTAGCGTGATATTGACCTCTAAACAAAAGATCTCTAAACTGCCATTTTTTTGAGTGAGAGATAGAGATGCTGCTTTGAGTCATTATGGATCAGTTGCCTTGTAGCAAGCATAATCCACAGATTGAAAACCAGATTAAAGCATTGCGCTGTGCTTTTTCTAAAGGCCTCAGACTGTACAAACAGTGTAGTCTCGGCATGATAACTAATTGAGTAGATGTCTGGAACAGACTGCTTCATTGGTGAAAAACATTGTCAGTTATTGTAGTGTCACAGCAGTCAGGGGCCCCTTCACCTTTGCATTGTATCTTTATTACCTTAGTCCTAGTCCACAGAACACATGGCCTCACCTTCTACAAACATTGTGGAAATTTCTTTGCAGAGGTTTTTTTTTGCAAGGTTAAACAAGCCTGTCAGATTTGTCATTGATTTCTTGTCTGTTGTGATTCAAAATGAATTCAGTCATTTAAGAGTCATTTTTGAATGGGTTTTATTGAAATGGAACATAAGCCCTGTCCCGGCAAGGGCGCACAGCGCGGTTGATATGACGGACTGCACGTATTCCTCTGTGCCCCGCAGAACTCGGACTACACCACAGGACAGGTGTTTGACCTGTCTGAAAAACTGGAGCAGTCAGAAGCTCAGCTAGGGAGAGGTAGCTTCATGCTGGGTTTAGACACTCATGACAGGAAGTCTGAAGACAAATTAGCCAAGGCAACACGAGACAGGTAAGGGGAACCTTGATAGCAGTATTGGTTTGTGCTATAACGGCTATGATTTTCTTTTACTTTTTTATATTACTCGAGCAAAAGAACAACAAAAAATTTCTTTGTGTTAATGGATAATTTGGGATATATTGCTACATTCGTAACATGTACTGAATTTCAGTGTATTCATTAATTGCATTTTTTGAGGAAAAAATAAGTGTGTCGGAAGTTATTCAGTTTTGTGCTTATACTAAAGTATCAACTAGGAGCAGTCAGGATAGACCAACAGCAGCTGCACAAGAGAACTCCCAACATGAAATCTCCACACATATGGACATCAGCCATTTTCTTTAGACTTGCAATGTTATAAAATCAGTTAAGTCTCTGAATGACACAAGAGAAACCTTAAATAAAAGATAAGATTATTCATCCTTTGTAATTCAGAGCTGGAGTGTAATCAATCCCTTTTGCTAAACATGAACAAATAAATGTTTATTTGTTTGTTGACACTTTTAAGCATAGCTAGCTAAATGTAAACTTAGAGGCCACACAGCTTCTGTATATTATAACACATTTTGGCTGTGTTTTATAAACAGCATTCCTGTCCCCATTGTAAATTATACTTTGCTAGCTAGCCAAGCTGCTTAACAGTGGGAATAGGGGGACTAAATAAATATTTCAAAAGCTGATGTTTTACATGTTTTGTTTCAAAAGGACATCTGATTACAGATGTATTAAATGTATTTAATAAATAATTTAATACCAGTGTTAGGAGTAGAGTGGATTCCATGTTTACAATATTTTTTTTTTCAAAACCAGATTGCTCTCCAAAATGTTCCTTTCTATGGAAATTTGTTTGCATGAGGTTTCGCCCAATTTGCTGCTGTTAATCTGAATACTTGATGGGATGGCTGGGATGCACATGGAAGCTCATTCAAACAAGATAACACCCCCTGCAACTCCAGTAACAGACTTATTGCTAGTGTCCATTTTGTATATTTCCCTTTGTACTAAACACAAGATATTTCTGTTTATTTCAGCTGCAAGACAACTATAGAAGTAATCCATGGTTTGATGTCTCAAGTTATAAAGGACAAACTGTTCAATCAAATCAACACATCGGCCAGTTAACGCTGTGGAAAATGGAAAACTGTTTTTTCCAACATTGAGATCCTGTTGGGGAGAATAGCTTTCTGTTTAAAAATGTGCTTTGTTTTCGTTTTTCAGTCCGTCTTGGTAACCATTCATGATTTCAATAAATATCTTGCCTTTAGCACCAACTAAAGAATTAAACCTTTTTGTGAGAGTTTGTGTGCCTGCATGTGTGAGTGTATAATGTGTTGTATTGGGATGTTTGGAGTGTCTGTTATGAACAATATTTGCCATAAAACAGTATGTTACCCAATAAGATTAGCGGGGATTAATGTAGTGTTTTATACCTTTGCAAAGCTGGTGTTGTTAAAATCTGACCCACACAGAAAATTAGGTACACTGACCTCTGAATTGTCATGTATGTCATTTGGTTGTTAGAAGCTTTTGATAGGTATAAATGTACCAAAGATTGTGGTTATTATAAACAAATACTTTGAAGAATCCCTTGAAAAGAAGCGAGGGAACTGTATATACCAACCGATTGCAAGTGTATTTATCATAATGAAGACTGTTAATGTAACTGCAAATATCATATAACAATGTGTCCTTGCTAGTGATTATTGGATGTAACCTAATATGAATCTGTACAGTTTATCATCGTGTATATATATTGGAATAATATTTTACTCAAACTAATTTTCAAAGAATTTAAAGAAAAGTTTTTTCCTGATTAAAAGAAATGTAGTACAAATTGGAAATTCCAAAAGCAAGTAAGGTATTTTATGTCTTACCATCTAACAGCAAAATTAAGGCAAATTGTGGTAGTCTTGCATCTAATGCAAATTTTTGTACTCGCCAACATAACATTAAAAAAGCCCCTAAATATATCATAGCTGTCAAAACAACTTTAAGGGGGTGTGATGTTTTGTCATAAAGTGCACAACATTTCATTTTGAACCTGAGATTAACACAAAAAACCATAAGGAATGACACTGTGCCTTAAATTACAAAAATTAAGAGTGAGCTGCTTTGTTCTTGAATGATTAAATTCCCCCCACAGTTTAGACTAATATATTTTTCTTTTCTGTGAATGGCAGAAGTCTTTTGAAATGTATTCTGCTCTGGGGTTAAACGTAATGCTGCACTGACATTTTCATCCCCTTGATTATTTGGCTGTGGCTAGACTGCTCTACGCACACAGACTTCCACAGCAGAACATAGCACTTTAACAAAGACCATGGTTCCATTTCCCCACAACAAAACCCTCAGACCAGTCATTTAAATTTTGGCCAGTCATAGCATTACATAATGGAATAACAAACTCAGTCACTGCGCTGGCTCAAAGGTAAACAGTGGCTGGCATGTACGTAACTTCTCCGTGGAGAAGGCTCGGGGTGGGTTGTCTTTATTTGATACACAATCCTTCAGAACTGCGATCCCTGAAACAGCGGTATGTAAGTGATGCAGTACAGGAACGGGAGCCGGGTACACTGGCCTCCATTCAGCCCTCGCGTCTGCTCTTCATCGCGGCGGACGCGAAACGAGCCTGCCTTTTCTTACACGCTGAGACAAGCCACATAATGATTTTTTTGATGACTTCCAACATTGCCAGCAGGTTGGTGAAGAACATATATTGTAAAGCTCGTGTCACAGTAGGGAGAAGTGTTTTTTTAATGCAAATAATAGCTGAACAGTTATGGGTCTTTATCTCATATGGAGATGTGATTGAAGGGATCTGCAGTTGTAAAAGCCTTTTTTTCGACATAAACAAAGATGGGGGGATAGCATTACGATTTAAAGAAAATCACTTTGTACATAGTGCGATTATTCAAATGTATACATTTGAATTATGGATTGCATCAAATATTGCAAACGTTTTGCGGAGCTTACAGTAAGGTTGGCTCTATAGTAATACAAACCACCAAGGGCATACCCCCTCGGGTCATCTCAGACCATCTGGGTTGCTGGAAGATAGATGACCAACTCCTTATAATTACATCATCTCTGTAGTTAAAGTATTGAAAACCGTTTTTGACAGTAGTTAATCTACATTTGACCTTCTGTCATTACATTGACCTTATGTTTGTGAGAAGTTGGTTGATTATGTGCTCTTTGCTGCTCTGCTTTCTCTGTTAATTACATGCTGTATCTTTAACGGATTGCATTGTTTCTCTTTAATACGCTCTGTGAAGCACTTTTGACAGTGCTTTTGTTAAGTTCAAATCAAGTTTTGCTTAATCTCTATGCACCAATAAAGCACACTAATCATCAGCATTGTTTTTATCCAGAAATTATGCACATCATAAAATCAAACTGAAGTAGAATGTTCAAGTCCAGGAGTCTGTAGTCAACTTCTTTCAAATTTATTCTTATGACAATTAATCATGGTTTAATTCCTCCACAATTATTGTGCCACAAGCAGGTTTCTTCAGTTGAAACAGCTGCTTGAGTTATGTTAGTTTATCATAATATTCAGAAGTGAGACTTGTCTGTGATGGCAGGAAAATGTCAATAATCTTTAACATTGGGCCTACCCTGAGGACCATCCGTACAAGTGGTTTGTACAGTACAGGGGAAGATTGTTGCTGTGAAACCTGAAATGATACTTAAAAAAAAATAAAATAAGGCTTGTTCTCCCTTACTGTATACAATTAAATTACATCAGCACGTGTGACTTGTACTGAACATTTTAAGAATGTAATTTACAAAAGTTTTATAACTAGTGTTGTGTAATTACTCTGTCAGCCTAATATGAATGTTCCGTGTTTGATTAAAAATTTAAGCTTATGATTATCACCAGATGAATATTTATATGCTTGACTAACAAAATAAAAAATAATCATTTGGAAATAAATATTAATGAAGACTAACATTCAGCCAAGCATACAATAAATTTTTTTTTACATCACTAAGTGAACATTTGCATAGTTTACAAATCAAATGTATGGTATGTTTCCAATTATAAGAGCCCTCCTTAAATTACCATGGAATTCCACTTCATTAACAAAATTCAAAGGAGATGTATTAAAATAATAAATAGGGGCACTTTAACAGTAATAGAAAAGGAGCACTGAGAACAGAGCGGAGCGATAAGTATGACTAATGATGAACGACTATTTATCACCGGGCACCTATTAGACCCTGGCTCTGTGGAACAGGCAAGCAGCAGTGGGCTTAAGATATTTGGTAGCATTGGTGTTTACTTTGGATTCCAAAATAATCTCAACAAGCGCTGTAGTGAGTGGTCAAAATGTGCTCAGTGCCCTGGAGGAAAGCGGTGAAAAGAAAAAGGAAAAAAAAAAAAAAAGGCCGGTGCTGTGTTTCCTCCCTCCCGAGTGTTCTGCATGCATAAATGGGAGTCAAGTCACTCTGTCTCTGGAAGCCCGTGCTTTGACATTGTATGACAACGCATGGGTCACTGCAGAGACTTGCCCAGCCAACAGCTCCATGACCTAGTATGTTATCCTAAGGAATGATACGCATTATTGCTGAAAGTCATTCGAGCTTGGCAGGAAAAGAGGCAACGTTCTGCTCACCGTGTTAAAGCTGATAAATATGATATCTGATTACGCCATGTAAATGTCTGCAGGCTCTGTCTGCACAAGGCCCAAAGGGAGGCCTTGGGTCAGAGAATGGCTTGTTTTCTACCAGTTCTTTGCTGGTGGGTGGTGGTACTACAGTGCCTAACATCTTGTGTCCTCCTGTTTGCTTGTTTCTGGTATAAAAAAAAATTCTGAATCAATCACAGTTGGACAAAATGGGCTAGTAGGATTTGTTTTGGATTACATGCATGGTTTGGTGACTGAAAATCCGCTGTTTGCATTCAGTGGTATTGGTAGTCCCTACCACAGACAAATGCAACCATCTACTCAGCAGAGAAGTACATTGGAAAGACACATATTTCTTTTCACCTGTGAATTGGCACCCATAAAAGCTTAATATAATTAGTAAAGGAAGAAAATTTACAATGTATACTTTATGGCGCTGAAGTGGAATTGTTTTGCCAATGGGATCGAATTTATTAAGGACACCCTCACAATGGAATTTCAGTTTGGCTGATTCTGGCTGTCTTGATTGTTTTTGTTGCAACTTCCAATTGAGAAAAGATCAAATTCCATTGAAGCAGTCAGGCCAGAGCAGCTTCAGCACTTTTTCTGTGGCATGTAAATACTGTAGACTGAAATATAAAACATACTGTTCCAAATGAATAACCAGTAATTGATGTATCATCAGAAGAATCAATGTAAGCATATAAAGTTTAACACATTATTGAAATAAAATGTAAGGGTGTGTAAAATGATTATATGTGCGCATTAATAAAGCGTTCTTTCAGAGGAGCCAATGTTAATCACACTGTATACTGTATATGGAAAATAAAAAGGGAATGATCACAAATAATTTTTTGTGCTTTAGCATTAAATATAACTTTGTAGAGGGGAGTACTTATGATGTACGATGCACTTACTGATGGCAATCAACCGTGATTGTTATATTTCATTCTGGTAAGTAAATTATGAATTTTTTTCAGGTTTAATAGGCATGAAATGTATGGTTTTACACATATCATTAAAGTTTTACACTTTCAGAACATTACTGATACATTGGTTCTACCAAAGGCATCAATTGCATTGGCTCTTTATATTCAAATGGATAAACATTTGAATCTCTAAGAAAGCCTTTGTTTTCTTGCTTGCAAAGCTGACTCCAGCAATAATCCATGTATGCAGTGAATGTTGTTAATTAATTTCTGCCAAACTAAAGTAATTCATCTACCACTTCCTTTGTGAATTCCTCTATTTGTTCTAGATCCAGTTACCTTTGGGCCCGTGTTTAGCTGAAGTGACATTACTGTATGGGAAAGGAAATGAATTTGTGTCCTTAATTTTTAGGGCACAGTATCCTTTATAATCACAAACAGCCGTAACCCAGTCATTTTTCACACTCTTCGACATATTTGAAAATATTTATTTTTCTAGTTGTGTGTAATAAAGCATTGACAAGAATGCATTGGATTGTAGAAAACCTCCAGTCATGAGTAATGAGTGGGGACTATGATATCAATTTATCATAGTTCTTTTTTCTGGCTTCAAGCGGGCGTACTCTACATCTTGGAATGTGACAATAGTATTAATAGCTTCGAGCTAGACCCAAAACACATTTACAATGATTTTCCTGTTTTTACAATCTACTGCAACGGCGGTTTAAAAAATACACACAATTTGCACAGCATCTGGTGTTCTACAGTTTATTTTGAGAAACCCAGGTGCGCACATAAACAAATTTCACATGAAACAAGGATTTTTGGCTCAAAGGAACAAGCAATTAGAAATAGCTTTTACCGAAAACTTCTCGCAACAAACAAAATAGTTGAGGGAAGTTTGAACCTTTGAAAGAATATCATTTCTTTAAGGTATACCTTACCTTAACAGTCCGTACCAAATCCCGGTACTATGTAATACTCATGAAACACCTTTACAGACAAGCATTTACTCACTTGATTTTTTAAAAAAAATGGGTAAATTATCATCAATATTGCGAGCTACAACCTTAGAAAGTTAAATACTCCTGTCAAATACCTTTGCCAAAAAGCTCTCTGTATCCATAGCAACCACCCTGGCTATTCAAAACAAAAGTAACGTTACTGTACCGGGCAAGTTGACTTGCGGAAAAGCCGTCAACTTTGAGTTTAAATGTATTTGTTTGGCTAACAAATACACTAAAACGATTTGGCTTATAAGGTAGGACAACATTGATCGAATATTTGACATAATTAACTTATCAAATTCTTAGCTAACTTGCTGTTAGGCATTGTCCGCTGAACAGGAGCAAAAGCAGGTTTAGCGAAGGTCCCATTTTATGCGTTGATGATAATTTCGTAGTGGCTGAAACAGCGAATCATTGTGTTGCGGCTATTTTTCTATTAAAGTTATTGATTTGGGGTACCTATAGCTGGCTAGCCAAGTATCTAAATGTAGCTACAAACGTTATCTAGTTAGCTAGATTGTTGAGTCGCTGGTCGAGTTAGCCACCTGACTGGCTGTTCTCATTCAGACCATCGAGATCATGGCTGGTAGGTAGCTAACGTTAGCCTGTTAACTAACTGTAGGCTGTACCTTGCTAGCTACCTCAAGCGTGTATTGTTGAATTTCAGTGACTGTCTATTTTGTTTGAAGAAACAATGTACATGTCATTCAAAATAAACATTATTCAGAATCACCTCTTAAAGTTTCAGGATAATTCACAAATAATTAGCCTAGTTAGACAGCAAAAGTTGTACTTTTGTTTGAATCACATTAAAGGAGTGTTTATTACGGTACACATGAAGGCGCATGTTCATGAGTGGTTATATTGTGATATTGTCATAGCTAACTAGCTAGCTAGCTACAGCAAACCATCTTGCCACCAGGTTTTCACATACACTGTTAATATTGCAATGTATGCTACTGTTGTATACTCTCGCCACTCAGCATTAAATATGCCACAATGGTGTATCAGTTGTCGCTACAAATATGAAATATATATATATAGAATTACCATACTTAAATTTTAATCGAGTCATTGTTTCATAAAGAAAACTTATATCTACCACTAGTGAGCAATATCATTGTTCAGAAAGCTCTAGTAGGCCATCACTTGGCCAATGAACCACTTCCATAGCAGGTTTTCAGTGTGATTAACTGCTGCCCTCTGACCCACGCAGAGCCTAATTCAATCAATCAAAAGCCCTTCGAGTCAGGTCCTCCTCAGCCTGATGCCATAAGATCAAGTGTATAAAAGACCTGCTGTCATACTGTGATTGTAGTCTCTTTCTTGTCCTCTCTCACTGTGGTGAATAGCATTGTGCACTTTGTGGCAGAAGGTTTAAGTATAAATACGGTTCTGACATTCCGTATCTGAGCAAAGCGGTAGCACAGAGGTCATTGTGGGCAGCTGTAATGAGGCCTGTGTGTACAAAGAGCTGTTTTCATGATAATAGCATATGCAGATTCAGATGTCTTAGGGTCAGGCTAATATACAGCTCTCTGGGGTGTTCTAATAAAGGAGGTGTTAGTCCAGGGTTGCTTTGGGAATATGTTAAACCTCTTAAAACAAATTTTGGTGACCCCTCTAAGCCAATATGCAGTTTACCCTCACCCTTTTCTCCTTTTTTTAAAAAAATAATTTAAGTTAATGACAACTAAATGATATTGATATAAGGTAGTCCATGTTATTTTTGGCAGTAGCCTATGAAAATGCCTCTCTTATTGTCTTTTTTTGTGTGATTGAGTTCAGTGGTGTTTTTTATTTTCAGGTTCAATGCTTTTAATTGGACAATAACATTTGAAATAGTTCATTTCCTGAATTCATCAAGCATGCTATCTTTAGCTGTACATAGCTCTACTACAGTATGTTGACTTTCTAATTTGCATAGGTATGTCTCTCTTGGTCTATACTTTGCAGAAGCCACAAGGACTCTGTATTTTGAAGCGTTCCTCTCTGAGAAGCCATCATGGTCCACCTCAGTGTAGACATGATTGCCAAATCCAGTACTTGTTTAAAGAATAAAGGAAATTATTCACTTGCACAGTATCTCAAGAAACTAACCCACCTCAATTTCTCCAACAAGAACATTGAACACATCGTAAGTATGTGATATGAGATTTCAAAAATGTCCATGCTTCAACAGAATATCGTGTTGCAAAGTTGCAATATTAAGGCTGTTTCATAAACACATACAGTACAAACGGCTAAATTTCCTGAATTTGTCTCAAATTTAATAATTCAGATATTTGCTTTTTTTTCCACATGTATGCTGTCAATGTAGAATCACTTTTATCATTTATGTTCTTGACCTGGTCACAAATCCTTATCTTTTGCAGGATGATCTCTCTGTGTGCAAAAACCTCACAGTCCTGTACCTGTACGACAATCAAATAACACAGATCTGCAACCTGAACTTTGCCTCCAACCTCACACACTTGTACATGCAGAACAACAACATCACTCAAATAGAGAACCTCTCAGCGCTGCAGAGACTTTACAAGTTGTGAGTATAAAGTTGTCACATCCGACAGCCATGCATATGCAAAGTTTAGAAGTATCAAGCTTTACAGAGAGCGTGACCCTTGCTGTGAAAATAGGCCAAGGTGTTGCTGTGTTCATATGGTGAAGACACTGGGATAACAGTAGCCCAGGTTAGGGACCGTTTCGAGGCTGGTTCTGGTGATGCTGAGAAGGCCTTTTGCTGTGTCTCAGGTACCTGGGGGGCAACAGCATCATGGTGGTGGAGGGGCTAGAGGGGCTGAGGGAGCTGAAGGAACTGCACCTGGAGGGCCAGAGGCTCCCCTGTGGGGAGAAGCTGCTCTTTGACCCCAGGACCCTCCTCTCCCTCTCTGTAAGACCCTCACTGACTGACAAATCACTGTCAAACTGCCTCACTGCGGTTCAGCATAGAGGTTAAGGATCATTTCGGCACACTTCAAGCCATGGAACAGATGAGTTTCTGTGGTGACTTCATCAATTTCCGCGGATGATATTGGCAGCTTTATCATTTCACCCACATTATGTGCATGCATTTTACATCCATACATATTCACATGTTTCCTTCATAAAAGGGTACTGCAGTAATCAGAGGGATGAAGGCTTGTTTCAATGGAGTATTA
Organism: Megalops cyprinoides; assembly: GCF_013368585.1. Lineage (NCBI taxonomy): Eukaryota > Metazoa > Chordata > Actinopteri > Elopiformes > Megalopidae > Megalops > Megalops cyprinoides. The sequence continues at coordinate 17,580,786 of NC_050584.1, forward strand.
TGATGGTTAGACTTAATGGAGCAAAACAATTTAAAAGAGGACTGTATATCAAGGAGAAGGAATTTTTCTAGTAGTTTACCTCTCCAGACTAAAGTAAACTGGAAAATTTGAAAATTTTGTTTACTTAGATAATTTAAACCACTTTGCAGCAGATAGGGCTACTGAGAGTGTCTGCACATCTTCTGTTTCAGGTACAGAAATGAATAAATGTACAGCAATACCATTTTATGGTGGTAGTCACGACAGTCATAATGATCTCATTTTTAACAACAGTCACCAAAGAGATTTAAAATCGTTATGTCATTGTCTTTTATGTAACATGCTCACTACTCCTAGTAAACTTTTTGCTGTCATCTCTATTTGTTTGTAGATTGCAGATGTTGTGACATTTTATTAATCTCTTTTCAGGAATCATTGTGTGTTTTAAACATCAGCAACAACAATATTGATGAAATTTGGGACCTGGTAGTTCTCAAGAGTCTCACACATTTTTTTGCAACTGGTAACCAGCTTGAGGACATAAAGGTAAGAATGAAAATTTCTGTGGCTATTTCAATGAGTGAGAGAATTGGGAGTGCTTTTGTGGTCTTTTATAACTTTAAATTTTTGGATACACTGTGAAATAATTTCACTCGTCTGAAAATGGTGGTAGATTTTCACTATAACTATGATTGTAAATCTATGCTATCTATAAGAAAACAACCCAAAAACACATATTTTTGGCATATATTCATGGCATGATAGGTTAAAACTCATCATGGTCTATTAAGCTGTGTAATCAGAGGACTTGAACATAATAAAGATGCATTCTTCAATGAAGTGTGAAATGATATGGAGAGTGGGGTGCTAAAAACCAAATCCCGCAAATCCTGTAGAGAGTTCCACGTCTCTGTGCTTGCACAGGGTCCGAATTATTCAACAAATCAGCACAGCTTTCCCAGGGGACGGAATTCGCTGACAGTTTAAACAAGCACAAGTTTTCTCCCGTGATAGAGGACTGTTTTCCCCAGGATTATATATTCAAACTCCTACAATTACGGCTTGTAATGAGAGATTCATTTGCTGCAAAGGTATAGCTTCCATTGTAATATTACCCTTGATGGGAATCCAGCTGTATATTCTTCGTTATTTCTTGCATATTGGAATATATACCTGTTTTGTTAATTAATAAAGTCTGAAACTGGAGTGAAAAAGCCATCTGCACCATATGTGGCTTACTGTGGGTTGCAGTAGTCCACCCACAGAGCTGGGTCATTTTGACACACAATACAAACGATATTCCAGTCTGCTGCAGGTAATTGCTATACATGTGTCAAGAAAGCCTTTCATGTTTGGAAGATAACTCCTTTAATTTATACAACCCCTTGGCCATTATTGATTGGGCAAAGACAGCACCCCAAGGATCAATCCCTCCTTTGCGCAATTTGGTCAGAATCCAGAGGAAACATTATGGATTTTTAAAATAGATTATGACAGGCAGTCAGCCGAGTGACAAATGTGTATCTGCAGAGCCAGTTAGTGGCGCGCAGCCGGGCCGTGTGGACGGGGATCGAAGCGCTGGTCAAATACAGGTTCATAACTGGCCATCATTATCCCAGCGCGGGGCCGGTGGTGATCCAGCCAGCGCCTGCTGGGGTGCTCTCAGCACTTGCATGTGGAGCGTAATTTGGCGCTGGGTAGTTCGCGGCAAGCCCCTCTGAGTGACGGGCCTGACACGATCATTTATCAAAGCCTGAGAGCGCGCCACGGAGAGGGGTCCCCTTAGAACTGATTACACATGGACTGAAAAGTGGAAGCACTTTGGCTGAGACAGGAAGGCAATGAACAATCAGAGCGTGTCCAGAGAGTAATCATATTTCCACCCTGGATTAATGCGCCTTTAGATAAACATACACTGTGGGCAACACACTCAAGGACAGCCACTTGGGGAACTTGTTAGTTACTCGATACCAGGGGCGGTGTCTATTAAAACAAGGCGATGTCTTGTTTACACGTTTGTGCAATCTCTCACAGCATTGTTGTGTTTGTTTTGCCTTTCTAGTTTGCTGTTCTCAGGTATTTGCTCAGTTTTTGTTTAATGACTGGCCTGGTGGATTTTCAGAGCTTCCTTCCATGCAGATTGTCCCCCCCGGAATATGTACAGTGCATGTAATCTGTAAAGTTTAGTTTCTTTAGCAATATTTGTCACGGAGCAGTTAACCGTTTTGTGGCACTTCTGATGGTCAACTTGAAAGTCAGTTCATCACACTGTTCTTTCTGTTATTTTCAGTGACATGTCTGAAAGCAGTTTTAATTGGGAATGTTTCTCTCCTGTGATTTCAGGAATTAGAGGTGGTTTGCAGCCAGTGGCCTCAGCTGTGTCAAATGGATTTGAGTGGAAATCCTGCTTGTCAAAAACCCAAATACAGAGACAGACTAATAACTGTGTGCAAGACTCTTGGTGAGAGAACAGCAGAACAGCTCTTAAGAGTCACAGCCCTTTCCTGGGAACAAGCTTCAGTCAGCTTGGTTGGAACGTTTAGTTACTCTCTTTATAGTGTAATTGCTATAAGTATAATCACTGGCTTTTTTACGATTTTTGTAATTTAGTTTTTTCAAACAATCTGATAATTCTTTTTGTTCAGAAACCAAGTCACAATGTAACCTTCTGTGGCAAAATTGCGGTGTAGATAAGGCAAGCCTCTGTATAGTTTTATTAAAATCTATTCCTGCAGCACTAACCTAACAATATTAAGGCTTCATAAACGTCACCAAATCTTACAATGTAATTAAATATTCCAAGCATGGTTTCATGAATTTCTTAATGAATTCTATATATAGACATTTAAAATGCTCAAAAGTCAAAGCCAATGACCTGTGGTCAGTATAGTAAAGTTTAGTACTTGAATGTTTCAGCATGACAAATATTTTATGTTTGTACAGTAAATAGTGGAGAAAAGTTGCAACATTCTGACTAGCCTGATTCTAAGTCTTATGAATGTATAAGCTCTTGATTTAACCCCCTGGGTAAGGCAATCTTTGTGAGAAAAAAAAAACTCAATGCAGACAGAGCAGAGTTGTATAAAGTAAATGAATGTTTTTCATTTATGATCACATTCTTGAGTACTTTATGACAAAATGTTACAATTAGATAAACTTGATTCATATCTAATGCCCATTTTCTAGTCCAGTCAGACTTGATTCATATCTAATGCCCATTTTCCAGTCCAGTCAGAACATACTTTGATTGTAGCTTTGAGGAATAAAATAAAGACAATGTTTTCTATATCTTGCACAAAATAATTAAGTAGTGACATTAGTGAAAAACATTGTAGTTTAAGAAACAAAAACACTTAAACCTGATTAAGTTCCTCACTTATTCCTCTGCAGTATTGTGGAATTGATTTACAACTACATATACTCGTAGTATTTTATTTAGTGATGGAATTTATGCTAAATATTCTGGCATGAATTTTGTTTTGTAGCGGATCTTGACGGGAAGGAAATCAACGACATGTCCAGGCAGTTTTTATTAAAATGGAAAGCTTCAAAGGAGGCAAAGAAGAAAATGAAATATGAAAGGATTAGGACTGCACAAATGCTCTACCCATTTCCTGGTAAGAGATTAAATCATTGAGATGTGACAGATGTTTCAAGAAGAATGACTAACAGCTTTGATAAATGAAGGCAAACAAAACAAAAGTATGACCCACAGACTAAAGAAATTTTAGATTTTTATTTATGAATTTTGGGGGTACACAGCTATTCAGTGCATACCATCGTTCTCTTGCTCTCTTGTTTTACGGTCTGATGAAACATCTCAACCTCCTCTAGACTGCATGCACAATGATCCGCTGCTTTCTAGATAATCGCTAATCAAACGTATGTAATACTCTCAACAGTGTTTTATGTGGTTTAATTTTAACAATAGCATCAGGTTATACAAAGTATGCAAGTATTTTGCCTATATATTCTTGTAGATCATTGATTGTATCTCAATTTATTTTGCATGTACTTGAAAGCCTACCATGTAGAATTCAGACAAGGCAGAGAGGCATCCAAAGTTTCCCTGCTGCCTCTAGAGTGACAGTTAGCAAGTAGATGACTCTATAGCTTAACAATGGTCTTTCAGATTAGTTTTGCATGGACCACCTTCTTCCCAGCTAACAGTATCAGTGTCACAACATTTTGACAATATTGCAGTGTGAAATTTTCAGTGTAAAAGCGAAGGTACTAGTTAGATCACAAAGTATTTACACAATGCTTTGTCAGTGTTTTGACAATGTTGAATACCACCATGAAGACAACATTACTGGCACCTTGATCTTGTTTTGTCACAATGAACATTGAAGAAATGTTGTTTTAAGGCCTCTGCAGGATAAAACTTAGGTATAAAATGCTTATTTGAGTCTTAAATCCATGTTTCATCCACCACTTTGAAAGTTAAAGCCATAGTGAACCCTCATAGTTTTATTTTGTCACTCCAAAATCTGTCTTAACATTTAAAATGATACAGCTGTTCTTGCAGGGATCAAAATAACATTATTATACATAGAGGTTGAAATTAATAAATATGTCTATCTTACAAAAATGTTGGGTAGAGTGAAAACAAAGTGATAATCTGAAACGATCATCGGGACTAGGTTTCCACGTCAGGGATCAGGCTCTAAAAATAGCAGTGTTTCCTCTTGGCACAGCCGATGTGAACAGGCGAATGAATACGCCTCGCCTGGCTCCACTTGGACGCTGCGACTCACTGGCATAGCTAAGCAGCCCCAGCAAATATGCACAAAACCTGGGGGTGTTCGCAGAAGAGAAGACAACACCAACGAACAGAAAACTAAGCTCTGAGGTTCAGCCTCCGTTGTGCGGGTTTCCTTGCTTATTAAGAGTGCACGCAGGGCCGAACAAGGTCAGAGGTGACCCTGAGAATCGTGAAATGCAGTTTGTTTTCAGGGGCTAGCTTGTGATTTTTTTCCCTAGCTCGTGAAAGTTCAGTATTGAACAACCTTCAGTGAAGCCAGCGGGGCACGGCTCCTGCACCGAGCGTAGCTTACCTGACGGCTCCTGTAAGCAATGAAAAGGAGGCATTGGATCAGCTGGCAGAGAGATAGCAAAATATAGGAGATATTATCTATTTGTGTTAGAGGACATGCAAGCATCCTTAGTGCTTGGTTCTGTTTTCTTCTGCATAAATCTCCACCACTTGCATCCCATGGCATCGTTCAGTTTTTTCCCCAGTTTTGTTTTAGTGTGATACACACCTTTCATAACCATTCTGAGTGGGAGTCAGGTTTGGTTCTTTTCAAACCAACATATATTAATGTAAAGCCAATTCCAGCAACATTCATTCACAAGCAATTTATTTCATCTGAGATAAGAAATACAGTAAAAATCCAGGTGAGCCAGGCACAATTATTACTTTATTTTTGTTTGCTGCAACCTAGGTGCATTCAAGAACCAATACAAACTGTGAACCAAATATAGATATTGAAATACTCAATATTTTAACATAGTCAAATAGCTAAACAAGAACTCCTAAGAATACTAATACACACGCACACACACATATACATACCCATATATATATATGGGTATAGCATAGTGTGTTAGGTGGGTTGTTCCCGATGCCTGTAATGATGTAACTGGGCAGGACAACACGGTGTAGAAGACCAATGTGACAAACAGATAGAAAGGGGATGACATACAAATAGATACAGTATTACATTCTTAAACTCAAATAATATACCAAAAACAAACTTTTAAATTGTATTTCATACATAAAAAAGCCAAGACCAATCCACTTGTATTGAAATGTAAATTATTATGATAAATTGTTCATGTGAAATGCAGACTCTTAAAACAACGTGGAAACATTAAACATTAAAGTAGTTGAATTAGTGATTAGCGTGTTTTGAAAGTTATATTCAATCTAGAGTTTTGCAGATTTTCAGTGACTGAATACAGAGCGGATTTTCACCAAAAAAGATGATTTACTTCTTTCAGTCAGAAGAGAATGAGAGCGCAATCTATATCTCAATTTGAAAAACCAAAAGAAAACTTGTGTTTAATTGGCGTAAGTGATTTTAACATAAACACATTTCACTTAACTGCTTGTTTCCTTCCCTTCCGCATGCCTGATGAATGGCCTGTTATTTGTCAAATGCTCCATCGCAAAGGGTTTTTTTTTTCTACCTATGCAAATAAACAGCTTTCCTCCAAGCTATGGGGCTGGAGTCTGCCCATCAGCTTGTACTGACGGTTTTTGTGAGGACAGATTCAGAACTTATGATGAAACTCTGTCATGGTCTGAGTTTTGAGTTGTTTCATCAGAATCTGCCTGTCATTCATTTTAGCTTGCATGAATATTGTAGCCTTTAGTGATGGCTTCACATTCAGCAGATTTCCTACATCATAACAATCTCAACAAATGCTGTAAGTACATAAATAAACAAACATTGTGTACACATATGTATAATGCATTCTGTTACATAGTGTAATGTATACATATATATGTTGAGGAGTCATGGTATATCGGAGTAAATTGTGATGTTATGATTGATTTTAATTTTCTCATCAATCACTTTAGTGATTTTTTTCATGTACTTATGTTCAGGAGTCTGTTTCAGAAAAAGGTACTAATGAGTACATCAGAAATGTGACATCCAGGAGTTGAACCCTCACTCATTCCTCAAACCTCTACATCACCTCTACATTCCTATTCCCAAGAAACGGCAGATGTTGACTCACACCACAGCTACTTAATTTACCAACTGTTTCGACTGGATTCAATTACATGGAGGTCCTCAGGGTTTTTCCCCCACGTTACTTTTAGTTTACCGTAAACCTGACATTTTGGTCATTGTGTTTTGTCACTTATGGACATCTAAGTCAGTTAAGTTGAGTGTACAGGCAGGTCTGATGACTTTCAGCAGCATCCGGCAAGGCATTCAGTCCAACTGCTACAATGTTTTGCCCTTAACTATTGTGCATAGTAGCACACATTGCACAGTGTAGCAAATTTAAGCAAAGGCAGCATTTTTTTTCCCTTTTCTTACACTTTATCGTGAGTTTGGCAGCTGAAATTAATAAACGCTATTGTATAAGGATGGAATAGGTGATTCTTTACAGAGGAAAGCAGCATTATTTCAAGTGGGGTTTGCAACTGCCACAACACATGTCAGTAGAAAGACTAGGGCTCTGCACAAAACAGGGAAGACCTCCCGAGGCCTAATAGAGCACTAATCCAAGTGTAGCAAAAATCAGGGATCCCCGCAATCGCTTTTGTAAGGAAAAACAGCTCTGGCGGCTGAAGATAATTTTGGTTTAGTGTGAATAGTACCTTCCCATGCACTGTATGTATTTCAGATATTTTTACTTGTCATTTTAAGAACAGCTTTTTAAAAAATGAGTCAGAAAACTGGCAATGAATTCTTGAGTAAGCCCAGAGGAAACACAAATTACTTCCCAGCGCTAGATGTTGATAAATAATAGACCTTTAAACCCACATTCACTGCATTTTACAGCCAGTGAGTTCTTGAGCCACTCGTCCTTTTCAAAACTTCAGAAAAAAGTAGTATTTGGCCTGCGTAAAAGTAGTAACAATTCATAAAATTTAAATTATTCAATGAAACTAAATCAATTTGCAATAGTAAAGGTGAATATATATCTTTTTATATCTATATTCATAATTATATTTATAATTTCAGTCTTAATTGTTTTAATTGAAGGTATTTATTGTGCTTTAATGTATTATTATTTCTTGCTACATTTACATAATAATAAAACACTTTAATTTGCATTTATAAGTGTGTACTCACAAATGTATAGTATGATGAGTTTGACCTCAGAAATTACTAAGAACCAGACAAATACTTTAAGCAGACAAATTTTACTTCTCAGGAAGCTATCAGGAATTGCAGTTTGTTGAATGATATGAATTGCATGTCCAGAATTTTGCTTGGTTGTACGCCAATGAAAACATACACGCTTACGCTTTGTTTTTCTTTCAGCAAAGCTGCAAGTGACACTTGTCAAACATGACAACATATTCCTGTACTGCAGCAATTCACGGGATGATCGCTTTCATACAGAATTTGTACAGGAATTATCAGATGACACTAGCTATAATTCTATAGACAAATGTTAGATAGCCATACAGCAGTACATACTTCAGCGAAATCTCTTCACGCATTTTTGTCTGTCACTGGATGTTACCATACAAACAAAGGGCGGTACGTTAACCAAGGCTTTGTGGTTGGAGTGGATTTCTCTACAACACAGATTCCTGCTTTTCTCTGTGCCCACAGACGGCATGGTGCGGAGGTCCCTGTAAATAACGTGCTGCTGGCGGAGAGGCAGAGTCTTCAGATGTCCTGGGCCACTGCCGCACGACGCCCCATACAGCCATCTCTCACACTTGCTTGCACACTCGCCCAGGAGTGTACCTGCACCCGTCAATCAGGGCCAACTTTGTTTACTGTCAGTGGCCTTATTGTTTCAGTTCCATCCTTTCATCTTAGTGTGGATGCGGCAAAAATGCATTACATATTTTTGAGAAGCACTGTGCTTTCAGTTTTAAAACAGTTGTCTGACCAGAGAATAGACCTGTGATTGAAGCCTGTTGAATCCCTGTTCTCCTCAAATATTGCTGTCTATGGTCGTATAATGATTTTGTTATATTGTCTGTAAAAATAAATACCACAAATATTTTAACAATAAAGGGTTATTTGTGGATGAGAAATTGCTGGTATATGCAGGATAGGCAGGGTTTCATTGCGCATACATATTACACAGAATTACACTTTAAGGTGAATGTAAGAAGAAGAATGATCCACACAATTTGGTTATCATAATTACACGATGAGACTACATTGTGAGTTTGTGTGCAGTGTGATTTATGTCCTCCGTCAATTATTATGTATGGCCATCGCTATTGCAACCATCCTTTTGTTCCATATGGAAAGAATAAAACATCATTCAAGATTATATAAGTTTTAGTTTGAATGCCATGAAAGGGTACCATTTCTTACATCAATTCTTATGGTAAAACGATTTCAATTTCGGCCATGTGGTTGCGCGTTTTGAAAAAAGAGCAGTCTTGTTTGAGACTGGATAAATATTCTTTGTGAATTATCCGGTTGTGTTGTTACTGTTTTGGGCTTGTTTGCATTGTGCTGTCTTTTAAATAAATACTCATGACAATCCATGGCAGAACATTTCATTGAGGCCAATTTGAAAATTATTCTTCCACGCATAGGTTTTTAAATAGGTTTATTGTTTTGCCCGAGCAATGTACTCTTGACAATTTGATATCTACACAATCATAAATTACCAAAATTAATGTAATTTATGTGGCGGTTATTATTATATAAAAGATATTATATCTTTTACCATACAGAAGACCTGACAAGATAATATGATGCAAGGAGTCATTTGATGTTTTAGAGACATTAATATACGTAGGCCTATATGCCAATTTTATGAGAATTAAAATGCATAAGACACGCTGGATTTTCATGTAAGGTGTTTTAACGTAAAGGACTTTGAATATATTTTTCAAGCTCTGGTAGCCCTGGTTCTACAAGCAACATTGCTTGTTGTTGAATGCCTGACTGAAAAGCAATTTTGGGAGAGTTTCAAATCGTTGTGTTCAGTTGTAAAAAGCGCATGAATACGGTTCACTATGATACGATACCTACGATGAGAGTGTGGTTGTTCATCTTGTACATACAGTCAACGCCGCAGTTTAAACATGCGCAAATACTGTGAAAATAATACCCACTGAGAGACAAGGGAAACTTAAATAGGTTATTGTATTATTGCAGACCCTTAATTCCCTGCGCACCTTTGAAGGGGTCTTTTAAACCACGCGAGTGTATAACCCCTGAAAGATGTGGAGTAATTAGGGAAAGAAGCTTACTTAACCTTTTTTTGCTTTTCTTCATAATTAGTGGCCTGGAGCAATACTGTTACTTCATCCTAACAAAAACAATGTTTATTAAGAACAGTCTGAGATATACATGTTATGAATAATTCCATTCATTAATTTGCCGACATCTCCGTTTGCGGACATTGGAAATCAGAGTGATTAATTTATGAGCCTCCCAAGAATTTCCTCACGGTCGCCTGTTGATTGCAGTGTTTAGGGTTTATTTATTAGTCGTTTCTCAGAAAATTAAACAGTGTACGCCGTCCCAACTATGAAAATACAATGGCAACAAGATCAAACTAATTCCAATACATATTGTATTCGAACATTTACAAAATCCTGGATAAAAAGTAAGCTAACAGTGACTGAGGATAATTTAAGTACGAATATCAAAGATAGTAAGGAAATAATGACATGATTAGCCTATGATTGACAGATCCGTAAGAGGTCCGATGAAATAGCGTTATGATACTGTCATAATTCATGGAGACCCTAAAAGTTCGCCGTTGTATTATGCATGAAAAATATACAGGGAAATGTTCGCTGTAGTATGTTTTAACCTGTATACTTAACAACGTTTTGTGTTTGTGCTTACGTGGTGTGCAGAGTAGTTGTTTTCGTTTTAATCTGCGATAGTTCCAAAATGAAAAAAAGGAAAAATCTTGCCTCTGGCGTTGGATGTAGGTCCCCGTTCTCCAATAGAAATAAGTTAAGAAAGGGAAAGAGCAGGGTGTCTCTCCCGCTGCCAGAGAGATTTAAGGACTTGTGATTAATTACACTGGAGTGAAACAGCTGTCAGCTCTTTGTGTTTCCATTAAATTAGAGGCTCCTGAGACTGACGCACTCATTCAGGTGAGAGCTCCACGCATACACAAGTACGGCGTGCACCTTCTTCCCAACAATCGCGCCTGGTTTATAAAGCTTTCTGGAGTTGGCATTGGATTACTTTCGTCTACATACTGTCAGCATTCCTCGAGCCAAACGAAAACCCCTTTTTCGAGCAAACTGCACAGTCTAAATGTAACTTCAACAGAATCCATTTGCGGAAGCTGAAAGGTAAGATCTGTGCTGTAGCCTATATATTTATGGCAACATACACAAGTTGTTTAACGTACATTTAGCAGTGTTTTCTCTGATATCGAATCCAACACACCACACCGGTCACTAACTGGACAATTTAACTGATTTACTGGTTTATATAACGGGAAATGAAATGTGTCAAAGTTCAGAAAACGAAGACTGTAGACTATTTTAAAGTCGCGGTGACTTATCAGCAGCTATTCTTTACTGTTTAAAATCTTTTTCATGAAAGACTTCATATTTGAAATTGTTTCAAAACAATGCCGTGACAGCCGTACTGAGGATCTCGATCATTCCACCATAGAACGCTGCGATTAAATTGAGTAAAGAAAAAATTATAGTCCATTAATCTGAACAATTATTCATTTACATTGTGAAAAGTTTCGTTTTTCTCAGGTTGTAACTGGCTAGATTGGCACTGCCCAAGGCACAGTAGTACGTGACATTGTATATTGTACGTGAAATTGTACAGTTAGAATTAAATTGCACTTTGACAAGTTAAATTTGACTTAACTTCGGAAGCAACTGATGAAATGGCCTACAGGCGTTATGTTTTATTTTCGGCTCATAAAACGGTATGGGATATTTCTGTTGATTCGTGTTCTGAATGGTTGTGTTTATTACATTACCATACAGGTTTGTTGTTACCGTACAAGTTCTCCCTATGGTTGGAAGACAGACGTTCCACATGGATGGTGTAAATGGTACCGTGACAATAATGGATGAGAGTCCTGCCTCTAGCCCGAGCTCCAGTCCCAGTCCAGACTTGCTGTCCGCGGACAGACGGCGTACGGAGGCCCTGTCGCGCTCTAGGGTGGTCCAGACCAACAGTCTAGGTGGCAGAGGGCGACCGGCTGCAGCTAATGCAGCCCGAGAAAGAAGTCGAGTTCAGACGCTGCGACATGCTTTCCTGGAGCTACAGAGGACACTGCCCTCGGTGCCACCAGATACCAAACTGTCCAAACTTGACGTCTTGATCCTGGCTACCACTTATATTGCTCACCTGACGAGAACCCTTCAAGAAGAAGGCATGGAGGAAGGAGAGAGCACGAGACAAACTGAAGTGTTACACTCTCTCAAAGGCGAGGGCTACCTGCATCCCGTTAAAGTAAGTTTACAGTGCCATTTTAAAATATTCTTTTAAAAAAAGTCCGTGGACAAAGACTAGAGCAGGTACTTTATTTTATCTGACACCGATGCTAATGAGCTTAGCTATAGGTTAGCTCGGAAAAAAATGTAATACAATTGCAAAAGTAGGTTACAACTGAGATGATCTCACTGTAATATTGAATTATTGTTACTTCTACTAGTAGTAGTCAAGATTTCAAATATCTTTGTAATTTATTTGAAAACACTGACCAAATGTTGAGAGCAATAACATTATTTTAATATAAGAATGAAAACACACCTTTAAGACATAGCCTACACACAAAGTATTTCAAGACAAATCGTGAGGATTGTATTTTAAATGGCACGAGAGAGCGGTTTGAGAAGGCTAATAATCACTACAGAAAAATAGGCTGTTGCGCGACCAAAAGTTGGATATGAAGATTCCAAAACTTCTGAATAAAAATACCGTTGCTTCAATATATCAATATGATCATTTCAAACATAAAACTGAGTGCCTTGTGATGCACTTAATTTAAATTGTCGACTTTCCCCAAGCGTCATGCAACACAGTAGGTGGGCTACTGATGGGACCAAGAGAAGTGGTCTCAATATTCGACTGATTCCTAAAAATCTCCATTAGACTTACGTAAATTAACATTAATCTTGGACGTGAAATGGTATTCACATTTAACACACCATAAAGTGACCACTTATTTTTTTTTTCCAGAAATGGCCCATGCGATCCAGGTTGTACATCGGAGCTACCGGACAGTTTCTGAGCACCTCTGGGCAGGCTGAGAACTCGAACCAAGGCGAATCATCCTCGAACCCTCAAACATAAATGACTTCGCACGTGACTTTTGTCATTCCATGTTAGAAAGGATGAAGGCTCTGGCTCATTTATGCCAGCTAAAGGAGAGGTTTTTGATTGGACTGTTTTGAAGGCACATGCAAGACGGCCTCGGTATCTTTGATCTGTATATTTTCTTACCATATGAGAATTGTTTTCTGCATTATTTTCTTTGTGTGAAATAACACACAAGTCAACATTGCATTGCAGTCAACAAAGCGTTAACGGTTAGATTTTGGCAACAAGGTGTACAGTAAATGAAACTCTAATATATTTGGGCTGTGTTGTATATAATACAGGTAAAACATTTTAAATAAAGCATTCGTCTGTGTTTCTCCTGTTGAGCTATTGGTTTGTTTTTGTTCTAAAGTCTACAACTCTACTTGTTATGAATTCAAGAGTTTCAGAAATTCCATTTGTTGAGGTAATGAGCTTTCATGCTTGACTTGTTGGCTATGCACTTTCAGTTAAAACATTTGCACTAAATGCATGTGTGAATAACTTAACATTTGTCATGTGAAGTGGTCTGTCAGAAACACTACAATAGCAGTAGAAATCTGTTCATTACCCCTGTTTCTTCATGTGAATAGTTGTAAATACTACATGTGTTTGCGTAGATAATAAACTGAGAAATAAAAGGAACAGTGTTTGAAACCATACGGTCTTTTCAAAGAAATTTGTAAAGACTGGACTTCCCAATGAATTGTCTTTGTGGTGCTAAAATGCTTTATGGTGATGACAAAAGATGTCTTTTAACCTCGTTATTTGTTATTGGGTTGTCAGATGAAAAAGCACAAATACATCAAAAAAGGTTGTAATTTCTGAATTTACCTCATACATTCAGTGCTGTTCGCGCAGAACGTGTCAGCACCTACTTGCATATAGATTTTAAACATTTACTTTCCTATAGCAGGCCTACTTCCATGAGTAGTAGCGCTGCGATTATGCGGTCTTTTAATATCATGGATATTTTAATTCCATTTTAAATGAATTTTTTAAAAAAATGTGCTGTAAACCAATAACCGCAAGAAAAATAAAACATCTGAGAAATGATTAAGCAGTCTGCTTTCAGGTTGTCAAAATCTATTTAAAAAGGTGACAAATGTTTCCGACAATATTTCTCTACACCGTATGTAATCAGATGGTTATTTGTCATAAGAATACGATTTAAGTGTACATATAGCGAAGACGCATTTTGTGTGAAGAATCATGGCAAACCAAGAATGTCTTCGCTGTCTTCAAGTCATAAAACGACATTTCACTATAAAATAGAGGGGACGACATCTGTCAGCCGGTATCAAAGTTTTCCAATCAAGTGTAGGTTCACAATGACCTTGCATGACTATTTAATAATACGGATTATAATAACTCACAAAATAAACCGACCAACAGAATATATGCATAAGCACACACACAAAATTTAGGACCGCCAGTCAGCTTAAAGTTGCTCATTTAAAATGACTGTGAGTCAAGAGTAATTCACATAGACAGAGAAAACGAATGTTGTCTAGATTTTTTTTGTTTAAAAACGCCTTTTACCTTTTGTCTCATTCCTTAGCTAGTAGACCAGTTGTACACTAAGAACGACATTTATTCACGTTGCAAAACATGAAGAAAAAATATTAAAAGGGAAATATTTAAATATTTTTGCACATGGCACACACACACACACACACACACACACACACACACACACACACACACCTATGCCCTCTAAAAAGTATATGTTTAAAGACACACAAACAAACATAGGTGGTGAACTGTACATTGTTTTGCGGGATTTACCACTATCTATCCCCTCTTACCACCCCTATCCCCTCTAACAGCACGCTTCGGACGGACAGTACACCCTGCGCATGTCTCTTTGAAGACAGGAAGAGGAAGGAAGTCTGCTAGGCTGCAGGCTACAAATTGAAGGAAAAAAGACTGCGCGGTCTTTCGATGATGAACACGACATGCGGCAGTAGCATGAAGCGATCTCAGACAGTTTGTTTCAAACTGTTGCTCTCTGTCAACAGGTAAATGTGTTTGATTAGATAACGTATGTGCGCTGTAATTGTGTTGTTTGATTTTGAATGTAACACGATCCCGGTGTTGCAAAATGGCTAAATTACGTGTTTTAGTCTGCGAACAACTGTTTCAGTTCAGATAGTTTGGTGTCGATTTGGTTGCGTGAATTCAGCTCTGAAGTAGCCAGCAACTTCACTTGCCAAATGGCCAGAAACCTTGCTCGACACGTAGCTAATTAATACGCTTATATGCAACTTTAGCCAGTTAGCCAGTTGACGCCAGGCGAGAGGAAAGGCGTCCAAGTTTCAGGCCACGTGGATATCTAGACGTGCTATCAGTCGAACCGTTTTTCGCTAATATTTAAGATCAATTGAACGACGTAGAATCTAACATTTCTTATAAGCTGATATCTAACGTTGGACGAAGTGCATAGGGTTGTGGGATCACAGCTGCCCGGTCTCTTATCACTCACTAACATTAAATCTGAATTGCTCAGGCTACCCGGTAGCTATATTGCATATCCACGTGCTATCTGTATTATATTTAAGATTCGTGACACAGCGAAACTGATATACGCCCTTAATCTAAGACCGCTGATTATCTGGTCTAGGTACCTAATGTCAGATTATTTTATTACAATTTAGTGAATTTTTAAACATTATAGCTAGCATGTTTTACTATAATGAATACCGAATTCTTCATTGTGTTTAGCAGGCTAGCTAGAATAATATACTAGAGAACCACGTTAAGGCTATGTCTTAAAGTGGTTGAAGCTAAGCAGTTTGATTTTGCTAAACCTCTCGTTGGATGGCTCATTAGTTATCTTAATTAGCTATGTGTGTTAGGCGTGCCTTGCACAGTCGTCTTGTCGACGAACCTCAAATACGATACATTTACTTTGTAGGTAATAAACCAGGTAACTTCAACAGGAAGGGGTCATATTGCTCCCCCCTCCTGTTCTTTAAAATGGTTTGAGTGTGAATAACTCCTAAGTGGCCTGTGCAAACTGCTGAGTTTTTAATTTGGAGCCGTGTATGACTCACAGGGTTCTCATTTTGAACTTTGGAAAGCGACATTTCCTGTATGGTAATTGGCTACGGCGTTAGTAAAAGGAAAACCAAAGCTATGGTGAGCTGAGAAAAGGTTTTAAATGTCCCTGCAGTGTTGTCATAAATCATGCTGGCAGCTGCTTGTCCCAGTTCCGATGATGAATGGCCCCTTTGCCATTTGGGCCGCTGTGGTGATAACTGTCCACTGGCCTCGGCCAGGCCTGACTCGCTTCACGTGGCCAGTGGTTAGGGAATCGGCCTTACCAGGCCTTCAGAACGGGAAAGGCAGACATTGGCTCTTTCAGAGGTGCAGCGGTCTTGGTAAAGGTCCTGACCTTGAGTTGAACCAGCCTTAGTGAGACTGTCCTGGTGCTTCAAGGACCCCTGCTTCCAAGCTGTGCTACATGTGCCCTTTGACCTCCAGTTCATCAGTCATCTTCCTTTAAATGAGTCTTGGACACACATTGGCTATTCTTTCAGTACAGCTTATGTGAGGGAGATTTTAAAAAATCAATACCTCCACACTAGATGTACAATTACAGATGGTAGTAAACTTTTGGGTGTCATTCAGATTCAGTTATTTGAGAGATGCATTTTTATCAATTGCTGTTAAAACTGAGTGCTGTGGTGAGATTTACTGAAGTAGAAATTTTACAGAAAAATGTACCATACAGAGAAAGAACTGGGAAATATCTAGTATGAGTCAGCATGGTTTGAAATATTTTCATTAAATGGAATAACCAATTTTCTATACTGCAATAAAATTGGTATGGATTGGAAAATGGTATGGATTTTTTGTAATGAGTGTGTGTGTATATATATATATATATATATATATATATGTGTGTATATATGTGCGCTCCCTGTAACCTGCAGAGTATTGACACATTGGGTGCAGTATTGTCAGTTCCATGATCCATCACTTGGGTGAATGGAGGCACCAGTGCAACCAGAGGAATGTGGTCTCTTTATGAATCCAGGTCTTGGTGTATGGTGTATGATAAATGGGTGATATGGGATAGTTAGCACTGTGAACTGAATTTGGTTGCAGTTCCTCGACTGTGAATGCAGTTATAATGGGGCGGATATTTTCACATTTATATTCCATGTCTGAGGTCTTGGTTTCAGTCCCCTGGAAAATGGTCAAATAACCTTTTTCCTGTTCTCATCCTCTAGTGTGCAAGGCTCAGTGGAACCTTTGGCAACATGTCATGGAGGTGTGAAATGAGGTAAGTGAGGGAGGGGCTGGTTTAGACCTATGTGATTCAGTATGTTGGCAGCCATAAGATAGTCTATTTGTTTAGCAGAATGTGGTGAGGGATTAACATGGCAGTCATATTTAATAAAATTCCTTTTTTGATGGAAAGTTCAACAGCACATGGTCTACCCCATAGTGATAATGTGTAATTAGTTTGTCCTTGTGCTAGAAGCTCTATTCTGGTTGGAGAAAAAACACATTTAGGAATGTTTTTGAATAGTTAAATCCTTCTGTTGGCTTAATATATACACATTGTCAAAACATGATCTTGGGGAAGAGATTAGAAAGTTGAAACTAGACTGAGAACAGCCTTTTCTGAAGTATAGGCAATTTAGTAAGCTTCATTGGTTTAACAAGGCTCATTGTAAGGTTATGAATGCTGACTTGGGTTTTAACATAAACAAAAGCCTCAGATTCCTACTTGGACATTCAGTCAGGAGACATGAAAAGGACACAACCTAGTCAGGGAATCAGGGCTGCTGCTGGATCTGTGATGATTTCACAGTTTTTGCCGTTTACCCATCAGACCACACTCTGGTGACACTGTGTCTATCTGAGTCTTCAGCAACAGCGCTGTACATTGCAATAAGTAGTGTTGGCAGCTTGCACTTTCAATGTGTATATGTACCTTTCAAGATGTAGAAAGAATATGTATTTTTTTCCCCGCCTCTAGATATGAAGAAAAACCAGGACAGGATGAAGAACTGCCGCATATATAAGGTGGCTGTGGCGTTGATTCATTAAGGTGAGCTGTTCCCTTCACTGCTGAGGTTGAACAGGAGGGTCCTCCGGTTTGTGCTACTGCTGGAGCTGTGATGATTTCATGTTTTTGCCGTTTACCCATCAGACCAGACTGGTGACACTGACTATCTGAGTCTCCAGCAACAGCACTTACCCACTTTCAGTCAGCAGGACATCACCACACTTATTTGTAGGCTTCGAGTTGGTCTTAAAATCTGCAAAAACAACTTGCTGCAAGATGTCTTTGTCTCATAGATGAGAAACGAGATCCAGAAGATGATGTAGAAGTGATGGGGAGGGCAAAGGACATCTCAATGGATTGATGGACGGTAAGCAAAGCATTGAAGAAAAATACTGGCTCTTGGGGTATTTTCATGGAGGATGCTTTTTTTTGAGCTGGGTAGACATACTGCTGGAGCTGTGATGACTGTCACTGTTTTCGCCGTTTACCCATCAGACCAGACTGGTGTGTTGACACTGTGACTATCTGAGTCTCTAGCAAATTCAGACTCTCAGCATAACTGTCATTTCACACAATACTTAAACATGTGAGCACAGCGGATGGAGGAGGATCTGGTCTTGCACGGACGTCAAGATTTGGTCCCTCCATGATAGGACTGACGTGTGTAAGTAACGAGTAGAAAATCTGGTAACAGACCAAACTATGATGTAACTTCTGTCTCTTCCTGCAGGAATGTGAGGAGAGTGCTTGCTGGCTGAAAATGGTGTCTGTGCTATGGTAAGTCAATAGAAGAGGATACAAATGAATTCGCTTACAAGCCTTTAGCCGCTGAAATTTAACCCAAATGAACTGCTAGGCAGTGATGATGCTGGAACTGTGACGATTTCATGTTTTTTGCCGTTTACCCATCAGACCACACCCTGGTGACATTGTGTCTAACTGAGTTTCCAGCAGTAGCACCATGCGTTGCAATACGTAGTGTAATGACTTGCAATAAGATGTTGAAAGAATTGGCTTTCTTTCCTAGATATGAAGAAAAACCAGGACAGGATGAAGAACTGCCGCATATATAAGGTGGCTGTGGCATTGATTCATTAAGGTGAGATGTTCCCTTCACTGCTGAGGTTGAACAGGAGGGTCCTCCGGTTTGTACTGCTGCTGGAGCTGTGATGATTTCACGTTTTTGCCGTTTACCCATCAGACCAGACTGGTGTGTTGACACTGACTATCTGAGTCTCCAGCAACAGCACTTATTCACTCTGTCAAGAGCTGGTCTTGGGCCCAGACTTAAGAGGGTAGATTTTTTTTTTTTTTTTTTTTCTTTTCCAGCTCTTCCCTCTTAATGAACCGCATATCTGACATGCATGTTTTTGTTTCACAGAAGATGCCAAATGAGGATGTGTGAAGATGCCTCTCCAGCCGTGATCAATGTTAAATGTTGCTGCTTAATTTTATGCAGGATTTCATTTTACTCAATCATATAATGATGTACAAAGTCTTGATTAACTTGATTTTTTTAAAATGATACATTTCATTACATTGAATTACCTGCTAATTTCTGTATAAAGATGTTTCTTGGGAGCCTTTGGTCTTTGTCTTCATTTCATGTCTTCATCCATCAAAAATGCCTGAGAATGATGAGCTGGAGTATTAAAATGAAACCTGCTGCCACCTTGATGGTTTGAAAAAATGTCAGTTACCAGTATTTGTGTGTGGTTTCTTTTTCTTTTTTCTCATTACAGTGATTACACATACACACCAAGCCCTCCAGGTAGACATATGAAAGCTTGGTATACACATACTTTCCTTACACCCTGCCCATCCCTTACAACCACCCTGGGTGCTTTAAGTATGCAGTTGACATGCATGATTGAGTCTAATGTTCTCCAAGGGCCCTTGTTCAGTCACCTCTCAGGAGCAGCACTGTGAGCACAGGCCACCCTGTTGTGTTGGGAATTGGGAGATGTCATACCCCAAGCTCATCCATCCTTGTTCAATGCGAGTGCCTTCACAGTACCCTTACATTAAAGTCGCAAGTGATGTGAACGCATTGCTTGCATTGTCTGAAGTGAGTGTAGTCAGTGTTTGAAATTCCTTTCAGAAAAAGTGAAAGTACTAGACAAATCTTTTTCAGTTTGTTCTTTTAAGTCTTCCCCTGTGATAAGCAGCAACTGCTTCAGAATGCATAGATAAAATGAACACAGGTGACCACTGAAGCTATAACCAGAAGCAGATTTCAGTGTGCCTTTTGCACAATGGAATAAACGTGCAACACCAAGAGGGATAGTAACTAAAGATGCTTAAAATCCTAAACTGTATTTGTCAATATATAAAAGCCGGCTAGTTGCTCATTAAAATTGCTCAGAGAAGGTACCATTAACATTAAAAGGGAACACTCCACACTTTTCCTCAGTGCTAAGGCCGTTGCGTGTTGCTGGCTGACTGGCCTGGATTAGCGGCTCCTTGCACGCCGCTCCCCCCCCCAGTGCTCTATTCCTCTGTGATGTAGTTTGCCGCTCCAGGTGCGTAGGCATACACAAACTGCAGGATCTGCTGATGGAGCTGCCCTAAGGTCAGATCTCTCCTGCGCAGGGAGTCCAGGTCGTGGAGGTCACACGGAAACAGGGCATCGGGAGGAATAACGAGCGCAGAGGCACCTGCAATCCCCCCCAGACAAACTCTGAGCATGTGCGGCCACGGCTGGACTTGCTGTTAGCCCACCCCCATTAAAACTCTACCAACAGCCACACTACAATTCTGCCTGCTTTTCTAGGGTTACAGTTTTCTACTTCGTGAAGTGTTGAGTGCTTAAGTACAAACAGGTTTCATTGATACTTGTACACTTACCAATGCGCATTTCACACAAATTTGTCTACACAGTCCTATGTAGCCTACCCTAAAACCAGCTAATCTGATGCAGAATGGAATTTTACAGGAAGTTATTCTGTGACCCGATGTCTTTTATGATGTATTGTGCTTCACTGAAGCTCGTGTTGCGTAGCGTCAGTGCGCATTGTTTGAAAAACGTGTTCTCTGAAAGGTGGCTCATCCCATTCGCCGCGTCTGCTGCCAGCCAAGCCAGACGCAGCGAGGGATGTGCGAATGTGCACAGTGGTGATCCGTGCGGGGATGAGCCTGGGCGGAATGTGGCAGGGACACTCACCGTGCTTCAGGGTGATGGAGTTCTCGCACAGCAGCACCGCCACCACCGCATCCTCCTCCAGCACCCTGCTCCTCAGGCTCAGCCTGCTGTGGGCCTCAGCCAGGGAAACCCTCGCAGAAACAACCAAATAAATATACTCAACATTCATCTCAATTAGGGCCAGCGCGGGCTTCTGAGCTGCAAGCATAATTCAGTGAAATTTTAATCCTGCAATTTCCTTTTTTTGTACATTGCGCAGTCACAGAAACAGCACTGTTTTTAAACAGTGTCTGACACAATACTGAAAGGATTTTCAAAACATTTGGCCAACTCTATCTATCAAAAGAATTTATTCAGCCTGCCATTTCTAAAGTCAAATTTACAGAACCTGTCATCGACATATGAATGGTGAACATGCTCCACCTTGTGGAGAAAAACGGTACTACTGAGAAATAAAAACACTATGCAGTAGTCCTTTTTTGTACTTTGTGGTTGCTTGATTTTTATCAAAATATTATCAACACTGGCGCTGTTTTACCGGGTCAGGTTAATGAAATATTTTTCTCCCCCAGTTGTGAGTGATGTCTCTTGGATGCTGCTGTGTGCCCTGGGCTGTGTGTTGCGTGGGGCGTGCTTACAGGAGATTGATGGAGGCCGCAGACAGCGAGGAGCCCTGTGCGGCA
This sequence comes from Megalops cyprinoides, assembly GCF_013368585.1. Classification (NCBI taxonomy): domain Eukaryota; kingdom Metazoa; phylum Chordata; class Actinopteri; order Elopiformes; family Megalopidae; genus Megalops; species Megalops cyprinoides. The sequence goes on from NC_050584.1 coordinate 17,602,581, forward strand.
TCGGAGCGCACCCTCCGGCTGGCCATGTAGTACCCGTGAATCAGCTTCTCAGCCTCTGGGCTCAGCTCCACCTGCAGCCCCTGTGCATGGGCCACAAGCTGAGGGGAGAGAGGGACCACGGGGGAGAGCCAAGAGTCTGCAGCCATAACTATAGCACATCTTATACAGTACGTATGTGCATATGCACTAAGCTATATGCCAGAAACATCTGCAGGCTGACTCTTCCGCCTTCCGTACCTCCCGATAGTCCTGTGTGGTGAACTGCATGCAGGCCGGATAGAGGGGCTCCCCGGGCATCATGGCCATCCTTAGGGTGTGTACAGCCAGCGGCAGCACGGTGCCGTCTCCGCCCGCCTCCCGACACTGGATCACCAGGTTAAAGGCCTCCGCAATCTGGGCAGGAACTGAGCCCATTTCCTACAGGGGGAGGGGAATGGACGAGGTGTTCTGTTAAAGCACGGCGCACTTTCCCTTATAACGAGGTGCTGTTACAATTCCAGGAGATTACTACTAGTGGGGAAGTCTTTTTGCACTAAAACCGGAGGGGAAGGAAATCAAATCCATTGTCTTTTCCAGTGACTATGAAAGGCAATAACTGATACTTCGACTGTGAACAATGAACAACTTCCTTAAGGGAGAGTAAATTGCTTCCACATCCTTTCTCATTTTAAATTCTGAAAATTCTAAATAAGGGTACTTGCCAGCGGGGCCGTTGACTCTTGAGATTATGTCAAATGTAAAAAAGACACATTACTTACATTAAAAAAAATTCATACATAGAAGAGACAGGCAAAGTTATTTTTTCTCAAATGCAAAAAATATATAAAATGTATAAAAATGTATAGACAATATTGTTCTCAAAGCTATCACAATGTACCAGTAACACTGCAGTATTGCTAGCAGCATTGCTATAATACTACTAAATTACTAAAGCGTGATCAGGTAACTGGAAAATACCTTTGTGTTGACAAAGAGGTTTTAAGCATGTTAACAAAATCTTCTTTATTTGAAATACATGGTCATCAGTGATGGTGAGGATTGTGTGAACTCACCAGTGACCCTAGCACGGCATTGTCACATTTCAGAGACCTCTTTGTGGAAGTGGCAAGGTCTCCCAGTGCCCAGAAGTTACACTGCAGGGGGAAGGACAGCTGCTGGTCGGCATCCTCTCCGTACTTCTTCCCTGGTACGAACACGGCTGTCGTCCTGGTCTCCAGAGCTGAGGGAGAAAGACCGCAAGGATGAGAGCAGAGCTGGGTGGAGGGGTTCAAGAGGACGTAGACAGAGCTGCACCTGATTGGAGAGCGTCCATCTTGTCCTTCCTGTAAGAGGCCAGGTCTCCGAGCAGGCAAATGCCCCCGCTGGCCAGCAGGGCGGAACCCGCGTGGATGCTGGCAGTGCCCGTTCCGTGCTCGTCCCTGGACAGGGAAGCGAACATCTCCCCCGTCACCTGGTGCCTTATCCCCCGTCCTGCCAGACCCAGGCTGTAGGCCATCAGCCTGAGGGACAGGCAGGCTGCACTGTGAGGGCAGGCTCTGAGGCCACCTTCTCAGAGTGTCTGAGCACATCAGAAAAGTGAGGTACCTGTCTATTATTAGAGCGTCGCTGGTCAGAGCCAGAACATCCAGGTGGTTGAGTGAGTCTGGGTCTTCCTCCCTTGTCTGGACCAGGCTCAGCAAAAGGGCCAGCTTGAGGGTTCTGTACACGCCCGGAGGAACCACAGGTGACCCAAAAGAATTGGCCACAATAGCAGAGAACCTCCAGGGAGAGCAGGAAGAGGCTGCTAGCAGAGTCCGGAAGTTATCACTGACTGAGCTGGGATCTGAGCAAAGAGGCCAGAGAAAGGGGAATTCTGTTACGGCAGCCATCATGGAGAGGCATATTATAAATATCAAACTTCAAACTGAAACTTTACTTTCTCGTGTCCATGGCCGGACGCTGTTGGCCTCTATGCTCCAGGTGACATTCGGCCACTGGTGGACATGTGCGGGAATTCCAACCACTCTGTACAGCTGACCGATTCTCATGGAGTTACACAGTTCATCTAAACATCAGGAAACCAAACAATAACATTCGCAAGCCGTTCTTTGTGGACTATTCAACATGCATATAGGCCACCTAAATCACTGGCAAAAGCAATGCAGAACATTTTCTGAACAAAGATCTCAGTATGTGTGCTATGTTCTAATGAATGTTCCTTACATTTATTAACATATATACTTAGTAACTGGAGCCAAATTCCTTTCTGCGGCTAGGTAAACAGAATATGGTAATACTGGCACAGAGAAACCTTTGCCTCTTGAGAGCACGTACTGAACAATGTTATTGAATGGGACAGGAACAATTAATATTTCACTAGGAGAACTGTGCCTGGCTGTCTGCACAAGATTCTGTTTATTTGAACTCCGCCAGTTAGTTTTTGTGCCTCTTAATGAATTCATTATAAAGGCGGAGAAAAAACAAAGTCTGATTTTCACCTACCCAGTTTTTTTTTTTTTTTTTTAAATCAACGGAAACTGCAAAATTTAATTCAGATAATCATTTTTTTCTTGAATGAAATTTCAATAAACACCATTAGAAATAAAGATTTTATTTCATTAGAAACGAAATCAATTTCCTGAAATCCGTGCATAAGGAATGATAATACAGGAACTAGTAAACCTGCATATTTTGGTAAAATAATGCTAGGATGGAGGGAGTATGCTATGACTCAGCTTTCTACGCTCTCTTACAGACCTACCTCTCAGAAACAGGGTGACAGACTGGTACCTGAAGGAGCAGGGAGGGTGAACACTCAGTATATCCAGTGTGTGGGCATGGACCAGCTCAACCAGCTGCTTGTCTGTTTCAAAACCACAATGTGGGTGTGACCAAAGACCCAGCCCAACAACGCAAACTCCACAAAACTGTGTACTATTCTACAGTGGTAACCATCTCCCGGGAAACGCACATGCATATAGTCTGTGCAGCCATGCACCTGAGTGGTTGATTTTTTTCCACGAAACCTCGGATGATTACATTTCTCACAGAGAGCCACCCATCAGTCAGCCCTCATGGTCACAGTGAGGTGAGCTTTTGTGATTCACCAGGCTGCAGATTGAACACCTCACACTTCCATTTAGTTTGGCCTGGAGCCCAACATAGCTGTTAATACCAAAGGGATCACCTTTGCCGTTTCATACAGACCTTATTATCGGGTTCATCTTAATGATATCTCAATGACTTTAGTAGTGTGTGCACTACTGGCTTCCCTTAGTTTCCAGGCTAATTTCAGATTATCACAAATTCTGGTCGTGCTTGAATGGTGTTGTGCTCACACTGGTTTGTGAGTGTTGTTAGCCTGGTCTGACACTGTTGCCCATTTAACTCAAATGGACACACTTTTGTTCTCTTGTGCTCAAAGTCGCTCTGGCTAAGTCTGCTAAATGAATGTAATGTAATGGTTTAAACTGGCTTCTGAAATTTAAATTTACTTCTTACTCACTCCACAACAGACACTGGTCCAAACAATTGCAATGTTATTTTAGCAGACATCCCCATTTCTGTTAACAAGTAGCAATGCTTTGGATGGGTTGGAATATTAGCAGTGAACCTGAAGGTGATTAAGTAGCTGTGGTGTCACTGTCAATAGTACTGTGGTCTGAGCAAATTATATATGATAAATGGAGCTTCTCATAAATGAAAAGGTGCTGTGTAATCTGTGGTTAAGTGAGACACTCCAGTTTACATGACCCTCGTCAGATTTCGCGTGGAAGCATGGTTTTCTCACCCCCCAGCACTCGGAACTTGACGTCCTCCTTCAGGGGGGAGGAGCAGAGAGTGCAGGCGAAGGCCCTCCTCACGGTGGCGGACTCTGTGGCTCCTGGCGCATGCACTCTGATGTGGTGAAACCCTGCAGGAGACGCGACCGCTGATGCAGGGTGTTCCACCGTGGGAAACGAAACCCGCAAATTCACTTCTCTAAACTGAACACGGAGCTCTGTGGGGGGGCATCCAAGCGCAGCAATGCCTTTAATATCGGGAGTATTTGCTCAAGTACTTGGAATATTTTCATCGTACAGATCTGAGGCTTGATCGTCTACTTACATAGAGCTGCACGCCTGTGATTCTAAGACGACACGCTAACTGGGGCACGAGGAATGAGACAGTGGAAACTGTTGAGCAAATGCAACTGTTGAGGCTCAAAACCTAGATGTCAATGTGGTGTCTTGGCTCTTGGCCAAAACAAAGAGTGGCAATGCTGTATAGTGAAAAGCATTTACACTAGGGTCCAAAATTATTGGGACACCTGGGCATTTTGTGGTTAAGTGTGGATGTGTCCACGTAGCTATTAGTTTTATCACGCGAACCTAATTTATGGTGTGGCGAAAACAGTTACATGTTTTGGCAACTATTAACATTTTCAAAACATCTCTTTATGTGGTTGGCACACGATTACCTGATGACTACCCTTATTTCCAACATTTTAATAATATGTATGAATTATATATAATATATATATATATATATATATATATATATATATATATATATGAATTCTGCCAAACAAAAATTCCATGATATTAACTTAATTTTAAAAGGTACTTACATACTTATTGAGTGCAGACAAGTGAACGAAAATGACCATCACTTCAATTAGGCCTGAACGTTGCTCTGCCCCCTAATTGAACACTCATACTGAAGCCTATATAAGCCTAACAAGGTTGGAACATGGTCACAGAAGATGAAGCTGAAATTGACATTGACATAAATATGACTTTCCCAATGTCTGATGGAATATGCAGCAAAAATATTGTGGGTTTTCAGAAAAAAAAGTGAATGTCCCAATAATTTTGGACCCCAGTGTATCTCCACACTGTGGGATGAGGCAGAGTGCTCCAGAGCACTGCTAGAGACTCTGGGGAGAGGGAGGGACACTAGGGCGCCTGCAGATAACTGCAGGTAATGTCAGTGGCGCTGACACCGTGCCCGTCCCTTCAGGAAATCGTACTTCATTCTAACTTGAGCAGACATGAGGGAAGGCCGTTGCCCAGGTACCTCTGGAGAAGGGGCAGCTGTCATCTGTGCAGAGGAACCGAGCACCCTGAGTGTACTTGGTGATGGGCGTGACAGCGATGACGAGCCCCTCCGAGGTGAAGGGCCGCATGGGGCCGTAACCACGCGGGAACTTGCTGAGATCCAGAGAATAGTCGGGAAATGGAGGCAAGTGGGTCAGCTTCAGTACAACGTTCACCTCGAGTGAGATAGAGGCAAAACCCACCATATTCATTTTTCAGAACATGTTCTGATAGGCCGTGCATCACAAACTAATGCATTCCGACAATGACAGTCAAAGCAAATGTTTAAAGATATGCTGTGAAATTCCACCCAGTCAAATATACACATTACACATTCAAAATTGCCTTAGGTATCAGATTCAGTGCAAAATTCTGAGCTACCTGATTTTCTGTGTGAATTTTTTCAATGAGTGATAATGTCTTGATTGACAGAAAGCACACCTGAAAGAAAAGAGCAGCCAGTTCTTAGATGTCTGATTCAATGGCAAAGTTCATAAGAGATATCTGTAATTCTGTTCACTTACAGACTGAAACAGGGCTGTAGCTTTGAATGGATCATGTAATATGTAGTCCCCCAGTCTAGCATCCATTTCAATCAGATCGGAGGGATTCACATGGATACAAAAACGATACACTGCCTCACTTTGCTGGAAATCTGGCAAAAATAAGTACATGTTAGATTCACAAACATAAAAAAAATCACATAATCACAAAAATACACAAGAGCATAGTGGAAAATGCTGCCAGTGTCTTCCAGTGGTTTATTTCAATCCTGCTTTCTGCATTTCATACAAACTTCGTCTCAACTCTTTGACAGACCACTATATAATTACATTCTTGGACAATTCCACCTCATTAGCCTTTACAAGACATTGACAATGCTAACCTATTCCATGACAGTGCTGTCTTCCAATTACTGGAAAACAGAGGAAATGCTCTTTGATCTCCAGGCTGGCGCTTATATGCTTTCAGTCATGACTGACAGTGAGATTGTCAGACTGGGAACATCCTACATCCATCATGTTTAAGAATGCAAGGATAAGTTGTCTAAATTTGTTAAATAAATAGTGTAGCAACACATACATTTCTAGTTCAGGTTAGGGCCACCGGCTTAAGTACTCAAATCCTGCTACAGTATTTTCAACTCCACCGTTCAAAGAATCTTGCAGCATAGCTTGCAAGTTTTGTGCCACATTATTGCAATACAGTTTATTTTAAGTTATTAGTTTAGTCGAAGTGATTCCACCTCTTTGAAAACAAGATCATTGGTGTTCTTGAACTGGCTGTTCAGAACAGGTCTGTTATGATAATTCATAGATCTTCCACCTTCATGGAAAGAGTTCCAATTACTGGCAAAAGTAATTCCTAATCTTGATCAGGGCGGCAGTGTAGTATAGTGGTCAAGGAGCAGGACTCGTAACCGAAAAGTTACCGGTTCGATTTCGATTCCCCGCAAGGCCACTGCTGCTGTACCTTTGGGCAAGGTACTTAACCCAGAATTGCCTCAGTAAATATCGAGCTGTATGAATGGATAACGTTGAAAAAAAAAAAAAAAACTGTAACCAATGTAAGTCGCTCTGGGTAAGAGCGTCTGCTAAATGCCAGTAATGTAATGTGCAAAGAAATGCAACTTTTGAATGTAAAAAGTTCTATAGTGCCTTGGACAGCCAACCGGCTTAAACCCTCGAGAATCCGTTTCATCTGACGAGTTCATCCGAAAGACCACAACACTGTCGAAAGGTGGTGAATGAGAAGTGGCATCCAGGAACAGCCAACTATATTAACGTTAATCCCTTTTACAGTCTTATTGACACTGTTAGCAAGGTTTCGCTACGTGTCAAACTCGCCGTTGAACGAACAGCACCGTGGCTGATCAGTTTCTGAGTTTGCTTTGCTAACCAAACTCACTGTAACGTTACAAAACTAAGACGTATTTTGAGCTGCAAATTGTAGTGGCTTGCTAACGTTATGATTATCGTAAACGCGTCTGAAAATCTTCAGAACAGGGATTGGCGAGGAATAACGTTACCCCATTCATAAAGTGACGTCCTTCTAGGGATTTTTTGGGGAAAAAAACTTAACACTGACAAAAACATATATTAAAATATGAAGACGGTGATGAGGTAGCCACTAGCTAGCTAGCAATGATACCAAAACGTTCTACGAAACGAGGTCATCGAAGACGAAACTGTCTTGAATATTAGCCAGCCGATACTGAAATTTAAGCAAGTTAAGCGGGGGATGGGAAGGACGCTCGTAGTTCGCCAGGTACACTCACCGTTAAAATGCCTACATTCTTCCACAAACTGCTGAAGTCCTCCACTTCGGTCCAAATAGGAAACGATCGCGGCCTTCATTTCGAGGAGCTCCGCCATGGTTTAAGTGAAGCGCATCGCGCGCAGCTGTCCCGCTGGTTGACATATTTGCTGGCGAAGTCTTGCAGTGTAGTTTGAGGAAAGTCCGTTCTTATTTAATCATCGTCAGATGTCACTTGTTAACAACTACTTAACTTGTACTAGAATTGTTAGCTGTGGCGAATTCTGTGTTCTATAGCAAATGACTGCGTAAAATAAATGATTACAAAACAGTTACGAGGGAATTAAGGCCACGTTTCGTTTTAATTGTACAGTACAATTCCAACACATTGTACACCTTGAAAACATACTTAGGGTTAACCTCTACCATAACATTGCCTGGTAAGAGCTTGCTTGCTGGCATTGGTACTACATTTCCAAATCATTTTTCAGGTAGTTTGTGCTTGAAAATTTTTTTAGACAAGGTGCGGGTTAGTTACAACATTGGCAATAAACAGGAAATACTAAGAAACACACACGGCTATAAATAGATACTTGGTAAATAGTTAACATGTTAAAGAAATTGCAAATAACATACGCCAAAATTGACCAATCTACACTTCTGTTCAAAAGAGAAAATAATGATTTTAAATTTAATGACAGACTTATGTTCCCATCTTGTTAAAATTTTTAACAATCACATGTAGGCTTGTTCATATTTATTCAGCAACAATTACCTGTCCCCACTGACAGTATATACAAATATACAGCTTTACACAGAACTTACTTTGTTTAAGTTCTTATTAAATATAGCATTAAACATTAATTTTCGTTAGGCACATGATGGTTACAAGTGACATCTTTGGTGGAAAAAAGAGAAACAAATACAGATGTAACAGATGCAAATGTTATACATTTAGACTTTGAAGTTTGTCAAATATATATTTAAATTTCACAAGTTCATTTTATAAGGTCACTTATCCTTTTCTTTACTGCAGTTTTAAAATAGAAACACTGATTACAAGGCATATGTAGATTTTTAAATCTACAAGACAACTTTGGTTCAACATGTTAATAACTTGGTCAAATGAATTCTCTCTCTCTCTCATATATATGAGATATTTGCTGGCACAAGCAGCTGCCCATATCATTTAGATGTGTTATATGATCATGAAGGCTTTGGCTCTCTGTTGAGAGGTATTAATGCAAGGAATTATTCCCTTTTTATCCAAAATAATTTCCATTAGGTAAGGCAAAGTCAAAAGGCCCCTTCAAGCTATGCCTATGTTGTTTAACAAAAAAAAAAAAAAAAGCAGGAAGCAGCTGTGTGTATTGGGCCCTTTTACAGGAAAGCATCATCTGAGGGCGGGGCATACGAAAAACCCAAGAAGGCATCATCAGCCTCCAGGACACTGGCATTCACGATGGAAAGGTCAGTGGAATAGCACACAGAGTTTGGAACCGTTTCTTCTGTGAATTCTGGATCGAAGTTTGATATGTCATACTGGGAATTCTGTAAGAGAAGTAGTAAAAATGACAACACACACCTCACAGCTGAAAGGCAAATCAGATCAATTCATACCAATGATATGTTCTCTGAGAATGAATGTAAACAGATGCAGAGAGGCCATATTTTAAGATTTTGGTTGAATATTGAATCCCAACACAACAAATTGGACTAAATAGCTGCCCAAATAATGAATATTATTTAAAAAGCATTATATATAGAAATAATTCTGCAGTGTATCTCACAATGTGCTTGTTTTTTAAAACCTTACCTTAGAAAACTACAATTAAGTAACTTTGATCATTGACCAATACATTATGAATATGTACTGACACCAGTGTTGTCACCCAGCTGATACTTTAGTGGCTGTACCACTAATTTTTTGTATGTATGGACAGAGACATAAGATTTGAGTTAGGCTCACTAAACCCAAAACCTTCCAGTAAGTGAAATATTTGGCTGAAGCTGAAACAGAAAACTCTGGATCTGGTGTTCTCTTTAAATAAAAAACTTTAAATAAAAAATTCCGGTCTTTTTTGTAAAAAATAAAAAAACGCATATTCTTAAACACTACTATCAGTCACACACATCATATATATATATATATATATATATATATATATATATATATATATATATATATAAAATGCTGAAATAGAACAGAATTTTGTCTCAGATTAAGATACATACCACGTTGGGATTGAACGGGGGTGAAATCTTTTTGTGTTCTAGGTCATCCCAGTTAATGGAGGAAAAGAAGTTGTGTCTTTTGATCTCATTCTGGAAAAAATAATAATAATAAATACACAACAAAGGGGTTGTAGCTATGATAATAAAGTTACAGCTTAATCACTCATGGACTTGTTAAAAGCCTCCACTGTAGCCCAGTATGTGGAAGCACTTGGGGGCATATGAGAGTGTCACAGTGACAATAGAGCAGGGCCACTCACTCCAGGTCATCATTAAATAATTCATACCATAAGTGGAAAGGGAAGGTACATGGATTCAATAAAGACAGCTCACATCTGAGTCAGGAGGTTGCCTAATCTATGTGGAACACAAGCCAAGCAGACATGGTGGCCCTGGATTACCAGGGAAGTGTACCCCTGTGGTAGAATACCATAGTGACACTGTGCAGTCTTCCACCACTAGAGGGAGACTGGTCAGTGAAATAAACTGAACTCACAAAGTCCTCCCTTGAGCCCAGCCTCTTGGTCCGGTCCTTCTCCAAAAGTGCTGCCAGGATGGACCAGGCAGTGGTAGACGCTCCAGGCCTCATCAGCAGCGTCTTATGAAGGATGTTGTCATACATTTCATGGGTGTCCCTGCTGTAGAATGGAGGCTGCATGGAGAAACAGGTGCACTGCATCAGAGAGCACATTCAGGGCAGTTCAAATGGAAGAGGGCTGCATTAAGATGATTTCCCTCCAGCTACTTCCAAATGCAGACATGTCAAAAATACTTTTTCGTGAGAAGCATCGTATTACTCTTTGAATATACATGTCTCAAAAAGATTAGCATAGGGACTTTAGCACAGAAGCAGACTTGCGGAGTCAGCTTCTTTTGTGCCTCCTGCAGCATTTCCCCCACACATGTGAACCATGAGGGTATTAACAGGGGCAGAATCATACCAGGCCATACAGCATCTCGTAGAGGACAGAGCCAAGGCACCACCAGTCCACTGTGTTGTCGTAGGGCTGCTTTCTCAGGACCTCCGGGGCTAGATACTGTAAAAGAGACATGGATGCACAATGTCGCTAAGGCCAGATGCTGCACAGACAGAAGTAAGTCCTTGGGACAAGTGTTTGTATGATTTTGTGAAATTCTGTTTATGGACACAATATATTTACATTTTGTTCATTTTACATCCTAAAGTGTAAGAGTGTAAGACTTTCTCCCTATTTTATTCAGTTATACGTAAAAAATCAAACATTTTCATTAAGATGAAACCACTCTAGTGTATAACTGGGATTTTCATAAAAGGGGTTATGGAATAAACATCCACAGTTACAGGGAACTCATTCTTTGGAGATAAAGTTATTTTTACACTTGTAGAGAAAATGTTACCTCTGGTGTCCCACAAAATGTCGTTGTAGTCTCAGCTTGGGAAATACCCTCTTTACACAATCCAAAGTCAGTCAAAACTACATGTCCCTTTAAAAAAAACACAGACAGAGACGTTTTTAGACAGTGGTGTTTTCCACACAAGCGGCCCATTATCCTCAACTTTAAAGAATCTTTTGTTGCAGTGGAATGCCGGCCAGTGTGTAGCCTACTCACGATTTCCTCACATTCTCCACAAGATTCGTCAGGAAACGCTTGAGTAGAACTTAATCTAATCACAGGCGTTCCCTTACAGAAATAAAACGGAAACGATCCTCCTGTGTTTTTTGTTTTACTGGAGTATTATTATACAATATATTCTGTATTTTCACTCACAGTTAGATCCTTCAGCATTATTATTACTAATTATCTTAGTAGACACCCTTAGCAAAGATGACTAAGATAGCTCACACATTTACATGTTATTCATTTATACAGTTAGGGATTCACTTAAGCCATATGAGGGTACAACAGCAAACTCCCAAACATGAAACATTCACAAGTGCAATTCATTGAACACTAGACCATGTACCTCGCCCCTCACCTGCTGAAACAGCATTATTTATCATTTCAAAACAAAACCAAAATCACTTATTTAAAATGTCTATTCAATCTAATATTCTCATGCATGACAAAATAGATGAAAACACAATTATACTTACTTGGTAGTCAAGCAGAATATTTTCTGGTTTCAAATCCCTGGTAGAAGTAAGATATCTCATTAATAGCATATTACTTCTGTAGCCTCATCAGTATTAGAGCACATTTCATTCAGTGCATCATCTTGGACTTTCTTATTGGGCAATGAAATATAGTAAGTAAAAGAAAGTTAAAGTATATATTTGCAAAAGCTCTTTTCTGTCTATCACTGCATGCTCTGATTTTAAACCATAATGAGATTAGAAAAAAAAACAATCAACCTTATACAGGAAATCATTGAGAGGCATGTGAAATTACACTTAATTACTTTAAGAAATGACAAAAAGTGCCTTCACATTCATATGCATCCTTGTGCTTACAGAAAAGATCTTTTCGAAATGTTCTCTATGACGAAATGAAAACAAACAGCAAATAAAACTGAAGTGGAGGAAGCATTACAGACTTGGCAAGTGTCAGGAATGCCCAGTCACGCAACGTTCTTCCTCTATACATGTGTACGAAATCACAAGCAAAGGGAGGCGGGGTGGGTGACCACATGTAGAAGTTTAAGCACAGTCAACAGTGAAAACCAGTCTGCTCCATGGTGGAAAACCTTCAAGCGTGGGTTAAACATTCATGGTACCAGACACTCGCCCAGTGGAAAAAACAGAGCTGAAGAGGCCTACAGGAAACCTACACAGTCTGTTGACATGGATGACTAATTTGTCCACAGAGTGCGCCCCATCACTACCGCAGTTAACTCTTTCTAGGGTAAAGCCGACGGCAGTACTTCTCGCAAGTTTCTCATTTACCTGTAAACTATGTTTAGGGAATGCAGGTAGCCCAGTGCACTTGCTATTTCTGCGCCGTAGAACTTTGCTCTGGGTTCTGGAAAGGTCCGTTCTCTTTGGAGGTGGAAAAACAGCTAGAATCACATGAAATTACAGCTGGTCAGGAAAGCCCACTGGCAAAGAAACAAATAAAACCTTTACCACATTACCTGAATCTGCAAATGGCAGGATAATACAGAGGTAATGACGGTGTATTAGGCTTTACTTTTTATTCAGTGCACTGCATTTGAAATATCAGGTACACTTACACATCTCTATCACAAGAATGATGGTGTGACAGGTATATTCTACTGTACCTGCACATCCCATGATAAATAAGACCTGATCTTTGATTTACAATGGGAATACACATCTCAAATACACACACACACAACAACACCAGCAGAAGATAGGGCTTCCTCTCAGATTACAACAACGCACATCTGGGATTCCACACCACCATTTGGGTGTGAACAGAATGGCATTGAAACACAAAGGCTTCACCACATGTTATTATTACAGAAAAGCTGTTACACAGGGCTGATAAAAAAATTTCCAGTATCTTGTCTGAGTCAAGCCTGGCTTTGGACACTAAGCCCAAAATGCCATGGCCCCAAATGCACACTGTCATTGTTTGTTGTGATGAGCTGCAAAATTGACCTAAATTATCCAAGTTATGTTATTTTTCATCTGAACAGCCCATACAAAGTAAATAAATCTTACACTGTAAAGACGACACAGCAGAGAAAAATATAGTATGGAGTCAGTTTGGTAAAGAAATAGTTGGCTAAGGCCTTCTTTGATGCAAATTTTCATTCATTCTTTGGTCATTAACAAGTCACAGTTATCTTCAGCATTTTAAAAAGAATACGTCCAATACTGTGTTTCCTCTGAGTCCCAGTTACACGTCAGCGCTGCTTTCCATCAAGTCAAATGAACCTTCTAGAGGAACTCCGTAGGCATTCACTGAATGCTCGCCTTTCTGTCCAGATGGCATTCCTGCTGTCAATCACATCTGAGAGCAGGACACAGTGCACTTCCTGCCTTGGGTTATTCTAGGTTTCCTACAACATATGAGTCATTGCATCACATCCAGGCATTTGAAACTACTCACTTCTCCACCATTGATGAAGTCCAAGACAAAGTACAACTTTTCTGTAGTCTGGAACGAATAATGCAGTCCGACCAAGAAGGGGTGCTTGACATTTTTCAGAAGCACGTTGCGTTCGGCCATGATGTGTTTTTGCTGGGAGAAAAGAACACAGGTGTATGAAAAGTGAAAAAGTACAACATGAGAACAAGGATCTGTATGGATTATGTTCCTTGTCAGAAACACATTAGAATGGTACATCTCCCCTGGTAAATATAAAGAATGTAGACTTTTATGATTTCTGTTTAATTGGTCAGAAACACATTATAATGTTACCTGTTCCTTGGTGAATATAAAGAATGTAGACATGCATAACTTTTGTTTATTGGTTAGAAATGCATTAAAACATTACCTCTCTCCTTTTCAGAATAACTCTTTTCTGCAAGACCTTGATTGCATAAAACTTCCCATCCAGCTTACGTTTAGCAAGAAAAACCTTCATGACAAAGAGAAAGCAGAGGCGGATTTACACAATCAACCTCAAAACCCAACTTCCACAGAGCAGGGCAGGGCTATACTGAACAACAAGGCTGTGAAATACCAGAATTGAGTAAATTCTCACTTCTTCAATGGCAAAAACACCAATTGTTATATGCAGAACCAAAAATACAGTTATCACGCTATTAGGATTACAAATAAGCACATTTTTTTCAGTGTACCGTACATTTTACTTTCATAGTAATATCACTCTTTTGGACAATGAACAATACACTTTCGGATTCTCAACAATGTGCTTTCTTCAACAGAGAACACGCACAGCATAGAAACTTGCTCTTCAGCATTCACTGGCAATCTAAAGATCAGGAATACATCAGTTTTGACAATGGCTGCAGTAAATGACAAGCCCATAGCAATGCAGTAATTTACTTTCCATTTACAATAATCAGATGAAAACATACCTTGCCAAAACTTCCCTTCCCAATGACTTTAAGAAAGTCAAAGTCTGTTGGCTTTGCTCTGTAATAAAGAAAACACACAAATAAAGTCCAACATCAATGTTTAAAACTTTCTTTTTTTTTTTAACTAAACTCAAATGAAAGATCCATATCTGCAGCACATGCTGGAAATAAGTGAAAGTTCAAGATGACTTAAAACATTTTTACGACATCAGTTATATAATATCTTATTCCATGGGCAATACTTGAAATGTTTGGGAACAGCACTGAAATACGACATATGAAGATGCATATCATAATAACATTAGAATTATGGAACTGTAAGAGATCTCTGTGTGAGATAAGCTAAGGTCTGAGGTATGAATAATAAATCACACCTGGGGCACATTTCCTTCTGAAAGTGAACATTGTCTTCTGTTGGTCTGCCACCACTTCCCTCTCTCATGAACCCAAACTCCACAGGCTGTGTTAAGGCCACAGGAGTTCCTCCCAAATCCTTTTTACAGTGCTTGCTTAAAATTATCAATTTGCCTTAGCTTAAACTGATCATTCCGCCTTAGCTTAGCTCAGTGTTCCTCTCCAACAACTGCCTTAACACAAGCTTCATCTCTGCTAATTTACTGATTAATTCAGTGGACGCTACTGGCACGTGCAGCTCACAAGTATACAACCGATGATGTGTAAATAATTAGCCTACAATACGACTTTGTAATCACAGCATAAAGGCAGTGCTGTTATGCTACGATGGCTTTGTATACGCTGTAATTTTTTTGACCTTTAAATTTTTTTGACCTTTACACCATGTAGGATCATGTCTGCTTTCGCCATGATATTTTTCAGTGCAAAGATAAGCTACAGATCAAAGCTGTACAATACAGCTGATATACATTAAAGTCCTATGATACACTAAAGTCACATCTTTGAAACATGAAAAATCCAGGTGTTAAAATAAAGCTGACATCAACACAATAAGCTTTTTGATAAAGGTACTCAAACACCACATTTCTGAAAGGATTTTACAAAATGTACAGATGGGATTCTACGAAATGGAGCCTTTCAATGAGATGATTTGGTTAACATAATTTTCTTATGACACATTTGGTTAGGATATTTTGCTTATTTACCATATCCGCCAGCTGATCCTCTTTACCGAAAAGATTATGAGCTAACTAAGGAGCTGAAAGTACAGATTACAGAAATGATTTCATTTGAAGCTTAACGACTTTATTCTTGACATTAATTATATTTTTCTTGTATTGATTTTGTTTACCTGTACTCACAGATTTTCTGAAATATCGGTACTGGAATCATCTCATGTGTTTGGGGGAACATGTGGCAGAGCTATCGGCCTGAAATTTGGTACATCCCTAGTTTATAGTACGAAACCACAGACATTTACACATGGGCAAAATGCACATGCTGCAGGCAGACAAAGTACACTTTGCCTGAACTGCGCAAAAAAAAATTAAACAATTTCATCGGGTGAAATGTTTCATTAAACACTTTTTTTTTCTGAGTGAAATTGAAACATACACATGTGAAGCTCTCTTTTGAGTTTGTAAAATCAGAGAGGAGGAATGTGAGACTTACTGAGGATTTCCAGATGGTCCCAGGTTAATATTTCTGGAGGTAGAACTTTTCTAAAAAATACAAATCATAGGGAACATCAGTGTAAAACAGTGTACATTACAATGAGTGGGTTAGATTGTTCAGGTAAACAAAGCCAACAGCATGTTACCAGCAGCAATCTTACGTGTCTTGAGCCACGTCTTCCCTAAGAAATGATGTGGGAACTATGCCAAATATGATCTACCTGAAGGGTGTGAAATCATTTGAAAGGCTGAGAGTGTATGCTTAAAGGTGTCACAGCATGGCATTTGCTACCAGCAGGGCTACAGACCCATGACCACCGTGTCTATAGGGTTTTGTTCTAGCCAGGCATCCCTTGATTAAACTAATCACTGTCTTAATTGAAACATTTACACTTCCCTTCCAGTTGTGAGAGTGTTAAGTTTGAAGAGGACTGTAAACCTGGCTGAATTACAGCCCTTTAGGCAGAGTTAATACCCCTTTTGCTACAGTGTGTTGTCTAGTCAGGTCCACTGATACAATATCTTTTTCTGTCTGTGTCTGGGTTGGTGCAGTGGACATTAATGTAAATATCCTCCCATTTTGTGTTGTTAGATGCAGTACCCAGCACTCCAGAGGAATAAGTCACTACCATTCAATTTACTGCTTTATCTCACAATAACTTTGAAAAAGCAAACAAAGAACACGAAAATAAAGTAAAATGTACAGCAAAACATTAGAAAATTAACCACCCACTTTCTCATCCTCGTCCTCAGAGGCGTCAGAGAGGTTTTTCAAATTGTCCATTTGAAGGAAGTCTCTGACATCGGGACTGCAAGTTACAAGAGGCATAGCAGTCACATATCACAATTCATTCAAGTTCACTCTACCATAGTTAGAGATACCATAGCTTAATATTTTCCCTCATAGTGCTGAAGGCTGGAGATGCAGAAAAGATGTCTGGTTTACAGGCTGCAAATCCAGTAAAAAAAAAAAAAAAAAAAAAATCACCATATTTTCTCTTAAAGATTACAGAATCAAAGACACAGCATGGCAGGACACTTTCTTTGTACAAATATCTACCTTAAAGCAACTTTGGTTAATGAGTGAATTTTTTACAGCGTGGTAAACTCTGTACCAACACCAGGCTTCTAATTGACTTGACTTGCTTGACTAATGCTGTAAAATACCTATTTCTGCAATATCAAAATTCAGTATCCTACATTTAACATAAATTGCATCCTCTTTCATAATGTGTATACTTCACTGTCACAGTGAAACCAATATTCTGGCCACTGTTTTCAGACAGAAGTGACAGAGAGATCTTAAAGAGAAAAAAGCACAATTCCCAAAACACAACACTATGATTTAACAGTTAATCTGACAAAGCCCTGTGATCTCCATGTTAGCATCACTGACTTTCAATCATTGTTAAAAAATAAACTACAAAGAGTAAATCCAAAAACAAGAATATTATCAGCAAGTTGCTTCCTGATTAATAAGATGGCGTACTTTTTGAAGCATAATGCCTGCAGTGCGATTCCAATGAAAGATAAAAACAAATTCAAATGTACTTACTGGTTACTAAGCTGGGGATGGGAGACTAGTCTCTGGATGAATTCATGTAGCCCAGTTCTCCTTTGCTTTATGAACTCTGATGGGGAATATTTCAATTAATACCTTTTCTCTCTTTCAGTTCATATAGACTCCATTTTCACATGCCAAACAATTCATTGAGAACTAATATACGGTGAGACTGTTCACTGCATTCATGGCTTGAATGTACTGTACTCAAATTCACTGGGGCCATTCAACACAGATTCATGACGGCAAAGATCAGTCTTCAGTCAAGAATCACAAACTGCTATTCATTTAGGCAGCAGTGAATGGAACGCTGATTAGCAATACTGCCTCCCTCTTTCACAGCTTTCAACCATGACTGTACATGACCAGTGACCTTGTCGCTTCAATGTTAATAAGGGCCTCGTCACACTTTCCAAACATCTGGGTCCTACAACAGCTGCAGCATCACAATTCAGAAACGCAGCACAAGAGCTGTCAAGCAGCATAAACCATTTCTATCCGTGTAAACACACTCCATTCTGACAGCTGCTGTAAATGTCTGCTAACTTTCGTCCATTTTACCATCAGTAAGAAATACAGTACATTTGATGTGCTGATAGGAAACCTAGTAATTTAATCGGGGTTTGTATTACAGAATATGGCCTGCATGGTCATATTGAGTTTGGCTGCATGTTTCAATTGCATTTTGAACTATGGACACACTTTTCATAGCTTCCTACTGTAAATACATGCTGTAGCTTAAAAAGTAAAAACTACAAAACATCGCTGTGATAGGTGCTGAAGATTTTCAGTCATGTGACATTTACAATCTATCAAAGAGATCTATCCTGACACTTGCAGATGTCTTAAAAATGACAACTCTTGCAAATGTGATGTGGATTTCTTGTATACTGCTGATAGGGGGTGCATTAGAAAGTGGTTGCCGATATCTGAGGCGGGAATGCTTCCATCTATTTACACAGTAAAACAAAAAATTTCTCAATTTGCATTTGGATCTGGAAACCACAGCCAAAACATGACGCAAATTCAGGTAAGTGTTAGTTGAAAGGGAGTGTTCATTTCAAGCTCTGATGTCCTTACAGAACCCCCACAGTATCAGCGGCGCCTTCCCTGAATGAGTGTGGTCTCTCCTCACTGCCCCTGCCACCCACGGTACATACCACAGACAAGCACAGAAAAACACCTCTGTAAGTTCTCCTACTATAAAAACTTATTTGGTTGTGACAATAGCTGGAAAAAATGCATTTGCTGTTCTAGAAGCAATACTTATGTATTGAGGCAAATGTGAGAATATATTTCAAAATACTTGCTTTTCTACAGTTTCATATTACCAATAATCCACTTTATCAAATTCACATGATATAATGTTCTCCAAATAAAATAAATGTGCTTTAAGCCGCGTGGAGAAAATGCGTTCTCTGTATTTTATTTTGATCCACTTCAGCCAACGGGTCTCTGCTTCTCAGAGCGGACAGATTAGCAGAAGTAAGATTTCATATTGCCCATGTGTCTAGTTCACTGTTAGGTCTGTAAGCAAAATACTCACTGGTACACTCTTATGTTAAACACAACATATATGTAAGTACCTGGCTCAAAATTGTCCCCAAATATTCTCTTAGCTGGGATCTTCAGATTCATAGAAGGAAACTGTTTTCTTAACTGCAAAGAAAAAAAAGAGATTTTCAGGAACAGGCTGACAGGGTAGAGACAGAAAATGCAGTACATTTTTGTGCAGTCATAATGACAGCGTTCTCCTGAATATGGAAGTGAGGAAACATCTTAGATACATACATATCTTTAACTGGAGGATTTACACTTCTGTTAACTGAAGTAGATAGAACACAACACACCGCTCTTCCTTCCCACCAGAGGCAAAAGTTTCAACTCTTTTCAAATAGAATAGAATGATCTTCATTGTCATTATACTCAGGTACAGTGTATTTCTCCCGATGTAGTTAAAATAAAACAAATAAATAAAACAGATAAAATAAATAAATAAAAGCAGTGCCAGAAAGACAGCAGTAATAGCAGCTTAATGTTTAAAGAAAACAGTGATATTAGCAGCTTAATGTTTTTTTTTTTTACAAGGCACATTATAAATTATATTTACACATATTTTTCTCTCTGTTTTCTGTTTTATTTCTCCTTTCTGTCGTACACATATGAGATGAGATTCATTCAGATCAACCCACAGACACCTGAATCTTCAATGAGTGGGTTGCCATGTTCATTTACAACTCAAGCTTGGACAGTCAGGAGACAGAGGTCCTCAACATTAGAACAGTATATATACCAGCACCTATACCATATATAACTATATGGTATAGGTGCTGTTGGCTGGGTCTAAGAATCGAGTTGCCATGGCGTAGCTCAGAATAACACAGAACAATACCGACATGGCGCCCCTGAATCTTGAAACCGGTCTCTCCTGCAACAGCTCCAACGGAATGTTGTTTTAAATAATGCCACATTTAATCAGATCATCCACTGAAACCAAAATCCAAAAACATCTTTCCAGTGCTGTCCACGGCTTACAGAGAGGTCACGTAACTTCAACCCAGATTGCTGGTTTCGCACAGGACAAGATGAAATTCAAAATATATTTCCATGAAATGGTCACACTTAACATTGCGCCCAGACAATTCTGCTGATGCCTGACTGATGCTTACAATGCTGATGCTTGCATTCTCAGTGAAAACCATGCTAGCAGAATGCCTGTCCCCTCCATACCTGCTCACCTACACCTGGCAATACTTATTTGTCACCTCTCTGCATAGTTGAGGGATCTACTTTATTTCTCTGAATCATAGGCCTATTGTCTTGTTTTTGTATTCTGTTTTTATCACAAGAGGTGCTCTGTAGCCTGACATAGCTTTCATGTGTATTATGCAACATGTTCAAGTGTTTTTACATTCCACTCCATTGATCCAAATGCTGTAGAACAACAGAATGTGTATGCTTAGGGCTCATTAAAAGCTGGCAACAATTACATGAATGACAGCAAGTGCTTTGTCGCACCGCCACATGTCTGCTGTGAATAGTTGACTTACAGAAGCACAGCTGTTAGACTCCACTGTTTTTATTTAACCTACAGTTTTGGTCATAATATTAGACCTCAGTCTGGTTCCGTTTCTGATAAATCTGTGAATCAACAAGTAAAATGCTTCTCATTTAACATATTAGCCCTCAAGACTATGATGTCAAACACCATGGTGTTGTTCAAACATTTAAATATTAGTTAAGGAGGGTAAACGGCCAACTTCTGGTCCCTCAAATCATGTTACTAAGGAAGTGACAGAGAGACTCTAGTTCTGCAACAAAGTTATAATGCTGAACTGAGTCACACACTTCTGCATTCTCCCTCACAGAATGAAGATACAAGCAAATGTCAGTATTGACCGTATTGGCTTGAACCCACGTGATAAAAACTACAGCAACTTGTGAGTAGTGCTTACATCAACATTTCCCCGGGTAAAAGAAAATGAACCTACAACATTCAGTAAAACTCACTGAACCTTCACACCAAAGTTCTGAACAAACTCAGATAAAAGTAGCTTTTTGTGCTTTCAACATTGTTAGCTATACAGTAGATAATCAGAAATCTTTGGGTAAAACTTCTACAGCAAATACATGTAGGGACAACACAGAGTGTCAGACTGGTTTTCTGTGGGGGTAGAGTTTTATTGCTCAATAGCACTTCTTTTGTGAGTTAATCTTAGCAAAATATTACGGCTGTGACGGCAGATAAGATAAGATAAGATAATCCTTTATTAGTCCCACGGCGGGGAAATTTGCAGTACTAATCTACTCTATAGATAAATTTTACCCACTGAAGGCAAGTGATTGACTCATGGAAAACCATGAAAAATGCTCTTGTCGACTCTGCAGACATATTTTAGTTACTGAGGGGAGTGATTGGCTCTTCTTGACATCCTTGAGAGGTGCTCTGTCTGGTAAAGCACCTGTTGGTGACGCATCTCTGTTTGGGAGAAAGCCTAATGTCTTGCAGTGAGTGCAGATGTTGGCCAGTTTGTACACAATAGAAATGTGCACTCACCCCAAGAGGTATTTTTTACTCACCATGAGAAGAACACCTCTCCACAATTATGATGTCAGGAGTCTTCAAAGGCCATTTTCAACCACCCTCTAAAATCTGTGTTTAATGCCATTTTTAAAGTTTCCCCAAAATACAGATATATTGACCTGCCAGTGTATCTATATTGTTAAATCCAAGCAAATAGCTAAAATGTGCTATAATGTACTATTTTGATTGAATCTCATCCCTAGTCTAAACCGCACAAGATGGTGTCTTTGTGCTCAATCGGGACAAGACGCAGTATATGACACACTAGCCTCTTCGCTCTCCAGATAATACATATTAATTAATATTATTAAATATTCAAATATTTCCACTTCCCTTACCGTATTGTAGAGTTTGTCGAACTCTGCGTATCTCCTGAAGACAAACCATTCGTTCCCTCCAACGTTCACCATCACTTTGTAAACCTGAAAAATGACCATAAAACAGGGTTTGTCAAAGGCAGGATGATGTGACCGATGCAAATGGACAAATAGAAAAAAGGTTTCAGTTTGTTTTATGGTCAGCGTGCAAACATGGGGGAGAGACGTGTGTTCAGAAGACCATGTTAACACAAGTTCATATATGACAATGAGGAAGTGAGAAAAGTGACTGTACACTCATTGTTTATTCTGAAGGCCCAGTCTAAGGAATTTGCTTTCGCTCAAGGAGTTCTCATGAAATCAGAGCCAGAACAGACTAGCCTTACTGCACAAAGGCATTATGCTTCCCTCCTTTCTGGCTTTGCCTGGCAGCCTCACTTTTTGGACTTACTTACATATGTTGTCACATAGGGACACTGTACTGGACAAAAATTGTTCATTGAATAATTCTACAGTTTTTAATATGGCCTTTGCAGAACTCCAAAAACAATTCAAACAGGCTATCACAGATGTGATAAACAGACATAGATAAAACAGTATTGTAATTATGCAGCTCAGCAAGAGACATTCACAGTTTCAAACTGTTGGCTTATTCAAGCTCATGTCACCTGCGTTGAATAGCTGTGCTGTCGTACTCACAGTGAAGCGTTTCTTCTTGTCCCTCTGCTCGTTGTAGCAGGGGATGCTGACGTTGGGACAGCTGGTTTGCTCCTCCATTTCGTGGGTGGGATTCGGTCAGATAGGTCTCTGCAGCGTGGAGTCAAAGTTCACAAGTCTGCTCTTCAGAAGTCAGTGGCACCGCTATAGCTCGCAGGTACAGCTGGAAATCTCCATTCTGGCACTCTGAGGAGGGAGAAGGGCCAAAAAAGCTTAAAATACCAAATACTTTCTTTGTGTACAGCGCCCTGCAGGGGACGGAACTGGAGCCCCTCAGGTTGCAGAGGGTTTCCTGGAAGGCCGGGCTCGGTGTGAGGCTTAACAGGAGGGGGGTCGGTAATCGCCCTCTGATGTATGTGTAGCGCGCTGATTCATCCTGTGGGGCCAGAGCCCTTTCCCTCCCCTGCAAGTGGAAACGTAACTCACCCTCTTCTCACTCCCACTCCCACTCCTCCTCCCCCCTGCCCCCCTCCCAGCCAGACCCGCTCTCACACAGAGAGAGTGACAGCCTCTCTCCGTGCTCTGTCAGACAGCAGGTATTTTTAGATAACCTTCTGCTAGCATTTGAAGTGTCCAGAGTGCAGGCAGTGAAGCTGTAGGTGCGCCCCCCCCCCCCCCCCCCAACCCCCCACCCTGCAACAGCCACTGACAGAGCCTGCTGTAGCCACACGCACACAGTTTCAGGTCTGAGACAGAACAGAACCTAACCAGCTAAACGAAACATAATCTCGCCAAATCTCACTGAGGCAAATTACCAGGCATCGTGAACACATATGCAAACATCGTGACAGAGGCTCACAAAACACGCAGAAAAAGCAAACGAGAAACCGTCATTTAAAAGCTGAGGAAAAGCAATGGGACAGACAGAAAAGCCATTGACCTGTGCACTAATTACATAACGATTCATTTCAAAACAAAACTTTGCAGCCCTTTGTTTCAAAGCGTGGCATGATGTCAGCATCCCTGGCTGTCCCGGGGGTTTTTTTTTCCCCCCCTAGTTCAACAATAACATCCACTATGCTGCTCGGACAGTAGGCATTCTTCACAGTGTTATGTGCTTTCATCAGGCTGCACTTCCCAGTTCACTGGGCAAACAGCAAATACAGTCAGAGAGGCTGCAGGCAGCCCGCCTGCATATTAAACCTGTGCGCCTAAATTGTGCTCTTGGGTACAAAAACAATGCACACTTAGCATAAAGTGCAGAGGACCTCTTGAATTGCATCAATAAAATTTGAATTCATTAGCTAGCAAAGAACGCCACTTCTGAATCACATCCAATCTGAAATTTAAGTGGTGGCCAAGAAAGGAAATTTACAGACAAATCAGCCACTGGCTGTGAGGAAAAAAAAAAGTGTTGTGTATGTTTTTCTGACCTATGCAGATCCATGTCAGCCAAAAAAAGAACTTGACTTCCTATGTCATCAGTATGCAACATGACAGGCTTCATCACATTCCTGAGATACAGTGGAGTATCCAGTCTTGTGAAAAAAAAAAAAAGCTGACAGAGACCTTATCGACTTTATCTGCAACGTGAAAAATTACACTTTTGCAAATCAAACAAATATTCAAACCTTTGAATTTGGCTTATTTCAAGTCTTTGGTATAGACTCCAAATACTCCAAAACGTTCCAATGCTGTCACAGATTTGAAATGAGGTTTAACAGTAGTGCTAGAGACGGCGACATCAGGTGCACAGAACAAAAGTTCACTTTAAAAAGAGAACAGATAACAGAGAACAGCAGCAGATTGATCTGTCAAAAAAATGCAGGCTGTCCTACCTTACGTGATCAACTTCTCTGTCACCAACAAGTGTTTTCACATGGCCAAACGAGCCAGCGCTGTACCTTCAGGTGCCCAAACGAACGAGCTCTGACTTGCACAAATACTTGGCAGTATCAGGAAAGAACACTCCTGCTGGGCTATTCATGCCCAAGCATGCAGAGAAATCTCACAGAGCCGAGCAGTTAAAAAAAAAAAAAAAAAAAAACTAATTTCTCATTACAGAAAATTTGTATTGTTTGGTTTTTTTTGGCCAAAAACATGTACCAATGAATGGCGTTCTTTGAAAAAGACAGACTGTGTTTTTCTTAATACGTTCACAAGCATATAATTCGTTCGTTTTGGATCATCATTACCTTAGGTGGACATGAAACACCTGTCTTTTGAGCCGGCACTCAGACAAGCAGTTTTCCATAAGGAGGCTTGAAGACTTCTGCACGTCACCAGCTGTGGGACATTTGCATTGGGTGGCTCATGTAAATGAGCGAGACCTGTTGCACAGCTCTGTCCAACTCACAACCATGCTGGTGCACAGTGGTAGGACTGAAAAGCACCGGCTCCGCGCTCAATATAGCCAGGGAGGAGGCGTACGTGCCAATGCCCTGGAGTCACGCACTGCACCCGCTCACACCACACCGTGGGCCCACAACCTGATTGCCAATGTCACAGCAGCAACTACACTCAAACCCTGACATTACATTCCTCTTACATCACAACGTTACACATGTGTTCATAGGTACGTTTGCACAGACCTATATTCTGTTGTAAAATCTGACACAAGCCTACATGAAATGCTTTTGAACCTACGACATGCTGGCCTAAAAATGCAAAATAAAAGAATGTGACATGGGTTTGTCAGTGGTATGACAGTGGACCTGAAAGTAAAGTACTAGTAAAATTCCAATAAAAGGAAGCAATCAGCTTTTTATTTCCTCAATTCATAGACACTCACTCCTTGTCTTGTTAATACAACAGGCTTTTGATCCGAATCTTTAGTATGCTTAGTTTTTGTTTCACCTTTTCCTGCTACTTCTAAAGGCAGTTAGAGGCCTTGCACAGTAATGCTCTAACGAATGAGTAGGATAACTTTTTTTCACAGACTGTCCACAGACAATTTCTGTGGACCAAAACAGCAAGAATGAGAACTCCTTGAAACGTCTGAAACATTTGCCTGATTTGGTTCCTTTTCTCATGGAGGGAAAGAGGTGACTGCAAAACAGAAGCAAGACTTTTCAAAACTGGATGTTCCTCTAACGTATAGGAAGTGATCCAACAGGAACTCAGAACCTGTTATGGCAACCTTTCAGTTATGCACCATATGTGTCTCACTGCACCAAGCTGCTATTCTGCCAAAATGTCTGATACTATTTAAGCAAGCAACAGCATTCAGAAGACAAAGACTAAGACTAAGAAGACTCAGACTAAGTACAACACACTCCAGCATCGACACAATGCCATTCACTTTAACCTAAAACAAAGCAGGCTACATCTGGCAATCACGGATATGGACTCACTAAGATCCCACATTCTGACTTTGTGATGGGGCAAGGTCTTACTACATGTCCTGAACATACGGTTTCTGTATTCTTGGTGTTGTATGTCAGCAGAAGGAAAAGAGAATTTCATCACAGCATTATCACTGCTATTTAAAGACTGGAAACTATCTTACATTTCAGAGGGTATCCTATCATTCTATCTGCAAGTCTCATACGCCCAGATAGAATGATAAGTTACATTCCGAAATAAGTACTTCTGAAGTAAATGTGGTTGTTTACTATATCAAATTAACTCCCCAAACCTTGCTTGGTTTTCAGGGCATCAGAAAGCAAGTCCAGTAGGTATTGATGACATTAAATAGTAACTAAAGTTTATGAACAAAACTCATATAAGGCAACAGATATGAACGGCACCATAACTCCCAATGTTTATTGCATGTAGCTTAAAAGGTATGGGAAAAGAGGACGTGCTTTTTGTAGGAAACCACAAAGCATGACACAAAGTTTACTCATCCCAAAAAACTATATAATGAATGAAAAGGAGTATACACACATCTGCACAGGTGAAAGTGTGAGGGACAGTGTGTGAGTCAATGAGGTCACACCTCCCCCCCCCCCCCCCCCCCCCCCACCCTGGTTGCCTTTCTCCACCTGCTGCCAGCAGCTGTCTGGAACAGCGCCTGACCACCAGAGACCTGAGGCTTCACATCTGCAGACAACGGTGGCGCTGTGCCGCGCCACAGACAGGCGGAGGCCCCACCCGGACTCTCACGGCCCCCACGTTCAGGCAGTTGCCCCTATGGCACCACAGCCCCTAGTCCTGGAAAACGGAGCCTGCTGGGGCGAAGGCTCACCGCATGTTTTTCAGCGGCAGGGACCATACGGAAAGATACAGTCCGGCAAGGCCAGTGAATGCCCATGAAGGGTAACGGCAGCGGCAGCGTAATAAAAAGCACGTCCTCAAATGATGCCAGTCTGATTTTCGTGTGGCATTTTTTTCATTAACCCCATCTCTCATCCCCTGAGCATGAAAGCTGAAGCTTCTCCAGGTCATAGAAAGGGGCAGAGAGCAGAGGTGTTTGTTGGTGAGGGTCGGCGGGTGTTGCATTAAAAGCGCAGGATCACAAGCTAAATGAGCTTTTTTACATACCATGCACAGCAAATTTGGCCTTAGTTAAAGCACAGTGCAGTGGGAAAACCTGCAGTAAAAATGCTGCCACCTACATGATATGCATTAATCTTCCTTGATTCCAGCCGGTTTACAACCAGTGTTGGAAATTTCCCCACATTCAAACACCACAAAGAAACTTTGGAGAGCCTGCCGCATCTGTTAAATTAACTCTTTCACACCTTTACAGGCTGTGTGCTTAGTTTCTCTTATTGAAAAATGAGCCACTCAAAAAAAAAATAAAAACCCACACACTTTAACAAGGTAAATGTTTCAACAAGCAATGTTGGTGCATTTCTCTGAGAGGTTACCGTTACTGCAGTGTCACTCAAGGGCGTATAACTTCTACTGAGTCACTGCGCATGCCCTCCCAGTTGTTCAGGAATTCAAGAATATGCTTTGCATAAATGAATCATAAACACTCGCAATGGTTTGCTGGCCACAACACGTTCTGTTACACTTAAAGGGTCTAATCTGTTTGGTACATATGCTACAAAACTAATCTGTTTTGGAATAACATTCTGCCAATGGTATTGCCATTCAGTTTGCCTTTTTAAGTCTATATTAATTCATACATCAAGCCTGGGGAGATGGTGTCATAAAATAGAAGGATCATCAAAATGTCCTGAGGTAGAATGAGGCTAAGTCGCATAACCGAGACCACAGGGCTCTCTTCACACATCACTGCTACTGTGTTACATTTCTTTTACAACGTAACACAGCTGAGTGCATGGAAAAGTGGGCAATAACTCTAATTATTCCATCACCTAAAATAAACCCTGGCCTTGCATTACATCGGAGTACTGGCTCTTTGAAGAATTTACAAACCAAATGACAACATTTTCATACAACTGCAGTTCAACAGCAATGCTAATTTATGACGCGTATGCAAATTATTTTACTTTTCTGATGAGCTTTAAATGTGCCTACTGCCACAAATAGGAGGGATCTGCGCCTGAACAAAGGAAAATATGAAAGTAATAAAGTAATAAAGGTATATAAAGGTACACTCTAGCAATGATCATTGTATTGGCACTCAAAGACTTATTGACTATTTAAAGGAGTATTTTGTAAACATGTTACGATCATTATTATTAAAGCAATAATCGGCTTTACGTCGATAAGATAAAGTTGGTATTCTTACATCGTACTGAAGTTTATCCGGTATATTTTCATGGCAACATATGCAGTTTGATTTTTACATGTATGCCATGTACAAAATTCAGATGTCATTACGTCGCGAATGACAGCTCGAGTAACCTTTTCAATTCCCGGCACTGCTCGATTTTTATTGGAAATACAACAATAAAACGTTTCCCATCAACGTCTTGATTTCAATTTTACTTTCACTCTGACAGTGAAAGAGTCATCAAGAATTAAAATGTTCTAATTACACCGATCTCAAATGCGGAGGCAAATAATGAATAAATTACCTCTGTTCATCAAACAGGACCATTTTCACCTAATACTATGAACACTGGGGATATAGACAGCCTATACCAACAAAGCAACAGTTGCATAATTTCCATACCTGTCGAAGGGGATAGCTACAGAGTGCATACTTTCCTGAACTCCTTTATATCTAGTCGACAGAATTATATAAAAATAAGTTAATTACAATGACTGCGTAGAGAAGCTAAATAGCTAACTAGCTAACGTTAGATTTCATAGGAATAGACTAGCTAATGTAAACTAGCTCAATCCTATATGGGGAAATGTCAGATGATAGCTAGCTAGCTAACAGCTCGCTACAGAGCCAATGATAGCCTGTGTCTTCTCAAGCCACATTATGTAATTTCAAAATTTTGAATTTGGAAATGCAGCTAGCTACCTGGATAAACATTAATCGATAATTCGCTAACTGGCCGCGATCAAGACCATTCAATGAGCTAACTAAACCAGAATAACTAATTAAGTTCAATATTCGCAAATTGTAGCTAAACTTACCTTTTCTTATTTTCTCGTGGTTATCACCCAGTTGACTTCCACTGCCGCGTCGGGAGCAATGGAAATTATATTTATAACCCAAAAAATACCTGGATATTGTTAATTGAAGCGCGCATAGAAGCGATGGGACAGGCAGAACCGTCTTTCATCCATTCACTGCCACACACTATCAAGCGCCCGGCAAAGCAGGAAACATTAAAACGTCTATTCTGAAAGTTCCATTTAAATTAGTCACGCGACAACACTTCAAGGGAGAGGGGAACACAGAGAGGGGAGAAGTGTAAAAAAGGCAAAATAGTAACCTCTAGTGGCAGCTGTGGGACAATACTCTTACTATCTTCCGTGATTTACGTCTACTCACAGTTTAGCCTCAAAGTTTTGGTTTTATTTTGGACATTCTCAGTTATTTTCAGACATTTCCCTCGCATTAATACTTCAAAAAAAATAAATAATAATGATAATGATAAGAATAATAACCATATTTTCATATTTAAGAGAAATCTTAAAATGTCTATATTTTACGCACGTTTATATTGTAGTTTTTAGTCCCATACATTGCGTTATATCACGTACTTTTCCATTTCTGACTACGCTGAGTCCATGTACAAGCTGTACGTGCGCTAAATAATGTCTGAACGGAATGCACATAAATGGAATACATGCTTGATATATTGCAAGGTATTCAAGACGTTTTATTAGCATGTATATTCTATAAAATGCAACCTCCTAGTCCGAAGTTAAATTACGTCTGTATGAAATGTGCAATTTAAGTTACACGCGAAGAGTTTGCAGTTTTCTCACAGAGATGAATAGCTAAATACCAGTAAAAATGTACGATTATCATTGGTGGAACTCTCCAAAAGTCTAGTTAACCTCTGACCGAAATGGCCATAAAGTGTGTTTGATTAACTATAGCTAGCCAGCTCACTTACACTGAATTTTGTGTATTTATCATAAACACTATTTATCTGGAACATTTATTTCCAAATATGACCATTTCACTATGACTGTTTTGTGAGTTCACAAAAATTAAAAAGCTATAGGTTAGTTTAATTTAACCAGACTGTGCTACCATTCAAAACGAATGAGCCAGGTCATGGTATCATTTTTTAATCTTCCGGATGACTGATGCAACAAAATAGGTAAACAAAACCAATGGTGACACTTTTAGAAATATGGTACTTGTAGTCTTTTAAAACAAAAACACTGCCGCTATATGTCAAAACAAACTACTTTTCCCGTTATCCTACGAGAACGTGAACGGCGCACATCTGAGCAGTTGACTCTGGGATATGTTGTTGAATAAATAGCTCAAACATTAGTAAACCGACGCACGCCCCCTTTTAAATAAACTACAAGTACCATATTCCTTTGCGGGTTTGACGTGTTCCGCAAGACAGGCAGCGAGAAAGTCGATGGAAAAAGAACCGCTTCCGTGTTGTTTTTTGGTTCTGCATTTGTGATGAATAACAGCTGCGTAAGGTAAAATAAGATTGACGAAACGCCCGCGAGTGGTCTATAATGGTTTTGTAAAGAGAACCATAGTAACACTGTATTCGCAAAAATGTCGTTGCAACAAGGATCTAAGAAAAAGGACAAGCGCATTTTGTCTGGTACCTGCCCGGATCCGAAATGCCAGGCGAGGCTGTTCTTCCCTGCTTACGGCTCGGTTAGTATTGAGTGCACCGAATGCGGCCAGCGTCACGAACAGAGGAATCTTTTAAAAGTGGAAGAAGTCACCGATCCGGACGTTGTGCTTCACAATTTATTAAGAAATGCTCTTCTCGGTGTAACCGGAGCCCCGAAAAAGGGAACAGAGTTGGTAAAAGTGATGGGGCTCTCGAACTACCATTGTAAGCTGCTGTCTCCCATTCTCACACGATACGGAATGGATAAACAAACAGGTAAAGCCAAACTCTTAAGAGAGATGAATCAAGGTGAGATGTTTGACTGCTCTCTGTTGGGGGACAGGGCCTTTCTGATCGAGCAGGAACATGTATGTACTGTCGGCTATGGCAAAGATCGATCTGGCAGCCTTATTTACCTGCATGATACATTGGAGGAGATGAAGAAAGCAAACCGGAATAAAGAATGTCTCATTCCTGTGCATGTGGACGGGGATGGACACTGCTTGGTCCATGCTGTGTCCAGGGCACTTGTGGGCAGGGAGCTATTCTGGCATGCTTTGAGAGAAAACCTAAAACAGAATTTCAAGCAAAACCTTGACCGCTATAAGGCCCTTTTTCAAGACTTCATTGATGCGGCCGAATGGGAGGACATCATAAACGAGTGTGACCCCTTGTTCATCCCCCCGGAGGGCGTGCCCTTAGGACTGCGCAACATCCATATATTTGGGTTGGCGAATGTGTTGCACCGGCCCATAATCTTGCTAGACTCGCTGAGTGGCATGAGGAGCTCTGGGGATTATTCTGCAACTTTCCTCCCGGGGCTGGTGCCAGAGGAGAGGTGCAAGGGCAAGGATGGTCAGTTCAACAAGCCCATATGCATCGCCTGGAGCAGCTCGGGACGCAACCACTACATCCCCCTCGTTGGAATAAAAAATATGCCGCTGCCCAAACTGCCCGCAAGGCTTCTTCCCAAGGCCTGGGGAGTGCCGCAGGAGCTCATCAAGAAGTACATTCAGCTGGAGCAAGACGGGAGCTGTGTCATTGGCGGCGAGAGAAGCCTGCAGGATAAGTACTTGATGAGGCTAGTCGGTGCCATGGAAGAGATATTCATGGAGAAGCATGGAATTCATCCCTCTTTGGTGGCTGATGTGCATCAGTATGTATACAGAAGGACAGGTGTGATTGGAGTTCAGCCTGAAGAAGTTACGGAGGCTGCCAAAAAGTCAGTGCTGGAAAACCGCCTTCACCGCTGTTTGATCTGCAACGCGCTGTCAGAGCTCCATGTGGCTCCTGAGTGGTTAGCCCCCGGTGGCAAATTTTACAATTTAGCCAAGTCGACTCATGGGCAACTCAGACCTGACAAGAACTACAGCTTCCCCCTGAACAATGTGGTGTGCTCCTACGACCCTGAGCGGGACGTCCTGGTTCCTGATTACAAGCTGAGCAGTCTGAACACCTGCAATTGGTGCCACGGCACCTCCGTGCGGCACATCCGCGGCGACGGCTCCGTCATGTACCTGGATGGGGACAGAACCAACACCCGCTCCCAGGGGGGGAAATGTGGCTGCGGGTTCAAGCATTTCTGGGAGGGGAAGGAGTACGAAAATCTGCCAGAGGCCTTCCCCATCACTCTGGAGTGGGGAGGGAGGGTAGTTAGGGAGACGGTGTACTGGTTCCAGTTTGAGAGCGACCCCAGTCTGAACAGCAACGTGTATGACGTTGCCATGAAACTGGTCACTAAGCATTTCCCCGGGGAGTTTGGGAGTGAGATTCTGGTGCAGAAAGTGGTGAACACCATTTTGCATCACACTGCCAAGAAGAACCCGGATGAGTACAACCCGGTGGCCATCGATGGGGCCCACGCTCAGAGGCTGAGTGATATCGAAGAGGGGCAGGCGGCGGTGGACGTGCAGCCACCGACCAAGATCATACTGACAGGGCAGAAGGCAAAGACCCTGCACAAAGAGGAGTTGACCATGAGCAAAGCTGAGCGGACCCTCCAGCAGAGCATCAGCGAGCAGGCCTCAGTGGCCCAGAAGAAGAGGACTGACAGGCTGAAGCAGGAGCAGAAGAGCCAGGGGAGACCTGCCTCCGTGGGGACCCAGGAAGGACCTTCTTCTGCCCCAGCCACTCCCACCAAAGCCCCCTACTCCCCCAAGTCTAGCAAGGAGAAGAAGATCCGTGTGACCACCAACGACGGGCGGCAGGCCATGCTGACGCTCCAGGCCGAGACCACCTTCTCGGAGCTCCAGAGGAGCATCGCCAAAGAATTTGCCGTGCCTCCAGCCCAGCAGTGTATCCGCTATGGCTTTCCTCCCAAGGAGCTCTTGCCACCCAAAGAGGGCCAGGAGAACGAACCCCTGCCTCTGCAGCATGGGGACAGGGTGACCGTGGAGGTGGTCAGGGACCCCAAGGAGAAGGAGGTCCCTGCCCCGGCTACTGCCGCCCTCCACTCTGTGAGGAGTGAGGAGTCTGCATCCTCCAGCAGAATGACCTCCAGAGAGCTGCAGGACAACATCGACCTTGAGATGTCCTCCCTGTGCCTTCTAGCCACCTTAATGGGTGAGAGTCCTCTGGCTGAGCCATTCCGATTATTGATTTGTGAGGCTGTCATTGGAAATTGAGGTAGCAGGTGTACAGGGTTTGGGAACACAAGTCCCTCAGAGGGAGTTGTCAGTTACCTGGGAATAATTAAGAAATGATGAAGACAGATATGCAGTGTGTGTTCAGAAATGTGGGAATGAGAGATACAGTTGTTTGATATTCAGCTCAAAGGCAATAGCTGCCTTTTATCTCTTCCTGTTGCAGATGATGCTTACTGGAGAAAATTGATAGGAATGATTTTCCTTTTCTAAAAATTCATCTCTTTCCGATAGATCATTTGGCTTCATTTCCTTCCTTTACACAATCGTTGCTCTGTCTTACATGAGTGGAAGGTTTGGACAGTGTAAATATACTAACATAATTAACTAAAGGGAAAAAATCTTCTCTGGAGAATAGGTAACAAGTGTCTGCCATTTTAAGCAATGAGTTCTCAGCATTTAAAGGGTAATGATAACTGCACAATTTAAAAGGTGTTCAGAATGTGGTATTTTAATGAGTCATCTTTGTACAGGTTTGCCCTGTTCTAAAAAGCCGTTTCATTTGGCTGAAAAGCCAATTCAGTTGGATCAATCCATTTGGGAAAGAGGGAGTTTTTTTCTGTTTCATTTGTATGTGAATTTGTGTTTGAACAGAAAATAGGGTTAAAGTACAAGGCCAAGATGTTGAAAGAGACATATTTGTTGTGGTTGGCATTCAGGAGTTGAAAACTCCTAGATGTGATTTCCATAATGGCCCTGTAAATGCAACAAAATGCAACAAAATTACCAGGCCAATAATGTTTCATACTTAATTCTTTTAAACACAACCACCTGTAAAGTAACGAGTCACTTTGAAAAGCTCATAAAATTTGAAGTGACTGAATATAGCACCATTACCAGAGTGCCATCAAACTGCTTACTTTTGAATATTTTATAAATTGTTGATGATAAGCTGTTAATTATATTAGATAAGAGCTGCCCTGAAGAAAATAGCACAATATAGGGTGTTCCCTGATCTATAGCATTGTTTTCCATTTTCTCAGAACTTCATACATCAGTTGAACTTGATGCGAGCAGTTTTAAGGGATGAATGTGCTTGAACATGCGCATCTGATTTCAGGTTAGATAGTAGATATCAGAATTCACACTTAGCCTAGTAAATATTTGACCAATTATTTCCTTACCGATTGATAATTTTTCAGCAGACCAGAGACCCTGCCATTATATTTAATTTTTTTCCAGCCACAAGGAGCTGCATTCCATGAAATGACTGTTTTGGAAGAGTTTCTATTTAGTTTTTGTTAAATGTAAACAAAAAAGACAACAAACTTCAGCAGGTGAGAGTGAGCAGATTGTACCAATCCATAACTTGATTTAGGCTGTACATTTTTAGGCTAATATTGCAGTCTATTTGTGACTAAATGTGCTGTTGTCAGATTATCAACTTGATGGTTTACTAAATCATTGTACAAAACATGTCTGTATGTCATAATATAGTGACTGCATCATGTAGTCTTTTTTATGAGCGTTTTGTGAGCTCAAAACAAAACAGAACTGCTGTGTATGTGACTTGTTTGTGAAGCATGTGAAGCATATTCACAGCCATAGTGGCAGTTGCTATGGAAGTGACAAAATCATTTTGTTCACGTCCACATTGGTAACAAATGTTCTCTGACATTCTGGCACCACCCTGATGCACTAGTATTGTGTCAGTTTTAGAGATAAGATAAAAAACACAGGGGAACTGCACTGCTGTTTTTATCCAATGAGAGGGGTTGGTGGTGCTGGTGCTGGTGCTGGTGGTGGTGGTGGTGGTGGTGGTGGTGGTGGGGGGGTCATGCATTGGGACCCGTGCAGGATCATCATGTTTTTCGACCCAGTGTCACTTGCAATTACAAGGTAGCACTGCATGCTGGTGAAATCAGATATTATGCAGATAAGCGGCCACCTTTTCTTTGTGAATAAAGGTCATTTCACTTTATGGATCAACCATCAAATAGGCCCATGGATTGTATGCCTACGAAAAGTTGTGGTTTTATAAGAGGCGTGTTAATTATGTTAGTAAATACTGTTAGCTGAAAATAGGCCTACTATGGGTAGGGGTGGAGCCCAATAATTTGAATGTATGAGTGGTCGCCTCCCTGTTGCTATAAACAGGGATGTGTTTAACATTTACAGTTAATTTTGCCTGCCTTACATGCTGTTGCATGCAATTTTAAGAGTATAAGGTGGTCCATGATGGTATGATGATAAATATCACACAGCGTGAACCTTGCTTAAAGTACAGGGGTGTTTTAATTCCATATTTTTTAAATTCATATATTCTCAAAATAAATTCACAGGCTTGAATTTTTCATAATTATGTTGAGTCATTGTCCAGTTGAAAATGAGAGGAAAAAAAAAAACAAAAAAATGTTTGCCAGACATGAAAGGTTTTGAAATATCTTCCATCATTGAAGGAGATGACTTGCACATTTCTGCAGAGGATTACTGACGTCCATTTTCCATCTGGCTCTGCTCTCAGCTTTGCAACACTTGTCATGGTTTCAGCGGACATTTTCACATTTTCACATATCAGACATTGGTGTCAGACGGTGGACCCATGGCATATTCTGTGTGTGTGTGTGTGTGTGTGTGTGTCAGGGTAAATGCCAGAGGTCTGTTCCTTGGAACAAAGTAGGAAGCCAGCTCCCCATTCCTTTGAACTGGGAAGTAGTTTGGTCATGTAGATCACGCGCTACAGATGCGACCCCACGATCCGGGCAGCCTGACCCTCCTCATCTCTGACTTTAAAGAGCACAGTCCTGCACTTTTCACAGCCGCGCTGAAACACGGCGCTCTGCTCCTCGCTCTGCAGGGTGGTCAGAATGTGTCAGGGCCGACACGGGGCACACATTCCTGTGATGCAGGGGAGAGGGGGAGAGCGAGAGAGGGAGAGAGAGAGACTGTAATCAGTTTAGCTTGTGCTCTCCATATTTGACTGTGAATTGTGAGGGCTGTGCCTTGGCAGAGGGAATGGCAGTGTTTTTCCATTTGTGAGATCCGTGAGCTGGCCTGGTATCCTGGGGGGGGGGGGGCTGTTTCAACAGTCCTGACAGTTCTCCTTTATTAAGTTTGTTCTTCAGCTCGAAGGCACTCGTTTGTTTGTACATCTGTAGCGCTCATGTTGTATGAAACCCAAAGAAACTGGTTAGCCTTACTTTGTTCAGACAGAAGAGGGCTCAGCCTTGAATAACCGAATAGCACCCTGGCCCTGGAGAGCAACAGTGGAGAGTCTATCAGCCATTTTTGCCTTCCTACTCTCTGTCTTGTCCCTGGATTGCTTTGATATACCAGTGTTCCTAATTGTGTGCTAGTCAGTGGTGGATTCAAGACACTAAGGCAACGTCTCATTCAAGATACTGTGTTGCTGTTCTTTTCTCTGACAAGATACTGGCCCAGCTAGCCCAAGGGTAATCCAGCTGTGCAGGCTGCCATTGTAGTTCGGCGAGTTAAAGCTTGGACCTCTTGACACACGGTTCTCAGGGAGATGTGGGCTTCTGTTTCTGTATTGCTGAGTGAGGTGTGTCCACTTCTTTGCTGTTTTCTTGCCAGACTTAATCATTCTCCGGGCGTAACAGCATTGGTGAACTTTGCTTCCACCTCCGCACACACAACAAGCTGACATACAACACGCTGACACAAAGCAGGCTGACACACAGTCTTAATCTCTGCTCTTTCCTTCTGTTTCCCCTTTGCTCTACTGTGCTGGATTGCATCTGATGCCAAAGGCTGTGCTTGGAAGGACTTTCCGCCTACATATTTGGTCCATGCTATTCAGTCCCTGTTCTTAATTGCAGTAGCTCTCATGTAGATGAGGATGTGCAGTCATGTCAGGATGTTTATGCGAATACCAGTCATCAACATAGATATTCCAGTTTGTGTGAAACAAGTTTATTTTTGTTCATTTACCAAAATGGTTCACCTAAAGTCCAATCCCTTTTAGCTTTAAACAAGGAGCTGTGCACCTTTTGTCACAGATCTGTAAGTAATGGCCTGCTGATAGTTTTATGTCCTGCTCTTAAGGTAATTGAAATTCACATTATCTTTATGTCCTCACAGGAGAAGATGTCTGGTCATATGCAAAGAAACTGCCTCACTTATTCCAGCAAGGTGGAGTCTTCTACAACATCATGAAGAAAGACATGGGTATACAGCTTTTGATGATCTACTTTTGTTCGTTTTACATCTTGCAGCATAGCCTCACATTGCAGAAAGCTGCTCTGGCATTTGATATTTGCAGTGTTTTTTTTTTTTTAAGTTTTATGTCATCCCGTCACCTTTCTGTGTGATGTGCTGTCTCTTAAATTGTCCTTGGATTTGTCAAGATGTCGTTTTCACATCCTCAGAATGAGAAACAGGGATGATTAATCACCAGAGCTTCTGTCATCTGGGGTGTTTGAATATGCAGATGTATGATAGTGGTTACATGAGAGCTGCGGTTGCATGGAGGTGCGTATGCGTGCTCACAGCTCGTGTCTGCCCCCTGTCTGTAGGACTGATGGATGGCAAGCACTGCACCCTGCCTCACCTGACGGGGAAGACGTTTGTGTACAACGCGGCGGAGGAGCGGCTGGAGCTGTGTGTGGACGCGGCAGGGCACTTCCCTGTGGGCCCCGACGTGGAGGACCTGGTGAAGGAGGCCCTGGCGCAGCTGCGCTCGGAGGCGGCCACCAGGAGCCGCGAGGGCAGCCCCTCCCACGGCCTGCTGCGGCTGGGGAGTGGCGGCGTGGTGCGTAAGAAGGAGCAGATGCACAACGTCACCGCCTTCCAGGGCAAGGGCCACTCCCTGGGCGGGGCGCCCGGCGGCGGCTCCCCTCCGGAGCTGAAGCCCATCTCCCGCAAGCACAGCAGCGGTGTGGACCTGAGCGCCAGCGTCTCCAGGCAGGCCGACCTCTCGGACATCCCCGAGGACACGGCCAAGGAGCTGGTCCGCATGGCGCCGGGCTTCGTCACCCTGAAGGACGGCCGGCACCTGGACCCCAGCGTGATCGAGGCCCAGAGGAAGCGGCTGCAGGAGATGGTCTCCTCCATCCAGGCCTCCATGGACAGGCACCTGAGGGAGCAGAGCCAAGGCGCGGCCGCCCCGGCTGCCCCTGCGAGCCCCGCGGAGCGGACAGAGGGAAGCAAGACAGGCGCCCCGGATCCCGCCCTGGGGCTCGGCGACCACGAACCCTCCAGCATGGACGTGAGCGCCAGTGGCGGGGAGCCGGCGGCGGGCAAGCCGTCCGAAAAGAGCGCGGCCTCGGAGGACATGGAGGAAATGGAGAGTCAGGATGCGGAGCCTACCAGCACCACTGAACCGATGGATCATTCCTGATGGGAGAAGTGCATCATCAGCCTCAGTGTTTCACATAGAAAAGGCACACTACTCATAATCTTCCTCCACGGGCGGCATTACGACGGGGATCGCTGTAGTGAACTCTTTGGGTTGCATCAAAGCTTAAGGTTTCTGCTATCTTTTTGTCTTTAATGCATGACATTGAATTTAAAGATTGATAGTTCATCTGAATGTTTCTGCCTTACTGCTACCTGGGTAATCATTTGATATGGCTACCCGGGACACATGTTTTGTGAAGCAAGGAACAACAACAGCTAAAACAGTTTAGCTATTTTGTGTGTAGATCCTTCACGTGGAACCTGTTCTGTTAAATAACATTTCAAGTCTTAAACCATAAAAAAGAGGGAGAAGAGATTGTGTTGGCACAGTGGACCATGAAAAGAGTCACCTCATTTTACAGTGTATCTTGCTCTGGCATTATAAGAACTGCAAAAACAGTGATACATCTGATAAGAAACAAGATTTTTTTCCCCCCACAGTAAATGCTGTCATCAGCAATCCAGTATTGCAAATCTGTAAATTTATTTCTTAAATTTCCATATTTTCTGCACGTCGGTTGCCATTCCCAGTTACCTCTGAGGCAGAGGAATGATGCGTATAATACAGTGAATGCCCTTAGTCTGAGACCTACCACCATACAGTTTTTTTTGCTTATACTGCACAAAGAGAGGTGAACCTTTTCATAGCAGTTAACATTTTTGCATCACAGTTGTCAAGACCTTGTGCGAAAGCCCTGAGCCTGGGTTCATCTCTCCCTCACACTCCCTTACACAGACCATATAGATGCAGTAACAATCCACTACTTTACTCATTTCATGAACCAAAGTAATCTGTGTTGTCAGACATTGTACAGAGCACTATTTGCAGTGAGAATTAAGCACCTGGCAAAAGTGCACTTAAGGTTATTTTCTGGAAAAAAAAAAAACAGGAAAACTTTCAGGTTGGACATTTACAAATAAGCCTTATAAAGGCCATCTACTTGGTGCATGCTTGGTATGTACACTGTACATACTTGGCTTCCATTTTATAATATGTACTAAATTGTTCAGTGGAACTTTAAAAGTAGTCTCTTACTCTTATGTAATGTAAAAAAATAAAAGTAAGGTGGACTAATGAATTTTTTCAGAGAAATACCATAGGTGCACCAAAAGCTCTGTACAAAGGTGGCAATGAAGTGCATTTCCATTGTATTCACAAATAATAGCTAGAGACTTTTGCAAGAAATGCTTTGATCAAAAATGTAAATAGTTGAGCGATGTATGCAGTATTTTTTTTTTTTTGCAGTTCATCTTTTATTATAGCAATAGCAAAAGGCCTAATTATAAACCAAACCACCTACGTTTGCTTTGGAATGGAAACCCAACTATGAATTTTCAGTGTGGCACTAGTACAGTTAAAAGGAGGAAAACGACTTTTCTGAAATCTATGTATGGGAATGTAAATACCATTAATCTGAAAGGAATTAGCACTGCGTATAATTGCTACCCATACATGGTAGGATTTTTAGTGTACACTGAAGATGAAATGCAAGCTGGCAGTTTTACAGTGTAATGATACCTATTTTGTGAAACACTTAATGAGCATAATGAATATATATATACAGTATTTTTGTTTGATTCTGTTACTTTGCAGCCAGTGTCTCAGGTTTACAGTAGTGAAGGTGTGTACATACATCTCTGAATAGTAGGACATAAAACTCACAAAGGGATGGCAAGATGCATAAATCTAAGCCATTACATTTGTGAATGGTCTACAGGTACTCTGAGACCAACGTTATTCTTTTCGGCCTGATGTTTACCTCTTTGGGATGAATCCCCACATTGCTGTCTCACTTGATGGCATGAGTACTGCAGTTTCACAGTGATAAATGAATAAATCAATGGCAATGCAGTGTACTTATTTACCATTTGGCATATGTGCAAGAT
Source organism: Megalops cyprinoides (assembly GCF_013368585.1). Lineage (NCBI taxonomy): Eukaryota > Metazoa > Chordata > Actinopteri > Elopiformes > Megalopidae > Megalops > Megalops cyprinoides. The sequence goes on from NC_050584.1 coordinate 17,643,233, forward strand.
CTTCCAAGTACCATCAAACTTAATTAAGAATGTGTCTTTCGTGCCGTTTTATTTTTTATTGTACAGTTGCAGAACTCTAAAAGGAAAATCCTCAGATAGAGTCTCCTGGAAGATTGGTCTGGGTCAGTTCTGCTCTCACATTTGTGGAGATCACACAAAGCATGCGCAAAGAACACCCCAACAGAACTGACCCTTGACCCCCAATCAAATGCCTCTCGTGTTCATTGGGTTAAAGATCACAGGTTTTCTTTATTTGCTTTTTAAATTTCATTTTGGATTGCCTTAAAATAGTTTATGTTTAGCAAAAAAAGAAATGGTAACTGTACCCTTTGCGCCAGGTGATGCTTTGAGCTGCTTGAAGAACGGTAACATAGATGTAGAGAATGTTTTAAGGTGAAAACATGAATAGTGAATGATGAAGGATGTAGTTCCTGAGGGAATTTAGGTGATAAAAAATATGATTTTTGAGGAAAACATTTGGATGTTTAGAAACATTTTGTGTGTTGCTCAGCTCTTCCATATCTGTGTGTCTTGAACAGCAAGCATTTAAAAGAAAATACAGGGCTACACATATAGTCCCTGGACTATTTGTATATTTGTTAAACGGTGCTGCAAGATACTTTGTTCCTACATTCAGTACTGAATTAACAATATACAGCATTTATGAGTGGTGGTACATCCTAGCCACGGTGGTGGTACATCTGGTGCAGGTGATTGTAACAGTCTGTGGACAGTCTTTGAAGTACCTTATGTCTGATGCACTGAACTCTTTGTTTTGGTGCCATTTTCTGTACTCATCGTTAAACATAGGAGCTCTTACAGCGTCGGCTGAAATTCTGACCAAATCCAAACCCTTGGGTTCGGGGCGTAATTTGATGTTTGATCTTAATCTGCAATTTCTTTTCCTTCAGAAATATTTTAGCTGGCTGTAAAACAGAACGGCCACAGAAAGGTAACACCGTGCTGCCAGTTTATGGATTCGGGAGCACTCGAGTTCACCATGTGAGTCCAACATTGTGATATGGTCAAGTCCTGCCACGTCGGCCTTTGGCCTTATTCCATTGAGTCTTATTTAGTCTGCCTGATGGACAGAAGTGTAAACGTTCTCCTTCAGCTGGCCCATTGGGTTCCATGCCATGTGAAATAAAACAAGCTTCCTTTTTCAGGGCTGCGTGCGGCGGCTGCGACTCCTGTTTGTGACAGTCGATCGGAAATGATGAGGCAGCGAAAGTTTTAAAGCTGTGACGTTTTTTTTTTTTTCAAGTAAGCTAAAATCAAATTACAAAATGAAAATTGAGCACTTTCAAAGCAAGAGGGAATGTTAGAATCAGTGTAAATGGTTTGTGTTAGAATATATATAGTTCTGTTCTCAAAATAGTATATATTATTGTCAGTCCATGGAAAGAAACAAAAAGAGATGGTGTACTTGCCTATTCTGGACAACACTGGTTATCTTCAACAAACCCAAGGTTTGGTTCCTTGTGACTGCTGTATTAATTCTACGTATTGTAAGCCAGTGTATTATAAAAGTATATATTGTACTATACTTTGATCTGTACAGAAATTGAAGTTGTTTTGTTTCATTTTTTAGTTAACATTTCTTGTTTGCTAATCAAACAACTGAAGTTGCTACGGCTTCAATATTGCTGTCCGCATGCTTGATGACTTTTCAATCTCTCTGCAATAAAGAAATTGCTTCACACTAAAAGTTGTATCATGGTCTGCATGTCCAGATACTATATTCTCTTCACAGACATACACCATATTGTCATGCTTAAGAAAATAAGATGCGACCCAAGTGGCATTCTTTTTCTTCTGCAATGTAATTTCACTTAGAAGATGTATACAACGCACTAAATAAAATGCACAATGCAATTTTGAATGCAACAGTGAATCAAAATCTGTATGACAAATGTAATGTGAATGTATCAGTGGCATATACAAAAACAAAAACTAAAATTTATAAGTCTGATAAACACATGAGTATGGAAAGTGCAGAGTTATCATGTACAGATGTGTATATGTAATTTGGGGGGAAGGTGAGACCACAGCCCTACTGCGGTTATGAATGGATGCTGCTTATAGCAGCTGGGAAGGTGTTCCCCGGCAATAGCCCTCAGATGTACAGTGGGGGTCACTGCAGTGCTTTAAGAGTAGTGGATCTCTTCCAGTGAGGTTTGTGAGCCTTCCACACCAGTGAGCATTGATTCATTAATGAGGCATTTCCTATAACAGAGAGTAACTTCATAGGTTTTTGATGAGTGAAAGGCCAGAGCTGTCTGTGACTGCTGCATGTTGTTGTTAGAGATTAATGTGTCCAAGGGTAATACAAAACGGGCCTTTCAGATATTTCATCATGATTTGATACACTAAATGTGACCATACTGGGAAAAACATGGAAAACATGATTTCCACTGAGATACGTACAAATTGAAATATTTTAATAAAAATAACTACTAAACTTAAATTATTTCACATTATTATTTATCAGAAATACTATTTTACTTTATGGCAAACCTTGGCGCCTTTCTGACCTCGATAACGCAAATGGCCATAAGAGGGCAGCAGTGCGTCATATCAAATCACCCAACGCACATGCCAGTGCTGCCTTTTATAAATTCATCCTTAAATTCATTTGTCAAGCACATACATTTTAAAACGGCGTTACAAATAAGTTATAAATAACAGATCAAATGTTATTTTTTCTTTAAGTGAATCTGTACGGGCAACTAAAAGTAACTAGAAGTTTGTTTCCCACCGAGGGACAAACGAGGGCTGACTACAACATCCAGTGGTCCCATGACAAATGTTGCGTTTCCCCAGCGTCAAGGCGCCTTACGAAGGAGCGCTCCCCCCAGTTCTGGCCAATCAGGCGCGAGGCCGCGTGCGCAGATTCAAACAACTTTCTAGAAGGAGGCTGGGCGCGAGAATCGGCGGGACGGACAAAAAATCCCGAGTCCGAAAATATAGAGCGAAACACAGACCGAGGTGGGAGGGTGAGCAGCTATCAAGGCGGGCTACGGGCGAAGTTATGCGCACCTCATTGATTATCGCCCATCACCACAGTGCGGACACTGACAACATCCAAGAGCTGCCCTGATCAGAGATTTATCGCAGTATATGTGCGTCTGAAGGATTGAATCGCCATCTGACTAAGGAACAAAATCCGTCAAAAAAAGAGAAAAATGTAACCTGGCTAGCTAACTAGCTACTGTAAGCTACGTGCTGATACGTCTTATATTTCTACATCATTGGTGAAGGTCAAGAAACTGTGACATTGACAGTGAATGGTGTGGGTAATTTCATTGTTAATCCGATTGTTAGATTTCTGGATTTACACTAAAATTGGAGCAGGCTGAGGTTTTTTCTTTGATTTGACCCTTCGCATTGAAGAAAAAAGTTGATCATCGGCCGAAAGTCATGGCCACCAACAGATCACGCAGGTGAGTGACTTCGTGAGAGGACGCTATCGATAGCTAGTTAGCGAGGGCACTGCAGCTATAACTGCAACTGCACTAGCTAGCTAACAGCAATGTCCAAGACTTTACAAAGCATATACAGTCAGTCAGCCAGCTAGCTAATTTAGATGATATCGGCCACTTGCTTAACTTGACGCGATTAGCAACAACGTAGGTAAGTACGTAGGTAACTAGATAACTCGGATGCCAACTGTCTTACGAATAAGCGTATTTGTGATTGCGATCATTAGCTTACTAGTTTTGTTAGCTAGCATGTTAATTTTTTAATAATTGATGCGCTTCTGGCCATCTAACTTAGCTGGCTGGCTGCATAGACTCAAACAACTATCTCACTAATTCAGCTAGTCTAATTAACTAGCTCTTACAGCTGAAGGATTGAATCCGGGTAATAACATGTCTTTGTATGCAGAGGGTGAAATTTTTCAAATAAAATAGAATGTGCTACCTAGCTAACCAGATAATTTAACAAGAGATATGGCTAGCTACCTCATATTAGTTCGTGCTTTGCCACCTGTCACAGTGGCGGCGGCAAGTCTGCAACCATATGCTCATGATGACAGCAATCGACGTCTTTACCTTGCTAGCTCATAGTTTATGATGATAATATTACCATAATTTTACCTTATTTGACTATTTTCAGAGTGTGCTTTGCGTATTCTCAGCTAACATTACATGGGTAGCAAGCTAAACTCCATAACTTTCTGGGAATGATGACAGATCTGTACAGTTATGCAAAATAAAAAAAGTTATCATTAACATATTTAGGGAGTGTAAATTGGCTAGCCGTCTTCTTGACACAGCAAGATAGGTAACGTTAACTAGGATAGTTGGCGAGTTTAAAGTTTATCCACGAGTTCATAGGGAGAAATGACGTTACGTTACCCCGTTATCATTCTTACCTTGTGCAATTAACTATGTTTTGCACAGTTAACCAGTTAACCACTAGATAACCCTAACAACGTGTTGCTAACTTAACGTAACAGCGATACAGCTGGTACTCTAGTTAGCAGGTTATCTTGCAAGTTAGTTATTATACACTTTAGTAGCTACATATCAGGCTAAATAGTACAGTGTAGAGTGTGATGTCTTCACAAACAGCTATTTAGCAACCCAAAACTGTTGAAAGTGGTGATTCTGTGGCGAGCTAGCTTGTTGGCTAACTTACGTCACATTTCAAAATGAATTGGACATGTATTTAGCGCCTGATGGGGGTAAGTTAATTCGTTTCTTGTGCTATTTAGTGGCACCATTTTGTAAAGCATGACTAAAGCGGTCTTGTATATTAATAAAAAGAACATCAGTATAAGATCGAAAGCTGTATGGCATTGTGCGACTCTAACTTTTACCTGAACCATACGCCACGCTTGCCCGCAACAAATCTTAGGGGCTCCCCAGAACTTGTTTACTTAGCTTATGTGAAAATGTCTGACCTGTCAGAGGTTGCGATCCACTGCATTTTCGCGGCCTGGATTTCGAAGTCGGACACATTTCACCTGGCAGTGCCTGACTCAAGACAGCAACGACTTAGCATTTGGACAATAAAAACTGAAAAGGACGATCTCCATTTTATTTGTTCTGCACCAGTATATCCTTATTACTCACAGAAATGAAGCAGGTTTGGTCTCTGCTGATTGTCTAGAATGTCATATAAATGAAACAGTCATGCAAATTTACACATTCTTGGGCGGGCTCGCGTAAGTGAAGTGCCATGCCATTTTTCATGCAGCAAACACATTACCGATTGTATCAAAGCATAGCTAATTATACTGCAGATGGAATTCTTGTACAGAGAAACTTTGGGCGTTTCTCAAAGTGCAGAAGTAGTACAGTGGACTAGTGACTGGAGCGCTCGCGTAATTTCTGTTTCAATTAGAAACAATAATTTAACTGGAATAATAGGGCTTCATCCTCGCTTGGTAACTTGCGGTCTACGCCATAAATATACAATGGTGCCGCGTGTTAGCACATGTGGTAGGGTTACAAGAAACGAAAGCGAAGGAAGGCATTTTAAATTGATAGCGTGTAAGAGAGATTTGTAGTGGATATATAATTTGTTATGGACCAAGACACATTTGAAGGACGAATGAAGCTCCTGTGACTTCAGTAGTCTGGGAAACCATACTTTAATATATTGTCGGTCACACATTAATGGAAAAGCAGTAGTTCTATGTTTTTTAGAGTAAGTCCAATGAGAAGGTAAACCCAGAAGCTCTTCAAAGGCGGAAGCACTGGCAGAGAGGCTTAAGCTTTTGTTTGCACGCAGTTTCTGAACGACACCTCAGTTGTGACGGCATACCCATAATTATTTTAGGGAGGCTGATGGGGATTCGGCCATCCTCCCCTCTTTTAACATGCAACTGACCGTCATGACATTCCTGCTCGAATGGATGGTTGGAGTGTGGGATTCCCCTCCGGAGTGAGAGGGGGCATCTGATGTACCGTGCCTTGTGCCCTTACGAAGAAATCATCAACAATGAGAGCGTGTGGACTTTGTATTAGTGGAGCAAATACTGCTTGGGGGCGGAGGGGAGTGCCATTAACTCTATCCTTGCCGTAACTCATTACTCACCACTTGTTCGTCGTCCTTCGCATCCTGTTATCCGGCACTCCCGATTCAGCTGCCCCCCCTCCTTCTCACGCGATGTGCAGGCTTTTCGACGTAACAAATAATTAGAAACACCGGATAAACTTCATTAGCATTTGCCTCGCATAAAATTCCTTTAACAGAGCGAATGCTTCTGCCGCATAACACAAGAACCTTTATTCACGTTCGCGCTGTATGAACAGATCCTAAGATCGTGCAAGCTGTTGAAAATAAGCCAATATTACCAGAATTCTTCATACGCTTTCCATTTTTTTCTGAGGTCCAAAGTGAAATAGTACTCGAGGCATGTTTGGATTGTATTTCAAAGAAAGTGGACCCTTGAGTTTTGGTGCAGTACAGAGGGTGGCTTTGTGTTACTTGTCTGAATGTGTAGTAACTAACACAATTTATAGTAATACAATTTGAACGTTTGGAAAGAAAAGTATTGCGCTGGTTCAACTTGATAGTTTTCTGACTTCCAACTTTTCTAATTTCACTTACAATATTGGCTCTGTACACTTGACAAATCAAACAAGGATGGAGTTGAATTGAATTACATCCGTGAGGTCGAGAGATGGTAATGACGTCACTTTATGAATTAAATCTTGAGATCTTTTAAAACTCACTCCGGTTGCATTTGCCCTTTGATTCTTTTCCTCGGCTAAAATGCTAAGTGAAGCTCAAAGGTTTCACACTGAACTCTAAAGTGTTTCAGCTTCACATTGTTTACATAGAGGAGAAAAATACATATATGATAGCGAAAGAAGTGGATTTTTGAATGTGAATTCTGGGGGGAGTTTATTCTTGGGTTGGTTTTATTGCCCAACACAAACTGCTTCACCTCACTGTTGTGCTGAGTGGTGAGTGTATTTTGTCTAAAGGGAGGCCCATGTATGGTCCAGTTTTGAAAGGCAGAGTGCTGGAAAGTATTGTCATGACATGGTTCAGGCAGGAATGCTGTGGCGTTCTTACTTGCATTCCCAAGCTTTTCCAGCTTAGCCGACCCTTTCGGTGACATAAAACGTAGCTTTTTGTCTGGGGTTTCGTGTGTCTCTTCAGCCATTCTGAGAACATTGTTAGCTCTGCGAAACCTTAACTTTACTTACATCTCACACTGTAGCTCATTCAGAAACAGGCGGCTGATGTTGGAAGTGAATGCAGAGACCACCCCCCTTCCTCTGTCGAAACGATGTCTTCTGAAATCCAGCCGGTGTGTCTCGCTGCTGGAGCTCTCCTTTCATCAAAGGCCAGCCCCGCTGTGGAACTGTGGGGGGGTCATATTCTCATCTCAACCTCTTCTGCAAAAGCCTGTTTCAGAGGCAAATGATAGGAAATATTCAGCTCATCCACAGCACAACCTTATCTGGAGAGCAGAGGATTTTGCACTTCATGTCGGCCAAACCAGTTTCCACAGGACATTCGTGCACAGGTGTAGTAGCTACTGTGCAGCTGTCTGTCCCGCTCGGTGTAAAAGAGAATGCCTGTAGCATTTCTTAGTCTTCAGTTGTTCTGTGCTCTTTCTCTTTCGTCTCGCTGCGACTGCTCATAAGATCTGTGATTCTGTCTGCCCCCGTTGCTACCTAGAGTACCGTGTGTTCAACACTTTTTTCTTTTTGTAACATAACACATAGGATTAAAAAATAGCCTCTGTGTTATTTGTCTCCCACCTTTGCATCCAGAATGAGTAATGGCTTGATCAGCGCAGAGCCGAAAAACCAAACACGAAACCACAGGTGCAAATTGTTACAGCAGCAAATTGAGCCGTTCTGTCTTACCTGGCCCACTGCTCCATTTTGAGGTGAATAATAAATATGTTGCAGTATGAGTAGTCTCTGGAGCAGTGTCCGGCAGCAGGTTTTCTGTGTCTTTTGGCACAAGGCCTCTGCGCTTTCTCAGATACGGCTCCCTGCTCTATGTTTTCCCCACTTCCAATGCGTGTAGCTTGGTGCCGGGCAGTCCAGATGGATGGGCAGTGGTAATGGCCCCTTGTGTGAGTGAGGCCCATTGTACCTCTGTCCACACCCCCTGCTTCAGGCCTTGCACTGCTGACTGTCACTCCCTGCAGTGTGTCTGTATTTGAGGTCATGAGACAGAGTCTGACACCTTTATGTGACAGTGAAGAACACAGGTAAAGACAGGAGCCTGAGTTCCCCCTCCTGGCTCAGCTTTGTTAAGGCCTGGTGTGTAATGCTTTTTGGCTGCCTGTGCCCGCTGGAGTAATATAGAGGTGTTTATGTGCACGGCGGAAACCCTGAGCGACTCATTTCTTCTGTCCCCCGCCCTGTCGGTAAAATGGATAAGACTGGCCCTGTGCTTAAGGGGAACTGTTGCCTGGTAACAGGGCATTCCTAGGAACTGATGACTTCCACAGTGTGATTTCCGTGGATCTGGGTGGAACAGACACAGTAGATTGGATCAGTGGTTTGTCAAAAATCTCTGACACTTTCTCCTTCGGTCAAAGGTCTGAGTGAAAGCAGTAGTACTTGATTTAAGATGTAATTGGTTCAAAATAACATCAGCTTAAAGTATACTTGCCAGCAAGTACAGGAGCAAAAAAAGCCTCCAACTTATATTTAGTGGCACAATTTATCTCCTCCCTAATTGGGGTTTGGAATGTCCTGTTTAACATTCGGATGTTGTCATTTCCTTTGCACACTCTAAAAATGGGAGAGATTTGACCATAGATTAAAACATGTGCTTTGCAGTTAATCAGACTGCTGTCTGCTTTTTGCTTTACTTTGTTTTAAGCATGCCTTGCATGTCAGCACATTAATTTTCTTAAAAGTGCTTCTTGCTGATTGTCGGGTTATGAAGAGAAGTGTAGACTAGTTTATTAATTCATTGAGCATTCCTGCTTTATTTCTTGCTGGATACCGTGAATGCTAATATGACAATATGTGCAGTAATTGTAAAGTTTTGGTACACCATCTCTACAGATTACATTTAGACCTTTAGCAGATGTTCTAGAGTGCCTACAAAAAAGGAGTTCAAACTGCATCTAATAAATTTGCTCAAACAACTGAACGTGCTGAACCTAACCAACCACATCGAAACACCCTGCGATAATTAGTGCCACTGTAAATAAAAGCATGCCATAATAAATTCAGAAGTGCTCTATGCTCTATGATGTGCAACCACCAGAACAGTGACAGTCATTTCTGCCTTCCTGTGTTTCTTTGCCCTTCATCAGTGAGGACGAGGAGGAGGAGCTTCTCTCCATAGACCCTGAGAGCAAGGAGCTGAAGAACCCGAAGAAGCTGTTCTGCAAAGTCAAGTGGTCCAGGGATGAGGTATGTCACAGCCATGAAGTGTGTGTGTGTGTGTGTGTATATGTGGATGAGGTAACTCGCAACTGAAGTATGTGTGTGTGTGTGTGTGTGTGTGTGTGTGTGTGTGTGTGTGTGTGTGTGTGTGTGTGTGCGGGCTTCACCTCATCCATTGTGCCTTGTCCTGCATGTTGGTTGCTGTGGTGCTTGCACTGAGGTCAGGTGGTTTTCATACTGAGGTCACTGTGGTGCTTGAGGGTTCATAACATGCCACTCCAATCCTTTGCAGCTGGAGTACCTCTTATTGTCTTTTCAGACAAAGAGTAGTGGGTGGGATGTTTGGATGGCTGATTGTAGGGAAGTGAGTCCTGATGACTGTTATATCTCTTCTTTCTCCAGGATGAGAAGCTGAAAAAACTGGTGGAGCAACATGGCACTGATGCCTGGAGGCTGATCGCCAATTATTTCCCAGTAAGTTCTGTATTTAGTAAAACACAGTGTGATACACAAGGATAACTGCATTTGAGCACAAATTTTTATCGTCTTTATAGTTCAGTTTATATCCTTTATATATGACTTGCATTTACAGGGAAGGCGTTTCTTAACTGAGGATTTAAAAAACTTTAATTTAATGATAAACTTCCTGTATGGTTTAATATGTGCTAATTACAGTATAGAATGATATTGGGCTTTTGGTTTACAGTTACCAATATGATAATCATGAAGGTGCATTGTGGTTAAACCTGACCCCCCCTGTAAACTATTTTCGCAGTTGTTTTCCATGCAAATGAACATGCCTATTTTTGTGCAACTTGAGGACGCGGCCATTGCCCGTGTCAAACAAATGACACTTATGAAAATGTTTGCGCCTTTTAGTGTGTAATGAAGGCGCTCTGTAACGGGTTGCTGCCTGCCTTCTGGCGGGGCGGGGCGTTAAAGAGGATGTGTGGTAAGAGTGCACGGCGCGGCTGCAGGTGTTGAGAAGGCGCTTTTGTTGCACCGTGACAGAAAAGAACAGATGGCCAGTGTCAACACCGCTGGCAGAAGGTGCTCAACCCGGAGCTGGTGAAAGGGCCCTGGACAAAAGAGGAAGATCAGAGGGTAAGGAGAGCCAGGCAGTTCACCTGCCTGACAGAGGTGGTGGGTGGGAGTGGGGTAGGGGGCAGGGAGTCAGGGTCTGAGGGCCTATCTCTTCTCAACATTACATTACATTACATTTCTTCACATTCATTTAGCACAGTGTTTCTCAATGCTGCTCCTGGAGGCCCCCTGTCCTGCATATCTTCTGTCTATCCTTGCTCTACCTACCTGACTGAATTCATCAGTGGCACTTTTGATTAGCTGAGCATACCTGATTTAATCAAGCAGCAAGGATAGATAGAAGATATGCAGGACAGGGGGCCTCCAGGAGTAGGATTGAGAAACACTCATTTAACAGATGCTCTTATCCAGAGTGACTTCCAGCACAAAAGAGCAGAAGCGTATCCATTAAAGTTGAATTAGCAACGGTGTCAGACCAGGCTAACAACACTCCCAGACCAGCGACTGTGAGCATAACACTATCCAAGCCCTACCAGAAGTTAACTTGTGCAACCTGACCAGACAAAGGAAGCCAGGCACATAGAATCAGTCACTGTCATCAGCAGTGTCCGTATGAAAGTTGGAAGACGTTTTCTCATCTCGGCAGCGGTGAGGCTGGAATGTATTGAGGAGCTGGGCAAATATGTGTGGGGAATGCAGCATCTGAGGTACTCATGAGTCTGGACTGTGATAAGATCACATTCCCCGCTGCGAGCGCTTTGTTCGGGGCCGACTCTCTGGCCCCGGTCACTCGATACGTAATGCAGCAGTCAGGGGTGTGCCCGGCTGTGCTCTCCCGCTATGCGGTGCTTCTGCAGGGTCCGCTCTCTCGCTGCTGGGAGGTGAACAGTGCATTCCTCCACTGGCGCCGGGTTACGCGCCGGCTGCAGGAATGCCAGGAATGGCGGCTTGAGCTCCGACAGCCAGGCCCCTGAGCTCACGGTGTCTTATCTTTTGTGGGTTTTTTTCCCCCTTCTCGTAGTTTTAAAATAGCTCAGCTGATATGTGAAGATAAAACTCCTAAAAGATTCCTGCCCACCACAGCTGTAGTATTGTAGTGCTTCTTTGTATGCATTTTTGAATGACCTGAAAAGGACAGACTGCTGAAGTGTGGGGCAGATAATTCTCCCCTGTGTGTGTGAGACCCAGCACTCTTGTGTGAGCTCTGTGGCGTGACCCCCTGACCCTGCCCTTTGTGCATTCAGGTCATTGAGCTGGTGCACAAATACGGCCCCAAGCGCTGGTCCATCATCGCCAAGCACCTGCAGGGCCGGATCGGCAAACAGTGCCGGGAGCGCTGGCACAACCACCTCAACCCCGAGGTCAAGAAGTCCTCCTGGACCGAGGAAGAGGACCGCATCATCTACGAGGCCCACAAGCGCCTGGGCAACCGCTGGGCCGAGATCTCCAAGCTGCTGCCCGGCAGGTACGGAGCGGGGGGTGGCCTTCTGTGTGTCCAGAGTCTGAGGCTTAGAAAAGTGTCACTGTGTTCAGACGCTAATGTTGCTTCCTCCTGTGTGTCCACCAGTCACAGCCAGAAAGTGATGTGGATCTCAGTAAACACAGAGGATGAATTAACTTTACCTGGTTTAGTTGAAATTAACGCTTCTGTCTTGAATTTGCCTGCAGGACGGACAACTCCATCAAGAACCACTGGAATTCCACCATGCGGCGGAAAGTGGAGCACGAGGGGTATCTGCAGGACAACGCTGGGGCCTACAGGGCCAATCAGGCCATCAAGAGACGGCCCAAAACCTGCAACTCGGTGGAGGTGCTGCACGGCCAGAACCAGCTGGTCATGACTATCCCAGCACAGGTGATCATCCCCTCCCCCCTCTTTTGCCTGAAAGAAGGAGGTAATCCACAGCTTGGGGTGGCAGTGTAGCATAGTGGTAAGGAACAGGGCTTGTAACCGAAAGGTTGCCAGTTTGAGCCCCCACTGGGGCACTGCAGCTGTACCCTTGTGCTGTATAAATGGATGAAATGTAAAAATTGTAACACACTCTGGATAAGAGCATCTGCTAAATGACAATAATGTAAAGTAATGAGCTTGGTGCTCTTGGTGCTCTTGGCCCATGGTCAAGTCTAAGTGTTGAAGAACTCAACTCAGATAGACATTTAAAAACCAGTATTAGAAAAAAAGTGGACTTAGTGAAATGCATTGCCTGGTTCATTGTGTTCAAATCTGGTCATGTGACTGGGAGACTAAGCCCAGTTCAATGCAGTGTTTCCATACATCCCTCATTGTGTGTGTGGTCTCTTTAAAGATCGCGGGATACTCTTTCGGGCCGTTGGACAGGCAGTGTGTGGACAGCATCCCTGATGCCTCTGTCTTTGTCCCAGTGAGTGTTATCCACTGTCCCCGCCCCCCTCCACACACACACGCACACACACACACACACACACACACACACACACACACACACACACTGTGTCCATGTTGGCGGACTCTCTTGGCCTTCACACTGCTTCTCATCAACTTTATCTCTGCATCACATTGATGCTCTTATTCAGCCAACCAAGGAATGATTGCCTTTCTCTTTTCTCTGTTTTAACATTCTGTTTGTTTGTGTTCGTCCTCTGGTGTTCTTTATTGGTCTTCATTTGAGTTTTCACCGGTGCATCTCAGCGTATGATATTTAAAATGAATGGTTTTACTGTTTACAAGTTGTTGGGCAGCCATGCCCGATACAGTTTATGTTAATTATTAATTGATGAATCTTTTCCCATACAAGATAACTAACAACAAAGCCTCATTTACTGTAATGGCCTGGGCCTGGTCAAGACCCAACGTAAGAAAACCAGATAATATATTTCATTTGCCTGAAGCCTGTAAGAATTTCAGTTTACCTTTGGCTTATAATTGACACCAAAGAAATGCTATTGACCTACAAGTCATGATCTAGTGGCCATTCCATGTACCTGTTGGTAGTATGAAGCCTTCTCCCCCCTCCACCAGTTGGCTCAATTCTAGATTTGTATCAGTAATATTTGAGAATCTTTCCTTTAATGGCTTTCACACCGATGCATCGCTGAAGGCTCGATGAGGCTGCGGTAACATGTCAATAAATCGGATGTTTCCCCGTCTCTCCTCCCGTCCCCGCCTCCTTCCTTCCCCCCCGACCCCCCCACGTGTCTGTTCCAGCAGCCGTGCCACGATGACCCTGACAAAGAGCAGAGAATTAAGGAACTTGAGCTGCTGCTTATGTCAGCTGAGAATGAAGTCAGAAGACAGGCAGCCTCATGTGTAAGGACACTGTGTGTGCGTAGTTGCGCTGTAGAAACCCCGCCCCCTCCCATTCCCATCCTCACCCACTCATCCCGGTTAGCTCCGCTCACCGCTTTATGCCCGTCGGCCGGCGAGTCCTCCCTAACCGCTCCCCACCTTCCGCTCTTGCATAGCAGCGGTAGTGCACGGCCTGTGTGTGGCTTGGGACAACCGTAGAGTTTGGACAAGATTCGGCGTCTTTTTATTTGTTTGGTTTTTATTACTGTTTTTTTTTTTCTTGTGCATCCATGAGATTAACTGCATTGCTACTCTGAGATCTCATGCTGGCCCTTGTCAGGCTAGAAATCTCTCAGTTGGGACCAGTGTCACTCCATAAACATTGCCGTATCCATAGATTTAGGCTTCAGCTGCAAGGTAGATGCTTTCAGAAAGGAAGGCAATGATTAAGGAGGAATGGACAGTGGCTGAGGTGTGCTGTGTTGGTTGGTTGTTCAAACAATTGCTGGAGTTGGCGTTAGATGCCTCATGCCAGAGTGGCTGGTGGTACTGGCTGTAGCACGAGTTGCAATTTCCGTGTTCCTCTTGGCAGCTGGTGCTGCCTGCAGTCCTTCCAGGTTCAGGGCCAGTGGGGAGTATGAACCCTGCCCTCTGACCTCCGAGCCTGTCACCTCTCCCTGGTCTCCCATCTCGCCTCCCATGTGACCAATAGCCCCCGAGATCCCGTACCCATGGACCATTTCATCTGACGTCTATTCTGGCCTCCACAGCACTCCGACAGGTACCCCCGCTGGTCCGACAACGTGACGGACGACACCATGACCACCATGAGCAGCCTGGAGGACCAGAGCATGGAGTTCTGCCGGGCGGAGGACAGCCTGGGGCCAGCGGCGGCCCCCGTCCACGTGTCTCCCAGCAAGTTCCTGGCAGTGGAGGCCAGCGCCGTGCTCTCCTCCCTGCAGACCATCCCCGAGTTCGCCGAGACCATGGAGCTCATCGACTCAGTGAGTGGCCCTTAGCCAGCACTGGGCAGGGAGAAAGGATGTGTTGGAAATGCATTACATTGCATTACATTATTAGCATTTAGCAGACGCTCTTATCCGGAGTGACTTACATAGGTTACAGTTTTACATGCTATCTATTTATACAATGGATATTTACTGAGGCAGATGTAGGTTCAGTACCTTGCCCAAGGGTACAATAACAGTGGCCTAGTGGGGAATCGACCCGGCAGCCTTTAGGTTACGAGTCCTGCTCCTTACTGCTACACCACACTGCTGCCTAAATGTGCTGTACATGTGTCTGGCCCTGCAGGACCCGGTGGCATGGAGCGACGTGACCACTTTCAACCTGACGGAGGTGGTGTCCCCCCAGAAGCAGGTGTCTGCCGCCTTCCCGCAGCCCGAGGAACAGGACGAGACCCCTGGGGAGATGGGCTATCAGTTCGATGGCCCCGCCATCCCCGACCAGGCCAAGAGCTGTGCCAACCTGGGCCCGGGCTCAGACAAGCTCATCCCCCTGGCCTCGCCCATTGTGGCCAAGTTCACCACACCCCCCTCCATCCTGAGGAGGAAGAGAAAGGAGAGGGGTGAGCAGTCCCCCTCCGGCGAAAGCAACTGCACCTCCTTCCTGGACACCAGCACCGCCTCTCCCAAAAGCACCCCTGTGAAAGCACTGCCCTTCTCTCCCTCCCAGGTACGGCCACCCCTGCTCACACAGCCTTAGTAATTTATATATTTATAATATTAAAACTCTAAAAGATCGCCCCTTTTAACACCCAGCTTTCATCGGTTTGCACTCTGCTTCCAATTAAAAAAAAAAAACCTGAATGTTTCCTCAGTTTTTCAACATATCTGGGAATGAGCATCTGAACCTGGACAACCCGGCCCTCACATCGACCCCGGTGTGCGGACAGAAGTGTCTCCTCAACACACCCCTGCAGAAGGAGATGACCCCCAAGCATCAGAAAGAGAACGCTGGGTAAGAGAGTTGGCCTGTGTTCCACACTGGTGTTTGAAAGGGGACCCCAGCATTCCGAGAGCTTTTCTTAAATGTGCGAACAAAACATTTAAGATTTGCTCCCTATCGTAGGTTCAGGACCCCTAAAATTCGGAAGTCTATCTTGGGCCCTACTCCACGGACTCCGACACCCTTCAAAAATGCCCTGGCTGCCCAAGAGAAGATGTATGGGCCCTTAAAAATGGTGGTAGGTATTGCAGAGACTGTGCCGCTTAAATGACTCTTATTACCTGTTAGCAGTGGAAGACCTTGCCAGGTCAGATCTTGGAGGAGTGCTGAAGCAGCTCTGAGTGCGACCTCCCACTGCAACCCTCTCTCTGGCCGTGTTTCCTCCCTGACCGTCCGTCACTGACAGTATCTGTGTGTTTTTCACTCTGACTGTGTATATCTTACTGATAACACACCATCAGTGTCCGGGTGTTTTCCCCTGTGTGTCTCATCGCCTCTGTGGTTTTCCACTGTCGTCGTCTCCCCTTGCCCCTGCGTATCTCACTGGCGGTATCAGCATGTCACTGTCTGTGCTTTTCCCTCGGTCCTCAGCCGCAGCCACTGGCCTTCCTGGAGGAGGACATCCGAGAGGTGTTGAAAGAGGAGACGGGGACGGATATATTCAACCGAGGGGAAATGCAGACTGAATTCAGATCCTGGAAAAACGAGGTACCTTCCAACTTCCTCCTGATGAATGACCGATCCAAATGATTTATGGTTAGAAATAAAAACTCAAAGCGTGACTCAAAGCCATGTCTTTTAGGGATGAATTACACCATTTGTATATGAGGAGCATGTTGGTTGTGAATCATCTTTCAGCTGGCCTTCTTAACGCTCAGTATTTTGAATCCCAGCTTGATGCCCCTGCAAGGAAAGTTAGGAAGTCCCTGGTGTTGGACACCTGGGGGAAGGATTGCCTCAATGTCCAGCTGTTCTCCCAGGAGCAGGTCAGCAGCATGCAGGTGAGGACCTTGCTCACCCAGCTGAGGCTCAAACCCACAGCGCCCCCAGGGGCCAGGATTTCTTGATGTGCTCACTTCAGGGCTGACACATCCAGCTCTCTGTTTGACACGATGCTTTGACATTGCTGCACCTGAAGTATTGCTTTGGGGAGATTTATAGAGTGCAGTATGTTTATGTCTATTCACACTCCTCTGTTTGAGAGGGAAGGATCATTGCTTTTTCAGTGATTTCAGTTGGACTGTGAGGCATTTTGACTGGCGGGCGTGACAGAGCAGCAAACTGAAGCCCTTTCATCACAGTCAGTGTGGACCAGTCAAAAGTTTGGACACAACTTATAATCTTTGTTTTCACTATTTTCTACATTTTAGAATAATAGTAAAGACATCAAAACTATGAAATAACACAATAAATGGAATTATGTAGTGACCAAAAATGTGTTGAACAAATCAAAACTATCTTATATTTTACATTCTTTATAGAAGCCAAAAAATATTTTTAAAAATGCATTTTATTTGGAAAGAAATCCATACATGAACATCAACTTCATTATGTATATTTGTGTAAGAAACAAATTTCAAACATTTAAGCATAAGTCTTTAGAACAAAATGTCTTTGAATGCATGTTACCCATTATCTTAATCAGGTGTGTCCAAACTTTTGACTGGTACTGTAAGTGCATGGTAGAACCTTATTTTCTGGGGGAGGCTGATGATAACAGCGAGCTTCACTGTGCAGGTGCCCGGGGACAGCCTGCTGACCAGCTCCCTGCTGATGACCCCCCTGCTCGATCGGGAGGAGCATACCTGCTCGCCTGTGCCGGTGAAGCAGGAGCCCAGCTTCAGCCCGCAGGGCAGGGGGGACAGCCCCCCGCCGACGAGGACGTCCCGATACGATAGCCCCGCCCAGGTGCCTGCGCGACGTCACTTCCTCATCCTCTCGAGGGCGAATCTGCCCACAGAGCCTCTGTACTGCGCTTTGTTGGCCATGAGCGTAACTAATCTCAATCAGAACCAATAGGAAAAACCATGTTTTCATTTTGTATTCTCAAATACAGTACAATACCCCAAACAAAAGCAAAACACAGTTAAACATTGCGTTACATTAAGAAAATAAGTATGAAAGTCAGCCTACCCTGTGCCTAAGTCCTGTCCTGATTCTTTTAGTTTTGTGTGTCCGGGGTGATGCTCTGCGCATTAGAAATGACACTGCTGAAATTTTATTACATTTTTACGCGTGGGAAGCCTCGCGTGACATTACGTGCATTTAGCAGACGCTCCTATCCAGAGTGACTTCCAGCACAAAAGAACAGAAGTGTAATTCATTCAAGTTGAATTAGCAACAGTGTCAGACCAGACTGTGAGAATAACACTATTCACCCACTACCACAAGTTAAATTGTGCAACCTGACTAGACAAGGGAAGCCAAGTATACTACCATGCGTCACAGTTGCATGCTGATGGTTATTGCTGCACTGCCCTAACAGCATATTACTGCGTTCTGCCCTCATCCCTTTGTGTGTATCTGTCTGCCTGCTGTAATGGCTGCCCATCCCCGGGCCTCTGTCCTCAGGTGAACAGCGAGTGGGAGGCCGTTGTGTACGGGAAGACGGAGGATCAGCTGATCATGACTGAGCAGGCCAGGAAGTACCTCAACTCGTACACCACCGGCTGCACCTCCAGGGCCCTGGTCCTCTGACCCCAACCGCCACACTACACCGTCCCATCTGCCTGTCGCGGCAACCCGTCTTCTAACCGGCAGACTTAACACTTAGACAATCTCGCGTAGGAAACTGACCGTCCAGTTCTTTTTGTTGTTTCACTCCACCCTTAACAGAGTATAAAAGTGTAATTGCTGAAGTAAAAGGCAGAAGTTTATTTTTTTCCATCTCCCTGTTTGTAATATTGAATTCGACCCCCCCCCCCTTTTTTTTGGGCATTTTGTGAAAGGTAGGGAGGAGAACAAAGAAACATGCTGATGCACCCCCTCCTTGTGCTGCCGCAAGCAAGCAAAACCCTTTGGTGTGCCTGCAACCTTCTGGCCCTTCCGAAATTGTGGACCTTCTCCACAGAACTATTCTAGCCATTATTAGTAACCTCGTTTACTTTTCCCCCAATACCTGAAGCTGCAGGTATCTTGAATACCAACATTCACCGTTCCTTAGGCTATCACATGGGCCAGATGGCAGAAACAAAATTCATCGTGGGCAAATTCTATTAGGTTTTTGGCACTATTTTTGTCTATTCAAACGAAACAGCTGCATATAGGTTGTTGAATGTAGACTCAGTGTAAAACTAGAGGCGCTGCTTTTAAATACAATATTATATTATTATAAAACATGAACATATACTTTTATATAATATAATATTACAAATATGTATGTACAAATATCTTCCTGCTTTATTTTATAACTGCCTTTTTTTTTTTTGGTGGAAAGGATGCTAAAACAGTCGATATGAAGTCTTATGGAACAGAAAGCACTGTCAGCATTGCACTACTTGTTTTGGTTTGCCGCAGAGGGAGGAGCAACTTACAGTTTAGGAGTACCATGATAGCACTTGCAGCGTGACTGTATCAGCTCCCAGCAGTTGAGGGTTTTGCTCCTACATTGTTCCTTTTAGGAGTCTCAAGTTGAGACATTTATTGAATGTATTGTACAGCGTGTAACTGCAGAGAGCCGTTGTAAATCGGAAAGGTACCTTTCTTATTTTTTATTTATTTTCTGCTCTAAAGCTTAAATGTTGATATTTATGTATATTGGGCATCTGGAAGTTTTTTTGCTGTTTCCTGTAAAGAAGTCCTACCTGTGCTGGCAGTCAGACTGATCTGACTGCTCTGACGTCCCCGCCCCCCCTTTTCCCTTTCACTGTTCACCACAGCTTACTGTTGGCTGATGTCTGCAAGGAATCATGTTTGGTACCAACTGAAGGTTCATTTCGCAAAGCTCTCAGGTCTCAGTCCCTTCGGTAAATTGTTCCAAGAGCAGCTGTGTGGGTGAGATGGATTTCTTGTTTGTGTAGAGCTGTAGGTAGAGCTGTTGTATTTATTTATGTCTAATTATTTATTTCTAAAATATTGAAGAATTTCTATAATTATATTTCCTGTCAGTTTCTAAAAGAAAAAAAATATATTCGGCTACCTTCCACCACATGTCTCAAAATACAAAGAAACAGACACTGCCACAATATTGACAAGTTCATTTATGTTGTCCTAAATGGAGAAAAAATATTCCATTATTACCCCAGTAGATGTAGCACAATTTATGTGAAGTTCTCAGAGCTTGTTGAAATGAAGCCAGTTTTTATTCTGTACAGGTAGCAGCAGTCAGCTTCCGACGTCTAAAAGTAGAAAATTTGCACTTTTTCAATTGTTTAAACGTGTGTTTGTTTTTGCTGCTGAGGTAGCTTTTTTGTTTTTGTTTTTGTGTTGATTTTGTTTTACTATTAGCTGGTGATGTTTGCCGAATGTCTAACTACACGTGATGATTGAACAATTGACACGTAACGGGGAAAGTTGGAGCTGTGAGACAGGTGTTTTTCGGACGCTAGCCCCCCTCTCCCCCACTCACCACTCCTGAGGTGCGCTGCTGTGGAATAGCAGGGTATGCCTGCTGCTACTTAGGGATCTGACCAAAACTGTGGGGTCACGCCCTGATTGTACAATCGAATGTGGCGCACAATGCCAGCCCCGGCATTAATTCAGACAGTTTCTAGAGACATAGAAACCCTGGTGTGACCCCAGTGATTTTCACTGTATAACATTTTTTAAATTGATGTTTGTTCTCGCCATCTCCTAAGCAAGTAAATTGGGGGAAAAAAAAAAAAAGGGGTTCAGCGAAAGTCAGGACTGTTCCGATTCACGTGGATGGGAGAAGTGGAGTTTGGGGTGTAAATTGAAACTGAGCCGACTTTCAATGACTCCTGAGTGTAGTACTCAGAGCAGCCAGTGCGTGTTTAACAACTCCTTAACAATACTTGCAATTTCTAAAGCTAGTCAATAGACTGTTATAGAATAGATATGGAAGCCATGAAATGTGGAGTTCTACCCCATGGTCTTAAAGACCCTGTTTGGTGTTTTTAATAAGTTGGTTTCACAGTTCCCTTTAACAGTAAGGGACTGAGCATTAAGAATGCTTTTAACAAGAGAGACTAGCCACCGTAGGTAGCAAAATCAAGAGAAAATAAATATACGGCGCACTACACAGCCAAAATAAAGTACACTGATTCAAGTTCCGCTCAAATATTTACTGCATCAGTGCAGTATGGGTTTGAAACATGGGTAACAGCCAAGTATCTTGTTTGTGTTTTGTTTTGTCATTGGTTTTTTTCTTGGTGTATGTAAGATTTATAAATGTTTTTGTTTTATGTGTAGATCCTAAGTTGTATTTGTAACCTTTTGTTTCTCTAATGTTCCACCGCCTAATCCTAGGTTTTGAGGGAAGAATGTACATGTAGCAGTTGTCATATACATACAACAAAGCAGTATGCAGAATTTCTCTTACATATTGTACAAGGCAGTACACTCAACTTTTTCTTACGTATCGTACTTCATTTCTTACAGAAGTAATACTTGCATTATATTTCATTTACAATTTGACAGTTCTCTCTCTCTGTTCTGCTGAAGGATCAC
This sequence comes from Megalops cyprinoides, assembly GCF_013368585.1. NCBI lineage: Eukaryota > Metazoa > Chordata > Actinopteri > Elopiformes > Megalopidae > Megalops > Megalops cyprinoides. The sequence continues at coordinate 17,664,464 of NC_050584.1, forward strand.
ACAAGCATTTCTGTATTCACCTATACCATAGAAGTCCTGCCAACTACTGTTGTAATGCATGTACTTGATATGGAGTAATAAAATGCTTTATGCATTTTGCTGTTATTTTATCATGTCTTTTTTCCCCCCCTAAATGTGCATTTGATGAAAGCAAGAGACACTAAACAGACACGTCCAATGGAGCTGTTCTATGTTTCTATATTTGTATTGGTCAGCCCCCCAAAGTTCATTAAGATCTTGACGTACATTGAATAGATGATGCGAGGTCACCAGCAGTCCTCATATTGTAATTGGCCAACTTTTCCCAGGCAAACAAGCCTCGAAGCTCCCTCGCCAGGTCTTAAAGAATGCAATTATAACTGCAATTCATAGCCTCTCTGGTTGTGTCCCGTTCCAGAATGTTCCGCTACAGGGATGTAGGCAGACTCCGTCCAATCCCTTCAGTGGGGAGCTGTGAGATCAGGTGTTGGTGGCAGCAGGGTGGGGGTGGCTGGGGACCCTGTCCCCCCTGAGCGCAGGGTGCTGTCAGCTCAGGCTGTGGTCTCTGGGGACACACGCCCTCCTCGACAGTGGGCTCTCCACAGGTCAGCTGCTGCGGGTAAAGGCCTCCACTCGCCCGTGAAATAATGCCTTTTGGCTCTATTGTTCCCCCAGTCTGTTGGTTTTGCAGGCCCATTCGCTCAATTGCCTCTGAATAGAGGAGCACACGGCCTTGTCGACAGGCCTTCTGCCGGTCAAAGGCATTGGAAACACATGTGTGTCAAACCACTTCCTTCTCTCTGCGCAGGATGTAAATCAGCACCACTTTTTGTGGAGCCAGCATGTGGCGGGGTGGGGGGGGGGGGGGGGGGGGGGCGGAGGGTCCCCACGAGGGGCCCCTCCCTCCACACTCTGGGCCTCTCACACTGCTGGCCTTTGTGTGTGCCAGACAGCAGATGGCAGTCCATTATAGCGGTGACAGGAAAGTCATCTGGCAAGCACCCCGCCAGCGCTGCGCTGTGGCACTTGTGGCGGGAAAGCAGGGCTCCCCGTGCTGGAGCTCAGGGCTGCCTATCTAGGTCAGAATTTCCACTGCCTGTGTGCATTACTGCTGCTAGGCCAGACAGGACTGGATTTGCACCCCATTAGGACCGAGGGAGCGAGGCGGGGGGACGCAGTAATGTGCTCTGTAGTTGTGTGCTCTGTTATAAATGCTTATTGCAATCATTCAAAAAAAAATACAACATTGAAGAAAGTGCTGCAGTATGTCATAATATGATACCTGCCAAATGAGTCATTGTATTGAGTGAATGAGGCTCAGTGTGACCAGAACAATATTGTAACTCACTTCTGGAGCAGGTCTGACATCTGCTGTGTAACAGGAGCCAGAGAAGGGCTGGGCGGGGCCCTGTGGGGCTCTGTGTGTGTGTGTGTGTGTTTAGGAGGGAGGCAGGGGGATGTTATGAATGGGTAAGAAAGGGCTGAGAGAGAGAGAGTGTCACGAGAGGGGCCGTGGACGGGGACGCCAAAACGGCCGGAACACCGAGTCCCCATAGGTGAGGCGCACGGCACCAGCTGCCGTGCAGGTGAGCCCCGCGGCCCCGGGCGCCCATCTGTCCGTAATCATTGTCTGTATGACGGGGACACCCTGAGCCCTGGAGAGAGAACCTGAACCCCCTCGTCTGAGAGGAGCTGCCGTTCCCTCGCATTGTGCTCCTCCGGCTGACGCCACACCCCCGTGGCTGTTGTGCTCCTGAAGTGCCGGAGACTGGGGGGCGAGCCGGAGTGCTCGGCTTTCTGCAAGAGTCACGATCTCTAAGATTTGCTCCCTGGATTAAGTCTAATTAAAGCACTCCACCTGCTCCGAGTGAAAGAGCAGGAAAAGCTGTTGTCTTACAGGCTGCTTTGAATTGCACTCAGCAGATGGTTTTGGCAGCCTTTAATCCCACGTGCACTGCACATATACATTTCTGAGAGATTTTTTGGAAATCAGGGAAGATGAACGAAATGGGCCCTACTTTGTTTTATTTTTTAAAAAAAGCTTTGTGCTTTTTTAAACCGTAATACAACGCCGTGCTCTGATAGCAACTCTCGTCTGTTTTAGCTATTGCACAACTTCTGGGACCCCTTGTTTCATCCAGAGTACCAGGGCTCCAGGTTTAAATGTATCTGCAATCCGTCTGGGATTCGACAGCCCAAATGTTGTCCTCCAGTGCATGGCCCCACGTTGCTGGCAGCAGGCCTCCTGTCACAGAGACATGTCTGTCTCTGCTAGATCTGCAACTCAACTCTCGAACAGAGAAAGAGAGAGAAGGGGGGAGCTCGTCGTGTCTATTAGCCCCCTGCGGTTTCATCATCAGAAGTGTGGACCCTGCAACCCACTGAGGCGGATGTGTTGGACTCGGGCCTCGCCCCCCGCGCCTCTGATCCGGCAGCCGGCGAGGAAGCGGCTCTCGCCTGGAATCGCCCGTCCGGGGCAGCCCCTGTTATTTCTGTGGGGCCCGCGCTTGCGTTTCCTGTTGTATCCGCTGCGGTCGGTCAGAATGAAAAGATCTTTGACTGAGTAGCCTGGACGTCAGCGGACTGCAGACTTTATGGAACTAGTGAGAGTTGTTTTAGCGTTGCTAGGGCAACCCGCATAACAATGATGCCATTTCTTTTGGAGAAACATTTAACTCTTGAGCGGCTCAGTCAAGCTGTGAAATACCCCGTAATTATCAGGCTTTTCACCTGAGAGGTCTCGCACACTGTAGGATAGGAAATCACACAGGCCTGGGAGTCATGCCCTCTGTGGTGCGGAAACAGACAGTGAATATGTTTGACATGTATTCTGGTTTTAAATGGAAAATATTATTATCTCAAATAAAAAGGAAGTGAGGGAATGTAATGACATTTCAATGACAATTCCATTAACAACAGGCCTATTTCAGATATTGATAGAAATCACGCTATATTATACAGTGGTCACAAAATTCTCTTGATATAAAAATTTCATGATGATGACTTAACTGAAGAAATGCAATGGTACAGTATAAATATTCCAGCATGGATAAACGATAATGTGTAAAAATCACTATTATCAGTACTGCACAGAGCAAATACTTCTTGCAAATAACAGCATGTTTTAAAAACTCACAATGATCAGATGAACCCACTGATTTTTTTCATAGCCCCACAATGCGCATTTGTGCATCTGTACTTTGAGGACACTCAGGAAATCCTGTGGTCTTTTATGAGGTACAGGCACTTCCCAGAAAAGGTTTTGGACCACTTCTCCTCGTAGAATTTCTCTAGCTCCTCCAGAGCCAATTTCTTGGGTTCAAGCCAAAAATGTTCCTTTGGTTTGAAGTTTGGTTGAAGTCCAGTCCAGAAGATGGAGTTTGTGTCCCCTTAACTGTTTCTTCATAATCTTTGATGCATGATTTGCTTGTATGTCTATTTTCAATCAGACGTGGGACAAGCTTTTAGTCAATAAATGGTATATAAACTAGTACAAACCTGGGCACCAGGAGAAGTCTGTAAAGCTCAACTTTTGTTTCACCAGTTTAAAAAACGTGGTCCCAGGTGTCATTAAAATGCAGCATAACTGATCTGTGTTACTTCTTTTTTGCAGTGGTGACTGAAAAGGCTTCTCGGTTAAAAGAAAAATGTCAAAAAGGATCACACAAAGGCATGATTCCCTTTCCTTATGTGTGTCTAATATTGCACCATTATGGAATGGTAATTCTACAGATTACAGTGGTACCTTAGTGCACTTTACAGTAAACCATGTAAATTAGCAGATTATACCAAAGAAACAAATGGAGTTTAACTTAAAACCAGTCATTTTTTTGTGATTGCAGCAATATTTGGTGATTGCTATTTAAATGCCATGCTTGTTCATCAAGCAAAATGATCTAAAACTATCTGCCTTAAACACAGCAAATGGAAGGTTCACTCCTGTGTGTGATCTCCTTTATATCTGATGGTAACATATAGTTTTTTGAAGCCCATGTGACATTCCTGAAACTTTTCAAACAATGTAAATTTAATGCAGGATAACACATACAGGTTTTCTTCTCAGATAATTACATGGTGTAGATACATTTGGCCATCCTGTTTGTATGCAGAAGAAATAAAGATGATTTATTTACATAAATGTACACATTTTTGTTAATTCATTCAAAAAGAATGACTGTGCACTTGCATTTTGCCTGTTATACAATTTTTGTTGTTTTTCTTTAATTGTGGGTTTGCATACTTTTACACATTACATTTTAATCACAAACACGAATTACTCAGGGCACCTGTGTGTCAGGAGTCAACTTATGAAAGAGAGAAACTTATGGAAGATGAAGTCATACAGTATAAAATGAAATGTAAGAACATTTTACAAAACAAGACAGTCTAACCAGACCAATCCAGTGACAACATGGAAAAAACCACAGAAACACTCATAAAGTAGTTTCGCTGACGTGAACAGTTTGAAGCCCTTAATTGTGTGTTAAATTGATCACAAATCTTATTATTCTGAGAGGCAAATCCACTTTTCTAATTACTGCTCTGCTGCCAGTGCTTACAAAGCCCCTTTTTCCTCTGTCACCCAATAATTATGGAATTACATGTTAATAAACACAATTATAAACCTTCCATACAGTCTGAAACTCTTTGAAATTTGTTGGTGCAATATTGGAGAAATAGGCTGGCACTGTCGCTCCTGTATGCTGTTGGCAGGCAGCTGCCATGGCAATGGTTACCTGACAGCAATGGCATCTCACAGAGTCATCATAATTTAAAATAGAGGGGACAGGGTCAGCCCCTTCCCGCCCAGTAGACAGTCAGTCGTGCTGGAAGGCCCCATTGGTGGCCCCCTGGCACTCGCCCTTCCTCCTGGGCTTGGACAGGATCCTGCGCAGCAGGCTGGGGGAGCGGTGGGCCGGGCCCTCCGCGAGCGGGAGAGAGGCCCCAGGCCTCTGAGCCAGGAAGAGGCCCTCCTCCCTACCCCTCTGGGACTCCGGGCTGCGCCCGCTGGGGACAAAGAGGAAACAACAAAAACAAAGGCCCTGTTTATTCCCGGTGACCCAAATTCCAGTGCTTTCACAGAGGACAAGGACGTGGCTGTTCAGCCCCAGCCGGGGCCTGCGCGGAGGCTGTCACAGCTCCGAGCGACAGTCCACCCACCTCCATACACTAACCAGGAGGCCTGAACCTACACGCCGTTCTCCGACCGCAGAGAACTATTGTAGTTTCCAGCCTTGAAACATTAGATGTTTCAGATGGTTTCCTTTATGTAAAATGTGGTGGATGGACAAAATAAAAGCAGTGATGAATTCCCATTTTGTCTGAGGATGTGGGTTGCGAATCCGTTTCCTCAGAATCACTTAAATTGAGCTACACAATAGATAAAGATGAAAAAAAGATTACAAAACCTGTTCATCAAAAAAACTGCAAAAGAGAAATAGGGCATGGGTGACAAAAGCTTTCATCTTAGCCCTTTTTATCTTCTGAGTTGACAAAGGTCATTCTCACAAAGTGGTTTTACCTACTGTATATTGGTGTCCTATAACAAAACCTTTTTTTTTTTAGTTTTTTAATCACACATACACCTTAAGGTGATGGTGCCTGTGGCTATTCTTTGTCATTAACTACTCTTAATTACAAAGCTGCACATGTTGCAGGCAGTGTACTTAGGCAGTGAGGGACCCTCAGAGATAACTGAGGGAGTGCCCCCGCTGTCCTCAGCTCGGCGGCGAGCAGTGAGGCCGGGGGTGAGAATTGATTGGGGTGAGCGTGTAATCTGTGTGCATTGTCAGCTAATGAAGTATGAGATGGGCCACCTGCTCGGGGGACGGCTGGGTGGGGCGGGGTGGAACAGCTGCCGGGGGAGAGGGCTGGGCTCGCACACGGGGTGGGTGGGGGGGGGAACGTACCCTGCGCTGGCTCCGAGGACATCTGCAGCCACGGGCTGGACTGAACTCTTCTTTAATGAGCTCGGGGAAACTTTCGCGGGCTCGTCCCTCTGACAACACATGTGGAACACTGTTAGTCTACCACGAATCTGCATAGCAATTTTAATTATGCAATTATATGATTATACATACAAACATTAAAAGCTTCACATATATATATAATTGGTATTCAATATTTCAAAATGGATTTTACATCATTTTACAAACATAAATTTTAATCTGTCCACTTTTACAAGCTATCTAATAATGTGATTGGATTACTGTAACAGGACATCTTCTCTTTAAAATGGTGAATTTACTAAATTCAACACAGGTACTGACCTGAATAGATTTTACCACATAAGTAGCGGGGAAGAACCCTTCTCGTCCATTCTGCAGCCGTCCAAACCACCATGAATCGTCATCTTTGAAGAGGATGTGAATGACGTCACCCTGACGGAGCTCAAGCTCATCTGGGCTTTGAGGCTGGCAGTTGGCTGCTACCACCATCTAGAGGAAAATATACAAATTGCAGCGAATCACCCACCAACAATAAAAGAGAGCGCTGAAACACCTCGATGACAATTTCTGCTCAATCACAGTGTGTGTTTCGTTAAAATGAGAATGTTTATATGCTTTTTATAGCTCTTAGGGTTCATTCATGTTATATATGCATCTCAGACACAGCTCTGTATGTACCTATTCATGAATGTTTTTTACCGGGGGGAAAAAACCCACTCTGCAGCCAGATCATTCTTAACAGTAACCAATACTAATGTCCATTCCTTCCAGTATTATCACTGCAGAGGCACTGATATGTATTTTCATGGACTGCCTTTGTCACAGTTACAGACAAACCCTCAATTGAATCTTTTGCTGTTCTTAATTCTCTGTTCTTAAAAGGGAAACTATTTAATAATGAAAGGAATATTGACAATAAGAGGTGAGCTTATTTCCATATACATGCATCATATACTATATCAAATATTAAATATTAACTTGTCATATATAATTTGTCATATTAATATGTCACTGTGTTGTACCTGCTGATACTTTGGGTCCAATATAAAAGAACCTGGAGTCCAGGTTAAATCAGCAGTACCGCAACATGCTTACCATAGAAACTCCTGCCCAACCACAGCTTAAACACAACATGTATTATTGGATATCACAGTGCTTTTGAAGCCCGATGCCATGAGATATGCCTGAAACATAGCAGTACAAGAGATGCACTTTCTAAACTGTTTACCTACTGCAATGTACTGCAGAAATACTCCTTCCATGTTACTTGAGGAACGAGAATATCTGGAAATGTCGTGACGCACAAACTCTGTATGTTCTGTAAAGAACAGCGTGAGGGTCTTAAGAGAGGCTTAACGGAAGACTGCCGTTTCATCACCAAACACTGAAGGATATGTCTCGTGTTGAATGTGGCCTCTGTTCTGCCTTGTTGAAGAAATTACAATACGTGAGAGAACATGAGGTATAACTTGCCTTTTCTGCTTCTCTTATCCTGTGTCTGTTCCTAGCTCTGCATGCTGTGGAATCAGAGATTCGTCAGGTTAAAAAAGATTTTATATACTGCTTATTTAACCATACAGATTTAAATTGTTTGAAAAATGTTTTAGTAGTGTTGCATATTTTATATATTGCTTACTGCATTTAACTAGTCACACTTCTATTCCTATTCCACTTTTACATAAAGGGTACAAGGTCTAAGTATGATGCTCTCTCTTTTGTGCTGGATGAAGAATGTTAGATTTTCCCCACACAACAATCTGTAGAAACATATGAGTATTACTCCTATTATTGCACGAAACTCAAAGTAATATAACGTCATACTGCAGCCATGTCAAATGTGTTGTGGTTGGTTGACACGCCGCTCACCACCAAAACAACAATGACCCTTTGGGCCCATTCTGTCACTCACGCTACTTGATTGTCCTGTGAACGCACGCTGCTGTCAGGCCTGCGTAGGCTCCACTCACCTTGCGGAGAGATGACAGTGGTGAAGACCTCAAAATTCTCATCGCGCTGCAGGTAAATGTGCTGCATCCTAGACCTCTGGCTCCCAGAGACACTAATGGCCACACACTCCTACTCTCTGTTTCAAATTAAAATGGGTCACTAATCCACTATAGCATCTACAGACTGCGCCCACACACATACACACACACTCATACACACACACGTTAAACTGCTGTGCATGATGGAGAATGCTGTTATCTAACAATGATCCCCACATCCGCTAGTTTCTGTTTATTTCATTGCTGTCAGGTACTTCAATTCTCTAAATGAACACTCACCAGCTTAATACATTAAATCAAAAACAAAACCTAAATGTGTCAAAACACATACATGTTATTCAATCCATTAATGGCAATATGAGTACAATTAATAAAACACAGAAATTGTAATATTTCACATAATTGGTGTGCCTACTGGAAATCAACTATCTGAAGCACACATGTATGGAATCTAATGGTAATTCATATTTGCCGATTTCCTTGGGGGGTGGAGGGCGGGGATGGGGGGACCAAAAAGGTTTATCATTTGTCCTTTCCCCATCTGTCTCAAGGCGTGAGTCAGTCTGAGGCTGAAGTCTCTGTCTCCCTATTAACGCCCTGAATTAATGACCTCACACTCATAGAGGTCAATAGATTTTTGATTGATGGCATCCTGATTTTCAGCGGGAGCAATAAGATTGGGATGAATTGGTTCCCCTCTGCAGGCAACAGATGGGGGGGCTGCATCAGAGACTTAGAGGCGTGCGGCGGGCTCGTGTCAGCAGTCAAACAGCATCCATCAGCACACGAGAGATTAGGCGGTGATTTAGAGGAAGAAAATCCCTCTCAGTACCCCTCATAACATGTACATGCTACAAAAAAGAGCATATTTTCCCTTTGTGTCCTGCGAGGCTTAACTCAAAGGAGAAAGACAGCTATGGGCACTTTGTGAGGGCAACTGTGTATTACTGTTATGATAATTATTTTAAAATATTTTATGCGATGTCATTATCAAGATCGATGTACAGAAATAAAAACACCAAATAGGAAGAATTAATCGTTCAATTATTAGAATTAGTCATAATTGATAGTTTCTGACAAATTACAATGTAATTTGATAACAAAACAATCTGATTTGTATTGGGGGCAAAATAATAGACACACTATAACCTTATGAAATCAGGATGTTGTTCAGTATTTCCCAACAAACACAGGCCTGAGAATCAAGAATGGTTGCAACGCAAAGTGAGTATGATGATGGAATTTTAGTGCATATTGGGCACCTGAGGTGATGCGGGCAGCCCGTTCTCTTGTCCTGTGCTCTACTGCGAAGCAAAACGGACACACCATTGCTGCTGATAGAGGCAACAGATGTCGGCCTCCCTCACAGGAATGATGGCCGTGTCACATTTGGTTTAAAAAATGGCAATATTTTCTGAAGTAGGTCAATGATAAGCTTTAGCTGCAGTGCATCTGTTGCATGACACAGACCTCGACTGGCAATTTCTTCATGTTTCGTGTGAGATAATCATGGGAATATGATACAAACTTTACACAGGGTGTCTAGTTGAGCAATGTTCACTGTTCAGTGTTCAAGGTTCAGTGCCTGAGTGTGAAAGGATGTAGGCTGCTTATCAACAGGGAGAAGAAGCTACAGTTAGGCTCTTGATTGCAGGGAGAATAATGGGCAATTTAGACCTCAGCACAGACACATTCATACCCCTGACAGCTTATTGACCATTATCATCCCCAGTACTGACACATGCAATCTTTTTTGATTATTCTTCCTTACCTCTACTGTGGTAGGACCGATTTTGCAAACTCATCTACTGTTAAAGATCATTGGAGCAATTGTCTGTATGTTCCTAGCAGACAACAGGATGGCCTACCTGCAATACAGCTGTGCAATTTATGTGTTTGCTTCATTATCCTCATCTCTTCTGCTGCCTGTGGTTCATGTGCATTGAAGAGAATGGAACTTTTTTAGGTAGGATATATTACTAAGAAGTTGGTGACTGTGAAGACTGCACAACAGTTACGCAACATAAATTTGGCACAGTGCAATAATATTTCTACATGGTGCAATAGCATAAGTACAATATAAAACTGTAGCTTTTGATATGCCACTTCTTTTTTATTCTATTTATTTATTTTTATTATAATTTTATACATTTTTTTTTCTGTTGTGTGTTTGTGTGTGTGTGTACATGTGTAGAATGTTAATATGCCGTCTCAGGGGCTGCACAGCAAATTTCATTGTACAACAATGTGCAATGACAATAAAGACAGTCTATTCTATTCTAAAGTTAATATAAATATCACATTTCAGGTCTTCAGTCCTTACAAGACTTACTGAGCAAAACATTTAGGGGCTTTGTAACAATATCAGCTGAATAAATCATGTAAAAACATATCACTAAAAAGGACACAGATTTATACTCTAAAAATATCTCCTGAAAAATGTAACATATTTCTGTGTATTTATTTATGGACCCGACAGTGGTTGAGTGATGCACCTGTGATTTCATGCTGACAGTCAGCGCTGCTGACTCACCGAGACAGCCATAGAAGATTGCTCCGTGCAGTTCTTTTTGTGTCCTTCTCTCTGTCAGACACTACTTGCTCAGTGTAGTCATGCTAACTGATTGATGCAGGTGTAAATCACTTTAAATTAGAGCAATAAGTAATTATCTATTAATAATTATACATTAAGTAACATTTTTTTATAACCTGCAATATATTTCATAAATTACAAAATACTTTCAACTATATAATCCAGTAATGCGTAATGGATGTTTTTTCTCTTCACAGTCATTTCCACATATGCCACGTGAGGCTCTAGGTTTGGTCACCCGTTTCACACAACCTGGGCTGAATGCTGTTACAAGAAAATGCTGAAAACAAACAAACAAAAAAAAATCAATATGTCTGCTCTGTAAAAGCCTCCCTGTTACCGAGTACTTGGTGATATTCAGTTTCATGTGGCCATACAGCTGAAACATTCATCTCAAAAAAAGGTTGATGAGTGAGTAATTGGCAGTCGTATGGTGTGAGCGATGGTAGGTAATGGTACGCAAGCAAAGCTGCATCTGTCTCTTTCTCTGTCTGGTGCACACAGACTTCAAACATGTCAATCAAGTCCCAAGAGTGCATTCACGGTGACAGTTAACTTACCATCCCCTGAGAAAGGAGCACAATGAAACTTTTAACTTTCAATATTAGCATAGAGGGGCCTAGAATATAAATAGGTTTATTTAACAATTAACAGAATATAAAGTAAACAGGCTATGGTATTTTGAAATTCTTAATAAAATCAAGACAAAAGACTTATACTTGCAGCTTGCAACCACCTCTGTGTGGGAGCACTATGGAAAAGTATCGAGGGTCTTCATGCCTGCACATGAATTGCCATTTTCAAATCCATTTTCCCTAGATACAACTCATGTTAAATTCCACAGAACAATGAGACTCTGTTAGTGTGAATGTGCTGGGTCCCCAAGCCTAAATTGCTGATGCAAATATAAAATAATAAGAAAATAGAAATTAATTCAGAAAAACAGAGATGCTTCTTAGATCCAAATTCACTTAGAATAATTAGACATACAGACATTTGTTTTGACATGTGACAGGCTGAAAAATTTTAGATTTGGAAAAAACATGGGGCAAGAATGTCATCTTCTCTGTGACCATCTAAGCTTCAGGCCACCATCTCCTAACTGCAAACTGGATAGGAACTGGCACCTGGTGTCCCCTCACCCCAGCCTGGCATTTTCTATCCGAGTCCAGACAGAGAGGAGTCTGTTAGGCCGAGTCAGAGTCAGGAAACCTCCACAGGAGTTCCAGACCTCACACAATCCGAATCATTCACACTGTGGAACACAGCCTGGACACACACAGGTAGAGGAGAAACTGCAATGGCATTCATAACAGCGTATACGGAATCAAATATGCATCACATCAAAGAAAAATGAGAGGATCAAAAAATGGTTTTAATTTGACCTTCTTCCTAATACCTAAGGTATTTAAGGACCTTCTTCCCTCCAAGCTACTTGCCATTTTTTTTGTATCTGTGCACAGTTGATGGCTACCCATCCCACTTGTAGCTCCCAAGCGACTCCGCCATTTCATGTTTGCTTGGCAAGATGCCGCTATCTGGGTCGTGCCTTTGCAGGTGGGCTGGTTGGTGGAGTTGACGGAGGCTGCCCATGTTGTAGAGTAGCGTGGTGTAGGTTCCTGGCTGACGGCTCCTCGGGTACACAAAAAGACATCAGCGGACGACCAAGCCCCTCTTCCACCCTCTGTCAATTAGTCTATCCCATCTGGCACTGCCTTCATTGGGGGCAAATGGCACTTTAATGCATACCGAGTGACCTAAATGGATCTATTTGCAGTGGCAGTTTAAACAAAAGAACAATAGCGAATGCCTCAGAAACCCACTGTGCGTGTGAAAGGGACAGCTCAACCAGAAGCAGAGGGACTTATTAATTTTGGCCCAGTTTATGAGTTTTACAGCAAGCGGATGTTATGGCCTTTAAGGGAGATCACATGGTTAAGTGCACACATGGAGCAGACCCACCACGTACCATCGGGTACTGAAACTGTTGCTGACAGACATTTTCTGGGGCTTGTGCCAAGAATGAAAATCTACTCCAAACATTGGCTCAGTGACGATGCTAACCACCCCTACCATTGACCATTTGGAAAAGTCTGTAAGATCTGAAATTCATGAAAAATCTTAGTAAAAATATGTAAACACAATGTCCCCAAAAAAAAACAAACAAATCTGTATCACTGTATCACTCTGCATTCATTTGCTTGCTTATTCGTCTGCAGCAACACAGTTTTCTTGTCACTCTGTAGGTGGGATGGCATTTCCAGCCAAAAGCCTCCCCTGCCAGGACAACAGAATTGAAAATATCCTTTTTTACCAGGGAGTATCATTGATCTGAGTTGCAGTGCAACAACAATGTGCCCCATTAAAGTGAACCCTGCAAGGTCTAAAATGCCTATCAGACATGTCTCCACATCATGAATTCCGTGGTGCTGTCATGAAACTTACATCATTCGTCTACAAGGGCAAACTTTTAAATTAATCATTGAAGTCAGGCTAAAAATATCTATTAGTACTACATAGTAATACTTAACTGCTATTCAGCTTCTTCAGAAATTCAACTGTCATTTTATTTCTTTAAAAAATTTTAGCTAGGGACCTTAAAACAGCTGTCAATATTGCTTGCAGCTAGCAAAAATGTACACCCTTTATAAATATTTACAAAATTTAAATATTTTTATTTATATATATAAATATATATTTATAAATATTCGAATGAGTTGAAAATAAAAATCATAACTGAGGCAATATGGGAAACATAATGCCAAGATTAACGTATCAATGGTGAGTTTTCCTGTTCTGAAATGATTCTGTGATGATAAAAAAAAAATCTTGGTATTTTTGGGTGTTTAAGACAGTTCTTAAGCGGTCTTTGTTACTACACTCATATTTATTTTCTCCACCCTGTGACACAGTATGGTAACACAGCCTTTCACAAGTATTACTTTACTGTTTATATGCTTAAATTTCTCTCTCTCATTTATTTATATATATATATATATATAAAACAGGGAAAATTTTAAGCAAAGACACACTGAAACACTTAAGTTCATAGCAAACAAAGCTCAACTCAAGGTATCGACATAAAATTTTGACAGTGTGACTAATCTGATATCGTGATGTGCCTCAAAATACTAAACTAAAATACTCTGTGCATTTACAAAATCAAACAAAAACATTAAATGTTCAGTTTACAGCCCAACAATAGCGCTCAATACTGCATATTGTTGTTTTTTCTAAAGTTACATTTGTACGTTGGTACATGGTGTGTCACGGTTTCAGTACCTCTTACAATATAACACGTTTACAGGACAAACTGACATCTCTGAATTTTATTTATTATCAAATATTAATTTTTATACAACTTTCAATCGACATGCTTCAACAGATGTTGGTTACCGCTTTATAAAATGTTTTTCTGCAGGAATTTTAAAGAAATATCGGTGTACACATCAAAACAATATGCGCGCTATGTTGATAAAATACTCATTTAAGGAATAATTAAAAAAAAAAAAAAAACATTTCCACGAGTCTTTCTTTCACAGCAGTGACGATTCCGTCAAACAATCCCATCATAATCATAAAGCATAGACACATGAATACAGACATGAGCCTCAAAAGTTCAGGTGAGCTTTCATTTAAATCAATTCAGATTATCTAACGGCTGTCAAATAACGTATGCATCAACAAACACTGTTAGATCTTGTGGGTTTGCAATGGTTTGCGAACACCCACTGCGGACAAGCCTGACTAGCACAAAGCTTAAATGGCATCATCACATTCATCACAGCAACTTCACAGCTTCCCGATTACTGCTGTACTTTCAGATGGACATGACATTGCATGGATTTAACAAACGAAAAACTTAAGAAAAACGGATTATATGAAATGACAGCTGTGTGCCAAAGTTTTCTTGAACTATTGTAAAGTATGAGAAAGATTAATCTCTCTATCGTTTCCCTTGCTTCATACGTGGTTTTCGGTTCTTGCCACTCTTGGCAGTCGATCCAAATCCTTTACCCTTCTTTCCAGAGAAATTACCCTTGCGTCCCTTCTTGCCAGATCCTTTCTTCCTTTTGGAGCCAGATTCCACGTCTTCTTCTCTCATTTGTTTGTTCACTGCCTTGGTAATGTCAAGACGGGGTTTTTTGCTGTCCATAACTTTCAAGATGTCCAGCTGTTTTTGCTTTTCGGTGGAGAAATCGCCGATAAGAGGCTGGAACTTTCTTTTCTTTCCAGTGTTTTTTGGCGCTTTCTCCTTGGGCAGGCGGTCTTGAAATTTACCCACTGAAGCGGTGGACACTTTAGCCACTTGCACGGCTTTCCCCAGTTCAGATTTAGACTGCTGGTCGGTCGGTGCAAGACCCACCCCGGGTACTTTTATCTTCTGTGCCCTGGCGATGTTCCTCAAACGATTTAATTCGTTCTTTGCCACTCTCTCCTTCTTGGCCTTCATCCGCTTCGCAAACTGGTCCTCATTTGGATCCGAGCTCTCGGGAACCTCGATCAGCCACTCTTTGGTGTCATCGTTAGCACGCTTGTAGCCCCATCGTCTTCTCCATTCCTTGTGCACGTCGTCCCACACCAGGTTCGTCTTCTTTTTCTTCTGGATCCCCTTCAACTTTGCAAATTCCTCCCATTTTGTCGGGGGCCTAGGTTTCGGCGCTGGCTTTTCCCTCGGCAGTCGAGTGGTTGGTTCGGGTAGTTTTGCAACTATAACCTCATCTACTCTTTCAGTAGGCAGTTTCCAGATCTCGTTGATGAGCAGTTGCGTGTTGTCCCGGGCCAGTGAGCACAGAAAGTCCTCCTTTTTCTTCTGTCTGAACTCTCGTGCATCAGGCGGATTCTTGTCAAAAGCAAGCAGGTTGCCTAGGTCAAATTCGAGATCTAGCTCTTTGTGCACTGTGATACTTTTGAGCTTTTCCGCTTCATCTTTCTCAGCTTTAGCCAGCACGTCTTCTATACTGCAAGCCGCCATTTTGAACCATGATATACATCTCCCACGTGCGTACATGCGCACCTCTTATGACACACAAAAGTTGAAAGGTTACAATAATCGCTTCCGGGATGTCATTTATTTTGTCACAACGTTTTCAGATACCGCCACGAGATGGAGGTATTGGAGTATTCACAGAGTCAAGTTTACAGCGTTCTACACACAACACGACCGACATCAAATTGAAACGATGGTGCATTTTTTTCTGCAGGTTTATGGTTTATAGTCTTTCTGATAAACGCTGGACAGTGTTTAACAAAGCAAGATGCATAAAAATAAATACCGCACGTGCACATTAATCGAAGCAGATAATGTAATCAGCTTTAGGTTCTCTCAGATTGGACCTGTTATTTAATAAAAATGTTCAAAATATTTAAATTTTCTACAAATGGCAGGCTTATTGTCATTCTATGAGTTTAACTGCTAAAATATAGCATTAATATGTTAGATAAAATGTCACTCATTGAGGTATTGCAACTGTTGAAAAAAAAATACAAATTTGTATTCACTTTAATTTATTAGGTGAAGTGACGTCCATTCCAGAGTGGAATCCATGTACAGCATAGTGTGTCGGTCTTAATTAGTTATTATCATACATGTCAATCACATGCCATGCTACAGACCTCAACGGAAGGGAGAACAAGCAATATGGACATTTGGCCCTCTGATGCAGCATGAAGATTAAGGATTGCCAACCCCAAAAAATCTCTGATTGCTGCTGTCACAGCTGCAGTGAGTTCTAGAAATCTGTCAGCACAATGTAGATTCTGTACAGTCATAGCTGAACATAATCTACCTGCCCAGTCTTATTGATCTGTCACTCAATCAATACTTGAGTCTGTCATGTAGAATTTTTTGGTGAATACATCCCCTCCCTCACAACAACCAGGGAAAATGTGTTCCACTTAAGAAAAAAAAAAGATGAGGTAATTCTGAACACACTCCTAATGAATTGTGATTTTCACAGAATTTAGAACATTTAGAAACAAACCACAGTTCCATTGTTAAATTTTTAAAAGTGAGTTTCAAACAAGTGTGTGAAGGGAAAAAAAGAACAGCAAAACGTTGCTAAAAACAATAAATATCCGAGCTGAATTTTTCGATGAGGTAACTGAAAATTGAACTCCAGTGAAATTTTAGCTCCCTTTTTATTGGTTGAAATATTGGAACTGAATTTATTAAGAGGTGATATGCAGGTTATTGCCAATACACTAGCACATTTTAGACCAAAAAACAGCTTTTAAGAAATTTTCTGGCATAAAACATTTCCCCCTTGAGCCTGTAATGTCAGAATATCAGGACTTTGTGAATATTTATGAGATAAGGTGAGTATACAGTTGTGTTCTGATCTCAAAGGTCCTGTTACATAGGCTGTCACTGCTAGTGCTATCCTCACCGGGGGACTGAGTTAATTTATCATTCTCTCTTTAAGATTTTAGTTTGTTGTTTTATACAGACAACCCATGACAAGGAATAACCAATAATTTATTTATTTTGATTTAGATGTTAAAGTCTTCTCACCTAACACAAACTTTTTTATTGAGATGACTTCTGTGGTTTCCAGTCTTATCACTCAGAGTGACCACACGTGGTTTTAAACATTTATTATTTATTGAATGTTGTTTGACACACAATTCTTTTGTGTGGGGGTAGAGTTGACAAGTCATTCAGATGGAATACCAGTGAAAATGTAAATCTAGGCCTGCTTGTACCACTCATATGCACAGTGACTGGCTTTCAACATGTACGATAATAAAACAGAAACAAATAGTCTACATTTGTTGTACTGAATCCTGGAACTGACATACTGAATGAAGCCAGATAAAGGTTGCTCATAAAGAAGCAGAAGCTACATATGCGGCTGCAAGGGGAAATATGAGTCCAAACGCTTTGATTGATTACAAGCAAGCTCCAGCAAAACAGCGTGAAAATGGCTTTTTCATTGTCATGTTGCCTCATTTGTACACAGCCCAAATAGAGGCAGTTCCCTCACCTGGAGAGATGGCCTTTTATTGCCTTTAGAAGAACATCAGTTCTCACTCTTGTCAGATTGTGATATATTGTTTGGGAATCTCATATCAGTTGCCCTCAGATACCTACGACTTTAATTCTATTTTTGTACATTTATCCAAAATAATGGTACTTTATGCAGAACAATGCTAACCCTGCAATGTATTCAACAGGATATAACCAAGCTACCAAGACAGTGCATCAGATCAAAACTTTTCACTTTCATCTAATTTGGTCTTTAACATAAGTGTGGTCTCAGATTAGCCTAGTGTCAGGTCTCTTTGAAAAATAAAATCAAGAAAACATAAAGCCAGCAACAGGAGAGTGTGCCGTGCAAGAGGAAGGCGGATCCCCTGCTCCAAATAGAAACATGGTAACCAAAGACTTCTATTTCATGAACTCTACGATCTGTCTGTTTGCCTCCATCATGTGGCCTCTCGCTTTCTGACTCAGGTACAGCCTCTCTGGGAGCTGCTGTTGTGTATCATTCCCATTAGTCCCACTCTTACAGTAGAGGTAATTATTTCCATCAGGGCACAACAGAAGAGCTTTGAAGACGCATCCTCGTCCTTAGGAAGTGAGCTCATTGCACGGGTGCAGATTTAGAGGTAGCTCATGCTCTTGAAGTCCCGCACTTAATCAGTTTGGTGCAAGGGTGCTGCACGTGATTCCTCTTTTTGCCGGGACTGCAGGCAAGCACTAGGGAACAGTGCATCAATGGAAAGGGAAAGGGCAACTCTTCTTGCAGTACAATTTTTGCTTTTTATTTGCAGCTCATTACAGAGTCAAATTGCGTTCTTTCTTCTGGCAGTTTCTGCCGAATCGTGGCACAACGAGGTAATGACGCAAAGCGAAATGGTAAAATGACCAGCACTGTATGTAAGTGGGTGATTCAGGATGATGGGAAGCCTCTTTTAATCAAAACACATTTGAAGGGACTATTGTGACACAGATTGTCATGCCGAGTAAATCATGGCTCAAAAGGCCATTACATTTGCAGAATAAGTAATATTCACAACTGCATTATTGTCTTCCACATACAAATCCTGTATTTGTCAAATCGTTCTGTAAAAAAAAAAAAAAAAAAAAAAAACTAAACAAAACAAAACAAAGCAAAAAACCCACCATGCCTGTTTGCAAATTCTGTTCAGTATGTGCAGGTTCTCAGACACAGATTTAGAGAAGAAATATTTAGCTGTGAATAAGAAAAACAGAAGAGGGAAGATTTAAACAAGCGAACTACAGACTGAAGTTCATACATGGGAGCCAAGCTTTCAAAGGTGAGGTTGCACTGACTTTATTTGTAATGGACAACTCTGTACCTAAAATAATGTTAGCAGTGACTATGCACACTTCCTGCATTAATACGTCTTCTCACCTCAGTGTAGAAGAGGGGTAAGGGAGCTCAGGACATGGTGAGACACAGCTTTACCCAGTGACAACTATCTGAGAAGACAGGTAGAAGAGGCACTGAGAGAAACTCCACAAGAGTTTGTCAGTTTTGGAAAGTGCAATTTCCCGGATGCCCTTTTAGGATCTCCATAGCTTGAGACAGTCAGTGTAATCTTCTAGAGTGTCACTATACTCTGCATGATCAATGGTCTTCTCTGTTCTTTGCTTGGCTCTGTTCATTTGGCTAAGACCTGAGCAATGAGACTCACTACACTAACTTAAAAAGCACAAATACAGCAGATCCAAATACGTTGAATGGGGTAGAAAAATGAACAGAACAAGAGAAATGACACTGATACCAAAAATATGGAACTCAGATTTTTTTTTTTGCTGTTTCTTTTTGGTACGTGTGTTGACAGAGTAATTAATATTACTCTAATAGGATGCGTGGTTGATATGCCTGCCTGGTTAGAAGCCTTGGATAAGATGCAATCTACTTTATAGAGAGACAGTCTCACTGAATAAGCAGTGCTTTATTAGAAGACCTTGCAATAAACAGTAAACCTGTCCAAGCCTGGTGAAATTGTGAAATATTGCTGACATTTCTGCGTCTCGCAACTTTTGAGTTTCATTTAATTGAATCTCGGAAGTCAAATCATTCAGTTGTTTAACTGAGCAAAAACAAATGACATGAATAGAGAAATCAG
This sequence comes from Megalops cyprinoides, assembly GCF_013368585.1. Taxonomy (NCBI): domain Eukaryota; kingdom Metazoa; phylum Chordata; class Actinopteri; order Elopiformes; family Megalopidae; genus Megalops; species Megalops cyprinoides. Next base: position 17,684,092 of record NC_050584.1, read on the forward strand.
CACTTCGTTTGGGATGCACGGCACCCACGGTTTAAGCTTGTGAAAAGCAATAAGGTGACGTAAAATCAGTTATGCCTTTTTGAGTCATTTATAGCAATGACCTTCAAGCACTCATCACACCTGAAGGGGGTGAGGATGTAGCTATTAAAGTTGATGCGGATGCCCTCGTGGCTCATAGGCGTATGATTACGCTCCTTCTATTGTGTTGAACTCAGTATGCCTCAGTCCTGAAACACCAGAAGCAGTGTGTATTGTGCAGGGCGGCACTTAGCTATAGAAACAGGCCTGTTAATGTATGTTTGAAAATGTTGTGATCTCCCACCAACCGTCATGTACTGGAATGGAGCACAAGCTGCATTGTTTTATTTTTGGGCTGCGCTAATTATATCCGGCATTAAAGTCTTCCTGCGAGAGCGAAGGTGCTGACAGCCATTGAAATGAGACCAAAAATGACGTTTCTATCTGTGCCTGCAGGTAGCGCGCTGGTGAACGTCCTAATGAATAGCTGGCAGACCCAGCTGACGCATGTTCGCCCGCTGCGTCTACAGCATCACAGAAAGGTATGGGAAGAGCTCTTTTGTCTTATCCAAAGCACTCCATTTCTCGTTGGATGCGTCTGTCAGTCGGTGCGATTCTCTGCGGTGTGGTTTGTGTAAACTCCATTGCCTTCGGGCGCTCTGTGCGCCCCTCCCCCACGCTGCCATGAATCTAATCACTACTGGGGTCAGCAGAGGTCTGCTGAAACGCATACTTATTAGGTGCATCGCACAGTCAATTCTGTTTTGTCTAAACCCACTCATGAATATTAAACACCCGAGGACATTTCCGTTAAATCAAAAACCCTGGTTCATTCCTCTAAATAAGCATAAACAACAAATGGATTTAATTAGACATGCCTAGACATGCCCCACAGCAGTACATGCATGTTTGCAGTAGTTTATATTTAGTGGACCTGATGTCATACTATTCTTAGCAGGTCTCTATAGATAAATTTCATGATTCCCCTTCCCATGGCACAAAGTGTTTTTTTTTTTTCTTGGCTTCTTAAAGGAATCCAAATATCTCAAAAACTGGCTATGCCTTGCTTTTTTGATTGGCATATCTGATAATGGATTTTAAACCTATTTTTTTTAAGTGATTCCAGCTCCCAGTCCTGCCTCTCAAACAAACACCATTAGTCATATGTAAGTCATAATAAAATTTACAGCCTTCTGTATTTTGTGTTAAGCACTGAATGTTACGGAACATGTCAACCCCTGCGAATTATCGGTGCTGAGAGTGTTTATTCCTTGGTTAAGGTCAAACTGTCATGCATAGCTGGCGGGATTAGCCGTCTTCCACAGGCTCACACTGTAACACCTTGTGACTGGTGGCACCTTGGATGAGCGCTCTGAATTGTGATCTATGAATCACTGAATCGCGGATGTCAGATATGCGGAGGCTAAGTATTCTGAAATAAGCCTTCAGCTTTGCACTTGCCTGGGTGACATATTGTAGCTGACCCGTTGTAACCTGGAGAAAAAGAGAAGATAAAAGGGGGAAATGGGGGGAGAGGATATTTCATTGCAGGGCCCAAGATGGAATGAAAGTGACTCAGTGTAGTCAGATTGATGATATCCTCACTGGTCTTACAAATATAGAAGGGAATCTTGTTACATAAATAGAAAAGTTAACTGACCCACTTTTGTCTGATTTTTTTTGTGCCTGCCAAAAGCAGAGAACCACCATTCTTTACTGTATGATGTGTACTTGGATGAGAGGTCAAACCTTTTAAAATATTGTGTGATCCCCACAGCATCAGCAAACAGATCTATTTCTTACAGCTTTATCTTTTTACATTTATCTCAACCATTTGATTTTGTTTTTGAACTCCAACATAGTACCAAGGTGTGATTATAACATTTGATTGATTCATGTGCTTTGTCAGTTGAATTTGATTCTGGGCAGTGTATGTATTTTTCTTACATCGGATGTTATTTCTCTTATGGATCACGGAGAGGGGAAAACTGAGGATCACTAAAATGAGAGACAAACCTAGTGATCATTTATTTAATAGCTAAGGTAAATATTCTGCAGGCCAATATCATCATATACTACCAAATGAAGTTGATTTTTAAGAATTTATTGTTCTTGATGGTGGAATGAAATCATGCAAAACAGAACAAGATTAATTTCTTCTTCTCAATGTTACAATGGAATACAGCGCTTGTATTCTCACTCATGAGAACATGGACCCTCAGTCCTTTGTGGAGGTGAAAAATGGGGGTTAGTTTAGTGGTTATCAAACTATACACCATTGCCATTAAAGTAATTTACCCTGCTTTGACCTAGAAGTTGCTAAACATGAAGAAAACATGCATATGTAAAAATGAACTAAGCAGGCGACAAGAATGCTTGGATTCATATGTCTCCTAGTACTCCAAAATCTGAGAAATATCTACTTGCGCAGTTAACCTACAGATTCATAAGAGTGTTGCATCAATTTAATAAGTGTCGTCAGGATTCTGAGATCTCAGTGTCTTACTTGAACAATGTTCACATTGTACTGCAACACTTTTTATTTGGAAAGAAGAGACCCATATTCCTCAGAGGATGTTGTTTTCTCCAGCGACAATGAAATGAAAGAGGAAGCCATTAGTGGTTGTGTCTGGCTTTGAAAAGGGCTTAGACACAATGCATACGCATTTCTTTTGCAAAGACCACAGTGGCGCCTTTCAGATTCCCTAGTGCCAGAACAGAGCTGAGCAGTCCCTAGCAGGGCTGGAGGAATCCAGCTGTCTGAGGTGAAACCCAGATGAAGCCAAGATGGAGGGACCTGGCTATCTGAGGATCCCACATGAAACCAAGAGGCTTCACTGCCAGAGAGAATGGAACCTCAGACTGCCTGTGTGAATACAGACAGGAAGTGCAGACTATGGAACAGCCAGTTTCTGAACTGGTTGACTTTGGTTAGTGTTATGAAGACTATAAAACTAAAAAAATATGGTGTTTTGTCAGCAGAAAGCACTTTTCTGCTGTGCGGTGGGTCTTGGGCGCTATATGTTACAAAGCCAATCTAAACAGCTTTTCTCCAAACATTTCATGTGCTAGGTGATAGAGTAATTAAAATGAAATGTGAGATTCACTGTATTCAAATTCAGATTTTTTTCAGTGTTTTTTTTTTTTTTTTGCAGATTATGTCATTGTACTCGTTTGAGTATTGGATCACATGTTGTCAGTGAGCTTAAAATGCTTCTTGTAAGTAGATTGCTTACTTCTTTGAAGCAGAGTGACTGATTCTTACATCATTACTTCTTATAAATGGAGTGTACTGTGCATAGTTTCTAACCTTTCATTTAGGTCTTACATGATGAATCAAATTTTTAGCTGTCAGCACCTCATTGGTATTTGTTACTGCATGCCTTTCATATTATTATTTAGCAGCTGTTCAAAACGGTCATTTGCCAGCTCTTTATTCTTGACAGACAACATCCGCTGTTCTCAGTATTTAAGTGCTGGGCAATGAGTTTGTGCCACGATTTCCTTCCTGTGGCACATCGGTGTGGTTGACACATTTGTCATAGCGATCGAGAGGCAAATGAAACGGAAGAAGGCATCCCACCCGGCACGAAGTTCTGCAGAGTGTGCTGAGTGCGGTTCGGGCTGCAAGGGGATGTGGATTCTGGGAGCTTGTGCCTTGCTCCGACCGAGGGCTTCATGCCATTGTCCCTCACCCCCCCCCAGAGACCCCCTGCCCTGGCTCCTGACATGTGTCATTCCAGACCACTCCATCTGGCGGATCGTGATGGCTGCAGATGCCAGCCGCTGCTCTGTGGGGGGAAGCTGGCCTCAGTTCTGAAGTCTGGCTAAAACTGACAGTGCGGCAGGGTTTCACCAGGAGAGTCACCGTTTCCTTTCAGCTTAAATGTGCACTGGGCATCGGGAGAGCAGTGCATCGCTCCACTCACGCATGTATGATTTTAGAAAAGTGGCATTCCTGGACTCTGGATATTGACCGAATTTGACCAAATTGACAATTTGATTAATGGGCTGTTCATGAATGAAAGTGACATACTCAAGCACCTTTTACTACAACATAAGTCCATTGATGCAACTAATGAGGTGATTTACCCTGTAGGAGTTAAGCCTGGTAAAAATCAAGAAAGAAGAACACACGGGGGCAACAATATGTACAAATAATCAAGACAATAATGTCTCACAGCCATCAGTATGTTGGAAGCTGGACTGAGTCAGCACATTATTTCTTGGCATCTGGGCTGTTCACAGTCAGCATATTCTATCCTGGCAAACTGGTACATCCAAAAACAATCCGTCACCGGTTGGGTTAACGGGGACATCACATGTCACAACACTTCACAAAGACTGAGACATTATCATGCTCCATCTTTGTGACCAGTGAATGTTTCAGCATCGCCTATTCCACTGCATCAGAAAGGCCACTGCTTCAGTGTTGGCATCAGCACCAGCAATACGGCTATGAGGAGACAGCGACATAGCAATTATTTGCAGACCAGATACCTACATGGGTACCAACTGTTCACCAAGGTAAATTGACTAAACAGAACGAGATATCAGCTGTAATGACATCTCACTTGCAATACAGCCAAGTCCCTTTTAGAGATAAATGAAGACCTGCTGAAAGCCATCTTAATGGATGGATTATTGTTGACTAATGTGATGTGAGCACACAATGGTTACCTGAAGCTACTCAAACATATCGCAGTCAAGCAGGATTGATCAGTTAATAAAAATGACTCAACATTTGAGAAATCTCCTTGCATACATGCATAAATAAAATTTCTATTGAATTGCTTCTATGAATTTCTAGTGAAAATCTTTTCACACTCAGTATAGAATGGGATGTGAATGTGATTAAAACTAAAACCTTAGAGGTTAGATCCCAGCTGTTCTCAGCTATATTTATGTGAAAAGGAATAGTCAGTACACCTTTCCCCTGGGGTTTGATAAGTATAAAATGACAATTATTCTTCCTTCATTTATATCCAGTTGTGGGTTTTAAGAAAAAAAAATTCTACCTTCTATGGTACGTTGCATGTGTCATATTGTTTTGAAGAAATGTTCACGGTGCCTGGTTTTCCTATAATTGGACCCTGTTCTGCTGACGTCACAGGAAGAAACTGGAAGTGAATGAGGTTTTTCATTATTCTCATTATAAATGTGGACCAAGTGAATGCTGCATCTGTTTAAAAATGAAGCAAGGGCTGTCACACCGCGCTTTCTGCAGAGATCTGTGCTTTTTCTGTAAGACATAAATCATTGTTCTCATTTAAGGCAAAGAAATAGTTGCTACTCACTACATTTCTTCCAGTAATTATGATGATTTACATTCATATATCTACTTTGATGTCAGGGATGTGCAGCACAGTATTTCACACAACACTAGGATGTATTTCAAACTCTAAATGACCTACTCATTACTGTATGCTTCCTTAAGGGGATATGAAAGTGTCTTTAAAGAGTGTCATCACTATAAAGTCACTATATCGGTACATTCTATTGTGTTAGAAGCAGTCTTTAGATTTCTACAATTTGTCAAGCTCCCTAAGAATAGTTTATGAAATTAAAATATAAGCTACGACATAAAAAATTGTAAGAAAACAGTGAATTTTTTTTCCCAATACAATCCCCTTTCAATTGCATGTCAGATTCTGTCACAGAAATGGTCCTTGTGTTCTTAGAATAGGCATGGTTTAATAATCAAGCTAAACTACAATTGTCACGCCTAATTTGATCTTCAACAGTCTCTTAAAAGGAATTTAATCTATGTTCAGTTACTTGTCAACGTGACAAAATATCTACAATCTTATTAAAAGACTAAATGATTAGCAGCAATTACCAGCTTTTAGAGCTAAAGTTTTAAATTTTTAAAAGCTAGACATTTTGTCTTTTGTAAAGTGGCAGGCAGAATCTTTCATTTAGAAAGCATTACTAAAATATCTCTGATGTGTTCAATTTTACATGGACAGTAAATAACTGAGAGATGGAAGCAGCAGGTACCTCAGGTTGAAACTTGAGAAAGTTTTTTGAGTAGGCTAGTGTAATCCACTGAACATTAAAAAATATGAGGAGTGTTGGTGGAAGTGGTTCTTTTTGATGTTTTCATAAGTGACAATAATTTAAAAACGTGGAACACTACTCAGCTGTTCATTGAACAGGAAATAAGAAAACACATTCAGTTTAGTGCTACCCAGACTTTCTGTGATTTCACGTTGAAAGCTGTAGCTGCCATTTATTTTCAAATCCCAGTTTGTTTCAGCTGAGGGTTTGGAGAAGAGGTGGGAATTTAGCCATATGCTCACATAAGTTACATTCACACTGAAAGATATGATTTTATAAAAGTCAATATCTAATTAAATATATATCTATATCCTCCACCCCCAGAAATAGCCCTGATTTGGTGCACAAAAATGAAAAAGGGTAACATTTGGTTTTGAGCCTACGGTGACCTTTGATCATCTCGGCAAACTCAAAGTGAATGACCCCTCACAATAATAATAATAATAAAAGCACCTGTGTAAAAATATCATCACTTTTCCAAAAACTAAAACAGCCTCTCCATGCCCTCCAGTGTATGTACCCGAGAGAATGAAGGGAGTCTGCTGAAAAGAGGCACTCAGGATGCTGAGGGTAAGGGGATGAGAAGTCTCCTTAGTGCTGTTAGCATAACAGTCAGCTGAGGTCACAGCACCTTGTTATGCTGAAAGCAGACAAGCCATTAGGGCCTATGAAATGCATAAAAACCCTGCCTCCTTTATTCACGCAGCCATAAATAACATATGATATCAATAAATGCAGATGAAGAGTGATGTTTAATTTTTTAAGATCCATTACCGCCGCACAAAGCGGAGGATGTTTTGTCAGTATGGCTGTATATAACTGGTTAACTGGCTACGTGGTTGGACTGCTCCCTCTGAGAACCAGCAGATGGTGGGTTCAGTCTCCTCCAGAGTCATACCAAAGGTATTCTGAGGATTGTCTCTCGGAACATAGAATTGTGTCACGTTTCTGCAGTGAACTGGGAACCTGCCTATGCTGTCCTGACCAGCCAGTTAACGTCACAAAAATCCTAGAGCTCGGCCCAGCACATTCTCCACTGTGCCTGTATTTAGGAGTGGACAATCTGGCGATGCAGCTAAGATGACCAAATAGATGTTGATGCAGGATATGTCTGCACGGGTCTTGGTGAATTAATAATATTTAAGTTATTGTAAAAAAAAATTATTAAATCAATCATACCAGAGTTGAGCTTAAAAATGGCATTTTCTGTCTGTGAATCTAATGCACATACCAAATAACACAGCGTTTCAGTGAAAGATAAAAGCCTGCTATACTAGAGCTTTGATTTATATCCTTTAATTGGACAGAACAGAACACCTGCAGGCTTTGAAACAGACCCCCTGTCAGTTTTAGTACTAGATGCAGGAACAAATACTTAAAAAAAGAACAGCCTGAAGGAAATCCAAGCGTCTACATACAATTTCCCTTGGCATGAAAGGATTTACTCCCCTGCATTCCAAATTGTGTGTTTTTTTTTTTAGATTTTATATATTATTAATATGGAAGATAAATCTTTTGCAAGAAAGCATGTATTTTCTCAGATACTTTGATCAAATGTAGCGCTGCAGATTTTGTCCATTTAACTTTGTATTTAGTTTTTTTTTTTCTACTGTGTTGAATACTGCTGACGCCATCTTATGCATACAGTATCAGGACATTAATATGAAATGATATGTGCAGAGCAAAAGCATCCATTATCACAGAGACAGACATAGCAATCCTTTCCTGCCTTTTCTGCTGTTCTCCTGTTGATTCCATTTGCTATGAAACGCACTAGAGTCTGACCGGGCTGTCTGCCCTCTGCCCTTAAAACAGGGCTGTCCTTTTTTGGGCCTGAGTAACAGTTTTTAAGGCAAAAATGCAAGCCTCCATCACCAGTGTTTCCTTCCCAAAGACAGACTGCCTGGAGTCTCTTTCAATTGATGGATATTTTAATTTATATATATATTTATATTACCAAGCCTAGCTTCACACTTCATTGCCAGAGTCTTACGGAATGGTTCTGCTGCTGGAATACATGAGGTGTGGAAGGAGAGACCTGCATGTCTTTCTGCACAATCTGATCAGACCCCTGGAGCAGAAACAGTGTGAGGTTAAGAATCCTTGAGGCAACATTCCAAGTTTTTATTGTGACATGTGGCAGCATTTCCCATTCACTCCATGCTGTGGACTGGAAGGTCAGGCTTTTTAGACAAATATGTAATTGGCTCCAATTGGAACGATTAATTGGGGGGGGGCTGTCCTCCAGCCAGCTTTTCCATCATGTGGCCTAAATCAAGATGCTCCACCCACTGTGGGGCAAATTAAATCTGTCTACAAAGGTTTCGGCCATATGCCAACGACGTGACCTGAGATCACCATACCCTGATTTATATATGTAGGAACATTGGGACCGCCTGACTGTCTCTCACTGTACGTCTCGTATCTTTACCCCAGATTAGCCCAACAAATTTCCATCTTTACCTTTAGATGTTGACAGCAAGTGTACACTACTTTTCAACTACAAACACTTTGCAAAATGTCATTCAAGCTTTCATCATTATATCTTTATTACTCTTTGTTCATCTGGGTAGATATTAGTCAATCATATTTTTCATAAACAGCTTTCTTTATGTCCTTGAAGTCTTGTTACTCTTTTCATTTCAAAGCACACTGGGGCCATATGAATAACTAGCAGCTGGTCAAAAGTTTCTTCCTGTCAACAACTGAGAACGGTACATTGAAGCTTGTCTCATCACAGATGCTTGTGGTGATCTGTCACTTAGCTTGAAAATTAGTTTACATACATCAGGATTCAACTCCCCGATGGCATCGCAATGCACAAATTTTTAATTTCCCTGCAGATTTTTATATTTATGTTGGCTAATTTATCTTGATGAAATAAGCTACCTATGCAAATAGGATTAACTATATGAATGCAAATGTACTTGTTGCTATTCTAAACATTTTTTTCTTAAGTTAATACACATTCATATATTGATCCAAAATTTTCAAAAGTCTTCAATTCAGCTGGCTTTTTAAAGTTTTGGATTGATTACTTGCTGCTCTCAGCACTCGTACAAGCCTTTTTCTTCTCTTTATACTGATATATTGATATTTGGGTTGCTGAAGTAGCTGCTACTACAATTGGCTTCCTGATTTACTTAAAAATGGTGCAAGATTGGACTAGTGGGTACTTCCTGGCTAGTTACATTACTGCACTGTTTTTTTTTCCTTTCAAATGCTATAGTATTGCAATGTAACTTTGTAGCTAACTGCTTTGTAGATAAAAGGTTATACAAGATAACACAGGGATTATGAGGGAATGAATTTATATGGTCATTCTTCTTCACTTTATGATTATTATCATTAGAAGCAGTATTATCATCATCATCATCATCATCATTAACATCACCGTTATCATCAAAGAGCTAAGAAATAGGAACAGAAGAGACAAAAATAGAACAGACTTCTTGCAAAATAAAAATAAAATGATGAAACGATGATATCATCACAGAGATAATGTGTCACCATCCAGGATTCCAACCCACAGCTCTCAGGTTCAGGGGCCCATGTGCAGCCAACTTCTCCCCACAGCTCCCCCCAGTTTCACATCACTGTTCTGTCTTAATCTACATGTGCCAGTGTTGCTGGGGTAAAGAGAGCTTTACCATATGCTGACTGGGGAGTAAAGAGAAGACATGGTGATTACAAATGGCAAGTGTCAGTTCAATGTCATTGTGCACCATTCAGTCCAAGTGCTTTTCTGCGCTCTGAGGTTTCTGCCAACAGTCAACAGGGCTGGCTCTCAATGGTTTCAAGGAATGTAGCCAAGTTTTTATCACCAAGGACATTGGTTGGGGAGAAAGGAGAGAACTGCACACTTCCTGGAACCTTAGATATCACATTTTCATACAATTGGTGGTGCTTCTGGTGGCAACAAGATAATCGGACTTTGTTTCAAACAATGCATTAGCTTGTTGTTCAAAGGCTGCATGTATTCACCGGATCAATTGAGAGTTAATGTCTGAAAACATATTAAAACCATCTAAGCAATTTTATCAAAAACATCCAGTGTTGATCTGCCTTAATTCATTTATGCTAAACATCTATTTTATTTCTTAGATTAAATATTATTCAGAGATTCAACTGTGACTCAGTTTATAAACCTTGTAAGTCCCCTGTTATGACTAATATACAGCGTGTCAATACTTCTTGGCACAGACACAGACGGAGAATAAGTATGTTATTATCCAATCACTTCAAACAGCCCGAGGTGATATTCTTCTCTGGCAACTTTATCTGATCTAGAACAAAAATAAAAAAGGAAACAATAAGTATGCAAATGTTTAGAATGCAATTACATCCTAGAGGGAATGCCCCATAAAGATCCACTTTCAAATCACCGAGCTGCTGTAATAATGATATGCTCCTTTAGTGATGAAACATTTACCAACAGGACTGATCATCAAGGTTAGGTATTACTCGTGTCTTAAATAGTTCACTGGTCCACATATGTATAATTGTGCAATTATTACGTTTTATTTATAAAGACATGGAAAATATCCTGTGACCCTTATTTACCACAGAAGAGAAAATTACAGCCGAAGACAAAATGCAGATTGTGGATTGCAAATGATAAACTGAAAGAGGGATGATTAAAAACTAACGTTTTTTTTTTTAAATAATTGTTATTGAAATGCAGCATATATTTAATCTGCCCTGCAGACAGATACAGAGCATGGGATACTCTCAGTGTATCAGAATTGACATTGGCATCAGTGGAACAGGTTAGCGTACGTTTTCTATTTGAGTAATAATAGAACTGTTTTAAGTTTAATTTCCCTGGATGTCTTGCAATGGAAATTTATGAGATGGTTGTCTTGCATAACAGAACAGTAGACACGCATTTAATTAGATGGAGCCTGTCATAATTACGCAGTACATGTACAAACTGACATGTTCTTGTTGTGGTAGAGAGATCTGCATAGCATATACAAGTAGATATGGTTTCATTGTCGGCCTTTCAGTCCTCTGCAGTATCAGTAGAGATCATCTGTAGTATAAAAAAAGGAAACCTGAGTGTGACTCAAAGAAGAGCTTTGCTTAAGGCACACCAAAGACAGCTAACAAACCTTAATTAGCGGTCAACTGCTGAGAGAGATAACACTGGAGATAACACTAATTCTGCATGCCAAGAATATCTCACAAGGCCTATCACGGTGATGCAAGCTTCACCGTCAACATATTTTTATGACTGTCTAATTTGATGGTGTTAAACCCCAGGGAACCAAAGCAAATGGAATAAAGGGCTTCTCACTGGGTCTACAGTTTGACAAGTGACAAATTGGCCTTTTGAAGAACGAGCGCCAGTCATTATTTTGTTTTTTTTTTCAACCCCTGGGGACCAATCTCTTTCCATTTCTGTGACGTTTCAGAAAGTTAGATTCCACCCACTGACATTCCATTCAGTAAGAAGAGAGGGCAAGCATTAGAAGACTTAAAATACAATCCTTCAAAAAGTGAACAGTCACTTTCATGTTATAGAAAAAAGACAACCGTTTACCTTTGAGGATTAAAAGAGTGCTTTCTTTCTAGTTTTTTTTTTCATCAGATAGTCCTCTGCTAATTTGCTTGGAAACTTCTTTCAAATGCTTATTCAGATGGGAATATGTAATATTAACTTCAAATTAACTTAAAATCTTCTGTATTATAGATGCTGTCATTAGTTCTTCAACAGCCAACACCTTGTGAAGTTGTTACTTGGAAGTGTACATGACAAAAGAGGGACAGATGCCCACAGCCAACCTAATCGTACTGTGCTTGGTCCTATAAGGTCACATGAGGCACACAAAATTGAAAGCTTGTAAAATGGTTACACAGCATTCAGGGATAAGTGAATTGGGGTCATGGAGGCCTTAATGGAAGGCAGCAGTTTTATTCATAATACCATGAATATATGGATACAGCTGAGAGTTTCCAGATGTGGACTGAACACTTGCTCCTTTGAAGGTCACCCATACAGTATGGCCCTCATACATGTTTTGTCTTTCAGGTGGGTGTATAGGGATTCTCATTAATTCAACACATAAGACAATGACCCAGTGGCACGCACTGATAAATGTGGGTCTTTCCAGACGCCAAAGGGTGGAAATGTTTGCTGCGAGTGATACAAAATGGAGTTGTGGTATCTGGTCCGTTAGAGGAGCTCTGCAATCGCCCACTCAGTGATGCCACCTGCACCTGCTGAAATACGCACCCATTCAAGCCCTCTGCTCCACTTTGCTTGAAGCTAGCGCCAAAAAGTTAGCTGATCAATGTCCCTCTGTGATTAACATGAGAAGCACTTCTCCCGGACCTGTCACACTGCTACATTTGCTAATTGCAGGCACCGTGCACTGAAATGTCAGCTGTGCAGAACATGACAGATGCCCGGTTGCATAAAATTCAGAGCCACTCTCCTTTGCTATAAATAATTCAGATTACATATGTAACCCTTATTTTAAAAATCCCAGGGCAATGCTCTCTGTGTTCTGTCCTTTACTTTCACGTTAGGATCAACATTAAGGTGACTGTTTCCTAATCCTCTTTTTTAATCTGAAATATTATTCATCACCTACTGATGCCATTCCATAGGCTTCACACAAGTCATTAACGACCATGAGCCAAGCGGATGTAAGAAGCAACATTTATCATTGATTAAAACTACTACAACTGTTACTGTACCAACTCTTTGTCTCTCAGTAAACAGTAAACTACACAAAGCACTTCAAATACTTGTTTTGGAGGCTGCAGGTTGGTGTCATTGTGGACATTGTCATTTGAAATCATTGCATTAGTCTGCCATCCTGTTTGCCACCAGTCATTATGAGAGTGACTCCTTTCCTGGATTTATGTCAATGTTTTTTTCAGTATAGGAATTCTGTGAAGAGAAACATGTTTTTTTGAAGTGATTTATAATTAAAGACATTCTGCCCTTGACTACATAAGACATGTGATGACTCCCATAACCCGTCTCTGTACGATGACTGGGATACATGGGTAATATCGTTCAAGACTGATATGCATGCGGAAATACATACTGGCCCCTCGAGAGGAATTGTGCTGTTGTAGTTCCAAAGTGATCTTAACACAGGGAAAACACTTGCTACATCTTCTTTCTGGAACATGGTAATATGGCATTTTTAAACAGTTTTAATAGGTTTGCTTAGCCTGTGGGTAAACAGTTCTACTGTGAAAATTTTTGTTTTTGGCCAGTCACAGGGAAAATCACACACTTCAGTATGTTATAGAGACAATATTTTCTGAAATGATTGTTGAAGTTTAGCAGCTACATAGATAACATGAAAGGGAATATTGCACTTACAGATAGATGATATTTTTTCTGATCTTATTTATTTTTTTGATATCCATAATATAATTGAATTTAGGCACTAGTGTAGTGGGGTGATACATTTGTATACAGTGTTTTGTTCTGGAGGTTAAGTACAGCTATGTTTAAAATGGACAATTATTATTTTTTTTAATGTGTGTAATTAGTTTTCATGGTAATGTCCTCTTTAAATCAATGTAAACAAAAATACCACCATATAATACTACATTGATGTACATAGAAGAAAGTAAGCATTTTTTAAATGTGTTTTCTATGACATATGGAACAGAAATTGACCAGAGTATCTGAACAGACATAATCTGATTTTAACTCGAGCTTTCACTAAAACTTCAAAATTGGCACCAGGTAAGTTTTAAGTTGCTCTGACTGTAAATGGCAAAGACACTCGGGCAATTCTGCAGTGTCTTCTCTGGGAGTTAAAACGAGGGAGGAGAGGTGAGCCTTTTTACTGGGGAAAAAAGCGTGCGTTTGGCACCGATGACGCAGAAGGCTTGTTGTTGGCTATAAAGATGGTAGAAACCCCCACAATTACTCACAGGCACAAAGACGTTTCACTGCCATCCGTAATGAAGGAAGAAAGTGACATGTTCTTCGGGTGTGAGGACTGCAATTAAAATAAGGGGAGGTCAGCAGGAAAATTCCAAATAGACTTATTTCAAATTGGATTCTGTGTGGCAGATAAAGCGACGAGTAGAAAGGACACCTGTGTGACCTAAAAGGTCACCAGTGAAGGGAAGACAAACCTCTACTTCACTCCTGTAGCTGGTTTTAATGGGATTCCAGCTGTTGCTCAGGACTCCTGATAAATCAATTCCACATCAAACACCAGCACCCATCATTGTCACAGAATATTATACAGTACACATCGCTGGATTCTACCATTTACAAAATAAGAAATATGATTCTCATAAAGGCTTGGAGAGCTCACTTCAGTGACTCACAGATTATTAACAAACGATTATGTCTATTGATCTCAAATTCAAGGCAGAATAAATACATTTTTATGTATGATCCCCAGAGCTCTAGACCTCTTCAGTAAGGCATGTGATTAATGTATCTACCTTCTCTCGAAACAAGGGTATTGTCGGAAGCATGTCTACGGCTGATGGACATTATTTATATTTTGCACTGCAAATGAAGCAGATGAATCCATTCTTGAGGAATGCAGCTGATGGAGGCTATGCTGTTGGTTTCCAAATAGTATTGTCATGAGCACACGGGATGTGCATCTGTCTCTGACTACTGTTTCCACTGTCACACAGGCCTAGCTTTTGTTGGGAGATGACCGCAGGCCATGAATGCCTGATTTGTGTCTATGTCTTTCTGCTTCGATGGTGAGCTCACTGTCATTAACCTCAGTCAAACTATAGCATGCTCAGCAGGGCAAAAATGAGGCTACACATTATATCACAACTGTACACACACATACGCACATGCACACACACACACAACTACAGTGAACAAATGAATTCTAAAAACTGAAAATAGGGATTCACTATAGGAATACTTGTTAAGATTTAAGTATTTCTGCAGCATGTCTGCATTTTTCTTTTTTCTCCAGAGTCACTTCCAGTGAGGAACTACCATGTCTGAGGGAATCCCCGCCGTTTTGACCGGTAAACCCTGGCGTAGGTGTTGAAGGCACAGCTCAGTGAACTGCAGTAATCAGACCAAATTGAAAACCCCCTCTTTGCACTTTAATTACAATTTACTCTTTCCAAACTTTAATGAAAGGTGTTTTGTTCAATTAATAAATAATTTAACTTTGTGTTCCTCAAAACTCTTGCTCAAGTTTATCCAATAATGTTTGTTTTTCAATCAATTTTTGGAAAGATTAAAGAAGCCCATGTGTGCTGTCCCCAACCCACACATATATCAGTTCTAACACCTTTTATCAAGCTGTAAAGAGTTATTTCATGATTGGAATTACATTTCTTATGAACATGGCAGCACTGCAGCAAATCCCTTAAAGTTCAGTATAATGCCACAAAGGATTTAGGTTTCTAGTATGGAACTATATCTGTTTGCTTTTTAATGCAACGATGAGAGACACTAACTGGTGTAATCTCACATTAATATAAATGTTCTATGTTCTATGATATGAATATGTTTCTATGACCAGCGTTCTATTGTTTAACTTTGAACTACCTTTGCATTCAAACTGGTGAAATTCAAAATCAGGTACCCCAGGATACCTTGACCATAAATTTTGCCAAGATTTTATACACCAACTCTGACCATGACAAGCAAACAACTGCAAGCAGGGTTGAAAAAATCTAGTTAAAAAGTTTTTTCATCAAAAAACTTTGCGCTAAATAAGCTTAACATCGTTGTAGGCCTACTTTCATTGAAACGTGTAGAATTATTGCTTTGTTATTTTAAGGTCAAATTACTGTCCGAGTGGAAACATCTGAAATTCATTAACAAAAACTATTTTTATGTCAAAGTTTAATGCTGGCAAAAGCCACAAAAGGCAGGAAATTTGTGAAATTACCTCTGTTGTTATCTTGGCCTATACACTGCTAAGGCTTTTCAGCACACTGATTTGATACACGCTGTGATAATTAAGCTATTTTGCGTTTTTTTACCCAACATGTGCTCACCACTGGGCAGATTACTGAGGGCTCAAATGTTATTTCAAAAAGCGAAATATAAAGTCCTCAGAGGAATAAAGGAAATAAATGTGCAAGTATTTGGGTCCATGTGTACTGAGACATTATTGGCTGTATACAATTATGTGTATTATTACCTTCTAATAAATAAACATTTCAGTCACTATGCAAAAACAACTACATTAAGACTACATTGCCATTCAAAATTATATATAGACCAGGAGTAGGCTTAGTCTGGGTCTGGGAATTGTATTAGATGACACAATTATATTAAAAATAAAAATTATATTATATTAAAAATAAGATTCATAAATGGTCAAACCAGTCCACAAAATAACACACTGATTATGGTAAACTGTGTATTTCGAAGAAGAAATTAGCACATATCTGATGTCTAACTCACAGTGCATAGAAACTCATATTCATCCAACTTGAAGCACTCATTAGTGGACTGATTTTGAATATTGTGGAAATATTTAGATCAGATAGATTTCTGCTTATAATATCCTAGAAACATTTTGGACATGAATCCACATAATTTGGGGAAATAGACAATCATCACAAATAATGGCTTCAGTATCCATTTCAAGAAGAAGAAAATGTCAAGCAAATGACCATGCTGTGGCACTGTCACACGTGTTGTTATCTCCCTTTCTGCAATGCAGAAGCACATAAGCCTAAATGTATGGAAACAGTTAATGTGTACTAGTACTGCATTACCTGGCAGCTGTAAAGACAATCCTACGGGAAATCCAGTATTATACATATACTGAAGCTGTGTCCGTGTCACAGCAGAGTCATTTCACATACTTGCCTGAATACCGCTGTACTGGAAGACAGCACATACCTGCATTTTCCAGATTGTGTTTGTTGATTTGTTAGCCTGAAGTCAGATCTTACTGCTGGAGGACTGCTTAGTGTAAAGCCCTTTGCACACCAACCTGATGGCCCCTGACCAAGACTCTACATGTAGAATTAATGGAGACTAGACAGAACTGCCAAGCAAACTGGTTGCCAATATCAGCTCAGTCTCAGGACTGCTTTAACATTTGGTATTTGATCTCTGGCTCGTTACCTTCTGATGAATCACTTGACACAAAACATGGTGCTGATTATGGCTTCACTCTGGTTAATGTTTGCAGTGATGAAACTGCCATATTCAGCTGCAAACACAAAAGAGTCATGTAACTCAAACATAGCATAGCTTTATTTCCTCATCGAGGCAAAGTCAAGGAATGCAAATTATTTTATTAAAACCCCCAATAACAGTTGATAACTGCACATAAACACAAACTAATAATAGCCACTGACCACATACAAATAAGTGTCAGTGCTAAGCACACAGACAAGTGAGACAGCAAGTGCAATTAAAGTCCTGATTTTAAGACATCTTTTACAGCAGAAACGTACTGGTAATTAGTATTGACGTTAATATAAAATACATGTGTAGATTTCTTTTCAATTGTGATTCAGCTCCTTCAAGATACAAGTCCTTTTTCATCTGATGTGTCTACCCCCATAATAACATTTATACATACATGTGTAATTCAATACAAATAAAAAAAATGGAAAAAAACATTTAAGGAATTTCATAAGAATACAGCTGGATAGTTACTGAGGCAATTGTGGATTAAGTAACTTGCCAAAAGGTACAGCAGCAGTGCCCCAGTGGGGAATCAAACCTGCAACCTTTCGGTTACAAGCCCTGCTCCTTACGCCCACCACACTGCTGCCTCAGTTCATTCCATTAGTACAACGCTGGATGCATTTATGTTATGTGCTTTGGCTTTGGAGCCAAATGGATTGGATTAACAGTCAAATAATTGAAACAAACTGCTAATGTGCACAAGGGCAGTACAATTAGCTTTTTTAATGAAAGATTTTTTTGCTTTTCCATGTTTCATTACCATCTGTAAACACATGAGCTTCATCTCATTTATCCAGTTAATTTTAACTTTTAAAAAAACTGAATGGATGAAAGAGTTACAATGTTGTGCACTGTCTAGCAATGGTACACACGCAAATGCTTGTATTATTTATAATGAGCACAAATCGATTACTTCCTGCCTTTCAATAATAGTAAGCAGGAAATTAAAAGTACACCGAATATATTAATTTTAATAAAGCTAAAACATATACATAATTTTTGATTGTAATCATGCCAACAACTTTCTCAGTGTGTATGATATGCACTCATTCTATGCTACCATTTGTAAGGTGAACATCACACATGCACATCCTGGACTTATACAGGACATTGTAATTCAGTGCATTGATAAGGACTGGTCTGTGAATGAATTTGCCATTGGTGACATTTACCTCTAATTGACTATTGACGCTCTATGTCACACAATCCGGAACAAGATGTCATCATTGCTTGTCGCAATCACTTATGTTGATGACTTCCTGCATCAAGTGAAAAATAAACAGTCCACTTAATATGATGAGAGGGGCAGCAAGTGTCTAAATGTCTGCTGTGTCTGAGCTTATGTGGCCAAAAGTTTAGCCTATGTTAGATGAAAGGTGTCTTTGAGATTTATATTCATATTGCTACCATCTAAGTGATTACATTTTGTCAATTTCATTGATTGATGCATGCCTCTTCAGCCTATGAATCAGGTACTTTTAATTAAATTAGATTTCAAAGTTTCATTGTGTCCAGTTCAACAGTACAGTCGTATAAGATTCTGTAATTCAGGGATTTCTGAAGCATTTATGACATACTGTTATGTACTTGGTCATCTCTGTCATATGTGTTTAGTAATATGTTGATTATGAATGTCAATAACTTGCCTTATTTGTCAGATAAGATTAAAAAAGGTTTAGCAAAAGTTAAAAATGTGGTAGAAGTCACACAAGATACAGTACAGCCTCTAGCCTCATGATGCGGTCCTGCATTGTAGGGTGTTGACAGTATTACTTTTGGATAACACATAATTTTCAAAACATCAAAGCAGATTTAAAATGACACTGTGTGTTGTAATTTATGTGCATGTTTCTGTTTAAAAATTCTTATTTTGAAAAGAATATATTACCAATACCACAGTTGTGGTAATTATTTTTCATAATGGATCATTTGTAGTAAACAAAGCACAAACAAAATAAAGAAAACTGGGAATATCAAATTATTGGCTTTATCATTGTATTTTGATCAGCCGATGGATAGGCATACACAGACAGAGGTGTTCAAATGCATCTCATGTGGCTTGAATCTCTTGTTATAACATACCATATCCTGTAAGAGCAAAATTCAAATGGACAGGGGTTGCACCTGTTTAACATGAATCGGAAATCTCTTTGGGGAAAGTATTCTCAAGGCGGCACCTGGCAAAAAAGGAAGCGGTTAGCGTGTGACAAAAGTGCAGAATTGCATTTCACCCCACTGCCCGTGTGCACCAGGGATCTGAATTAGCCCAGATCCAAATTGCATCTGAATGGTATTTATTGAAGTCTTCACCCTGCCCTTTCAAGTGGGGGTGACACTCGTGGAATGGGTAAAAGCACTCCCTCTCTGGGATTAAAAGCACCTGTCAGTCAGGGAAAGAAGGGAATGAACCTTCCATAGGGACTCGCAATGGCTCTGATGCAAGACTGACAGGCTCTAATCACACAGCGCTTAATGAACTGTCTCCCTTAAACTGGCCGCTGACTGAAGGATCTCCAAAATAGCCACCAAGCTTAAGATGCAGGGAAGACCTCAAAGCAATGTCCTCCCAGCTAATGACAACCAATTAGTAGTCAGGATGACTTGGGAATAATTCCATGCCTTCCTTTGGGTTAAGAACAACACCTCCTTCCACCTGGAGAAAAACAAGGGGATGCGTCATACGGATTCTCAACAAGAAGAGCACAGGCCCTTAAATAAAGACCGCATTACTAAGCATAAATGATTGCATCCTAAAAGAATAATTTCTTTGGCTTTTGATGTCTGCTTTATTATTAAATGCAGCACTCTCTGTAATGTCAACCTGCAAACCTGTTTTTTTATTACTTTAACACCTTTTTATTTCTTTAGGGAAACAAACCAATATTGAAGTCATTATTAACAAAAAATTGAAAAAAACACATGAAACAAATCATAATGGCAGGAACAATGAACAGCTTACAATTACAGACATACTGTCAAAGGTGAGTTACCACAGAGAATCAATACCATATATGCCCAATAAAGTGGATACTAAGAATACTAAGGCCAACTGCACAGATCACCTCCTTCAGCAAGCTTAGAGGTGGAAGCTTTAGAAAGAAATCACGAATACAGTTTTGTGGATTTGCAGGTGCCTAGGCCACTGTAGAGACTGATGCAGAATAATGTTTGTGGTTATAATGTTATTTTAATTTTATGTAATATTATTTCTGTGGCAGTGTTTTTTTTACTTAAATAAATCTGAACTTAACATTGTTAGTGTAGACATTTACTGAACATTTACTGAACATCATGTGAAACAAGATACACCAATAGTACTGGCATCTACCACTGCTCTTTGCTTAGCTCTAAATTCAAGCACTTACAGGATGGTCCCCTGTTACAAGGACTGGTCTTGACTCAGGCATTGTGATTCCGTTCATAAATCTACAACCAGAAGCTCTGTCCCTGTCCAAGCTCTGCGTAGTCTACATTTTGAAGGATTGATTTCCAATGGAGATCAAAGAGGCAGCAGGAAGCAACAGTAAATCTAGAGACAGACAATTCTTTTATTTTTGTTTGCGCAGTTGACTAACAGCCTCCAACTCTTGACGTTCGTGTTTGAAATACCTACACATGTCCATTTTACTGAAGTCATACTAGGAACAAAACAAATTTGAAGCAAGTGTAAAATGATTGAACTGGATATGAAAAGCCACAGACGGTGTTTTATTTCAAACAAATGCTACTACCTTAGTATACCTGTCTTGAAATACAACAGAAGCATGCCAGGAACGGCTTGTTCTCTTTTGGCCAATCAAAACTGCTGTATAGTTGATTGGGCTCAAGTTACGGAATTCTCCCTCCCTAGGCAAAAGGCTAGAGGACATACTAAGGCCGGGTTTTTGAAGCTGAATTGTAACTGAGGCAAAGAAAGGAAAGCTCACTATGCGGATCGATACTGGCCGGCTCTTTCTCTTCGTCGGTGCTTTCTCTGTGGAGGCAAGATTGGCGAGCAGTTCGGAGCTGTTGGCAGATTACATCAGTGGTGTCATTAATGTTTTAGTTCTTTTGGTATTAACAGGAGCAACAGCTGTAATGGGTTATGTCATTGACCTTCACATTTCTGCAAGCTGTAAGTTTTAAATAAGTATCCTGTCTATGTTTACATTTGATGCATGATCCACCCTGTAATCTGACATGCATTTGTGATTGTAACTGTCTGACTGAGAGTCAGTAAATTACCATTTACCACTAAATTTATTCATTTGAATCTGAATTTGAACTGTTGCACTTTCCAGATTGGACCAGATTGGATAGCCAAACAGTATCAATGGTGTTGCTATATCTTATTATATCATGCCAAAGCTGTTTTAAACTTGACTTGTGTTTCACTTCCAGCCATTGGAAGTCACAGGAATGTCTTCCATGTGCAAGTCCCTTTGACTGTCTTTATGCAGCAGTGAATGAGAAAGCTGTGCTTGACTCCAGGCTAAGAATACATCACGAGCTTTCTTCTTGAACAGCTTTCAGTGCAACAGGGCATTGTCAATCCATTATCCACAGTGCAAGACAAATAATCAGACTCACGGAACAGTCATCAGCAGATCAACATTGAGGGAGATTATGTAAATGCCTTCAAACTTAAAGGGCATGATGCATTCTGATTTGGCTCAAGTACCATAGGACAGAGGTGACTTATTCTTGGACTTAGATTTTATGGTCAATTTCAGAAATGTGAGCAGCAGATTCTCTCAGGAGAAAAAGCAATTGGTTCAGCCACCGAGTGAGAGTGAGAACACCGAAAGTCTTAACGAACAAGCACTTTCCTATTTACATAGTACTTTAGTTCTGTTTTTGTCATCTCAAGGGCTTCCTCGTGTCACAGTCATCAGCTGTCCTGTCTGTAGCTGTAATCAGTCATGGATTTAATAGCTTGACTACCTCATATGAAATTCATCAAATGGAAGCAAAGTCTTTATTGTATCCTGTATTAACTCAACTCAGTTCAACTGAGATAAGATTCAGCTGCTCTAGTTGGTTTGCTTTGCCATTTTTTTCTAGGGGCTGTGCTTTCTTTGTAAGCTACTTTAAAGGGAAACTCTGACATCTGACGAACTGATTATAAATATACACTTAATGGGGTATGTTAGTAGTCCTGACAGCCTGCTTTTCTCAACAGGTAAAATATATTTTTTTACCAAACCAGACAGATGTGAGTGTGTCACCTAAACAATAACAGCAATGGCACCTCGACAATGTTCTGTGATTAAAGCAACTGAACAGCTTTTGGAACACCATACTAAAATTTAGTGTAATGATAGCATGAAGGAAATATCACATGATATGTTCTGATATTGGGAAAAAGGTTCCAGTGAAAGGTTCAACACCTATTTAAACTCTCTCCTTAGGGTCAGCATGGACTTACAAGACATCTTTCATTGTCTTTCACTGCATTAAAATACACTGTGCCCTGTCTTCAAGATTTATGTATTGATGCATGCTTGCAAGAACAGTACTTCCATAAACCAAACATAAAGAAGGGCGCATCATAACATGATTTATGAAATATGACATGTTTTGTTTTGTTTCACAGCACTATATCCCTGCTACGAAGTGTCACTTATTGTATATGTCTGCTTTTGTGCATTCAGAAGAAAATGGAGGCTGACCTAGTTGATCATCCCTACGTCACACAGACCTCTGAACTTCAAACCCAGGAGAAAGACCTGGAGATTTTGGCCTCATCACTCACTCCTCCACTGACTGCCAAAGGTCGCAGAGAGACCGGGACCATGCAACACCAGGGGTATGAACAATGAGAAAAGGCCACAAGCCATCGATTGAGTGTCACCGGGACTTGATGATGATCCAAAAGGACAAAGTATTCACAGAGGTTACGAGTACCATTTAAGGAGGCATGTCAGTGTTTATTTTCGCAGACGCTCTTATCCAGAGCGACTTACATAGGTTACAATTTAAACAAGGATTTCTGTAACTGACTGTAACAACCTTGTTAACCACTACCTTTGGACCAATTTATAAAACAATAACAATGATTATCTATCTATCTATCTATCTATCTATCTATCTATCTATCTATCTATCAATCTGTTGGCAGTAACAATGAATGGCTCTCACTACACCACATTTCACCATACAAGGCAACTGGAATAAATGTACTGAGAGACTTGACAATTCCTGGGTCATTATACCAGTGTCTTGCAGTGGTCATTGCTGGCAGTAGTTTATGTGTATATGTTATGAAATTTGATCCTAAAGGTGGGCTTGTTGGTTCTTTTTCCCATTTTACCTTCTTGGGTGGTTATGAAAAGAATTACTGTCGTATCTAAATGTTCTCTTTTTAACCATAAAGTCAAAACTTGCAGATGTTTTCGTAAACCAGCGCTTACCTGACAGGTGGCTTGGTAAAGTGATCTTTTTCATCTGTCAACATGAGTAGCACTGTGCTGACATAGTTAAAAAGGTCACACTTATCTGTTTTTGCAGATGTAATTTAAGATTCCCTTTGTCAATTGACGTTCTTTCTTTGTGTTTCTTGTACTCATCATGCAGTGTTTAATTCTGCAAGCTAGCTGGCTAACTGCATTTTCTTCCTTGCAGCTAATACTTATAGCTTATACTATTGCTGGCCAACCACGCTGTAACTGCTCTTTACATTGTTCTGTTTTTGCCTTTAGCAAAACAAGAGATAGGGGCTATATATTTAGTCTGATTGAGAAATATAATGCTTGTGTATGATACCTCTAGGGGGGAAGCCGGTAGGCCTAGCCAAGGAGAGGTGAATGCAGAAGAAACCATTGCAGATTCATTGGAATTATACTATTTGTCTAATAAAGACAGTCAGTCATTGAGTTCTCCTGTGCATTAATGGCCCTATCAGATGATTCACTAAAACTGAAATGCTGTGTCTGATTCTCAAGGTGGGTTGACTTTACCAATTTTGTGATCACATGCATTACTGAAAGCTAAAGGAAATAGTATGACAAATGTTGAGTTGTCCATTGTGTTTGCCACAAAACAGAAGCTGTGGTGAGGTATCTTTAAATCCAGTATGTGAGAATACAGGGAAAGCTGCTAGTATTTGTTGCTGCTGGTACATTAGCAATGGTCCTTATGTACCAGTAGAAGCGCCCAGAACCAGATAGGAGTTTCCTCTTCGAAAGATTGTTTCTCAGTCTTTGATTTGTGCATATTGTAATACCCCCATTACTAATATTGGTGGCTCTGATGAAGGGAGTCATTGGGTACCATGTAGAGTGATTGGGACAGCACAGTGGGTTAAACACTTTTCCAGCTACTGGAACCAAGGTGGAGCTTTCCCCTGAAGAGCTCTTTAATGGATGATGCTTCTGTTTCCCACTTTAAAATCCCTCCATCTTAGTATTTTGCTAAGGGCCCCTCACCAACAGTAGCTTTAAAGCTTAATGATTAGGGAATGTACCAGTGCTCATAGTGCTTGTGCAGAAGAAGGGCTGTGGCATAAAACTACGGGTTGACTGCAGGCATGAAGACATTTCCTTCATATTTTGATCTCATTTCATTCAAGAACGTCCTCTTTGAATTAAGGTCCTTTGTGAATTAAAGTGAATGCCCTTTGGGCTTTGTTACACCCCTGGTACATTTCTGAAACGAACCCCCGAGCTCCCCCCCCCCCCCCCCAGGTATCCTTGTCCATGTAGGATGACAGATGTGAAGAGAAATTTCGGTCACTGAAGGAGAGGGTCATTTTGACACCTATACTGACTTTTTACTGCTCCCTCCCACCACAGCCATTTTGTGTGGAAACCAATGCTAAACAAAGATTGGGGGCATTTTTTTTTCACAAGTGCAAGAACTAGTGCCAGTCTATTGCTTTTGCCCGTTGAGGCCTTCGAAGAACAGAAATAAATGTGGACCATTGTGTTTCAATAAAAATTGGAATTCCTGGTGCTTAAATGGGCTGTCAGTGAAAAGAGGACATGTGATGGGAAATCCTTTTACTTTATACACAGACAATAACCCCCATAACAATCCCCAGACTGCCAAATTGAGTGCATTTGGGAAACAACAGGCATCACACTTGGCCTCTTTCAACTGCAAAATCCTGTATGCAGTAAAAAGAACGTAAATGCACTGCACAGGAAAAATTTAAAAGAGGTGACATACAACCGTAGGGAACAAACAAGTCCTCTAAGAAGTCAGTATCATAAACGGATGACACTTGATTGTTCAAAAGCAGGTCTTTCCTGGTCTTTCCAGGTCTTTCTTTTCCTGAAATCAAACATTGTTATTGCATGCTTTTTGAAGTGTCAGTGTGAGAGCAGGCCCCCTGAGCCAGAAGAGCAGAAGACACTATTTGTGTGGAAAGCTACTTACCATGCAATGGAAACACCTGTTTGAAATTGCACTGGCTGACTCCCACCTCAGAGGGTAGCCAAGAATCCATCAACTACTGCTGCCCCAAAGCATCCAGAAGCAAGTGTTCACCAGCCTCCGTGAAGCAAATGACACAGGGGGTAGAATGCTGTTTTTGGTCAGGTATGTTGAAGGATGTGGATCATTGGTACTGTTAATACAAAAATAATGTATGCTTCACTGGTCAATATGATTGAGAATCCATTCATGCATCGTTGATCCTCGTGGGATGTTATGCATTGATTGTATCATTCTGGATCCAGCAAGTGATGGAAGAGAAAACATTCTGGTATTAACAGACATTTATATAAACTCGTGGAATCCTTGTGAGAGACTGTCTTCCTACCTGTAGTCCAACCAAGGCTGAAATTTACATGCTAAACGATGGAGCCATAATTCATTACATACTCGTACAAGCACTACACCCTCTGCCTTAAGGTGGGATTGGTAAATTAAAACATACTAGCTTTACTCAATAAATATTCAGGTTGACATATTATCTCCCCAACAATCAGTTTTTGTAATATTATGGGAAAATCAAATGAAAACAAATGTCAGCTTTCCAAGATGTTTGCTTCAGTGATTGATCTGTAATCTGTAAATCGTCAGATTTTAAGGAGCATTGCTGATTGGTCCTTAACATGAAGAACATTACGAAGAACATTAAGGTTAACATTAAAGTACCCCCAATGGTACGTGCTGATCTGATTACCTTTATGCTGACAATGATCTATGGGATCTGTGTTAATGATCTGTGGAAGTCACTGTATTATGTGTATAGCCCCACAAACAGATCAGCTCCACAGGGTATGTGGTTTCTAGAAGCACCCAACAAAAGAGACATCTTGGAATCTGGCTCCCTCCATGATGAATACAGTACACAGGGCCTTAAGGCAACCATTCACATGTGAGCTTTCCCCCTGCGACACCAGCTTTGTAGTAATTGTAGTTTGTAAAAAAATGGAATGAAATGAAGAATGAAGCATGTGATGTCTACTATATCTCGAAAATCATTTTTTGTTTTGTTTATCGTGCCAATGCATATGTTCCGCAGAGACTTCTGGTGAAGGTTTTTAACTGTGTTTTTCCTTTGCCCTTTTCTTCCCATCTTTAATTGATCGATGAGTTTTGACTTTGACTTGCTTGGGTAGAGGCATGTCAACATTACGGTGTTCACATGTCTGGAAGTGACTTGTCAGTCTCCCATGTTGACAAACCTCTTTAAAGTGCCATGTTCCCCTTGTGGCTGCTACAGAATTATCAATACATGAATGTGTTTGTCATTGAAGGAATATGTTTTGTTTAGATTTCAGTGTTATGGTTTTATTGGATTAAGACATAAACCAAGAGAAGACCAAGATACTGTCACTCTGGGCAGCATGCTAGAATGTGTTTTAGCAGGAAGACTTTTCATTTTCTCTAAAAATACATTTAGCAGTTACATATTTAACATTTAAATAAATTTAAGCTAAAAAGTCCTTATGGCCTTGAAAAAACAGTGGAGGAGCAACTGATGTTTTGTTGTCAACTTGTCAGTCAGTCATTTCTTTACTGAAAGGCATGCTGATCTGGAGATTTTGATCATACAAATCATCTGTGAAAACAGACAGGGACAAAACTTATTTCAACTGGACATTAGGAATACTAAGATGACAGACATAACAGTTCAGATTTTACTTATAAAATAAATAAAACAGGCATTCAACGCAGACATATTTAAGTAAAGTATGTGCACATTAGTCGATTTGTGCATAAATCTTAAAATGACTGAATTAATATCACTTCATACCAATACCAATTCATTTATGTCAAACAAAGGAGCTTTTATTAGCGTGTTATAATTTGTGCCTTTAATATATTATTTGAAGTCAGAATCACCTTTTTAACAGTCATGTCACCTGGGCAAAACTGAACATCTGAACATGGTTAACAACTGTGACGTTACCAAATCCAATGATCAACCCTCTGTCTGTTCCCTAACTAATTGCTACGTCACTACACTTATGGTTTGACTCATACTCATTTTCATTAGTCAAAGACTACCAGTTCTTCTGAAATGTCAGTGCTTTTATATTAAACACCTCTGACTGAATAACATATCTGTTTTTTTTTACTGGCTGCCATCATTTGTCTCTAAGGCCCTGTTTACACTTGGTTTTAAAATGCGTCTTGGGCAATCGGATCACAAGTGGACAGCGCTAAATAGTAAAAGTGTAAAAAGTGTAAACGACCACCAACACGAATTGTGATCCGATCACTCAAACCACTTGCCGAGGTGGTCTGGGATGCATTTCACCACATATCTTTTGTAGTGTAAATGCTAATGTGTCCTGATACGTCCCCGACAAGGATGTAACAAGAAAATACGTTATCAGTGCAGGACGTGGTGGTTGTTTTGGTGACAGCGCGCCAACGCTTGAAAAAATGCTTTTCTAACATTCTTCCTTTTTTGTCTTGTCCTGCGCTCTTTTGCAAGTCGCAAATGACTTTGTCCTGCCAATCTCAATAGTTGGAATAGCCCGTACATGTGTATTAGTTCTTGAAATATATTTGTTTTCTTAGCTAGCCCGTGCTAAACAAATCTGCCGCTTGTCTGGTGACAGAGACTGACGTAATAACTGTGTGCGGGGCCCTGTGACCTTCTAGCGGAAGTGACGTAGGCAGTAACGAAATGTGAACACAAGTGGTCAGCTGGACACCTTGGAGACGCATGTTAGACACAGTTGTAAGCGACGAAGTGTCTCAGCTGTGTACTTGTGATACGATCCCCCAGGACGCATTTTAAAACCAAGTGTAAACAGGGCCTAAGTTGAGACTTAATTTCAGAAGTGCATCAACTCAAAATTTTCTAAAGAAAACCAAGCAGATTTATGATTTTGAAGACTATAGCCATTCACTATAAGTAAAAACTGTTCCTATTTTGTTACATCAAGGCAGGAAGCAAAGGCTTATATGTTTCTGTCTGATTTTCTGTCTGGTTAAAAATTTTAAACTGTTTGACAGTTAATCAAGTCTAATAAAATGTAATTCTATGGTATGGGATTTGACAATGTTAAAAACACATATTCTCTCACTTGAAAGTGCAGCATCCAAACCTGAATTGAACTACAGCTATGACTAATGTCACGTCGTCATAAGCTTCATCTATCTATTTACTGCCCCAATACTACATACACAGCAAAAAAAAAAAAAAATTGAAATGTGCTCAAAATGTCTATCTGCTGCACACTGAAGGGACATTTAAATTAGCCTCGATTCAGCAGTCCTGTACTATGGCCATGGTTTTCACTAAATTTAGGCTACAATCAAGGGTTGGTCTCCATCGGCTCACTTTCTGGCATGACACTCAATGTTGCCAAAAGTGGCTCCAACAAAGTAGGCATGATCATTGTGACACTGCTGAATGTTAAATCCAGTTTATTTTGGTAAATGCCTCCCATAAACAGTGTAGCTTCAATGTATTTGTTTTTATTTGATTGTTACAGGGGGAAAAGTAAAGGAAATGCATTTGATAACTTATTTTCGCTACTCCACTTGTATTGTAATGAATCATGTTTCTCTGGCTGTGTGAGAATGCACCATGCTCCTCAGCTGTCTACATTCACATACATACATGTACCAATGTTGTGCTGCTACAAGGACTGTAGAGTCATGCTATATATGAAACACAGCACGATTATATGCTGGAGCAGGGCCAGTGTGCATTTGAAAGTGGCATTATCGCTCATTCATTACGTATTCATCAACTCTTGCTTTTCTCAAAAATCAAGGAGGAGATTTATAATCTTTCAGATGAAGATATTACTGTCATGGTATGTAATCTCACTGGACACTCATGGACATCAGGCTGTAAAATAAACTCTTTGGATAGCTGTATACAATTCTCTTGGGTTGATACTTGTCATTGGGTTGAGAATTTCCCATGAACTTGGCATGATTAACATTTTTAAAAAGTGCCTTGAATTAAGAAGCAACAGAAACATACCTGAAATGTTAAAAATATAGCACTAAAATCAAAATCAGCTGCTTCACTCCCAAGTGTTTTATTCTTAAGGGCTTATCTGAGGGCTTTGTCATTTTACAGTCACCAGAAATTTTCATTTTCTTGAAAGGAATAAAAGCTCACTCAAACACTTAGGGGTGGTCTGGGTGCTTAATATAAAGAGTGCTCATGAAGTTGTGAAAATGAATGTCATGTTTGAGTCATGGAAACTTGTGAAAAAAAATCGATGACATGCATGTGTTTATCGATGATGTGGGCCATTCTTTACAAGATTTACTTAGCTTTTTAGCACTTTCTAATTATGTGGTACTTTTGGTAAATGCTTTGTTTCTTTTCCTTTACATATTTTACAGAAAACTTACTGTGGTGATTTTCTCATCCTGCTCAGGGTCATATGTATTTTTATTTTATACGAGGAATTCACAATAATAACACAAATCTATGCAAAACTTTCTTAAAAACAGAGCTTGGAAGTAACATATTTTACAGATATGACATGAATGGTATTGACATGCTCCAACGTGTTTTGTAGGTCAAAGAAATGCTATTTAAGAGACTGCCTCAGAGGCTTATTTTTCCATGCAAAAGAGCATCAGATTTGAAAATCATTGAACACATTATGACGAGAACATTGTCTGCTGCTGCCATGCATTAAATTGGACCACAGACAGGAAACAAGCCTGGTGTGACTGAAGATGGATATCCAGCCAAATGATAAAACAAAGTAGGTACTGGCAGTGATGTCAAGGCTTGTCAATCAACTGGTAATTCTTGAGGGTTAACCTATTGACTTAAAACCAACCTACTGTTTGAATGTGACTAAGTGGTTAAGCCTATAGCAAGCGCTGAACAGCAAGCACAGGGTGGAGTGCTGATTTATTGTGACTTACTGTGAATCCCTATTCCCTGACGGCTTCAGGCTGAGGAATAAAGTGAAGCTGGCGATAGCGATTTGCGCTCACTGCGCTGGCTGACACAGGATGTTTAATTGAAACCGCACAGACTGTAAAGAGGGAAAGCCAATGCCCTATACATAAATTATACTTGGATGTTAAAAACTGACCCCTAAAGGATCCAGGGTTCTTTTATGCATTACACATTGACTGATTGTTTGTCAAAGTTTTTGGAGATCTTTTTGCCCATCCAGGCAGCAGTCTGACCATGTAACACCGTCTCAAATTCACAGGGATGTTGAATGGACATTATATGTGATATGGTTTATTGGCATATTAGTCCTTCTGAAAAATTTTGGCTACCTTGTAGCACAGTGCTCAAAAATGATGTGAGAACAGATTAGTAAAGACATACACTTTTTGTAGTGCACTTATTTACTGACGAAGAGCTTCTTAGTAAGAATTCAGCATGAAAAAAGATATCATGTTTATGGAGCTTTAGTTTTCACTCCACACCAGCCTACATGTGTTGGGCTGAAGGAAGATTGCAGGGTAACATCGGTGCTGTTCTGGCCATTATGACAAATTCAGGGGAGATTTTACTATCTTTTGAGACACTTTCAATATACATCATAAAACTGTGGGAAATGGGAGGGTAACAACTAGGTATTGAGTGGTTGTGACCTAGATTTCTTTTTTATATTTCTTTTAAAAAATCCTTTCAGGAGCTACCGCGCATTTCAAGCTTGCGTCACAGAGTTTGATAAGTACAGACAAAGTATGCAGAAAATCACCACAGGTGCCCTTCTTGTTTAAATTATTCAGAAATGCACTGAATCTGTAGATTATAACAAGAATGCACATCTACTGGGTGAGCAAGACAACCGAATGTGTTGCGATTATTCTGTCGCTGCTTCCTGTCTTTGTTTTTTTTTTTTTTTTTAATTAAATGGGTGTACTGTATGTGTGCTGCCTGCAGGATCACAAGCAGTCTCATGGGACTGAAATCATACAAAGGAAGTCTAAAACGCCAGGTGCATACAGGCACTTGTCTACAACATTCAGGAATAAAACTGTATGAATTCTGAATATGAGGGAATTTCTTGTTGCAGCAGGCATGAGTGCCCTGCACAGATCCGTGGAGCTCATTACACTTCAGTACTTCATCTGATGGAATACGTCAGAAATATAAGCTGAAGCTATATTTCTAAAAATCTAAAAATGAAAACAGTATAAAAATCTGGAAACGTGTCATCATATGTAACAACAACAAAAATAAATAAATAAAATGTTCTATGTTGGAAACTCAGAGCAGCTTGAAAAGCATTATTGGTGCAATAAACAAGCATTCACACATGCACACACATATGTGAAGAAGAGATTGTTTTCAACCACTGGGTATTACTGCATCCTTTTTTTGGAACACAAACAGTAGTGTCAATGTGATGGTTTCTGGTTCACACAGGCCTCTCATTATACAATGATTAGTTTAACGTGCGAGAAAGGAATTGAGGTGACACAAGGCTATTGCTCATTATGGTCATCAATGGAATGCTATAGCTCTTTTTTTTAGCCTTTCACTGCTAATCAGATGTTATTCATTCAGACAGAGTGGCTCGCCCCGGAGGTGACAAGATACAGTATTACTGTTTGCTTCTAATCAGCAAAAAATACACAGTCGACTTGATTCCTCTGACCAGCCTTTCACTGCAGGGATGGTCACACAATCTCCAGAGTTCAAAATGGTAATATTGATATCCTTTTTGCCAAAAAAGGCTTTATTATTATATTGATAATGGAATGCATAACAAGACAAAATGCCAATGTATCCTTCCAAATGAAATAACACCCCACAGGACAGGGGTAGGGGTGAGAGAAGGGCATTCAGTCTAACTGCTATGACTCATTGTCCTTGTCTCTAAGTAATGCAAAATTACCTTTTTTGTCATCACTAGTTTGGTGTCAAGAGGAGTGTATGAAGATATTGTTAAGAAACAAGGATTTAACATAATGTAGCATGGGGTAAGTATTCTGTGTTGTGCTGCTGTTTTTGTCTGCGTGGTTATTGGTGTCTTCCCGTCATTAGTCACCCTATTGTGTTCTGGGTGAATGCTTAATCTTCCCCACCGTGGACTGAATGAGTGTGAAGTAATGTGATGATGTCCTTGTCCGTTATGATAGATTTCTGTGAACTGTTTAAGTCACTAAAGGTCTGGAAATTTAACTAGTTGCATGGTGGTTCATTATAAAGCTCCTTCCTAGATAGATAACAAGAAGAAATACTTTGATATGTTACCCATATTGCTGTTCATTCAGAGTGACGCACATTTACATTACGTCATATTAGCGTGTACATTTGTGCACATACTCAAATATATGTTGCACATTTTATGAAAGACTTTTCACACAAATGTTCCTCAGTTTATTCAAACCTGCCTGTTTGGCATGGCATGCTATCCAAGTGTTTACCTTTATGTCAGAGAGCAAGATAATGTGGGCTGTATAATAATGTGCAATACTCTGTGTGATACATTGCAAGGTGGAGACAATCAGCACAGCATTTACAAGCCCACTATCATGTCAGTGTTAAAAGGGTGCTCAACAAATGAACAAATGAAGCATGTACATATTCTTACAAAGTGAACAAGGTTCTAGAACAATATACTCACAAAACTTCTAGAAAGTATGGCTCTGTGTAGGGCAATCTGGAATAGAAAGAAAGGAGCATTGGCAACAATCAAACAATAGGACAAGAGAGATCATGCATGGTGAGACCCACATAGCTGCAGTGAATACCTGTACCAAGGGGACACCATAGGGTAAAGCCAATGAAGCTGCCACACCCCTGCTGGAATGTGTGATCACTGAAGGCAGGACTGAAAAAAAACAACATGCCTATATGCTAACTGGGTCACACCCACAATCATGTGGGACAGCCTGCTTTCTGAAAGAGGCTCATCCCGTAAAATCGCGAGGAACGAGTGATAAGATCACAGTACAGCACATACGCTTCTTCTTGGGAGGCACTGCAGAGAAATTGTCTGACCAGACAATATTGGGATGTGGAGGTAGGCATCCCTGAGGTCCACTGTCATGAATTAATCACCCTGGCTGCTGGGTTGTTGCTCCCTGGCGAAATGAAGTGTCAGATTAAGGCTCTGGGTCTTACTTTCACATTCCTGCTGAGGTTTGATAAAGTACCAGACACAGAATGTGGTTCATTTCCTGTCCTTCCCACCGGGTGCACTCCACCTTTCTGAAAGCAGGATGACATCCAGGACAGTGCCACGATGTGAGCCAAGACTCATACCAAAATCACCCCTCTGATCTTTGAGGGAATGGAACCGTAAGCGTGCTAAGATCATGAACATAATCCCAGGGTCCTCTGTGCAGGCGCTCTGCACTGCCAAATAACGGGGGGAAAATGAAGTGCCATCACTGACAGCATTGGGTGCGGAAATTGCCACCGGTGTCTGTGACGCTTGGGTCTCTGCCCAGGCCTGTCTGAACTTTTGTGTTAAGCTTTAGCACCGGGTCCCTATGGCTAGTGGGAATGGCTGCCCGCTTCCATTCAACCCAGCCCCAGCTGATAATATTGCTGGCAGCGATGCTTCACACGGTTTACTCCTGTCTTGCTGGAGCATCTTGCCACCTGAAGGGATCCAGGTCCGATTGTCAGCTGTGGCAAAAGGGACTTTCATTAAAGCTATATCATCCAAAGACGACTTCTGCTGGAAGCAAAGGTATTTTCCAAAGTGCAACCTCTACAATCAAATGGAACACTGGTGGTGTCAGCTCAGAAAAGAGATTGGTAGAAAGAGACACTTCAAGAGCTCTGCCTGATAAAGCACTGTGATCACTGAGGTGTTAGCAATGCACCCAGTGCAACAACAGAGTATGCTTTCTGGAGGAAGTTATCAATCATCTGACAGTGTTTTTTATAAACAGACTCTCCTGCTAGAGTGTCAGACAGAAGCAATGAGGTTAGTCTACAAGGGTTATCCCATTACATTACATAATTGGCATTTAACAGGTGCTCTTTTCTAGAGCAATGTACATACGTCACAGTCTTTTACATGTTACCCATTTATACAGCTGGATATTTACTGCTGCAATTGGGTGGGTTAAATTACTTGCCTAAGGGTACAACAGCAGGGCCCCAGCAGAGAATTGAACCGGCAACCTTTCGGTTACGTGCTGTGCTCCTATGCTACACTGCCACCTAAGAGAAAAGTAGTAAAGAGAGGAACCATTCCATTTCTACAGGCCCTTGGACATCCAAGAGTAATTGCCAGAGTGGAATCTGGTTATATTGTCACTAGATATCTGGAATATATTATATGCATGGTCAAAGCGTCGATAGCACTTCACTGAAACCAACAGTGGTTCAACACCTAGTGCTCTGAGGCACATACCAGCAGACATCTGAGGTTTTCAGTGCAGAAAATGGGTTTTCACGCAAGTTAGGTATTAGACTGGTCTGTAATAACACAGGGAATTATGACTGCTTTAAATGAATTTACCTCATACAGAACACGTCTCACAACATGCATCAGTGGAAGCAAAAGCAGAAGAATTTATGGAGTGTCCTTTATAGGATGTGAAACATTTAGTTGTGCATGTGCATGTTTATGTCTCCTATGGAAAAAAAAACCATCCTCAGTGCTGAGGCAGCAACATTGCAATTTGTTACACAACCAAGGCCTATACAGTTTTTCTGTGACACAGACCTTATGCCCACCAACTGCCCTCAATATAAGTGCCTGAAGACATTTTCTTTGAAAGGTCAACCCTCTTGTCTAAATCAGTTTACATGTCCGTAAGTGATAACCATATTAAAATCAAACCTTTGTGTCAAGTCTTGCAACTGCGTTCTCAGTGAGGACTGATAACTCTGTGATAAAATCTCCTAGCTGCCAGGCTCCAGGGAGGAAGGTGTAGTTTTCCAGGCCAATTTACACAGTATGCAGCTTTGTACCACCCTTTTTAATGAGATGGAGGTGCATAAGTTAAGTCTGAATCCCAAAAACTTCAAATATGCAACTTAGGCATGCTAAAAAACTCAGAAGGACAACACTCTGTTTGTCATTAGTCATAAAATATGGTGTCAGGTTATTTAAAATTCAAGAATATTTTTTTCAGTCGTGTTCACCTGCTCAGTTGAATAAATCACCATGAATAGCAATAGTGGTGTCAAGTAAGAACAATCAAGATGAGTGTGAAATAGATGCATTTCAAAGTGTGAAACCACCTCTATATAAAACCATTGTGCTTATGTCATCTTATTGCTTCCTATTGTAAAAATTACCTTATTTTTCTCATCTTAACTGGTTTTCCATATGTTATGAAAAAGGAACACTGTAGACACCTGTAGTACAGGTGTATTTATTCATAGCCATTCCGCAGTCAAAGTAAAAGTCAAAGTAACTCCAACTAAATATTGCACCGATTTCTGTTGAGTGAAGAGCTGGAACCAAGAGTCCACAAACATTTGCCTGTTGTGTGTCTGTACCAATTTAAGTTGCTTTGCCTCAGTAAAAACTGTTGAAATGCTGTTATGGGGTAAGGGTAACATGCATCCCTGTAATGTGTACAAGGAGATTATTCTACTGTAATCCCAGCTGGCCAGTTTCACCAATTCCACTACTGATATGCATCGCAATGTAATATGCACATCAAACATACAGCACCAAACAGTCGCAGTCAGAACCTCTCACTGGAAGCCTTCATGTGTAAGTGCAGAATTGTAAGATTATTACCACTCACAACAAATATTATTCCCTATTTGACATTCACCTGCTGTTTACTGCAATGTACTATGCCTGTGATAATAACCTAAATACCCGAGGTTAGGATGACAGGACAACATTGGGTTCTATTGCATATGGGGTATATTCTAAGCCCTGATGTAATGTTTCCCCTTATTCATTCCCCAGACAGCACACGCACCTACCTACCTATGCATAAATGTACCTACTCAGCCCCTCCTATCCAGCAACCAGATCCCGACCCCAATTATCTGACCTCAGTCCAGACAGTATGTCCTTTTTGTGTTTCTTGTGTGTGCCCTCATTAAAGTACTGAACTGAATGCCTGACTCCTCCGTTCTTACCAACACACCACTGTGGCAACAATATTATCCTGAACCCAAAACACTGGTGAACCTGTCTCCTCAGCTTCAGTATAGATTATATGAATATACATTTGCATAAGCCTCCATTTATCTGGGGGAGGGATAGCTCCTCTTCAAAGAATTTTACTTTGTAACATAATTCTATTTAGCTTTCTATTTCTACCACTTCTCTATTACAGATGATGTAAGTAGAAGATATAGCAGGAGAGTTAAAGATGTGCTTTCCTTAGGAAAGGCAGCAATTTTTGAAATACAGCTAGTAAACTGTAGAAGTTAAAAGTTAAAAAGAGTAAATCAAAGTGTACACCAGTATGTGTAAAACCTCATTAACAAGACAGTTTGGGTGGTAATGAAAAAAAGAAAAACAAAACAAAATTATAATCTGGCAGTTTAGTGTGCCTGCCACCAAACAGCTATATTGCCATCATATAGGTGTCTTGGCATGCATGGGTATTACAAGTACATTACAAGTACATTACAAATATATGGCAATACTCTCAATACAGCTGTTCAATAAGTAGTTAAAAACAAAGAAATTGAATTGGTGCTGAGCGCACTCTAGATTCAATTAGAGGCATCAGCTCATATTACTAAATGTCCAATCTTCCTGACAGATGAGCTCCACCATTGACTCAAGACACAGTCTGTTGGGATGCATCAGATTAGCAGCCGGCTTCTGTGAACAGCAGGAGCCCTCTGTTAACACTCATTTATAATGCCACAGGCGTAGGATTTATTGATATTTGTGCCTCTTTGTTACTAATATAGACTGTATTAATAAAACATGGTGTGCCTCTAAATATACAGGGTACCTGTCCAATTACTGGCGTGTTAACATTTCAAAACGGTGACGCACGTATACTACTCCAACCACAAGAACTAATTAGGAATACACATGCAAATGTAGGACCACAGATGCTGAGGAGAGATTAGTTGCTCACAAAATTGCATTATCTTAATCAAACAGAACAATATAGGTCAAGAGGCTTTGTGATTATCTGCATTATTGCACCCATACCTTATATATATATAACTATATGGAGGCTTAAACATACTTGTAGCACTTTTTGGTTAATTGACAAACTAAATGCAAGAGGCCAAAATCTATAGTAAAAGTATTGATGGTGATCATGACACTTTCCCCTTCATAAAACCTACAGCAAGCTTTCCCAACTCTGGTTGTAAGGACAATCTACTAAATACTGTTTTTCATTTTGTATGACCAGTTTGATTGAGCTGTTTTTTTTGTCTCTTCATTTGTGTCCTGTAGTTACTACTTAGTAATGCAGACAGCTATTCAACTTAATTTATTAGCAATAATTAATTTTTCAATTGACACAACAACTAATTACTGCTAATTAACTTTAATTGAGACAGCTGCCCTATAATTTATGGAACATACACTGTAATAATGAACAACATCCTATAAATGCTTTTACGTGGTCCGTATATTGTTATGAGCCCAAACACCCATCCAACAATGTGTTTCTTCCTCAAATATAGCAGATTAACTGCAGAGATGTCAAATACAGGTCAGGTCTGCACTCAATTAACAGCTCAAATTGAATTACTTGTGAGCTCAGTTGGAACAAAAAAAAGAGCATATAGAGTGTCCTGAAACCCAGTCTGAGAATCACTGACCACTGTGACACACTAGGAAGAAAGTAACAATATCCACAATATGTGTGTCCTTTATGTGCATTGTACAAATACACATTCACCTTTCCAGCGTGGCTCTCTTCCCTGTTTCATTTTATGAAGCACGGAAATAAGTTGTGATTCAGTGCTGTGAGATACCCCTGCAGTGTGTCCCCTAGCATTGTTGGACACCGTTGACATCCATTTGCGGACACTTGAGAATGTGACGCTAATGTGGTGACAGAAATGACCAGGAACACATTTGTGCTGGTGGTGTGCTAAATTTCTGACAGGAAGCAAATCTCCTGCACGTCACGTAATGGGAGCTGACACCATCCCGGGAGGAGCTGTTGGGAAACATTAACTTTAGGCTAAAGAGCTGCTGAAGGCTTCCATGGCTCTGCTATGCTGGTGACCGGTTCCAGAAAATTTCCATAGATTTCCCTCATCAATCTACTCAATTTTCAGAGAGTGGTCAGCTATGTTTGATTTAATTTTAGGATTATGCAAATCCACAATCAATTGGAATGTCCATCAGTATAAATGCAGTTAAAGTAAATTGATTTGTTATCAGTTTGCTTCCTGTCCTGGCTATTGGAATTGTTTTCCTTTCCACCACTGGAATCAGAAAGTATATAAAAGTGATGCACCCACAAATTCCCCAGACAGCCTACTCATTCTCTACCTGTCACCTCAGTCCAAAGATAAATGTCATCATTAACTATAATAGAGTTAGTTTATTTTTGGGCTGTAACAGGTTTTTCCCATTATCTGACTGCCTCAGCCCTGAGGATCCACTGGCATGAGAAACTTGAATTATTATTTTTCTCCTCTTTGTCATACCCCCCTTACTGAATGATGTGTATATACACAGAGCACAATTTCAATGTAAACATCCACATTTAGAATGTGCATGCATAGATTTTGTATCAGGCTAGAATCAATTTTATTTATTTATTTATTTTTTTGTAAACAAACTATATATTTTTAACCTTCAGAAGTGATCTTCATTTTCACTATTTAGAAACACAAAGGCCTGGAAATCTTTTATTTTGTACATATTTTTTTGCCACTACTGTTGTAAGCATTTTAGGAAATGACAATAAAATGAATGCAGCTGGCAAAAGGATTAAGTTATGAGCTGTTTTTATTAAGATAATGATCAGTACTCTCATGAATCTCCTGGCTGGATCACCCATTATTACTTAATATGCACAGTGCATTCAAATTAATGAATCATCTGGGCATGTTTTCAGATGCTTTAAAGAGAAAGAAGAGAAAATGCATACCATCATAAAATTGCTCACTAGATTAGTACAAGCCCTGCAGTACCTAAAGGGTCATAATCCATCTATATACTAATAGATTCTCAGACACTCCTAATATGCAAAAGTATAATGATAAGAACAGGTTTGAACAGAACAAACATAATTTGGAACATTGTGTGGGTGCTGTCAAAAATATCTGATACCCTTGAAACACTCTTACCATGCGTGGCCAGTTTTGTGTTAAAATTACAAAGCACGCCGGTGTATTCTCTAGAAATATCATGTTGGCCCCTGTGAGGCCATATTAGGTTCCACATGTTTCAGAGCTAATTATTATTCACAGAGTGGGATGGGGACTTAGATTGAGAGTTCGATCTTGAAAGACTTCAGTGTGTGAGTGAGGCTGACAGAAGCAGTGACGTAGTTTCGACCCCGTGCATCTGTAATGAATCATTTGAACTAACAGCTCTGAGGGGTGCAGCTTTCTTTGAGCTCCAAGCACCAGGGACGCATTTTAAAGTCCATTAGCTCAACACTTGTAAACTCCTCCTGATACGAACTTTTGAGCACTGCTCCGGCAAAACATGTGGATGATAAAAACAGATAATAAGACTGGTACCGAATAATGTAATATAGGATCCAAAAAAAAAAAAAAGGAATGAAATGCATTGGCTTTAGAGGAGCAGGCTTTGCTAAGCAATCTGATGAATTACATCAAATTTTGAGCCTTAATCACAGTGGCAAATACAAAAGTTTCAATACTGTCAAAAAGAAGTAGTTTTATAAATACGTAAATTTTCCAATCTTTTTGTATTATCCATTTTGGTGACAAAAAAATCAAAAACCCATTTTGATTTAAGGGGGAAACTTCATAAATGGATAGGAGTAGCAATGTCTATTAATTTACTGGATGAGAGCTTGGGTTGATCTTACTCACCCTGAGTCATTGACTTTCTCATGAGGCTGGTCACGTGCAAGTGTCCAACTGCTGTGTCCAGTAACTGTGCCTGTGCCTCAGGTTAACTGTGGGGGTACTACTGAAAAGGGGGAGTAGCAGGACAGGTTTTTTGAGGTTTGAGCTGGTTGTAAAACCAAAGCCTATGAGAGGGGTGGTGTGCCCATTACCTATATGTAGTAGACACAGACATTTGACTCTTTTGAACAGCTTCACAGTACAATTGCAGCAGTTTCAGTTTCATATTTGAGCAGATTCAGATTAAGATTTAAGGATGATAGTATCAGCAGCTACCAACACCCTCAAAACACTGTCCACCTCCACCACGCTTTCTAGGCCAATACAGATAATGGCAGCAGCAGCCATTGTCAGCTGTAATGGTGGTCTATAATCTCTGTTAGATTCTGTGGGATGGTTTGTAACCTATAGTTATGGTTGGGAGACTGAGACTGAAAAATGCTAATGAACCTTGCTTTGGGATAGGAGCCACTGATCTTTTTCATTTCAAGGCATTTAGTCAGTGGTCAATGGACAATGAAGTTACCCCTATGGGCACTGACACAATGGCACATGACTGGCAGGTGGTGTGCAGTTCAACTTCCTCACCCAGAATCTTGCCTATCAGAGATGATGAAAACTGTGCCATCCAGTCTATGAGACGTTTCAATATGCCCCTGATCACTGACTCTTCCTACACGGCCCCCTTACAGTTGTTCTACAGTAAACATCCACCTTGCACAAACAGGATTTTTGTCAGCAGATCATGTTATTGAATTCATAGTTTTCATGCATTGTTGGCAGACTTTGATGGCTTGTGAACCCAACAATGAAACAGAGCAGGCAAAGACATTGCTTGATATCCACTTGCAGCTAAAAAGGCACTTAAAAGAGTATTTACCTTCAGACGCACAACCTGACACACTACCCAATCCATGGTGTTAGGCTGAAGTAGATTTTCAGCGTGCATGCACTGAGTTTCACAAAGGAGCCTGGTAATCTTGCAGCAAACTTGGAACATCAATTAAAAGGGCTAGGTAAGGGCCAAAATTGTAATGTGGGCATGATTACTGCTAGAGTTATGTTAATTGACAGGAGGAAAGTGTCTTGTCTTTTCAGTTCAGTGCCACACCCACCCAGGGCTGCCAAGTCACCTGATACACTTAGGAGGTCTTTGGTGGTGTCGGATTTCTACTACTATGACACAACATCTGAACTGATGTGATTTGAAATTGGCAAACTCTTGTCTGGCAAGCATCAGAATGGCTTTGCTGTGTGTACAATTTGTTTGTTTTTTCTCCTGAGCCCATTGATTAACAAGTGCCCCATTCTCATTTCTCCTGTCCAGAGGCTCTGGTTGATTCATAGAGAGAATCGCACGATGGACCTCTTATGACATGTCTTAGAGGGCTGTGTCTGATTGGATGAAATACTTTCCCCCCTGGAAATGCCCTTCCACAATTGGGAACATCATGTAAGTGCTCCATTTATGAATGGAAGATGTTTCTATATAGCCTAATTGCTTTGAGAAAGCATTTCATCTCAACTGGGAATGAACTGCAGTTGATTGCTCCTTAAAAACACTTTTATGATGACACCCATGAAGGCAGAGTGCATAATTGTCTCATCTCATTTATGCATTGTAATCAAATATATCACAGTATAAATACTGCCCCTCTGGGAATGTCATTTGAGTCAGAGAACCAAGGTTACTTTGCCAACAATTATAACAGCAACAAAAATACTGTTATACAAACCTTTCTAGAGCCATATTGGATGCAAAGACAGATGTAATATACTACTTGTACTACTTTGGAGATCATGCTTTTAAATTTTCAGTTGCATTTCAAACTGTATTGGTATCTAAGAGATGTGGAAGTGGAACTCCACCCCCCAAATTTAATTAGCATTTTTAATTAGCATTACCTTTGATAGCCATTTTCTTGAAAAATCCAGTTATCTCATGGCTAAAATCCATAAAGAATTTTATAAAGTAAGAGCCAGACAAGTGCACTAACAACCACATAAGCATCCCGCATGTCACTATGTCCATCAGCATTCAAATAACAAATCTGCAAGTTCCTCTTCCATCCAGGTACTCCAAAATGCATGACATATTTACCATCTGTTGCCTTTAAATTGACAAGTATTGCTGCCAATACAGATCAAAACATAATAATACATTTTCCAAAAAATATATGGAGCTCATTTTCATTTGCTTATGACACAGCAAGGCTCTAGACTTCTTTTAAAGCCCAAACAGAAATGGCAACAGTATATTAACTTGGACAGAGAAAACAGGCTTGAGAAACACAATTAACTTCAAAATTCTACTTTGGGTCTGCCTTTGACAAGTTATTAATATTCAACGGTCATACAACTGCTTTTTTATTACTAAAAATTTAATGATGGATCCCTACAGATTATCAAGAGACTCTGATCTACCAACTTTAAACATGGTA
The DNA here is from genome assembly GCF_013368585.1 of Megalops cyprinoides. Taxonomy (NCBI): domain Eukaryota; kingdom Metazoa; phylum Chordata; class Actinopteri; order Elopiformes; family Megalopidae; genus Megalops; species Megalops cyprinoides. The sequence goes on from NC_050584.1 coordinate 17,727,047, forward strand.
ATACAGATGCTTTGAAACAAAACTGGCCCCCTCTGAAAATCTATGACCATGTTGTGACAGAGCAAAACTAAAGTTTTAAGTTTTAAGGTTTCTAAGTTTTAAACATTCCTCAATCATCTATCTGTCTGTCTGTCTATCTATCTATCTATCTATCTATCTATTTATCTATGTGCAGGGTGCCTGAGAGCAGCGGAAGTGCCAAGAAAGACAGAGAAATAGTGATGTAATAGTAGGGGCAGCAGTGTAGCATAGTGGTTGAGGAGCAGGACATGTAACTGAAAGGTTGTCAGTTTGACTCCTCAGTTGGGCACTGCTGCTGTACCCTTGGAAAAAGTGCTTAAACCGCAATTGCCTCAGTAAATATCCAGCTGTATAAATGGATAACATTGTAAAAAAATAAAAACTGTAAACAATGTAAGTCACTCTGGATAAGAGCATCTGCTAAATGCCAGTAATGCGATGTTCTAATGCTTTTCTGCATGGCGGTACACAAAATCACACGTGTGACTGCTAATTACTTCCACATGCATAACAGTATCCAGCAGAATGGAATACCTCGGCTTTTTCAATATGTTTGAGTCTGCAAAGCCCTCTCTTAACCTGTCAGTTTCATATTACGGACCTCCAGCAATTAGTGTTTCATTATTTTTATGTCTCAAAGTTAAAAAAATGTAAAATAATGTGTTGATAATACCTGGCTCATAGCCATGAAGCTCAGTGTAATCTAATACAGATTTTCACACCATGAGGCCAGTTTACAATCATGCCATATACATAAACAAAACTGGCAGCTCTCTAATACAGCTTCTGCAAAGTCCTCTGAGACCCCACAAGCCAGAAGGCTGTCCCAACTAATTGGGCCTCCAGGCATGAACCAACGGAACCTGCCTGCCTCACCTCCCATGCTGGGGCTGACATTTTCCCCCCGCCACTCCATAGGTCCCCTGTTTCTACGGGAGGTGACGTCACCCCCTCTAAGCAGAGGGGCAAGGATGACGTCAAGTGCACTGCAGCATCCCGAGCATCACCCACTCATGCAAGCTGTTCCCATTTCTGTCCCCTGTCTGGATATCAAATGTCAGAAATACTCCGTCAATTCCCATCTCCATTCTGTCCAGGAAATCGGCCAGTGCCAAATCTGATGCATTTGGCATTGACATCCATAAATGGCCAGCTGTCTCTCTCTCTCTCTCTCTCTCACACACACACACACACACACAGCCATTTTACACAAGTTTTCCTTTGGAGGCTGGCATGCAGGTCATCTGGTGCCTTTATCAAACTATCCACTACACCTTACATTCGCACTGACAGCGGGAAAGATGCAAGTCATTGCTCAAACTGAAACAATTAGGGTTTGATATAAAAGACTTGCAGGAGGGAATCCATTGGTTTTCATAGCACTTCTATTTTTAGAAGGAGTTGTTATTCTCTCTAAATGTAACTCATATTAAAGTTTAATTGATTTCTTTAATATTGTCTTTTACACGATGTGGGCACCCAACCACAGGCCAGCATTACACCTGGGACTCTGTTTCTATTTACCAAACCAAATACGCCTTCATAAATAATAACGCCTTCATAAATAATAAGTCAATAGAATACTTAACATTTGAGCCAGAACATGTAGTGCTAGCACATGCCCAGGTATTATTTCCATGCAGTTTCAGATTGATTAAGACAATTCTAGAATGTTCTTGGATGTGTTCTCTATTATCCATGCTTATATTAAACTTGCTAATGTCAATTATCTATTCATGATGCTACTATGGCAAAATGGGTTGATTTATGTAGGAGAAAGTTTAAAATGATAATGGGCTCCATCTCTTAGTCCTTTGCTTGTAAAAATGTGACAAGCATACTATCCATGGACTGAATTGACAGAATCGAGTATCCCTGTGCTCCTGTGCGCTATATCGGTTCAGTCAGCTTCAAAACTATTATATTATGTACTCACTTCAGCATGTTTTGCATACGCAATGACAGCTTTATAGACAAATTACCATGTGGTACTTTATATCGTATGCGGTACTGTGTATATCAGCAATGCCTCTGTCAATTAGATATACACAGTATTTCAAAGGACTTGAAAACTTCAGCTCCACATCCTCTTAACCTCCGTCATATTTAAATTTTACTTCAAATTAATTTGATTGTAAGAAGCGCTTTCAATGAAATATGCAAAAACTAGTCTCCATCTCTATATTTGAACATTCCTGACTCCACATTTTGACAGTGATCTCAACATGTGAGTGGTCCTCTGAGTGTGTAAGGTGTGCAGACGTTGTTCATAACTGAATTGAGCAAGTTCACCATTTTGAGCAGTTGGGTCAAAGACTTTGCAAAAGACATTTGTTCCTTTTCAGTCAGAGGGAGTTACTGGGCCTAAATGGAAGTCACCTTGTGTGACTGTAGCTACACAGATTGCAGTTCAAACAGGGAAATAACAGTTCAAAACTTTTGCCTATCTGGAATAGCTTTTTTGTTTCCTGCAACCTTTGAATCCTCTTTGTGAATATATAAGCTATAAGGCAATAAGACAGTGGTGAGCAGAACTGAAATCATAAACACCATGGAATTAACCTGGAATGACTCCTATTCCATCAATGAATCAACCAAGTAATAACATTTTGTTTAGTGGATAATGAAAAAATCAAAAGGTAACAAACACAATGATAAACTTTGATGACAAAACACCTATTTCAACTGCAGCTTGAAAGAACTGACCAAAGAACAGTCCTGTGATAAGCAGTGACTATAAAAAAGGCACATTAGAACTAAAATGATACTACTGATTTCAAATATTAATGATTCAGTTGCACAAATAATTTGAATTAGTGGATATGGAATAGTTCATGTTTAGTCCTCTCTCTTGCTCTTGACCTCCCTCCTCTTTCTCCTTCTTTCTCTCTCCTTTTTCTTTTATATAATTAAGCAAACATCATTTTTAAACACACAGGTTAAATAAATGTCAGAATCTCCTTCTCACACACACACATGCTTCAACACTGTGAGCTAAGTGACTTCTTGCAATACTTACAGTTGTATGTGTGCAAAATGATATTCTGTTCAAGGGACATACCGCCAGTACCATATACTACATTTAGATAATAGATTTTAAATCTCCAAAAATAGCAGTCAGTCCAACTAGTAGTTAAGCAAATCGTTTATGACTGCATATTGCAAGCAACCAAAAAAATACAGGTATATAGGATACATTTGATTCATACACCTTCCTTCTTTTCAAAGAATAGAATACGAACAACAGTCGACGATTCAATTAACATTACTTTTCGAAATATGATCTTGTGCTGCAAACTCTTTACCACACAGCAATCACCACAAGGAAACTGAAAACATATCATACTGCTTATCTCGGTCATCATTAATTACTATTTGAAACATATACAGCTGATAACTGAGTTTATAATCAAGAATAATTATAAGCTCAGTAAAACATCCACATAAGAAAGCGAGGTATTTTAATTGTGTTCCTCCTTTGCGAAGTACAGCTGCCTGTGGTCTCGACCTTAATTGGCTAGTCCTACATTATATTCACACACACAAGTCCGTTTCATAGCCTATAATTGGTATTCTGAACGAAGGAAGGCAAACTATACGAACAAATCCTTTTATGACTCATCTCATTCTGTCTCTGGGAGAGACAGGAACCTTTCAGTTATTGCGTTCATTCAGGTGTCTACCCATTTTTATCTGCGCAGACGCAAGATCTGAGCTCAGAGCGTGACACTTGTCGCAGGTCTTGGCTATAAAAGTCCAACAGCCATCCTGTCTTTGAAGAAGTCCTGTTGCAGGTTTCTTGATACACCACAAGCTTAAGTGGAAGAGGGAATCATCTCAACTAGTACACCACCTTCAAGGGACATACTCACTTCAACAAAATTCAGGTATGACATCTTACAAACTTTTTAGATTTGATGTGTAAGGTAGTTCTCTAGCTAATATTTTGTTGCCATTTTATTTGTAATACCAAAAAGCAGTTCGCCTTTGGGGGAAACGATATAAAGTACCGCATGGTAATTTGTCTATAAAGCTGTCATTGCGCATAATTACGTTCGTTGGAAAACAACAGGAGTGATATATTACTACATTCAAAAATGAATGATTGAAAAGACATTTTGTTTAAATTAAGACATTTGTGGTTTCTACGAATCTCTGAAAAGACAGTTCTGGTTGCATCGTGGTTTTATGACATAATTAGCACCACCAGTTTCTTATGAACTAACTTAGAAGGTTACGTTTCAAGAGGAAATAAACTAAAGCAATCTAAGGTCTTACTGGTCAGTGTTGCAAAGCCAGCAACCAGTGTCAACCTTATGGTGCTAACATATTTCCTAAAGTTATACAGAAACACACATTTAATTCATTGTGAGTCATGCAGATTCACATTCTAATGGCTGCAAGTACAAAACGTTCTCACAACTGTATACATACGATGCTTTGAGAATGTTCTTGAGTAATTAAACTCCCAGCGAAGAACACCGAACCGCCTAAATGATAAAAAGTAATCAGTGAAACCTCTGACACATATCTAGACTTTCGCATTAATGAGAACATAATAATACATAATTAAATTGTTTATTCCTCAGATTCCTGCTGATCTCCTGACATGAAGCTCAATTTCCTTGCTTCCTCTGTGGTTCTGCTAATTGCCCTTCTACCGCGTTATGAATGTAGAGCTATCGAAAGCCAGGGCGCTGTCCAGCCAGACCCTGGTCCACAGTCTGATCTACTGCAGCAATCTCTTCCCATTTTGGTGCGACTAGGAGAGGAGTACTTCGTTCGGCTTGGCAACGCAAATCATAATTCTCCCGAGTCCACACCGAACGTATCTCCTGACGCGTCCGCGGCAACCATCAACAGGGCTCTGCAGCTGCGGCTCACGCAACGTCTTTTGCAAGGAAAAGTTGGTAACATCAGTCGGTTTGTGAGCAGCTACGCTAACCAGCTTGATGACTCGATGGAGAGAGGGAAGCGATCCGAAGAGCCCCCTATTTCATTGGACCTGACGTTCCACCTGCTTAGAGAAGTATTAGAAATGGCTCGAGCTGAACAATTAGCCCAGCAAGCACATAGCAACAGAAAAATGATGGAAATCATTGGAAAGTAAATGTGACATATTTAAATTTGCCAAAGAAAGTTTTACATCTAGCACAAGACACACAATATTCTATACCATAGTGCTGCTTTTACATTATTTATTTATCTGATTTATTTTGTTATTTATTTTTATAGCTTTAAACCTCAACTGGGGGAAAGATAATGAGGAATTGCATTTTGCTTGATGGTAATCAGATTGTAACATAAATGCAAGAAAAATGTCATCAATTTGTATTACTGTTGTAACAGTGCTAATACAAACTAGCATTTACAGAGATCCTTTCACTTTCGTTCTTGAAAAAAAAGAAAAAACAAACAAAAAAACCAATTAATATATTTTGAGTAGATTGTAGAAATGACACAGTTTTCAGGATGGCGTGTTCCGAAATGGAAAGCTTCTCTGAAATCCAGTTTCACTGTATTTTACCTTGTTTAAGTTTAATAATAAACATGATATGAGCAACCAGTCATTTTTGTTGTGCAAGAGAATGTCTAATATTTATATTTTTCAATAAAAGCTTGAAAGTTATCTTTACACTTACTGTGTAGATTATTGACTGCGAAGTTTCCAACAAGTGAGTGTTACAATGGAGATTACGAGACAATTGTGTCAGTGTTACCCGCGTGAGCAATTATCTGTTATGGATTATTAGATGCATTTAACAACACTTAAAAAAGAATTGTCATTAGTTGTTTCCCGGGGATGCTGGACGTAATCCGACAGTACCTTTTAGTCTTACTCGAGTCATTCCTGAACGAGCGTGGCACAGTCCATCAACTAAACCTGGGGAAAAAACAAAACCGCGAGAGAGGAGGAACAGCTAAGATTACAAGACTGTTTTCTGGCTTTGCCTGTGGTGTATCGAATATGCTCCGATCACCATTAGCAGTGTCAGCGCTGACGGGAATAGCGCACGATATCTATAGTGTCTATATATCTCTTCACTATCTATCGATTAATCAATGAGTGAAATCACATCAGATTGTGATATTGATGAATGAGAGATGCCACTGTTTCTTAAGCAAGTTAATGCTGCCTATGATGACAACTTATTCTTCCTCATTGATATTGTGCTTACGATTTGATGAAAACATTTACTGTCAGTGACATGTACTGGCACCTGCTTTTCTAAGTGTTTTAATTCAGTATACAGTTCTCGTATTATAATATGACAAGACTGATTACGCAAACCGTCACAAATCTCTGCGTGGTACCGTTACGCATTTCAATAAGTGAGCACATATATAACACAACAACGAACGAAACATTTGAAATATTTCAAACATTCACTCATGCAAGTACCGACACTAGCGACTGCACAAACTGAACAAGTCTGACCGGTGATGTAACCATGTAACTCAGTTAAACTGTATAAAATTTGGATGGCAGGTACGTGCTCCGCCAACTGACGGGTTGACTGGGCACACCCCATACCTGTTCACCACTGAGATACGGTACATTTTTGGGTACTATTGCACGTCACCAGTGTTTTCAGATCAAACGTTTGTTTGATATGTTTTATGAAAGCTTCCGTGTGCCTTCTCTACGAGGTGATTGACAGCTAATAATCAGAAGATATGGAATAGTATACTTTAAAGTGGAACAGTTTACACAGCATTTCAACAGTGCTTAAACTAATCATTATCTCAGAGATGGATTCCAAACTCGGAGCCGTGAATATCAATTAGTTTTATTTTTCTGTTTCGGAAAAGAATCTCTTTTTTCATTTTAAAAATTCCAGCATCAGTAGGTAATATTAACGTCATTCTCATAAAGTTTACGCTCCAAAGCGAAAATAAACTGCCCTTTGAATGGACAAGAAGGTGGAAAGGACAAGAAAAAGACTGAGCGAGGAAAGAATATCATGATTAAAATAACTATATTAAGTGCATTCATTTGATGTGACATGATGAAGTACTCTGGTCATCGACACAACAATCGCATACCTTCTTCCTCACAAATTGGGAATGAAGAAGTATTTTGCCCTGCTTTATTATACACATTCATTAATCATCATTTCAGTGATCCAGGGTCCATTCAGAGCAGAGTAACATCTTAAACCCATCGTGAATTGAAATAGATTTATGAGTGCTAACCCTGCGTCATTTTCAGTCATTTTTTCCGCTACGTTCCGCGACGTTCGGTAGAAATTCGGAACGCCTCTTGAGGGAGAATGACTGGACAGCGATATAGTTGTGAGCAATGTAAACGTCTGTCTTCATTTGCGACCTGACAGTCTATAATTACGAGCTGCATGTTTGGTGTGTGTTGACGGACTAGTTAATCCAGTCATTTTGTAATCCGCGATTTCAAGAATTTCCAGTGTCAATTAATTGACTTCAAGACTGCGAAGAGGTGAGTACTTGCCTCTTGAACATTTTTTTCACCTGTACACCTGGTCTGAAATCTTCTTTCTAGAACCGGCGCAGTGCTAGATGCACTGTAGAGTCTAGGCTGTAGGCAAAATGACGAGTCTACAGGCAGAAGAACGTGTTCTCTTTATTGAACTTTAATATGTAATGTTTCCCTTTCCACTTTTCAGTGGAAGAAATATGAAAATAAACACAAAAACAAGTATCTTTCATCTGCACATTGAAAATGCTGTGGAAGCTTTAGTGTTTTCAAATTTGTTATCTATTAGTAGTTCTTAGGGTGTCAATGGTTTAATATTATCATTCAATAGAATACAGTTCATTTTAAAGTTGATCATATAGTTATTGGAGAACATTGCAAGAACATACATTTTAAAGGGTGCAAGGTAGGAGATATATGTAACATGACTGACTATACTACAACAAAGAGACTCTTGCTGCAGGTGGCATAGTTTGAGTTTATTTGATATTTTAATTGATGGATCCATGCATCTTTAGTCCCATTGATCTCATTGATGATATTGATGCCTCTGTCATGTCCATACATACGCTAAGATGATAGGGCACACAAATCTCAGCCAGTGACATGCTATAGAGTTTTGCACAGGTGTTGCACAGCTTTAGCGGGTGCATGTCTCAGGCAGAGAAAAGAGAATCCACAAAAGCAGAAATATGACACAGAAACAGTTGCTTTCTCTTAGATGCAGCGCTCTCATCACACAAGTCCCCCCCTGTTGCTACGCTTCCTGTGTCAGAGAGAGAGAGAGGAATCGATCACATTAGAAGAGCAGGTCACCTACAAAGGGGAATCAATCACTGTTATTTGTTTCAAGGGGCCACTGCTCCACCACTGTCTCATCTGTGCCAACTGAGCCCTTTTGTTAAAGCACAGGATGAACAAGGTTTGATCTTTGACCCTTGGGCTATAATCAATTAAACACTGGTCTGTCTGACTCATCCCTTTTGTTCGGTCTATATGGCAATCGAATACCCATTCACAGCCCAGTCTATGTTGTGTTGATAGAGCGAACCATGTTTGGACGTAACTGTATGTGCTACACAGCAGACCCAGAGGGATCTATTATCCTCTGCCCCAATAACCTCTGACTGTGGAGCCCAGAGGAGCTCTATGGGTGGCCATCATAGGCAGCCAGCTCTTGGCACAGGAGGGCTGAAGGCAGGGATTTGTGTGCTTGCCAGCGCATGGGAAATCACAAGCCTTTTAGACATTGACTGACATGCTTATAGGTACCTCTTAAAGCTGCAGAATATACTTATTAAAGGAAAGAGAAGTGTTTTTTTTTTTGTCAAGACATCTATGTGAGGAATCTTGGCTATGCCTAAGGCCTGTTCTCATGCATGTCTTTTCTCCCAGCATTGAAGCCATCAGTACCCTGGGAATAGACTAGGAATAGTGATTTTCGTGTGTCTGAGAAGGGTATTTAACAAAATGAAGCCATCTTGTGCACAGGTACAAAGTTACAAAACTTTATGTGTCTCATGCACAAGACTGGCTCATGCTCAAAACATGCCACTCTGCCACTCACTGCTTTCAGCCCCAACTGCTACCATCCGCAACCCATTTTAACAGGGCCACACCTACTCAGCAGGTGATGTCGTGCCACAGTGAGCCTGCGAGAGGCACCATGCTTTCTGCCGACAGATTGGAGCTGGGCACGGCCTTGAGTGAACCTCATTATCTGCAGTCCAGCAGTGCCCTTGCTCCAGCCACCAGTGGTACTGAGACAGACCGGCTGGGGGTATTCTGCAAGCCTACAGGTATAAGCAGCTCAGATGAACACATTTGGAGACTGCTGTCACCATCTTCCAAGATGTCTGTAAAAACCAGGGAACGATTTTCAGCACTCTGACTCCCTGCTGTATTATCTCACTGATGTGGGGAAAGCATGTATTTAACACATTGGATGTCTGACAAAGCTTAAATTCAGAAAGGTCAACACTTTTATGACCAATTTATTATAATTGTTCACAATTTTTCAATATGTCTGTGAACTATTAACTGATGACAATGCTTATAGTTGCTTATAGTTGAATAAAAAAAAACAAGATTTATGAATAATGAACATGTATATTTGCAACATGGTGTGTGACATGTTTTATTCCTGGATCCAAGCTTTGAAGAGATTTCGTTTGCCACTTGACTTGGAAAGACTCTTCAGCAAATGCTGTTTCCTTGAACTTGATTGGTCTCCGTGCAGCCAAGTGTGAAACAATTCATTTCACCGTGTCTTACAATGTTCACACTTCAGTGGTCCAGACTCTATAGATTATGCAATGTTCCTGACATAGTAATTTCAGTTCGAGCATTGAGATGTGTGCACAGCATTTGTTTACTGTTAGCCCAAGAGGTTAAAAAAGAAGATCCTGGCATGAGGAAAGAATGCCAAGGGCTCTTGGAAATAACTATATTTGTTTTTTTTGTCTGCATACCTTCATAAATATTTCATTCATACTTCATACTTCATAAGTATAAGCATATACATATTTTTAAGTTTTTAATTTAACACTTAATATATGCACAAATCTTCACATGCACTATAGTCACATTTTTATGTGTGTGTTTAGTTTAAACTATAAAGGAACATATAAAGGAATAAAGGAAAGCTTTTCCTTTGATGTTTCAGGACCACTGAGAAGTGGTGAATTGCTCAGAATTGTACTCTTCATCACCTGTGCTACTGCTCCAGCCTTTCATTTACATTATTGGCATTTAGCAGATGCTCCTTTCCAGAGAGACTTACATAGCGTGCGGAAGTAATTAGCAGTCACACATGTGTGATTGCGTGTACCGCTATGCAGAAAATCATTGGAACCATCACATTACATTACATTGCTGGCTTTTAGCAGATGCTCTTATCCAGAGTGACTTACATCGGTTACAGTTTTCTTTTTTACACTGTTATCCATTTATATAGCTGGATATTTACTGAGGCAATTGCAGGTTAGGTACCTTGCCCAAGGGTACAGCGTCAGTGTCCCAGAGGGGAAACAAAGAGACAACCTTTCAGTCACAAGTCCTGCTCCTCAACCACTATGCTACACTGCCACACATTCCTATATCTTTCAGCACCAATGCTGCACCTGACCCATGCCACTTTCTGTACACTCTAGGGTACGGTGATGGATCTCTAGGGTTGGTAACGGCCTCAAGATCCATATTTGACTCAGTATCTCATTCGTGCAAGGAAACAGAAAGCCCATGTCCATTTTCAGTATCAGCGTTTCATCAACACACCCCAGACATTTTTTTTTGTATCAGCATTGCGTGGACAGAGTGAGCCCACAAGTTCATTCATGAAGTCAGTTATGGGTTTTCACTCCTGGTACAGAGTGAGAGACCTGGCAATCTGCTCTGTTGCATTTTTGCTGTAAATGGAATTCAATCCTACTGAGTACTTCATTTAGCAACATGAAGTGTCCTCAGGAAGTGGAAACAATAGGGCTTGCAATGAAGTTAAAATAAATCGGATAACGGCTCTGTATATAAAGTAACATCTATGCAAGCTTCGCATGTGAAGTCCAGCAGAAAGTTCTGCGCAATACAGCAGACAGAACTCAGTTTTGTCAAGTTCACAGAGGATGATAGCTGCTAACCTGCCTGCACGCATTACACTAAACCCATTGCTATAGTGACTCCACTCTGTTCCATACAACCTCTGGTCTGTTCCAGTGAGGTGACCTGAGTCCAGCGATCACTTGAGCTGGCGCTTCACATGCAGGTGAAACTAATGACAAGCAGCGGAATGGCTGGTGATTGCTGCAATGAAAACAATCCCCCGCATGTGGAAAAGGAGCAGTTGGTGAGCCAGCAGGGGGCTCTCCACACATCCTCACGCTGAGACGACAGCCACATCCCTGTTATTACCAACACACACAGCACTTTGGGGAACAATAAGGAATATATATTTTTCAACAAATGCTCAAATACATACTACATAATTCACATGATCAAGATATAGCATGATAAAGGTATGTATATACCTATATCACCAGTATATACCTATATATACCTATATATTGCTATAATACGTGCTTACACACTACAATATATGTTTGTAATTGCTTGTATTAAAAACATGCAATTGATCTATTTGCAATTTATGAGGCATGTAATGACACTTGCCCAAAATAAATGTTCTATTATATTTCACCACTTACAGATGTTATTTTTCATCAGGAGAAAAGAAACTTTTGAACTTAGAAGCAAAGTGCTACTTGAAGGTTATGTTTACCATCCAGATGCTGTTGAAAGAAAAATAAAACTGATGGATACCGGTGGAGGCCCTGCTGGAAGTCTTCATGCTGAGATATTTTTTAATCACATAGCTCTGAAGGTGGCATATCAGCTTCATTAAAATGTCACAAAGGCACTGCCTATAGACAAGTCATACAAGAGACAACGTGAGAAGACTAAAATTGAGGGCTAAAACAAGATCAGACACACAACAGGTGAATGCTTACTTTAAGAACAGGTCAAACACACACCAGGCACAGATCAAAGTATTGAAATGTGTGATTTCAGGCAGAGAGGAATCTGCCAAATGCATATGCATATCTTGATGACTGGTCCTCGCTGCTGCTGGGAAAAAGTTGTGTATACATTATTGCCAGCGCAATGATGGATGCCTGTGTGTGATTTTGGCATGTGATGTACCAGATGGATTAGGCTCTCACCTGTGCTGAGGAGCTCAAAGACTGGGCCTAGTCTGTGACCTCCACAGGGTTGAGGTGGGGTGCAATCAACTACACTCCACACTGTAATTACACCTTTTTTCAAAGTTTTTTTTTTTCAAAAGGAACTTTTTGTATCTTATGCCTATTTACCATTGAAACAAAGGGAATCTAAAAAGTATTATTTTTAAAACTTTTTACCATTGTACCTAAGGAAGTGCACAAAATATGCATGAATTCTCAGTTCTATTCATTTAACTTGTCCAGAACCCTGACACAGTACTTAACTCACTCCAAACATTAGGCATCAAGAAGCCATATTAACAGAGCCATACAACAGATCCCCAAAGTTTTTTGACAGCTAGCAACTCTGTAGCTAGTCAGAAACAGAAGAAGCTTTTATGCTTATTGGGTGAACATATAATGTCTTCATATTGAGCTAAAAACCTATAGTAGAGGATTAACAGTAAATATTTGCTGAAATTGTGTAATGACAGCAATAACCTCAAAGCTGCCACAAAGATGTTTGTGCAGGCTGAGGAGCATAAACAACCAATTAAGAGGAATACTTTTTAAATCACATGTCCAAGAGTTTCAAGAGTTGTTTTGCTTTCTACACAAGTAGTTAGAATATTCCCCTCTATGAATTGTCAGTTTAAGGAAAAATAAAAAACCCCAAAGATGGCTGAAATAAAATCTGCTACAGGTAATTGGATTATACCTACATCCACTGTTTCTGTTTATTAAAAACAAATGCAATCCATCTGGACCTACAGATGTATTTTCCTCATCAAGACTGCAGAGACCATGCTCAAGAGCAGGGCGTGTGAGCAGCAGATTGACATGCACTGTTTTTTTTTTTTTTTACATTTGGACAGGAATTGAGGACAGGATGTATCTGAAGGTGATCAATGTCACAGTACAACTTGTCTGTGTCTTATTATACAGTGACTTACTTTTAAAAAATGCTTTCTCCACAACAAATGAACACACACATACACCCCCCTCCAGCAGTCTCTCAGTCCTCTGTGCTACCATATGTGCAATCCAGACAGCGGCCACTGCTTGCATGGCAGACATTATCTCTGCGGACATGATAGAAGGGACTGGAAAAGCTCCAGCTTCCTGCATGCTCATCTCATCACATTCAAAATGCACACAGCAGGGAGCGTCTAGTTTCTCTCCATCAATAATATTTCTCATTTATCTCTGTTTGTGAAGGGAGAGGGGTCCTAGCTGGGGGGACTGACCTCTACGGTCATGCAAGTTTTCTCCAGATGACTGATGATGTGCTGCATTTAGTCACTGTTTCCCACCAGCATGGCAGTCCCAATGGGTAGCTCTCTATGAAAGCTCTCATGCTAAGGTATGTGTACACATAGACAGGGAAGACTTTTCAAACAGATCCAGTGTAGACAAGAGTAGGAAGTACAATACCTCTCTTTATTTCATGGCTATATACTGGTGCCTTATGTCTGTAAACTGGCATGTTTCCATTTGTCCTTGTATTGTTATGGTATCTTCAGATGTGAGTGCGTGAGAGGGTGAGAGGGGGGCTTATGTGTTTGGTGCATACATTTGAGGGTTGCCACCTCCCGATCTTTGTGAGCACCTTGCACACAGAGCAGGTGGGCCACGCCCCACGTCACACTGTAGATGCTGAACTTCTCATCCTGGTGATCCCCACACACTGGGTGACCAAGCTTTCTCTCTTTCCAGACTTGCTAATAATGACAGATGGCAGGGCCATGATCAAGGTCAAACTGCAGTCCACAACGTGTGTGTGAAAGAAGGAAGAAAAGCAAAGAATTGGAACGTTAATTATGATACACAGCCAAGTGTGACGGCTTATCAGCAGAATAATAGTTTGGCTCAACTGTCTCAACAGATAAAACATACAGTAAAGCATCTGTCTCAAGTGTGGTCTCATTTTTGTTCCAGAATGCCTGAGGCACAGACCTCAGCTGAGAGCACAGCTCTGCTGGGACTCCAAACAGAAACTTCCAGACATCAGACTCACCTCCCTGACTCACCAACCATGGGGTCACGTAGTCACTGTGACCACAGTGCAGTAGCTATCTCACTATTCCCTGTCACCTAAGGAACTGGTTGTGGAACAAAATCCTCTCTTTCTCTAGCAGTTTTTAAACTGTCAGGCAAAATGAAAAGATGTCAAGTGACAGGGCAGTAGTGAGCTGAATTACAGTGTGTCAGGGGATTACGGTTCCTAAAATATAGGGCTCTGCACATTCATTTTAATAGAAACACCAAATGGAGGGCCAAATCCAAAATAACACTCCTGTTTCAAATAAATGATGTCAAGTTGGTCATAATGGAAGGTTATTTGTATCAGTGTTTTTGTTTTATTTACATGGTCAAGAAAATTTTTACTTTTGGTGGTTGCAGGATTAAAAAAACTATTAATAAGAAATGAGTCACTTAACTGAAAAAGACATCTTGACAATGACACAACAGTAAAACACATTTGAGAACATGTTTATTCTGTAAAATTTTAATGAATCAAATTGAACTTTGGCTAGATGAGGCATGCTGATGTATCAACACTCTACTGCATGACAGATACATGTTTACATCACCATATCAGTTTTAGACTATTTTTTTTTATCTTAAATCACTGGAAAGCTGATGAATTATACTGTCTCCTTCCTGACAGTTGAATAAAAATGCATTGATGTAGGCAGGAGCTTCTAGGTGCTTAGGGAAACTAAAAATAGACATCAATTTACAGTCGCTTCACTGGCCTACTTATAAAAGTAGTTAAAAAAATAACATGTTAACTTTGCCCCAAAGCAATTCCCAGCAGTATTTCACGCTCAAGCTACAATAACAGAAACCCAACAAGTTGCTGTGAATGCTTTTTTTTTTAAGATGAAAGGTGTTTCAGAGGCAATCACATATTTGACAATCACAAATCACAAAAGGCAATCACAAATTCTAGCCTATCACCTTCTGATGTATCACTCAGGAAGGAAATGAAGTGTATGAGAAATTTGTGTTTTACCTTGGTCAAATGCTACCCGTTTTCTCACATAGACATGTCGTTTCCTTATTGACCAACAGTTCCATTACATTACATGTCACAAATGTAAATGTAAATGTCCTTATAAGACGCTTTTATCCAGAGTGACTTACATAGCGTACATATTTCATGTCATTCATTTATACAGCTGCAATCTGGTACCTTGCCATAGGGTAAAACAACAGTGGCCCACATGGGAATGGGAATGGTACCGACAACGTTTTTGGTTTTAGAGCCCTGCTCCTTACCGCTACAAAAAGTAGAACTGAAAGTAGTACTTTGAGGAACTCAGTCTTTCCAAGGATTTTTCATTGCCTAAATTCTATCACAACCTAGCTAACTACATATTAGCTAGGCGGATGGAGCGATATGACTCCACGTTTAACATCGGTTTTCATTAGAATCGCAACCTCGCTATCTAGTCCAAATCTCATGTAAAATTTAACTACACATACACGACAATGTGAACAATAATTCGAAAATGCACGTAAATGCACATGAATTAAGCGCCATGCCCCTGTTTTCAACTACAGTTTCTCTACAATTTGGTTTTGCGACCCCATGTGGGTCCCTACCAAAACTTGGAGAAACAGTGACGTGTATGGCTAGAAGTAACAAGTGATGACTCAACAAATCTCTAAAAAAATTAACCGTAAGAATTTATACCGCGTTCCTCTTATGCGTCTACTTAATCGAATAATCAAATCGATTACAGCCCTCAACACTGTAAGTGTAGCTTGTAAACCCGGTTTGAAAAAGGATCTTTGGAGAATGCGGGCATCGATCCCGCTACCTCTCGCATGCTAAGCGAGCGCTCTACCATTTGAGCTAATTCCCCTACACTTATACTTAGCGAAAATCAGCGCTCTTGCCGCAACAGATAGGCCCACGGTGAGTTTGGAAGGATACTGAATGTTATTGGAACGGCAACTCAGCTTTCCAATGAAAGGAAATTCGTTAGCTAACTCGATAGCTAATTAGATACGTAGTTTAGATAGACAGACAGTTCATCAGCAAGACAGTTTAACTACAAATGAAACTATTACGCAGTTCAGGTTACTATTATCTTTAGTTTTTTTCCAAGATATGACGCCCTGGTGACGGACCCCTTCGATAGCTCAGTTGGTAGAGCGGAGGACTGTAGAGGCTATGGAGAAATCCTTAGGTCGCTGGTTCGAATCCGGCTCGAAGGTGGTTGGTTTTTTTTTTTTTTTTTTTTTTTTAATTTATTTCCAGGAAGACGGATTTTTCCCAAATATTATTCGAAATCAACGATGTAGGAACCACGATGCCATGTATGCAGTATGTAAGAAAACAAACATACACATTTAACACATTTAAACTCATTTTAGACGAAGTTAAAAAAAAAAAAATGTACCAAACCATGACCCTTCTTGCGTCGTCACGTCACATACGTGACAATGTAGTTAGCAACAAAACATTTTGCAAATGTTGCTTTTGATGTGACGTTAATTTAGATGTTTTTATGTGAGATGTGTGTTTTATGTTTATATTCTTCATTTTTTTTTAATTTCGATGTTTTTAATCTAAAATAGTGGTGGCCTGTTAGAAATGAAACGTGTTTAATGTAATTAGCAATTTAACATCTTTGCTTTTCTCATTCTAAATCTATGTGTCACTACCAGTTTTTTTTTTGTACAGTTGGTATTTTTGTTAAAAGAATTCCTCTTCTGAAGAATATATGCATGAGTTGTTCTCAACACTATACGTTTATGGTAAATAGAAAACAGTGGAGATTGCTTTTAGAAAAAGAAAACAAAACAAAAACACAACAACGTTAAGAATGCTTAATCTAGATTAGGCCCACAGTTGGGGCATACAAAATAATTACCAGTGGTTTGTGATATGTTCATTGCATACTTAAGAGTTTACTTACTGCCCGATGATGGCGATATCGTAGCACACTGTTACAATAATTGCTACATTTTGGTCATACAACACCACTGAAGTAATTACACTAAGTACCACTTTCATTAAAATTCCCATATAGGCCCCAAATGCATCAACACAACTGTTTACTTTGATTAACCCAGCACTGTTTCTAGATTATTTTCAAACACTGAAATAAATGTTCACTGGTCATCTTAAATCCACTTAAAATTTATTAATATTCCATTTAAAATATGAAACGGATTGTATTCATTTGAATTCATCAGACACTTTTACTCTTGGATCTAGTGATTTTGAAATCTCTTAGTACATAAAGTCAAGATCAAAACTATATGAATAACCAACAACTATTTTGAAAAGTGTGCATCGATTCATGTAGAGGTACAATAAAATACAGCAAATTACAGTGCCATTACACAGCCAAACACACATTCACTATTTACAAAGTGAGAGGGCCAAAGTGAGTCCTGTTTTGGGACTTGTCAGTGGGAGCCACCGTGGTAGGGCTGTTTTTTGATGTGGGGATCCCTGTGTGATAAACCTCTGTGGTAGTGTATCCGCACTTAAGTGTAGGTTCGGTGCCCGTCTCCAATCAGCTGGGTCTTCTCACTGGCATTGGTTGGCTGAAGCACAATGGGCGTGTCACCCTCTGGAAAGGTAAAATCATTGCAGAGCAGTAAGTGGATGAGTTTCTCTGAAGTGCTTCGGAATGGCTTGAGCCATTCAGGTTCGTGCAGAGAGAAAGTTATTATGGACTGTTGTCCCCTTGCAGTGGGAGATTCAAGTCTGTTTCCCTCAACAGCAACATTTTGTTCCTCACAATTCCATGCATGTGGCAGGGGGAAAGGCTTTATTGAATATACAGGCCGCCATTTTTATTTACATTGTAGATGATTTACTCTGCATCAGGTATGAAATGGCTTGCAATATGTCAGAGAGTTTGGAATGTATTGCAAGCAGCCTTGATTAGATGGAGCTGCACTTGCGCTTATTTGATAGGACTCCGTGTGTCAGACTCCACCTTAAATCTGCTAAATGTCAATCCCAGATGTCCACACAGTACACACCAGTTGCAGATCAAGTTGACAGTCTCCAACGGCAACCCAGCCAACCAATCTAATTTACTGGTGGATAGCCGGTGGCATGCATTAGTTGGATTAGTCTGACGCTTCATATGTACACACAGTATCATCGAAGGCATTGCACAAGCCGAGACATATTGTCATAAAATGCACGAGACAGTGTGATAAAAGGCCCAGTCAACCTAATCATATGATGCACAGTAGCTCACCAATGTGGTTCCCTATTAATCGTATTCTGTACTGAACATTTAACCCCACAGAGAGGGAGAGTGCTACCTAGAAGCCCTAAGAAATGCTTCCCTGCATCTGGAACATGCTGGCACATCAGAGATATCTCTTGCTTTTTTCATTTACGTTCAAATCAAGCTAAAAATGG
This sequence comes from Megalops cyprinoides, assembly GCF_013368585.1. NCBI lineage: Eukaryota > Metazoa > Chordata > Actinopteri > Elopiformes > Megalopidae > Megalops > Megalops cyprinoides. The sequence continues at coordinate 17,745,642 of NC_050584.1, forward strand.
CATTGCACTAAATTCAGCTAAATCCACTTTACATGGTACCGTGTTCTAGCTGGAGATAGCTGCTAGCTGCATATTATCTCAACACAGCAAAAAATGAAACAGCTAATCAAAACAAAACAAACAAAACAAAATTAATTAATTGATGGTTATGGCTCTGAGACCCTCTCCTTTAGTGACAGACAGAACCATTGCTGTGCTGTGCTGCCTTTCAGTACAGAAACTAGAGGCGATACAGAACAGGTGACGCATTTCATCGGCACACTGTAAGGACATAACAGCTATTTACGATCACTCCACCCCTCTAAGCAGTCCCTTCCACACCGTAGAGCTGGCCCTCTGTCACAGACCTTAAAGGCAGCCCCTACCATCAGCTGCTCTGTGACTGTCCTGGCTCAGCGCGGCCCCGCTGCAGGAGAGGGAGGGGCCATCGTCCATCACCGGAGTCCCGCTCACCCCATGCACGAGCAAGGAGGTTGACTGATTCTGCCGCAGCATCTGCTGAGGGCGAGCTACAGAGGGAGGGGGACGGGGGTGCTGATGAATGTGCCACAGCGTGCCGCTGTTCTGGGTGCTGGCCGCGTGTGGCCAGCGCTAGAGCAGCTCCCAGCCCCAGTGCATGATCCAGACACCTCAGGATCCAGGTGGCACTCTCCAGAGGCCAGTCGAGGGTTGGAGTAATGCTGGAAGGGGCATGACGTGATGTGTTTTGCAGCTGTTGAATGGCTGTTTCTGTGGGCTTGAATTTTTTTCCGTTTTAAACTCTAGAACAGGGCAATGGTTTGCTGATTTTTGAAAATAGTTAAACTTCCATGTGAGGACATTCAGTAATGTGGCTTTTAGGAAAATATGTTTGGTGGTGATCGCAAAGAAAATGTGAATGTGCAATGTGGCCTATGCATTACATGAATGTGTCAGTACAGTAATTCATGCTTAACTACTGTGCATTTTTATACTGCTGGCTACAAATATTTGTTATGCTGCATAAACTGATATGAGTTGTTACTTTGGGTGCAGTATAGTTAAGTGTAAAACAGTAGTAGGAATGGTTTAGTGTTTGTTACTTCTAGCCATTTAGTCATATTATTTAACTGCGTAAGTAAGTGATACCTCATAAGCAGGTCTATTATTAATGCGTTTAAATTTAGAGTTTTTTTTTTCTGTGGTGACATCCTATCCTGTGCGCTGTTTATACATTTTTTATGGAAAATGGAAAATGTCTTTGTTCACAGCTGTTGTACAAATTCGTCAGAAGGATTGCAAAGACAAGAAGCTGTGTGCTCATCCTTTCGAGTGTTATCTTTTCTGAATGCGTTAAAAAGGCATTGTTTCACATTGTTACACAGCTACTGAAAATAAACCGGCATGGAAACACATTTTGAGAAGTGACTCACAGCCAGTAATTATCTGTTTTTGTGGAGGTCTGCAGTAGACATGAAAAACCTCATGCTGGTAACTGGCACCGGAACAACATATCACGTCCAAACATTTGGCTGTTATGCATCGCATCAATTTATTTTCATTAACTGAGTGACTTTGTTTATCGGAAAAGAGCGTGTATTGTACAACGTCAGTAAGCTTTTGCTTTAATGACATCAAAGTCTCATCCACAGTCAGTGTACTCTTCAAATACAACCCTTGTGCTGCTGTTGTGGTGTAATTTAGAGGTGATGATAAGCAGGGTTTTTTTTTGTTCTTTTTACCCATGCTGTTTGGGATTGTTGATTTTTCTTTTTGCAAAAAGATAGACATAAATTGAAATGTCCCGTTATGCGCAAGGCACCTGACCGATCTGACACTTACACAGCTCTTCTCCAGCCAGCTATCTGTGAATCCCTCTATCTCAGAGCATGAAATAAATTCCTGAGGGTTTTTGGTGCTATATATTGTGGTGTGAAAAACGTCACCCCTGTCCACACTCCATTTTCGAGCCTCACAGAAAGTGGAAGTGGCTGTTACTCGGTGAAGATGACACCATGGGCCCTCTTTTGCTAACTTTGTCTTTAATACTTCAATAAAGTTGGCACATTAATGGAGCATCTGGCCTAAATATAATTAAGAACGTGTGTCACGGCAACTGGCGAAAAGAGAGCATGCTCTGTGGTTCCCACTGAACCTTGTTCCCAGGTGTGAACACTGACGTGGGATAGGCACTCACCCCTCTCCATGTCCGTGCGGATCTGCTCCTCCAGGTCCTCGGGGGACATGTAGCACTCCGGGTCCTCCTCCCCGGGGGGGCGTGGCTTACACTTCCCGAAGCAGCAGTTGCAGCAGCAACACAGGCAGCAGCAGAAGTAGCAGCCCGTCAGTATGCCACATATGACAAAGAGGCCCTGGACACACACGCACACACACACATACACATAAGTTAAGAAACACCCTGGTATACAACTGATGAGCAATACAGGGGTATATGCCATCCTAATATATGCATTGGTTATTAATTTGGACATATGAAAACCTTCATACCCAAATTGAATTTGTTTGCGAGAAATGAAATGCAAAAACTAAAAAATTAATCATTAAAAGTATGGCAGACGTTATGTGGGCACTGTAAGTAAAACTTATGGTTTTAATTACTGAAGCTTTTAAAAACTTAAAGATCTGTTTGTGTGGAAACAGATCCCAAACAGCATCCTAATTAAGCTTGAAGGGAGATTGGCACAGAAACAGTTACCTTTGCCCACCAGCTGGAGAGCATGAAATACGTGTTGACGTTCTCTTCGCCAAACTGCTGTGAGACGTACAGCCCGAGGGAGCCATATTTGTCGTAAATGTTCCTTTTGGTGATGTCTGATAGGATGGCGTGCGCATTGTTGATCTCTTTGAATTTGTCGGTGGCATCTGGGTTTTCAGGATTCTTGTCTGGGTGATAACGCAAAGCTAGTTTTCTGAAAGAGATCAAACAACTTTTCACCAACTTTCCTGACTTGTAACAAAACAAGATTTCCTAGGCAATTCTAAAGGCTGTTGGACCCTGCTCTCACATCCTGTTAATTTATAGTAGATAATAGTTCCACCTGTGAGCAAAAGGCTAAATAATGCATCAATCATGTTATGTTTCATGAAACTGATTCATTTAATTTATTTATTTTCTTTGTTTAACACGTTAAGGATACCACACATTTCTTAAACACATGTAGCAATAGCGAATTAAGGGTAATATTTTAGGAGTCAAATCTGTCTGTGTCTTGACACGTGTTAAAAATAACAGCAAACATAGCTTCCTTCTGCACATATGACTTTTTCAGCAATTAGCATTTTGAGTGTGAATACCGAAACCTCGGCTTTCTGGGGTTTTGCCCAGCTGTTGGCTTGTTCACAGTTTGTCATCGCCATTTGCACTTTTCTTCATACTGGGACCTTATCCACTCTCAGACCTGCAGGTGCTGCCATAGTCTCAGTCAGGGTACGCAGCTGGGGCGAGAAACAGGCTAGGTTTTGATCGCTCCAGATCTACCGCAGCACAGTTAAAAAGGGGTGGGGGACTATAATATTAACGCAGCATTAAACAGGAGTTTGGGATTTGGGTGCGATATTTTTTTACACTCACATTCAGGTTAACTTGGCTGAGAGTGTGGCATGTGGGATGTTACTGAACTGTTTAAAAGCTGGTGTTTAACTTAGTGACAAATCTTATCAAGCTGAAAGTAGGGACAGAACCAGCAATATGCATCTCATTTAGATATGTGCAGAGGCAAAAAAAGAGAAAGAAGGAGGACTAGACCGTAGATTGTACCTACTCCTTTAGGCATGGGGAGAATGTGCTCCCTGGTAAACCATCCAAGGTGTGTCTATTGCAATTCAATATTGCATTCAAATTCAATTACTCTGGCAGAACCGCAGTTACTTGAAAACCATCAGCATTGCAGAGGTAGATATCTTAGGGCAACATTGTCACACCTAATTACACGTTGGCTTGAACCACACAAAGGTTCATTTCAAGACTATTCACAGGAATTATGACCTACAAAAGCTCCCTTTCTAAAGAAATCATTAAATAAACATAGCAGGCTTTACATAATTTTTTTACAAATCTTTTTTGTAACACGTTTCACTGTGAATTGTAATCTCTCATCAACATTTTATAATGCTGCATTCATGCTTGCTTGCTTATTCATTTTTAATTAAACCAATGACTTCTGAAAGGGCTGCTGTGATTACATATTCATTAGCCACAAACAAGTGTTTTTTTTAAATGCTAACCATTTAGATGACTTCTTAAATTAACATGAATTAGACAAATCAAGAAATATTGATGTAGTGGCATGTAGAGGAGACTGGAATTAATTATGGTTATGGAGTAGTCTCACTTATTCAGTTCCGGAATAGGGCCCTATTCCTCGTGAAAACCTTTTCGCATCAGCGTATAAAAAAAGTGAATAGCGCTTTGTAAAGCCATGCACATGTCAGCCATCAACACAAGCCTAGGCCAAAATGTAATGCATAGTTATGGATATGTTTAGTCCTTTTGAGTTCAGTGAACTGGGACCATTGATCTGATGCATGAACGGTTAAACAAAAACCTATGCCCAACAAGTGGATCAACCAACTTCACTCTTTGTATTTTTCTTATATTTTAAATTGAGCTGACTTGTGAATGTACAGGGATGTTTAACCAAGACCGTATTATTACTAGACACAATACAACCGCATGAAAAGAACAAAATCATGACTCCTCAGAGCCATGCTGTTGTCACAGGCTGTTTCTGTTGGCGCCGTCATCCGCGGGCTAGCCCTGCTGCTGTGCCGTGTCCCAGTGAGGTTATGAGCGGAGAGTGCGGGGGTCACCCGCATCCTGCCGAGCGGCGGAGCTCTCCCGCTGCAACGCCCCGGCCGGCCGACTGCAGCCTTCCATGAAGCTCCGAGTGAATAAAACCAGCAGCCATCTGCTCTGCCGCATTAATATTTCAGCTCTGTGGAAATCATATTATATTCATGCATCTGGATGAAGACAAAATGCTGTGATTACAGAAGGTCTCCGACACGAGTTTCCCCGCATCTCGCCTAGTCTGCGACGTTTTGTCTTGGGGAAGGGGGCCGGTGCAGAACTTCTGACAAGATCTCTTTCTTCGGCATAACTTCGGAGGCTACTGGCAGTTGCGCAAGGATGCCTTCATTCCAGAGTTTGTCAGTTAGTGTTCAATACGCCACGCCACAATCAGCAGAAATATCCCACATACTCAGAGGGCATCTGTTGATGCCTCATTTGTGAAGGTTTTCGACTGGTTAACTTACTGTCCACTAGTAAAAGGATACCTTCTCCCCCCTCCTTGGATGCTTAAATTCACAAAAGATCTCCCAGCTGTGCCATTGTACCCACCTGTAGGACCTCTTAATGTCTTCGTGGGTGCAGGTTTTGTCCAGGCCTAGGACTTGGTAGAGAGCCTCTCCTGAGGTGGACAGGGTACGTTGCCTCTGCTCAGACATGTTGTATGACCATTACCTCCAAGTTACAATATAAAAAAAAAACAAGAACAAAAACACAAACCCATTCAGAAAACGTAGATGACAAAGCCCTTGTAGAGACAATTTGAGTTGATGCATTCATTGAGTGACTTTTGATAAAACTAATGCTTTGATTCAAAAATGGACAGTTTAACAATGTGTGGTTGAATGTGTCTCACAGTCCTGATGCTCTCTGTTTTGGAGTGTCTCCATTTCTGAATGGGTGTGACGTGGTTGGGGATCAAACCATTGAGGTTTGAGTGCCATGGCTGACATTAACCATAAAGCTGACTGGCTAATCAATCACCTTTGTGATCCAAAGAACACACATATTATGCAACTACGATGCCAAACCCTTCCGGGTTTTCCAGCGTGCTTGTATTGTGCCAGCGCTCTATCAGTAACATTATCACTGGAGTGTCTCAATTCATTATTGATAGGGCTCTGACTAAGAATAACAACACATTTTGTCTTCACATATGATGCTTTATAGGAACATTTAACATCCTCTCCTTTCTGGCACACATAAAACACTTCCATCTTCTAAATGTTGGCACAACTATCACTGTGAAACTTTTTTTTAATTGACGATGAAATAATATTATGTAGAAGAATATTACCCTAATTTGTATGGTTTACCCATCTTCATTTCTATATTGGGTTGTTTTCTATCTTGAAATGAATGACAAGCAATACTTTCATGCACTACTTGTTTTCAGAGTATGCAAATTTACCTAATACCTTCCTCTCTAACATTTTGCTTACTCATCCTGCTCACTTCCTCTTCCCTCTTACATTTTATTGGGCAGCTCTAGCCAAATATCCTCTCAGCATTCTTATCTTCATACTGTTCACTTTGATTCAACTGCCCAAATTGCGTAATTGAACTAAAGTCAAGAACAATGACCTTCAAAAGAAGAGCGTTTGCATTCAAGGATCCCAGCATCCAATCAGCCCTTACAGGATATACCAACAAAAGGGGTAAAGAATTAGTTGGTCATGTTTTTTGAAGGCTTCAAGCAAGGTTGCATGGGCAATACTCAGAAATTAACACAGTCTCCATCTCCTAAATTTGTTCCTTTTCCTACCTGTTCCACAGTTGAGCCCACCGTTGCAAGTCCTCTCCAACCCAAGGCAGGCAGGTCAATGGAGTCAGGTTGCTCATCTTTGTGCGAGCCGGTCTACTGGCTGGAATGAATAAAACATTCATCGAGTCATGGGTTCGAGTGTCGGAGACGGCCAATGGCCCTGAGCTGTGTGTCTGCAGGTGCGATCAGGTTTCAGCTCCCATGTTCAGGGGACCATTTTGGATAAGTCGATAGTGTTTGGGTAGACAGCTCACCTATTTGCATGGGTTAACATAAAAGAAGGGGTTCAGTTAGGAAGAGGTCTTAACATGACATCCGTTTCTCTTATTTGTCTGTTTCTGTCAGACACTCAGACCTCATCTACGTGTGTTTGGATCCTCAAGAGAGTAAAGCCCTGAATGAGAGCCTTAATCATTGGTCTGGAGCAAGTGTTTCAGATGTCTGTGTCAAGATCAGTGAAGTGTTAGAAAAGCTTCTGATACGTAGTTGTATTTGTAGTGTCATGTAGGGTAGATGCACCGTTTCTGGAGGCCTCAGGATGATCTGGCTCAGGAGCTCCATCTCGTGGATCTAAAAGTGTATAATAGCATGTCCAAGGCTTTTCACAGCTCCCCTGGTGGCAGATGTATAGGGATGACAGAAATACTGCCACTTTTAAACATAACTGTGAAATATTTATCCAATGTTTCACTATATGATATAATCTGTGCAAACATACAACCTGAAAAATATCATTTTTTTATTAGTTATCTTACCACTAGTTAATTCTACAAGACTCCAGACAATGTTTTTGTGTCATTCCTGGACTGTAGTGTACTGTAGTGTATTGTATCTACACATACAATTATGTTCTCAATATTATATTTTTCATGAATCTTTCATGAATTTTTCAATCTCCCTAAATGAATCTGGTGAAACCCCAAAATGCTGACACTCAAACACAGTCTAAGTACAGTGAGTCGAAGAAATTTGTACAGGTGTGTATCAGTTTCTCCTTCAAGGAAACAGATCAACATAGCAGCTCAAATTAGTAAACAAATTAGAAAACTTGATAATCACTTTTTGTTCCCTTGTTGATTTAAATAATCAAATACTTTTTAAGGGAAGATTTTTTTGTAATGAAACATTTACATCTCTCTTGTGTCAGATCCCTGATGTCTCTCTCTCTCTCTCCTCTCTTATACACACACACACACACACACACACACACACACACGCACGCACGCACACACACACACACACACACACACACACACACACACACACACACACACACACACACACACACACACACACACACAGCACACACAGATAGAGAGGTGGTGTTGTGGGACATTACCTGTCCCTCTTATCTGGGAGCTCTTGCCTTTGTCTGGGAGCAGTGGTTCAGATGCAGACCTCTGTGAAGTGGGATTACTTGAAAATACAAGTGCAGAAATGTTAGGTTTTTGGCCAATATTACAGATTTAGCCAGGGTAAACATTTTACTGTAAGTGGAATACAAGATATTCAACATCATCCTAAACTTAAATGCTCTCATTTTGTTTCTAGTGTATGAAAAGTAAAATGGATAGAGGGGCTTTTTGCACATTGTGTTAGAGAAAAACACAAACATGAAACAGATAAGTATTTCTGTAGCACACAAATACACACACACACACACACACACACACACACACACACACACACACACACACACACACACAAGAGAAAAACCTTATTTTGACAATTCAGTCAAAATTTAAATAAGCATCTATATCTAAGTGGAATTGCTACTTTTGTGACATGTGTAAGCATAACACAGGACCAGGAAGAGGGGCAATAGTTTTCCTGTAAACTCTGTGATTATTCAACATTATTAAACATACCAACTCTCTCCCTCATTGTTGCTAATAAACATCACTATAGTGTACAGTGATGTTTTTTCACGTGGATGCAATATATAGATATGTTCCCTTTTTTCCACTGTCCCAGTAGACTAGGCACCTTTCTTTTTTACCTTATATTTAGAAAGGTAAAAAAACTACTTTGTGCTTGTGACAACATACAAACCTCATCTACATAAACAAAGCAAATTGCCACTCTTGGTCTAGCCTGCTACAAAAGAAATTGTGGACAGAGTGGGCTCATTGTTATTGGGGCATTTAGGAGCGCTGGTATTGGCTGGTCAGTGCTGACAGCTGGTGCTCACTGAATCTGTGAATTCTCACAATTTTTCTCTGCTCTTCTTGTGATATGTTGTGCCACATCCTTTCAAGTTTGCTTTGATCTTGCGTGTTTGTGTCACTGTAGCTAGTGTTTTTTTTTTTGCACTGGGAGATGATTTTTCTACAATCACGTGGTTCAATGGCATCAGTTGGATTTACGATCCTGACATAGCTTCATCGGGTAATCTTGATTAAAACAATATCATCATATAGGGCAAATAAAACTCATCCGCTCACATGTGTCCTCTCTTTTAGTCAGTATGCAGCTGTTTTTATTCTGGGTTTTAAATGTAGAAAGAACAACAAAAAAGTCCAACTCTTTGCTTTTGTGCTGAGTTTCTGAAAAATGGACATTTTTTACAGGGAAAGGGAAGGGAAAAAAGATGATCATGGTCCCAGAGAGGAGACAGACTGAACCTCTAGAATGCTGGTCAAAGCAAGGTTTATGAATGATTACAATTACAGTATCACAGATTAATAAAACCTGCATTTGAAGAAATGTGGTGTGTAAACGATATATCTACTCCCTAGGGGAAAATGTTCAATATTTATTTAAATGTTTTTTAAATATCTGGTCTGAGTCTGTTTTCATTTTACCGTGCAGTGTGTGACTTCTGCTGTCACTCTTTTCAAAGTCACAGTCAAAGTTTTTTATTTGTCACATGCCAAGGTACTATGTACAGTGCAGTGAAATGATAGTCGGCAGCGGGGCAGACTGTGTGCAAAACTCACAATAGAAAAAATATAATTTTCTCACAATCACGACTCACAATAGAAAAAAAAATATAAGGAAAAAATATAAAAAATATAAGAAGAAATAACTTAAGGGAGATATAAAACACAATAGAAAAATGTGCAAGACATAAAAAAAAATGTGCAGAACGGAGTTAGACTCCAGTATGAGCTGCATTTAGTGTTCTGATGGCCTGGGGGAAGAAGCCTCGGAGCCTCTCAGTGTTGGCCTTGAGGCATCTGCCTGACCGCAGCCACTGAAAGAGTCCATGGTTTGGGTGATGGGGGTCCTTCATTATCTTACCGGCTCTGGTGCTGCACCGCCTGGCATACAAGTCCTGGAGGGGAGTTAGAACAGTCCCTGTGGTGCGCTCAGCTAGTCGCACCACCTTCTGCAGGGCCTTATGATTCTGTGAAGAGCTGTTCCCACACCAGGCAGTGAGGCATCCTGCCAGAATGCTCTCGATGGCACCAGAGGAGAAGGTTTTTGAAATCAGTTTTTGGCAGTCTGAATTTCTTTAGCAGAGATGATAGAGGCAGTGCAGTGCCTTTTTCACCAGGGTGGAAGTGTGAATGGTCCATGTCAGGTCCTCGGTGATGAGTACGCCGAGGTATTGGAAGCTGCTCACCCTCTCCACTGGGGAACCGTTGATGGAGAGTGGGGTGTAGCTCCTCTGTCGTGTCTTGCAGAAGTCGACTAGCAGGTCCTTTGTTTTGCTGACGTTAAGGGAGAGGTAGTTGACCTGGCACCATTTTGTCAGGTTCTCCACCTCCTCCAGGTAGGCCTTCTCATTGTCGTTGGTGATCAGGCCCACCACCACAATATCATCCACAAACTTAATGATGGTGTTGGAGCTACTCTTTGCTTCACAGTCATGTGTGTACAAAGAATACAGCAGGGGACTGAGGACACAACCCTGAGGAACACCAGTGTTGAGGGTGAGAGAAGTGGAAGTGAGGCTGCCCACCCTAACCACCTGTGGTCCACCAGTCAGGAAGTTCCATTTGCACAGACAGCTATGCAGTCCAAGGTCCAGAGGCTTACTAACCAGTAAAGGGGGGACTATAGTGTTAAAAGCTGAACTGTAGTCAATGAACAGCATTCTAACATATTTCCCTCTGCCGATGTCAAGGTGGGATAAGGTGGTGTGCAGTATGTGAGTGACTGCATCATCAGTGGAGCTTTAAATGAAGTTTTGGCAAAACTCAAAAACTCTATCAGTCTCCCACCTGCTGTTGTCTTCCAAGTCTTTACCAAGGAAGAAAGAAAAGGTCAAGGTCAATTGCAATGCCAGCAGTGTTTTATAACACATGTTAATCTACTTTAATCTACTCATGACTTTCTCACCTGCTGTAGATGCTCTGTATTGAAGCCATTATTAGAGTGATAATGGCATGTCTGTATTAACCATATTTTACCACAAGGTGGCAATAAAGACATAACCATCCAAAATGGGGCAAAGAAAGTACACATCTTTTAAATTCACTGTTACAGATAGTCCTGAAACCTCTGACGTGTGGGCTCCATCAACTAACAGATGAATTTGTATGTTAAAGCTTTGCTAAGGGTGTAGTCAGGTTTTCTTACATTTGATTATGCAATTCTCTTAATGAAAATCTGTCAATCCAGTGCATTGTGTGACAGGGAGATGATGCTTAATTCTGTGGATTTAACTTTGCAGTACACTGTGGCATTGGTGATTCAATGATAATTATGGCTCAGAGTGTGAAACACAAGCATGCCTTTATCAGGAATGCTGTATAAAAATGTCAGGATGCAAAAATAATTATTTAAAGTGGCCTGATTGATTGATAGATTAATCAACTAATGCAAAAAAATGAATCACTGGAAAGATTTAATTCACTAACATCCCTGCCTGATTTACAGTAACTGTAGCTTTACCGTAAAATAACATTATTGCTCATTTTTGCTTTCACTGTGATTACAGCTTTCATGTTAACAACATAAGGTAGATGAACAATGACAGTTATGTTGTCCCCACCTTCAACTGGCTTTTTAGCGCAGTGCTTCCAAAACTCTATGGGTCTGTATATCACTGCCAAGGACATTGATTGTCTGTGATACAGAGAACGTGAAATAAAATGGAAGGTAGATATTTTTCTGAATATTTTAATTATGGGTACATTTCACAGGACAGCTTCATGCACAGATTCTTAAAAGATGAAACCTGGAACGGTATGAATGTAAGTTCTTCTCTTGATACTTCAATCTGTTGATTGTTATTGTTGATTGTTGATATCATTGTGAAAAAAATTTTTGGTAAGTATTGTCCCTGTTGAGAAAATTCATCGTGATTTTGGATTTCACCTCAAAATTATTTTCCACTTTCCTGAGGCTCCCTGCTAACATATGACACTTTTTCCACCTCTCCTTAGACAAACAAAACATGCAAATGTGTTAATAGTACCAATGAACTATGATTATGTATCAAAATGAATAAACATATAGTAGTTTTTTGATGGAAGAACCACAAACAGCAAATTCAGTATGCAGAATACAGCCTGTCAGTTACAGATGGAAACTGCTGGTCTTAGTGCTGAGGTTAGGATCTGGAAGAGAACCGTGGAAAAACAAAGTTGCTGGTCAACATGGTGTTCATGTACCAGCAGGGGGCACTCTTCCATTTGGACCAAACACAAAATCAATGCCACAGTACAGGGAAGCGAGAAGGACACTGTGCTGTAGGAGATGCCGTCTTTTGGATGAGATGCTAATTGGGATGCTTCCTAACAGTGGTTTAGATCCCACAGCATTTCTCGGGAAGTGTATAGTGTTGCCCAGTGTCCTGGCAAAATTCCCAGCCTGGCTTTGGTTTAATTCTATATGGCCATGCATTCATCAACTTAAATGGTTGTATAAATCCCTATTTCTCCATGTCAGCTGATGTGTGCTGAATGCTTTGGCACAAATAGCTTCTGTATAGAGTTGCATGATGCAGAGATGGCTGTCCTCTTATACTGGGATTACTCCTCACAGTACTATCATAGTAACAAAACTATGATATAAATTTCAGAAATTGACACTACACAACACACAGACAGTAGAATTAAGGATCACCTGAAAGGGAGTTGAACATAAAAGGGAAATATTCACCAGTTTGGGAACCTGTGATTTAGACGACAGGGCATGTCTTCAGATAGTAACTTTACTATGGTTTGTCTATGGTTTGTCTATCACTAATTGACCAACATGTATGTGTGTATGCTGGAATATCCGTGTCATTCTTAAAGAGTGCCGTACAATGAGTGTGCTTACAGAGAGGTTAATATCAGGTGCAACAATCCTGCGGAAGAGCAACTGCATGAACTGCTTGCACCGCCGTGTGAGCATAAATGATCATCTGAGACAAACCTCACAGCTTGTTGCTGTTTATGTGAAGCAAAAAAAATTTAATTACGATTTTCCCTCCCTGGGCCCTGCGGATCTCAGTGGGATAGCGCATGGAGGGAAGCTTGTGGAGGCGGATGTCCCAGTCTCACCTGCTCGCTGAGTAACCAGCTTCCTCAATGGCCCCTTGGGGGGACACAGTGAGAAGCGAGGATGTCTGTCCAGGGACCAGTGTGGGGTAAGAGCAGAACGTTAGAAAAACGAATCATCGAGGTAGGTCTCCCTGAAGAATCTGATTTTCACAAGGACGGCAATATTTATTTAAAAAATTACCAATTTCTTGCCTTCTTCCTTTACCCCTAGTTAAATGAGACACTTGCTTTGATTTAGCAGTACATAAATCAAGAATGGATGAGATCCAGCAATAAAAATATTGTTGTGTGGGCACTACACCATCCACAAATATGGAATAAAAATATTGTGCCATATTCTCTATGTCTCTCTCTCCTCCACACACACACACACACACACACACACACATACACACACAGAGATAGAGAGGTGGTGTTGTGGGACTTTACCTGCCCCTCTTGTTTAGGAGCTCTTGCTCTTGTCTGGGAGCAGTGGTTCAGCTGCAGGCCTCTGTGAAGTGGGATTACTTAAAAACCTTGCTAATGCAATACAAGAGCAGAAATGTTAGGTTTTTGGCCAATATTACAGATTTAGCCAGAGTAAACATCTTACTGTAAATGGAATACAAGATATTCAACATCATCCTAAACTTAAATACTCTGATTTTGTTTCTTGTGTTTGAAAAGCACATATAATATAATACATATAATATCCAGCTGTATAAATGGATAACAAGAACTGTAACCTATGTGAGTCGCTTTGGATAAAAGTGTCTGCTAAATGAATAAATGTAAAAATGTAAAAAAAGCAAAATGGTTACAGCAGCTTTTTGCACATTGTGTTAGAGAAAAACACAGACACAAAACAGATAATAAGTATTTCTGTAGCTATATGTGTGGCAAGCCTAGAGAAAATGGCCTTGCTTTTCAGGGCATGGTCACCAACAAGGAATCTGAAGCACTCTTAGTTTGGATTGTTTGAATAATGATTGGGCTTCCAAGGTCACACCTGGTTGGAGGTATACTTGAGTAGACCTCTTTTAATCTTGGTATCATACTCCCAGAAACAAGAGCACCCAGTATTTACACACACTATTTGGTGTGTCTCCTAAGTGTCTCCTATTTCGGCACATACTGTATCATTCAGTAGACTTCATGTCATTGGAACATTGTTGTAGTTCATCTTAAAGTGGCCATATCTTGAGTGAAATAATCAAGACTGTCAGCATTTTCATGGAATGCTTTGCGCACACTGTTAACTAGTCATTATTTTAGCTGCAGGTGTGATAGTTATAAAATGATCTCTGACCGAAGGGGCTGGTTCAAAAACATACGCACACGAATCTTTCCTTGTTGCTTTTCTTCCCCAGTTTTTCTGCATTGATATGGAGATGGTGTGAGAAGAAAGAAAGGGATCACAGAGCTGCCGACCCTCTGCTCGATTCAGCTGCAGATGACGAAAAGGAAACGGCTCATGAGGGGAGAGAGAAGCCATATCGGCCTCTAACAAAGGGCCATACACAGCCAGGCCAAATCACAGTTGTAAAGGAAACCTTATTCAAATGCAGTAAGGAAAATCTGCGTGAAGGGTCCCATAGAGGGCTGACTCTGAACAATGAACCAGTGTTCCAAGGAAAAATGAGACAGGACTCCAAAAAGCTCAGGTCAGCTAGAGGGCATCAAAGTAAGAGAGGTAAACAGTTCGCAGTAGTACAGTATCTTAACAGGAGGTGTTTCACCCTACTCTGTGTGCAGTGTGACAGGCCCTAACTCCATTCCTCCATTATTCAAGTGTAAGTGTTGCTTATATATAAATAAACCCCAAATAATGTTGCTTTATCCAGTTCCAACCAGTTCTTTATCTTCCCAAGAATTTTGCTCTACAGGTTGTTGGGTTGTTTGACACATCTGAAATGGCTTTGAAAGTCATTGAGCGCTTCTGTGAGGAACATAAAGCAATTGTTTCACAGCCTCAGGAAATATTAAATGTTACATACACGTTTGTCTGACAATGGTACGCGCTACAATTTCCAGCCCACAACCCACAAAACGAAAAGTCTTATCACTTACTTTCACTTATGTAGCATATCCCAAGCAGTTATCCACAAAAAGTCCCCCAAACACAATTTTCTTGGAACATAGTGGTTGCCAGTGGAATATTGGTGGATGTTGTTATGTATGCGTTATGCAAACATGGCTTTCATTTCCTTACATATATAAATGAACAAACATACAAACAAATGAACATCTGCAGCATTTTAGAGATGGTACTTGGCCAGTGCAATGGCTTGAGGTCAACATTAGTTAAGTCCCAGCTATTGATTGACTTGGAAAGGTTCACTTTTGGTTGAGGGAAGTGAGCGGTACTGCAGTGCTGTCCACCTTTGGGTTCATTAGGGTGAATGTGGCTCTAGTGAACAGTGAATGAATTTGATTGTCTGAGCAATTTGGCACAATTTGGCCTGGTTGTCTGGAAAAGAGGCAGGGCAGCGAGGCAGGGGGTTTTGAGTCGGGAGCTGAAATGCATTTGGAGTGATGAGGGGGAGCAGTCATTATGCCCTCCTCTGGCATACAGCCTGGCTGTTGCCATGGCACAGTTTGGTATTGTCCCTCACTTCTCCTCTACAAGACTCAAAAACTCTGACTAAAACGTTTCAAAATTAGAAAACGTTCCAAAACAGCCTCAGGCAAATTCAGGGGATGATGCTTTCACTTTTAGGAGAACCACCCAAGCGCAAAAGGTGACTCTCATATTTCATTCAGTTCTAAGTGGTGAAACTAAAATAGGGGGTTACTATGTACAACAGAAGATCTGACAAAATGGACAATCAATACAAAAATTAGAATATGAAAACTATGCCAATGGTCTTCTGCAATAAGACAGTATATTCATATATATACACAGACACACACATAGACATAGACAGACAGGCAGACAGCTTCTTTTTCTGCTAGCACTTAGCACCACAAAGTACAATATTATTTAAAATAATAATTAATATTGCACCACATTTGGAACAGGAAGATTCTAGAGTAATGTTAGTGATTCTTTGTGAATACTTCACTAACCCTTCAGCAGCTCTAAAAAGGTAACTAGTTCATTACACTGTGTGTTTCCTTTCAATAAGAACAAATAACACCTTGTAGTTTTCAGCTCCCCACCAGAAAGCCGACAGGTTTTCACAATTTCTTGAAATCAAAGAGGGTTTCCAGTGAAGGGCAATAAGCAAAATAATACAGCATAAACTTGTTATATTTTGCTTGTAAGTCAAGTTGCTCTGTCTGTTTTATTCAGAAAGGGAAAATATTGCCTTGAGAGAAGTAATTGCTACACACACGCCGTCACATACCTTCACGTCTACGCACTGAGAACAGTTAACAGACAATCACTGCTCAAGTACATCTGGATGACTCATGCAAGAAAGGTAATCACTAGCAATGATGCAGACCGGCGGCAGGGCAAACCCCTTTGTGGTGGAATACCCGGTCCGTGCAGTAGGTGAACCACTGCATAAATCAGCCTCGGAATCACCCTTCCAGTATATCCAATAGGCGCGTGTGTAACAGAACTGCCTTATCAAATTGCCCAATGAAACACGACGTAGTATAAAAAACACCGCAGCCATTGGACTAGATTAACAAGGGCGCTTTATATTCGCTTCAACAGCTCCATCTCTGGCAGGTGGTGTTTGTTCGTAAGGAGCCCGTAAGGCTTTAGGAAGAGAGAGGTAGTAATAGGAAATCAACGTACCTTGGTTTACCTTTTGTTTTTGTTTTCATTTTTATTTTAATTTTGTGTGGAGTGCCAATATCTGCGGTGCATTTCTGCAGCAGCGAACTGGGTATTGCTTGTTTTTTTTCCACAAGCCACTTTCTGTTTGATATACAGTGCTGCATTGGGTGAATTGTGCGTTGAATTACGGCTGCAATCTATGCCTGCAATGAGGAGAAAAAAGGACTGAATAAAATGTGATACTTTCTCTGGCAGTGCTGGACACAGAATGAAAACCATCGAACCATTCGAGAGGCAAGTTCTTTGATATTTTCCCAGAAGACTGCATTTTACTTTATTATTTTCAAACACGATTTTGAAGTGACTGTGCCCATTTGTTTTGAATTCGATTCATACCGTGGAGCCTAGTCACGATGAAGCACGCCTGAAAGGAGTTAAAAAAAATGAGGAAGCAATTTTTAAAAGAGATACGAAAAAGACAGAGGCCTCGTCCTTTGTAGGCCCGGATCTGGGGGGAAAAAGGGGGAAAGGGGCACAGAAGCCCGATAAATAAAAACCGGAATAAAATGGGATACAACGAGACACGCGAGGAGAAGAGAAGCGTAGACATTTTATTAATGACGGCGGTTTGTTCAAGTTTGCCTCTCCGAACAAAAAGAAGTACTTTCTGTCTTTAACATTAAAACTGATTATTTTTAAAATAAATGAAGATTTTCAATTGATGGGTTCTTGGCTGACTGCGTTCCCATTCCCTGCGATTCGTTCTCCGTTTAGTTATCTCTCTTTTTATTTTTGATTTATTTTATTGAATTTTGATCTGGATCCAGCGTTGATATTGTTCAATGGAAGTATGTTATCAGTTGCCGGTTTTGCCTCTGGACAGGCCGGTCCCCAAGCATGTTCTCAGCCGGAGGGGAGCCATCAGCTTCAGCTCCAGCTCCTCTCTCTTCGGAGCCCCTGATCCGAGACAGCTGTCACAGGTAAAGTGAAATTGCTGTCTGTGCCTATTTGTTCGCATTCTAAACACACGATACAACTGGCATTAATCTCTGGGGGTGAAATAACAAACCGTTTTTGCCCACTCCTCGAAGGATGCTCGTGCTACATCATAGGTTTCATTAAGTGTGGAGAAGAAGCAGGTGGTGTTAGGGCAAATGTTTCCATACTGTTGTCTACCGCTAGTAGCTATACTGCTAATCATAGCATTGAATGCAGTCGTGTTCACGGCGTCCAGTACTGTACGAATTACACATAGTGTTCAAATGGCAAAGAACGAACAAACGTAGATGGCTAGAACGCTGCAAAGACACTGTGTTCCGCTGTCTTTTCGGTGCCGCAGAGTTTCCAAAACGCAACTTGCAAGCACGAGAAAGCGATCACTTGGTCACTTTGTTCTGGTTAATTATCCCTTCACGTGTTTAGAATTTGTGGAAAAAAAAATCCTCAAAGTTCAAAGTGGTAGTACGACGTAGTTCAACGCAATATCTGACGTAAGGAAGATCTCCTATGGTCAGGACAAAATCGTTCATTTTTAGCTGATCGTGCTCCACACTTTTGTTTGTGTATATATATATTTTTTACTGTTAAAAAAGAACACGTGTTGATTGTGTGATTGGAATATAGCGTGATTAGTATAATTCGTCATATCCTAATTTAACATTATCCTAATGTGACATTAAGCAAGCATTTGTCGAAACAATGGTCATGTTTGTTTATTTGCACAATGCAGTCGTCGATATGGAAGAAAGGGGTAGGCCGATTGTCTGGGATCAAGGTTTTCTGTGTGCTTTGATGACAAGTAAATATTCTCAGGTAAAAATGTTATGGTGGAAATGGTGTGTGTAAACTTTGAACTTTAAATGGACAATTTGCACCTTTTATGAGTGTTTATTCAGTCTGGAGTCTTGTTATGCATAAAAATCCCCATATGTGATACTTGGCAAATGTGGGCAGAATTCATATTATTAACATCAAATAACTCAGTGTGTGTTGCAAAAAAGGCTGCATTTTACAAATTTTGCTCCATAATTCAACAAGGATCCCAGCATCATCATAATCACAGTTCATTACTGGTCTTTGTGTTCCCTTTTTCTGAGACAAAAAAAGGTTCTTCAAACGAAGCAGTTCTTTACACAACTTTGGTCACCATTCATTGTTGGTTAAGGTGCCATCGATGTTCCTCCCAGCCCATATCTGAATCCAGCGCAGTACACAAATACAACTATTCAGACCATAAACATTTCAGAGTAGGCCCTACAGAGAGGATTTACTCCAAAACAAGTGGTATGGTAACCTGCTAAGTCTTTTGCTGCTTGCAGACTTGCGATGGATACTATTGAAAATATTCTGTTTTACAGTACAACACAAGCGCAAAACCATACAGAGTCAACAATATTAGAAGTACTGCATGACAAAGTTCCAAAGGTTGGCCAGGCAAGGTACAGCCAAGCAGGTAAAGCTAATGAGTTTTTTTTTTTTTTTTTTTTTTTTTAATTTTATTTTATAGCTTAGTAGGAGTTTTTGTCATGAGAAGTTCCTTTAGAGGGGAAGTGATTCAAGTTTCCTCTGTTGGCCCTTTCACAAAAGCTTACATGCAAATTTAAGGTTGATTTTTGTGCTAGGTACACATTTCTGTTTTAACGGCACAACCTTTTTCATAATACACTACTTTGTATTTTTTGAAATGTCGCCATTGTTTAATAACTTTGTTGTCTTACATTTACAGAAAGCACATTAGTGTGGTTGGTATAGTCACACTGGTCGTAGACAGTTAGTGGAGAAAATGTTAATTTGCAGCTTTCCTTGGAGAAAAATGTAGATGTAGTCAAGTATGTGTAGAAAGTCTTAAGTGGCAATGTACTCACTATCTGTAATGCAACTTTGAACATGCATATTACTTTCAGTGCATGCCAGATGCTAGTTTTGGTATAAATTGCAATTTCTTGCCAGACTGTGTGTTGTAAATATTTAGTATAGAAGGATAGGAGGGACTGAATCTGTCAGCAGTTTTTGTGAACTCTGTCATGTACCATTTCAGTGATCCAAAAACCCAGCTGGTAATCTAAAGGTTGAACAACCTTAGAAATGTGTGCCAAAAGCATTCCTGAATTGTTCTGAGTTGAATTTTTTCACAGTGCTAAGTTTGTTTACGAGGTCTGTTATCTGTATACAGAATCAGTTAAGCAATGCTCTGCAATTTTAGCATTGCTTAAGTATAGATTTTTTAGAAGCTCTACAGTTGTGTTCTGTAAAGGCTATTACTATGGCTTTAATGTGCAAAAGCTACTCATGGGTGCATGTGTCTATTTTCACTGGTACTGGAAATGTCAGTTTTCCCCAAGAAAAAAGGTAAAAGCATGGCACATTGTGTGAAAGGGTTCAGCTCTATTGTGTAAAAACATAGGATATTTATGATGACAAAAATTGATCTGTATGTATTTATGCTTTATATTTTTTTAAACCTAAAGCTCTCAGATTGCAGGGACTTCTGTCTAGGTCAGAATATATGCAGGTTCAGCATATATGCAGAATATTCAGAATGAACATATAAATGATCTGGATGGTTTCACAAGAGAGTTTAGCTGCACCAGTGAACGGCCAGTCAAGGCTGTTGCAGATTAGGTCCTCTGTGTTTTCAGTCGTTCATTTGCATGCGCGTCTAAGCCAAGTGCATGAAAGGTGCAGTCACATGCTTGACTTGATAAATGACAGCCTTAATTTGGTGGCAAAAGCAATCTGGATGAACTAATTGCTGTTACAAGTTGATATATTTTCTTTCGGATGCAAAAGATACTGCTGTCTTTATTGTAGATAAAGAGGGACCTTGTGCTGGAAACCGCATCCATGGGATGCACTCGGCGAATGACGTTCCAGTGGAATCAATTACCCAAAGGTTTAAATCTTCACTAATCTGTAAGAGATAGCCGTCTTGCGTCTGTTTAAGCTAATGGAGATAGGCCAGGAGAGCTTATCACTTTAAAGTGCTGTGAAGGATCCACTGTAGTCGTGTCATAAACCTGAAAACCAAATAAATCCCTGACGTTACTTGACGTACACCCTCTCTGCCTACCCTGTCTCAGAATGTATAACTGAAGTAGGCCATATGACCCTTATTCAGCCTTTCAGTGAACATTTAGACTTGGACCATCAGAACATTGCAATGTACCCAGAAGTTGAACACCTGATTTACCAGTTTGGGATTATATATTTTTCACTGTAAAGAAAAATCTATTGGCCACAGCTAACGCCTCTTGCCGAGAGCGTTCCACTCATGGTCCTATTACTCTACAGCCAAAATGTTGACGGAATGTGTGGAGACTTCAGACTTTGACCTTTGAGGGCAGGTATGATCTTGTTTTCTGACTGGAGAGCTCCATGCCAACCAGTGTTTCCTTTTCAAGTGGTGTACTGTAAAGTAGTCGTGTCCCTATTTGGTTGCTCACGTATACCCTTCTCTAATCACAGCTTTGTAAGACAACTTTGGTGTGAGATCTCATCTTTTCTTTTTTTTTTTGATCTAGAGAATTTTTTGCTTTCTCTGAACACTTGAAATGTAAAGCTGCCAACAGTGTTGCCACATGGGGTGCCTCGTGAGTTTCAGATGAAATTCACTTATGGAGACTGAATGCTGCATAAGCAACAGAAGCTGCTCTTTGTCACAGCAGAGGGTGGGTTCGAGCAGGCCTCCCTGCCCCTTCCATAGGGGAGTACTGCTTGGGAGAGGTCATGGCGATGGTGGAGGTCGTTATTGAACTTTCGATGAGCGGGCTGTTCTCGAGCACCACACCGTGACGAGGCCTCACAAAGCGGCTGCTTTGGAGGAAGCCTCATAAAGAGGGCCATGACAGTGAGGACATTGGATCAGAAAGCTGTAAAAACAAAAGCGTTCATGTATTCCATGTTCTGATCTTGTTTGCCTTTTGTTCCCCCATGGAGAACCAGATTTTAATTGAAGCTGCCATTATCTGGTGTGATGTGGCATGTCTCTACACACAACGTAGCTGTCCTCACTTGTACAGTTGTGCAGCCATGACTTGTGGAACACTGGGTCAGTAGGCACATTTGAATCTTTTCTGTTTTCTACAAGTATCATGGTATAAACAATGGTAGTAAAATATGATGGAATCTAGGTTGACATTAATGACTGTTAAAGATTTTAATCTTCTTCTTGACTCTTTTTGATTATAATTGCCTGTTCTTCATAGTTGATGTTTGTTTTCAGTCACCTGAGTAAACAAGGCCATGTTACATTGCATTGCATTATTGTCATTTAGCAGACGCTCTTATCCAGGGTGAATTACATGGGCTACAGTTCTTCTATATGTTATCCGTTTATGCAACTGGATTTTTACTGAGGCGATTGTGGGTCAGGTTAGGTACCTCGCCCAAGGGTACAACAGCATTGCTCCAGTGGGGAAATGAACCAGCAACCTTTTGGTTAGAAGCCCAACTCGTTACCACCATGCTACACTGCTGCCCCGTGTTCAAATAGTAAGATGAGTATTGATAAAAAGGCTCAGAAATCATCAGATGCAAATGAACGGTTGAGGACAAAGACGCGTAGCAGGCTGAGTGCTACTCTTGAGACGTGAAGACCTCCACGACTGGCCTCGTCCCAACTCACACGCGCGCGCACTTGCACGCATTCACAGAAACACTTCGCCGCAGAAAACGACACTTCCCGTTAACACAGCGCCGCCTCACGCGCAGCCATAAATTGCCGTTGTAACTGAATGGCCGCCTTCCATTTTCCATGTGGCTCCACAGTGCTGTTGTGTTTGTGGGAGCTGAGACTTGCTACTGTTGCGGTGGGAGGCAGTTGAACATGTGCTTTGGCTCCGGGGGCAGTGGTTTGGCGAGTTGCCCACATCACAGATGGTCAGAGTTTCAGGCCCTCTCTGTTTCTTTCTCCCATTTTTTTCCTCAAACGCAAGGTTTTTTAAATTTTTTTTTATTTGTATTGAGGATATTTTTTTCTTAAAATAAGTGCAAAAACAATCTTCTGTGTCTGAGAAAACTGGGAGTGGTGGAGACCAAGTGAAAATGGGAGTCACAGAAGGTTCTTCCCTGAATGCATTATGGTTTTCTTAAAGCAGAATAACAGCTAAACTACATGCAAGATCAAATATTTCTAAAGACTTTGATTTTGAGATACATCTTATAAAAGAGTTAGATGATCATTTTTGTGGTGCATACTTTTATGAGAGTGTGAATGGAAACCCTTTGAGTCCCTAATCTGTAACCTTTCTGGTTTCCGGTTTCCTATTTGTGCTGCACTAGCACCTCAGAACTTTTGAACACTTAATTCAAACCAAAACCTGATTACCACAATGATATGGTTAATTGTTCAAAATACTTTCAGGCTCTATCTGCAGGTGCATCAGGTGCATTTTCTGAGGCTTTCCTGTTACAGGATCACATGTGAGCTTATCTTCTGCATTACACAGAAGAACGGTCACTGCTGTGCGTTTGATCAGAGATGCATACGTGGTGCATACAAGATAAAATATTAGTTTTAAACAATGCTAATGACAACCTTAAGTATAATTGTAGATTATAGAAAGGGGCTGATGTTTCTCGTCTCCTTTGCTTTGACCACTCTGGGGCTAAAGGCTAAATGTGAGCGTGAGTTCAGAAACAGGCAGTGTGAGTTCAGAAAAAGGCAGCAAAACGAGGAATGTAAGTGAGAAGATGAACTACAGGGTAAAATATACTTTTGACTCACTTGTGTTCAACCGTTATTAGTCCCTCATCAAGCTGAGCTGCTGTTCATAGGTTACTTATAAAATAATGTCACTCGTATTTAAAATGCGTCATTTCAGTGCTGTACAACTGTATTAAAAATGTTCAATACTGCTGTACCCCAGTAATCCCATAAGATGCAAATTTCAAGCTGCCATACGTAATTGTCAGGAACTGGTGAATTTTGTATACGTATGTGCTTTTTTAACTTAAAAAAATTTTTTGTTCTTTTTAAATAAAAATTTATTGGTCTAATACCATTCCTGCTTTTTCTGCAGGTCTGGAAAGCAGGAAAGCAGCAGTGTCTGGAAAGGGTTTCGATAATGGGTAGTGCAAGGGTAGCTCTCATTGTAGGGTGAAGCTGCCTCATGTAGGCCCCTGTGCCGTGCCCCCTGATGATCAGGGTAAAGCGGCAGGACCTTCTCTATGCAGTTTGTTATTTAGCCCAAATGCTGCAGTGTGGAGTTATCCGTGGGGTGGCAGAAGCCTCAGGGCATGAGGGACGGTGCACTGCAACAGTTTCCCGCTGAGTTCGGGCATGCACTAAAGCTGGAGCATTCAGAACGGAAATTAGATTGCCTTTCAGCATTTCCGTATTTGGTGGCCATTTTCTTTTTGTTCTCATTACATGGTCTGGGGACCAGTAAGTGCCATATGCAACCAAAGCACCAGGCACCTCTACATTGCCAGTGTGATTAACTCTGATTGTGCCTATGACTTCTTTAACATTCCCACACAATGGAGGGTTGGGGTGCTTTTCTGGTCTAAGGTAGACCACAACACCAAAGGAATTTACCCTTCTGTCTGTGGATTCTGCACCCATTCTTCCTTTGACACGCTGCTCTCCAATTTCACAGATCTAATGGTGACAGATGCTTCCCAGGAGAGCACTTTCCCTCATTCAGACATGCATGTTAAAGATGCACAAAGCACCAATGATGTCATTCTTTTAAGTGCTCGCATTCCTGCCATTCTGGATACAATGTACCGTGGGTGTACAGTCATGATTCGGTGTGATCCAATCAGAGTAATTTTTTCCCCCTCCTCACTTTTCTTTCTTATTTAAAATGATGTTACTGAAGAACATGGCAGCATGCAAGGGGCATTCATTGTGGTAAATACAGGCGGTCCCTGCTTTAATGACCTGCATTCCTGGAAAGCCGGCATAGACATGCATAGTCGGGAATTGAATCCTGTTTTCACATAGACACAGTGTTTTAAGCGGGGCTACGCTTGTGGGCATAGGCTAGAAAGCCAGTTTTCACAAAAAGTCAAATATGGAATTCAAATAAACCATAAGAGTGTTTAATATTTAATATTGTTTAAATATCTTTAGAAGTATTTGTATGAATACTCACTCAAAGTATGAACATATATTTTCAGTATTTTTACAATTGTACTGTGTCATAGTTCAGTAATGACAGGACACTGAGAACTGCAAAATGCAAATTGCTGTCTTCTGACTTTCACCTGAGAGGACAAGTGAGACTGTGCACACAAATGATAAAATAAATCAATCCTGAGCTCCCCCTCACAGGTTCACTGAATGTAAAACACAAACTAATAAAAGATGACACAACACCATGAAACGGACATCCCCAATTTCTTAAAAATTTTCATAATTTTTTCTATTCACTGCTTTCTTGCCCATCATTCTCACTTCCCAGCCTCTCTCTCTCATCATAACTTCTGATTTTATATCTAAATGCCATTAATGGGAATTAAACGGGATTGTCATAATGTGGAACTTTTTGTATATTGAAATGATATGAGTGCTGCTAAGTTTTGAATGGCTTTGTGCAATCTGTTAATATGAACGGGCACCTCATTGTCATAAACATGCAGTCCCCAAACATTAAGCAATGTCTGAGCAAAGCTTTCTTTACTGCTTGCTTGAGTCTGACGATGTTTCATGATCTCTTTCATCTCATTTCTGCATGCTGGTTACCTAGCCCTTTCGAGGGGTGTTAATTTTAAGTGTATTTCTTTTAGGCCAGGTTACCTTTAAGTGAAAGGTGTTAAAGTGCATCGGGTAGGCTGGGGTTAGCTGAGTAGCTAGTTTATGTTTATAGGAGAGCTGTGGCGGTTAAAACAGTAGGCCCTTTGTGCAGGGAGTCTGTTTACAGAGCTGAATCTTTACCGAGCTGTGATAAGGTTGCTTTTGATACAGGGTGTTGTTGGATTGACGTAGTTGCAGGATGTGGTAAGAATGCTGAAGGAGCTGTTCACTGGTTCACGTTTCACAACCTGCTTGTGTAACCCCTGCAGCGCCGGTGTGTAGAAATAATGTTTCAGCCTAAAACAGAAAAACTGCCCCAATAAGCACGCCCCACCTCCTCTCACCGTGGATGCCTTGTCTTTTTTTTTTTTTTTTATTATTTTTTTTCTTCTTTGGTGCAGTTGTTCGGTTTTGTTGTCAAAGTGATGAGTTGACCCCCCCCCCCCCTCCCCCTAATGGCTGCAGCGACGCATGGTGAGCGTGGGTAAGCTGTGCAGACACGAAGCCGCATCCAGTGTTCTGCGACGTGCATGTCGCAGGGCTTCATTTTGGTGTGCACGTTTGTAAATTTTGTACCCTTTCAAACCTTTTTTTTTGTGTTTTTGTTAATATCAAAATTACAAAGTAAGGCTACCAGTGAATGCTTTTAGACAAACCTGAGTTTGAGTTCTATTCAAAGTTGGATGTCAGTCAAGTTGATGGTAGATGAAGGTGATTGTGGTATTGAAACAAGTTTTTAGTTGATTCATTAATGCCTACCAGTAAGTGTTTATCACTACCCTCCATAATATTTTGTATCTGTGTATTATTTTTAAGAAGTGCAGCCTTTACATTCTTGCTTATGGTGCACTTCACTACAGACTTTGTCAAACTCCTGCTTTATGTCGGGTTATGGGGGGTAACTCACCTTATAAGCCAAGGCTTGGGTTTGCTGTTGAAGAAAACCCAGGCCTTACAGCCCTTGATGACGGCCCACCAAAATTCTGATGTCATTAAACTGTCAAATCTGGTTTATGAGTATATTACTGAGTCTGTTTGTCTTGATAAGATTTCATTTAGATTTATTCCTAAAAACCCTTTAAAATGTTTTTATTACTTAATTTTATGGCTCTCTTCTTGATCATAAAAGGCGCCAGTAGGTGTTGTAAGTCATTTCTGACAATGCGGTGGTGCTTTGCATTGGATTTTTTTAAGGTCCGAGACGAGTGCGTCCATCCTATCGGCCTGTTGAAGCTATACCCCATCTCAAGAGTGGAATTGGTTTATGGGGCCTTTAATGGCCTGCAGTTTAGTGTCTGTCTGTAAGAGAGCGTTTGCAAGCAGACCTGATCTGCAGGTTTACGTTTAGCAGTGGAGGCCTCATATATGTAAAATGGGTAGTTTTGTGCAGTGCACTTTCAGGAATGTGCAGCCCCGCGTGCCACATTTCACAGCAAAGTGTCATAATTCGCGCCGAGCCTTTGAATTTAGGAAGCAGTGGTGAACAGTTTTACTTTAATCTCTGTGAGTTTAGAAACAAGATGCGTATTGCGGGCACGCAGGGGTTTGCGGGGGAGAATGAGTTTGCAGGCCTCTCCTGTTTACCCTGGTTGTTCTCTGGAGTCTCTTCTCATCCCTGACTGTGCTTGGGGAACAGAAACTTCACTTGAGCCACCGGCATTTCAGCTTGAGTAAGATCAGAGCAGTTTCGCCCGAGCCTTCTTGGAACTGATCTGGAATTTAATCGCAATGCTGTGGGCGATGACTGTCGGGACTTTACACACCGAGTGGCACCTGCACTCTGGAAGGTGGTGATGGTGGTCACATAGGCAGGCCTGTGGCATTCACGTGTCACTTCTAGAATCCCGTTTGAGGTTCTGAGGTTGAAATGACATCACACGAGGCCTTGGTGTAATTTGGGGAAGTTCAGGGTGTGAACAGCTTGTTGATTTAATCGTTTCTCTCCTAATACCAGCACTTCTTGAACTGGTTATGCAATGCAGTATTTTTCCACATTTCATACATTACAAACACTTTTTCTTCTGCTGCCACAAATACTTGCACCACATTCTCCGCAGCGCACCTCACCATAGTGTTACTAAGCTAGTCCCTGTTTTTATGATGTGATTTGACTGATTGTGTTTTATTTGCCAAGCTTCGGGCATTTTATTCAGTTACAGAGCAATTAAAATGACATTTTATACCCTTATAAAAGCACATTGAAAGCAATTTCATTTCCAAATTAAACTTCAGCAGTAAAGTCTGAGGAATGGCATGTTTTCAGAACTAGTGAATGGAAGCAGAGCTCAGTCCTCCCAATACATTTTAAACCAGAGGTGGCCGACCATACCACTTGTGGCACGTTCATTTCAGTTCCTGCTTCCCCCTGCTCCCCCTGAAGGCTTGGCCAGGCGCTGAACTGCCACATGTCATTTTGTGCTGATTCACAGGACAGAGCTCCCTCATTGCCAGAGTGAATCCAAAATGTGGACTTTAGAGTCATAGTGACTTGCGCATGTAACAATTTGCGTGCTTACAAATACCTCACATTAATGTATGCAATCGTATATGTGGCATGGGACAGGTTTTTGTAATGTTGACTTTAGTTCATATGTGTGCTTGCTTTTGCTGTGAATGGAGGAAGCAGCCCTGGAAAGAGACATGTCCCTCAGTGACCCACTGAAGAAGTTACTGCAATGGCAGTGAATGGCAGCCACAATGTCTTGCCACTACAAGGCCAAAAGTGTAGCCACATCCGTTGAACAAGTGTCTGCGCAAGTTGTTATCAAGAGGACTGCTTTTGATAAGTTAACTTCTGATGCTTGTAATTCTCTGATTGTTGCAACAGAAATTGCTGAATGACTCAATGCGGTCAACACAGCTGATTAATCATGAAAGTAAGTCACACAAGACTTTGATTTCTTCTAAATTATGGTTCGTTTTTTTCCCTTGACAGTTCAGTGTGTATGCAGACTTGCTTTGTGCAGTGGGAAATGCATCAAGTGCCATGAATGCATTTGCCTCCATCCTTCATAGGTAAAGCTGTAACATTTTTATGCCTCAATACAATACAAAGGTGCAAGTGCAAAGAAATATTAAGGTTTCAGACAACTAAAGCTAAAGGCTAGCAGTAAGGCCAAAAACTCTAAAGCTTCCTGGTCACGATGCATTAAAGGGAAGGCCTCAGGGAGAGGGCTACACATGGAACGCCATAAATGTGCTCTAAAGATAATATACTCTGATGGAGGAAGACAGAGTTTACAGATTATTAGAATGGATAATTAAGTATGACGCAGTTTAAAAAAAAAAAAAAAAAAAAAACTCCCCCCGGTGGTGGAGTGAGACACTGACACAAGGGACGCCACTCTCCTTGCCAGTGTGCTTCCCGATAGCTGTCCGGGCTTGAAGTAGGTGGCGTTTCTTAAATGAATGGGCACGCAAGCATAAGCCACTGCACAAGACGCACATTGCACATTGTGTTTAAAATGACAGGGTACATGAAGCGGGCCACCCTCCCCTTCAACCACAGCCACGTTACGAGCAGCCTACTTTTGCTTACTGAAATTTCATAGCAGGTTTCATTGTGTTCACCCCTTATTCCTCTGCCTGTGTGAGTTTGCGTAGGATTTGAATATTTGTTGAGCTGTTTTTGTTCTTTGTGCCATGTTAACACATTTTAAAGTATCCCTTCCTTTTCAGATATTACAGATCAGTTTAGGTTAAACTTATAGTGCTTGTTTGGTTGCTCAGGACACTTGCTCTCTCTCAAGCATTCTGAACTCAATTTTAGATTGTTAACTACGCCTTGGGAGGGTTTTAGGACTTGAATGTGATAAACTGCAGGGTGACCTTTTGATGGGTTTAGGGGTGTGTATTGAGTGGCTTCTACAATGAATGTTGGTCAGTTAAAAAGCTGACTCTCACAGTTCTCTGAAGTGTGACTGTACTGTAGGCATGATGAATTCAGTGTTATTTATAGTTGGTTATCAAGTGTTTGCATTGGTTTGCATGTCCCGTAATGTAGCCATGTTGATGTCTACATGCTGCATGAAAAAATGTACTGAACAAACCTCTAGAAATCCACTCTTTGTCCTGGGTGTGCTAACATGATGTTGAGATGATGGCAGTAACCTGGAAGACTTAGTTATTTTGTGGTTGGTTCTTGGAGTCGTTTGGCTAGTTCAGGATTGCTTGCAATCCATTTGCAAATTTTCGTGGGAAGCGAGGAATTGTTTGAGATATGTTTGTTATATTTTGTCGCTGTCGGACAGAAACCTTGTATGTCTAAAACCATTACTTTTCAAGTAATGAAAAAAACCCTGTGTTTTTAAAATAATTGAACAACCGCATCGTCAAAGTTGGTGTTGTGTCAGATACTTGCATGTGTCATTATATTATTAATATTTTACCAAAATCAAGCTCAAATGAGGGTTTTTGACCAGCGAATGTCAAGATACGCGTTTTGTCCGTCATTTATTATCATTAGAACAGCTGCATATGAGGCAGTAAGTGAATTGCTTTACGTTATCATCAACTTACAGGTTACAAAGTTTATTGTAGCTATGTGTGCGCTCGGTTTTCCCTGTCATTGAATACATTTGGCCAAAATTTCTTTTTATAAAAGATTAAGTGCTATGAACAGGCTATTGAAGATAGCATTGGCTATGACTACATGGCAAATGCTAGACTAAACTGCACTCCAACCTACCGTGGTTTGCCTGTACTCTTTTCCACTCCCACATTTCAGGCCTCAAATACGTAAAACATTAACCTTTATAGACTTAGTGTTTCTTGCGTAAAGAAAACGCTGTACTTATTCAAACAGCCAGTTCTTTATTTAGCCATGCATTGCAGCTCTTGCATTGCAAACAATCAGAGACTGTCTCCAAACAACTGCCTACTACTGCTGTGTATTCTTCTACAGTATAGCTAGCTTCTATACTTCATTTATCATCGCCGTTTCAATAATGGACATTAATAACTGAGTTTTCTAATAAGTATTACTTTCGATGAAGTAGGGATTGATCTAGCTAGCGAGATAAAGGCTGTGAATAATCTGATAATTTCTTGTCATATCACTAGCTAGCTTCACTAGTCTCCTCAGCAAACACTTCCACCTATAATCACAATGTTAACATCAGAGCTAAATTTGATAAACAGGTACACGGCATCGTTTTAACTGAGTTTGCATCTTAGGGCTAATTTGAAAGCAGTTTATTGAGCTGTTTGCCTCAGATGAAATTGCCTCATCACAGCTCTGCTGTGTGCAGCACTTGCACTTCATTCAAGATGAAGGCGGGGTGGAGCTATGAGGTTTTTCCGACAGTTTGAGGATCCAATGGAGTTTAGATTTAGTCACAAGCTCTTTTTAAAACTTTTCATTGGTTAAATATTTGTAAAACCCACAGACAGACATAAAGGGTTACCTATAGCATTGATTTATGGAGATGCGAGGTTTCCACCCGACAGCGATGATTTGCAACAATAATACTGATACAGGACCCAAGCCATGTCTAGAAGTCTTGCAGCAGTGTAGAATCTCATTTGTATTCAGAAATACAGCACTACTAGGTTTATTTCCCTTTTGTCAAAGTCATTTGAATGTAAGGAGGTGTTCCGTTGAAACTGTCCCTCAGAAACCGATTTTGTTATAGTTAAAATGCACCACACTCAAAGCAAAAATTATGTGTTTGAAATGTGAGGTGCAAGTGTGGTATTCTGTAGGTCCTACCTTGAGGAGAGGGGCTGTTTATTTGCCAAATAAGAGGAGACAGGTTTACAGAATGGTCTGTGCACACGTGACAAATGTAATTCAAAGTAAGGTTGCATTCACTTTTTTAGTTTTTAAAAGTGCCTTCCTACAGGAGACCAAGTGAGGCATTGGAAAATGGCTCCCCACTAAAAAAGCATTGCAGCATTGTCCCTATTTGTGCACTGCCCTGTGACTCCCTGTGGATAAGGAAGAAGACAGTTCTGGTCTGTGTGACCGAAGTCCCAGGGAGGATTGTGTGCTTGGGGAAATGGGACAAGCGTGGACAAGGCCCTTTTTTTCCCCCAGATCTTCTCTCTGTAACGCCGTATTATGATCACCGCATCCGCAGGCAGGCTAGTCCTGTTTTTTTTTTTTTTTTGTTCTGGGCTGTGAGTGTGACCGCGAAGAGCAAGTTTGCAGAGTGTGCTTGCTGCACGTGGCAGATATGTGACTGAGCGCGGCTGAGGCGCCAGGGTCATGTTGACACGTACGTCAGCGGTGGGGGGAGGGGGGCGGGGGGTGCGAGTCCCCTCGCTGTCAGCTGCTGCCCCTCGCTCATCCTCGACGGCACTCTGTGGGACAGGCTTGTTCTGCAAGGTATTTCTCCCTCGTCGAAGGACATACGGTAAGAGGTGAAGTATGCGGTCCGATATCACTTTGTTAAGAACTTGAAGCCCCGCGCAGTTGTTCTGTGACGTTCAGATGGACCGCAGCAGGGACTAGCACACAGTACCGCTTAAGCATATGTGGTATGCAGTGTGGATTTAGAAGGAGAAAAGCGCTCTGTGTTCTTGCAAAGCGCGGCTATGCACCTGAGCCAGTTTAACCTCAGTGCTTTGTTTTAATTTGCTTTTTGTACTTGTCGGCCTGTACAAGTGCTGTGTTCTGAGTTACTAAGCCCTGTACTACCTTGATGTCAGATTGCTGAGTGCAAAATGTTCTCGAGTAAAATATGTTTCCGAAAACAATGATCAAGTCCCCATGTATATGCAACCATGTTTACTGTTGCTGGGGTTTTCAGTCAGCCAGAATGGGGAACTTAAGCCCTCTCTAGAGTGAAGGTCTGAACTGGCCATTCCCAAATACTGCCTTAATTTAAAATCGTTCCCCGTCAGCACTCGCTGTCCTTCACCACAGTTAGTCAGGACAGTGTGTTCTCAATGTCCATCTCCCTGTTGGGACAGTTAGACTGCTTCTTGTCTGTGCCGACTTCACGCCCTCTGTGACACGGCGATAGTCCACTGCACCAGTGAAATAATTTACATAGCAATATGTGGAAGCAGGGCTTCCAGGCATTAGGCAGGATTCCTTCTGAAAGGTAGCCTTTTGAGGGACTGTGAGGCCCTGGATCTACAATTGGTGGCACTGTGGCTTTCATGAACATTCTGTTCCCTGCGCAGCCTCAGCGGAATTTGCTCTGCGTAAATCTGTAAAGGTGAAGTGGCTGTGTGCGATTTTTTATTTATTTATTTTTTCCCTTTCCTCTGAGGACCGCTGTATTTCGGCACAAACTATTATTACATGTTTAATGGGCACACACAGTCCGTCTGGGGTTATGGCCTATGCCGTCTAGTGCTTGTGGTCTCTTACACATGGCCACCAACCATCTACCCATAAGCCAGTGCTCAGTGCCCGTTCTTGGTTCTTGAAATTCAGCCCTGTATTGTCAGTTAACTCTTTCCTTCAGGAGCGGTAACTTAGCAATGGGCAGCAGTGACACAGTCCTTTGGTTTCAGGTCTAGAAGTTGTTTCGACTTGTGTGGAAAGCTTGCAGCGTTTGTCTTGCATTTTTGAATGCGGTGCCTGGACTGCTCATGGCTTTGTAGGGTGCCGGTGGAGGAGAGGAGAGGCGATTGTGTCTGCTCAGGTATGCAATGCGGTGTTTGAGCAGCTGGCCTGCCAGGAATTTGGCCGCTTTGAGGAGCACAAATGCAGAGTTCCCACTGCAGCGCTTTGAATTTCTGCACTGCGAGATTGCGGACGCGGTTCCTACGGTGCACTCATGTAACGGGCCTTGTGATGGGGGCTATTTCTGGCTTCGGGCCTTGGCAGATATCAGCTGTGATGTCAGCGCAGGTTGGGAGGCCTAATTTGGTCTGTGTGTCTTCAGGCGGGGGCAAGCCTCAGCCCTGTTTTATAACTAGCCTGTCCAAGGCTAGTGCCAAGACTGACAGGTGTGTCTAAAACCTTCGCTACTCTAATCTTATCCTGGATGACATGGCATGCAGTTAACACTCGGTGCGGATCGAGAGGATAATGCAATTTAAGTAAGAGCTTGAAAGTTGTAAACTGAGAGTTGTAAATATACGCATATGCACATGTGCGCCTACACAGGCACACACTAGCACATAGTTTCAAGCTAATTAGAATTTGGGCAATTGCTGTGAAAATCACAACTTCTTAAAATCAGTGACTGGACCCACTATTCCTGTTAGAACCTCAAATCAATCTGTGGCCATTATTTCAGTTCTTAACACTTTCTAAGTCTAGTTGGCTCCGGGTAACTCGTGTAAATAATAACAAAAAAAAATAAAAAATCTTGTATGGATTGGCCGTCTCTTGATCCGATGCCTGGTTGTAAACAAGCTGTGTGTCATAAAGTATTGTATCAGTTCATTTTCAATATAGCAAGAAGGCTTGCACACGTGTGCTGTTCCCCTTCCCTCCGCATGTATCACCGCGTCAGTGTGTTTGTGGGGTTGTTTGGCCGTTGCTACGGTGCCACAGGGCTGGGGTGAGGAAGGGGGGGGGGAGCTCGCTGTGGATCGAGTTTGGCACAGGGTTGTCCAGTGCATTCCCCCACACCGCCTGTCCCAGGAGTGCGCGGTCAGGTGACAGCACTTGGGCTAAGACAGCTGCACCAGGCTCTGCACACTTGATGTCTGGGCCTTGGGCTGCCCTCTGCCTGCCTGCTGCGATTTATCAGGCCCTGAGCTGCCACACACACATACACACACGAGCACACACACACACACACACACACACACACATACACACACATACATACACACGCACACGCAAACACTTACCCGCAGGGAAACGGAGACTATGGTCCTTGGTGCTGGGGCGGCCCAATGGGAATTGCTCTGATCTGGTCCTTGATTGTGGTTCTTATCAGGTGGATTTCCTCAAAGGTAGGGTGTTTGCCATTTCATGTGAATCCTATTGAGCCTTGCTCTGTATGGTCTCATTTTCACAGTTATGGATGGAAATCTAGTGCTTGCAGTCTGTTACACATGGACTTCATGTTCACATTTCAGATTGTATGTTGAAATTAATACATTCTGAATTCAATACTGTAAAGTACTGTGTTTACAAAACTATAGCACCGATTACTATATTTCCATCCATCTCTCCTGTGTGATGCTTTATTAGATATGATCACAGTGCTGACTGATGCAGTTGATTTATACTAAGCTAAATGTGTAGTTAATGTAATTCGGTGTTTTGAATGTTTAGTATGATACCATGTTGCTGCATGGCAAAGAATATGAATTTTCTGTACTTGGAAATACCCGTCAGTTGGCGAGACTTTGTTCATCACCTGTATTTTTTTAGTTGAGTGGGCTACAGTATGGCGAAAGCTTTATGTTTTTAACTGAATTAGCAGTTACTAAGCATTTAACGATAACAAAGTATAATTTGATCTTCTGCATGGTAGTCTTAAGTTTAAAAAGAAAAAAAAAAAAAGCAAGTCTGTACAGTGACTATTGTCCTGTGTTTCACGGGCGTTTTCAAACTGGACCAATGAAAGCTTTGAGACAAAAATTCCTACCTTTTTTAGCTGGCTCCACGGTAAAAGTGTTTGTGCCGTTTTGGAGCTGCGATTGTTTATGTATGTCCTAGTTAGTTCATCCGAATTACAGAGGAGTGGGAGGGTGGAGAGAGAAATGCCCTGACTGCATTGGTCTTTTTTGTGGATAAAGTTGTTGGCTGAGGTCTCCTGATAGGTGGATAAGTAAATGGTGAGAGGGAGAATTTGCCAGGGCTGTGAGGGGGGGGGTCGTGCGAGCTCCAGAGAGCGGCTCCCCTGCAAGCGTCCCGCTGGCCCGGTCCGCCCGACTTGTTGTGGTGTGTACGCTGTAACCCAATCCTCCGCTAATCAGAGGGGTCCCTGCAGACAGCCTTTTATACAGGCCCGGTCTGTTTCGCTTCATTTGGAGCCGAGCCTGGGGACCTGTCTGGCCAGGGCTACCTGGAACCCTGTCGGTTTTTTTTTTGTTTTGTTTTTTTTCTTCATCTGAAATGCAGCTGTAACGTTCCTATTTACCCACAACAGCAAAATCGGGCCTGACTCGTTTCAGAAGTGGACCACCCTCAGGTATGGACAAAAAAAAAAAGGGTGTTTTGGCTTTCGCGTTGCTGGTACATTTTGCTCTAATGATAAATGGCCCATGTTAAAATGGTACGATGTCCCTAGTGTTGTGGTGCCAAATGATACCGCTGCCTTACATATACATAGAGAACTGCCCCTATGGATGTCAAGGAGCGCTAAATGCTTTTACCACCAACATGTAGCACCTGCGTTAGGTACACCTGCCAGCACCAGAAAGCTTGCCATTCACTGGGCACAGCAGAGAAGAAATACTTAATTAAGAATATTAACTAAGGATGATTTTGTGACCAGGGTACAGTAAAAGGGAAAGATTTGGATTTTTTCCAGGACACCAGGGTTAACACATTTACTTCGTGCGATGAGTACAAGTGGGGTCTTAAGTGTGTGCCACACCTCAGATCTAAAGCAAAGTGTTGTGGCAGATGTTAGTTGTGACCTTTAAATTGAGCAGTTGAGTCTGATGCAGTTTTAAGTGTACGCATAATGATAATGGCTAGGCTGGCTAAAATGTACTGTCGGGCCCCTGGAAGTGATGTTCTCAACCAGCATACGATATGTAGCAGTGCCACTAGAGTCTCATCTGATTTGCAGCGAATCCCCACCATTTTCTGTTATTTAGAATATAACCTAATATGATTGTTATAAATTTTGCTGGCATTTAGAATGAAGATTTTGAGGTTTCCTCCTTGCTATGATATTGATAGTTTCACTGGTAGTTGTCAGTTGACACATTGGTGATAAAAGGCGGTAAAGTACAACAATTCTGAAATCAAACCCGGTGAAGGTATTTAGCAGGGCAACCCAGAGCACACACACACTCAAAAAGTCAGCGCCCTAATTTATAAAGGCAGGCTGCGTCCAGTCAGACGGCTTCCCTGAGTTGTTATCATCTGTCTCAGTTCCCCCTCCGAGCACCTTTTAAAGGTGCTTCGGGTGCCACATGTTGTAGCGCCATATGAGAAATGACAGCATATGCCCGTCCCAGCCCCAGAGACGCCAGGCCGCCTGTGTGGGGGCGCGGCGCGATGAGCCGCTCGTGACGCAGGCTGGCAGGCTGGCAGGCTGCACCGTGCCTCATGGCTGTGCGCTCGCGCCGGCGGGAGATGCCAGCACAGGCCTGTTGTTTTCGTCAAGCCCATACGGGCACGGCGAGGCGGCTCATCGTGCTACGCTCCGTCCCTGGTAGGAACCCGAATTACTCATACACCAAAACAAAACTGATGTCTGTAAACAGCGCGATTGTTGATGGTAAAATACTACCGAGTCTGTGGCTGGTGACTCAAGTTTACCAATTGGTTAAATATTGGCTTTGGATTGAAAGGGGGGGTGGTGAGGCTGGGCAATATAAGAAGTCACACAGGGGTTATCTGGGAGCACACTTCAAGGAAACTAGCCTCATGTTGACTCCATTGAGAATGGACACACCTTATTGGCAAGCTTCGACGAGCTGTTTATACAGAGGTAATGACTGCCCTGAAAGAGAGGTGCAGCCGAGACGGAGCGGTCAGACCATGCAGTAATTCACAAAGGCCTTAATTCCACACTGCACGCTCAATCTGAGTGGCACTGTGTCTGAGGGGATGGTCTTTGCCTGTTGAAGCGAGCGGAGCGTTGTGATGACACAGATTTTGTTTGCACTTTGCCCTGTGTTCATGTAAAGCAGGCAGACAATTTTATCTCGGCTCCTGATCACACTTTTGTGTAGCACTCTACCCTCAGGGCACCTATCCCATTCTGTGGTATGATGTGCATTGCTTGTTCTTCTAACTTCTCTTGATTTACTGGCTGAAGTCACACAATAGCAGGCTGTAAGCCATATATCATCGGACTCTGGTTCGTGGTGCTGAGACAAATTACTGTTTTTCTTTTTTTTCATGGGAAATGTTATGAATGTAGACAATGGAAGAGCAGTGAACAACTGTTTGTGGAATGTACAGTGACACCAGTGAAAGCTGAAACCTGAATTTCTTCAGTGCACATTTTAGAGCAAATTTTAACTCCTTGAAGCAGTGATTTTAACGATTTTGAAAACATTTTCACAATGATTGCATGAACATCCTAAATGATTTGTGGACTGTGCAAGCTGTTGTGTAAATAAGGTCTAAATCCAGCATTTTGTTTTTCAGTTTTGCATTGAACATCTTATGACTCATTTTTATTTTTGTTACCCTCTATTTAGGCTTCAGCTGGAAGCAAACTGTGGTTGTCCTCCTGTTTGAAGTATTTTAATTGAATTTTACTCGTTTAATAATAAAGTCCAAGTGTGATGTTTTTTATTTTTTATTTGGGGAAGAGTCTTTCTTGCATGCGTTGCATTGAGTTTTAAAGACCTACTACAGAACAAATGAAGCAAGCTGAAAAGTTGTTTTAAAGTGTTGTTGTTTTTCATTTTCGAGAGCTTAAAGACACTGGAGGGGAGGTTTGGGGCGGGGGGGGATGAGGGGGGGCAGGGTTGGTAATGGATAAAAATCAAGTATGCAAATTGTTTCAGCCAATTGACGTCATAGTCTGAATTTGATGCCATCTGGGGACACCCCAGCCAGCTCTGTGAATGCAGGCCTGGAGCGGGGCCAGTGTTTGCAGTTCGTGGCGAGCTGTGAAAGTGCAAGGCCTTTTCTCCGCTCTCTGCGGTGAACTCTCCAGGGGTGCCGGAGAGGAGGTGAGGAGGGCAGGGCCCCTGCAGGAGGGCTTTCGCCAGGTCTTTCATGTTCTCAGCCGCCAACTGCCAGAACCTGTGCAGAGCAGGCAGATGTGTGTGCGCACACAAAACTGCTCCCCTGGGAGAGGTGTATAGCGGCACATTTCTCCGCTGATGAGATAATGGACCAAATTTATTGGAGCCAGCTTAACAATACATGTATGTACACACACACACACACACACAATCATACTTCCACATCAGTTCTGCCAGCCTCTATGATAATAATTAATCCTGTGTCACTGTTCTGAAACTCAGTCTTTGCATCTTCATATTGCTGCAAATTTTTTTGCTGGGTTCAGACCATTTAAAATTACATGATAAAATAGGCCTTTTTGTTGGTTTGTGAAGTGACACCAGTGCCAAGTCAGTGATGCTCCTGTGAACAGAGGGAAACTGAGGCAACAATCGACATGTTCATCGCAGTCTGGTTTAATCTCAGTTTAAGGGAACGTTCCATCACTTTCAAAATTAATTTGTTGCGTGCTTTGTAAGCTTTGCAAGTAGTCTATACTTTGATTCTCTGTTCTTGTGTAATTGTCAAGCTGCTTTGTAACTTAACTGTTGCATGGAAACAGATTATGGGGAGAAATAAGACTTAATTAACTGTGTTATTGGATTTTGAAATGGACTTTTAAAGATTATCCTGTACTTTGCTTTAAAATACTGGAATAACTGTCATACATTTAATACTGTTTGAGGAGTACATGTAAGTATATTGACAGTTACAATTTTAAATTTGCTTATGATCACCTTTTGTAGTGTATTTGCATAAACAACCTAGCCTTGTATGTAGTGCTGTACAGAAAAGTACAATTTCATTTTCTTCCTCCTCAGAGACGTGGGGCAATCTCCTATGACAGTTCTGATCAAACCGCTCTCTACATTCGTATGCTAGGTAAGTACATCTCTGTCAATCATGTCGCCATGAAGGAACAGAAGTGTTGCTGTACAGACTTAAGAAATTTCAGAATGGCTGGGGCTTGGAGCATACTGAAACCCTAAGTCTGTGAATAGTTTCAGTTAAAGCTAAGAGATGCAAATCATTCATAAGTCAGCTATGGAGCATGTCACAAAACTGTCACATGTAGTGGCACAAAAATGAAGTGAAATATGCAGTCTTGCAGGTCATCTAAGATCCTTTGATAATCAGGGCCTTGCAGATGGCTTATGCAAGTGATGCAGAAATTGCTTTAAGAATCTACAGATACAAATTTTCCTTCATGTTTTTTTCTTTACATGCCGCATCCCTGCAATGCTTATTCCACATTACACTATTGCACCCAAGTCAGAACGGGTTCCAAGATTCCGTTTGCAGTATTTGCTTTCACAGATACTGTTTGCTTGCTTGAAAATGCCAGAAAGCACAGGAAATGATTAGCGACTAAATGGCTAAATGAAGAATGTCAGTAATGAAGCCCTTAGGACGATGCTGTCGTAACAACATGAGCAAGCCTCCCGGTTATATTAGGGCTTGCTTGCACAGGTGTAAGTGAATGATCAGCTGGTTAGTGGTCACTGCATTTCGAGAAGACAAAGAGAGATTTGATGTCACTGGGAATGCTGCATTTCCATTTTATTGCCCAGCCTTATGTTCTAACAGCCTTATTTCCATAAGTTCATCTGTACTTCCATTTGTCCAACTCCAGAACATGGTTCTGGTAACTTACCTCACACACCTTAGCACCCCACACCCCCACCCCACACTCCTGCTGCCTAGTGTATGTATACGAGCTGTGCTGGGCAAAAGTATGTTTATAAATTCAAAATTAGAGGGCAGTGAAAAAATTAGTGGGGGGGGGGGGGGGGGCATTTATCAGCATTAGAAAGGTAAAGGGAGACCGTTTTCAAAATGCCTTTTGTAATAGCCCCAAATTTTAAGTTCCATTTCAGGAAGACTGCTGATTATAAAATAATTGACACTTAAATTAACATTTTATTAATAAAATACTCTCTTTTCAAATATAAACTACATTGAAAAAATTCACTGAGTCGATCAAATTAAATTAATTAAATTAAACTTGACCTTAGTGTTCCATGGCCCTTTGCAGGAGCTGCGGTGTTGTGGAGAATTTCCTCATTCTAATAAAACAGTCAGTCTGTTTTTTGTAAGACTATCAGTTTAATAAACGTTTGCATCGGCAAGTTTTTGAAACTAGCCACTAGCAAGCTGTCTAAAGTGATGAAAGTGGTATAATAACTAATATGAAGACCACTGCTTTTAAAATTTTGTTTTGTAGCTAGATATCGTAATAAGGCAAACCAAGCAACAGGACTGGTTGCAACCATGTGCATGACAAATTTCAGAGATCCTAATTCTCATTCTGCATCTCATACAAACAATTTTATTAATAAACAAATGGATGACTCTGACAAAGGTCTCTTACACTGACACATTATTCTAGTAAACTGCACTTTACAAGAGATGTAGGGTTGTGGAGAATCGCCTCACTATATACTCATATGCTTTACCCCTGGACTTGGCTAACTGTTTGCAGACAACAATGATACAATCAACAATCAGCCGTCTTAGTACCAAGCTAATGGACTAGCTAATTTGACTCTCCAAATCATTAAATGTTAATAAAAGCAGTAAAGTGTGGGGAAGGTTTTACCTCAATTTTTAATGCTTTCTGATGTAGTTTTCTGTCTGCAAATGACATGGATGACTGAACAGGGTGGGACTAAGTGAGCAACAGCAGCAGCAATCTGTAGGCAAATTGCTTGATGAAGTGTCAGTAATCTTTTGATACTTTCATTAATGACCGACTGTAATAGATGCTGAGCTGAGGAATACTAAATTACTGTAAATGATCTGGATTATGAAAACTTGAAATTGATGTGTTCAAATTTTATTTCATTTCCTTTCATTTTTAATTTCATCTGATCCAAAGCCCATTTCATTATAGTTCACGACTTAAATTTTAAATCAAGAAATAAATAAATAAAATATATTGATTGATATCACACCAGCCTTCCTGCTGAAATATTGGTATGGGCCTTGAATAATCCAAAAGTCGACCTCTGAGAAAATAAAAAATAAATAAAAAAAACTAAAATACATTTTAAGTATTGTATAACAAATATCAAAAAATAAAAAATAAATATTGGGATCCTTACCTGTCAATGCCAATACAATGCCATTACAAAGCAAATATCACCTCACTTAAAACATTTCTTCCATGCATTCAATGAAATGTCTTGGTAGGCTATGATATAAAAGTCTGATGAAGCAGCTATACCTGATTGGATGAAGACAGCTGAAGTGCTGCTATATTCAGTGCATGTAAAATGACAGTAATGTAATGTGTGCGACTGTTGAAAACATGGGATAGGCGTGTGTGTTCTCCCTTGTTTCCATCAACACTCAACAGCTGTTATCCTTCAACTCTTAGCTCGTCAAAAGACATAGTAATACAATGCTTCCTGTAGGTTTACTCAACAGGTAACAAGGTTGTATCTGATATGTATATACATTTGTAGATAATGGGATTGTGCCTTTGTTGGGCAAATTATTTGTGGAGAAGTAGCATACTACAGTTGTGAATTTTTATAGCTGCTGATGGGGAAAAAAAACAATGTTATCTAAAAGGTACAACTGCGCTCAGACCGCTTCTTGCCTCATAAATGTCACACCTTATCTATTTATGCATGTCTTAATAACTTTGGTTTTGTGTTGAATGTCACCTGCATTGCATGCTTCCACAGATGTGTGGCACTCCTCTAAACGTTTCTGATCAGTGTATTGACCCACTACTTAAAATGCTGCACACTCAGTGTATGTGTTGTCATGTTAAAAAATGACCATATGTATATATGTATATATATATATGTATATATATATATGTGTGTATATATATATGTGTGTGTGTGTGTGTGTGTGTGTGTATATATATATATATATATATATATATATATATATATATATATATATATACATACACACACACTGTATTGTTGTATTAAATTGTAATTCACAGTTTTGGTATTTTGATAGGAGCTTGTGTAATATTCAAACAGCTGTTTTCAAGTAAGTAATGTGCTAGTGGGAAAGTTTCTAACTTTTAATGCACCCACAACCATCAGTAACTGACTTGCTGGAAGCTGCCATTATTTTTGTATTAGTCTCTGCAATTCTTCTGAACGCCTATGAGAGAGTTACTGAATGACTATTAACAACTGTGAGTAGTTGGCGCATTGACCAGCTTCATTGACGAGTCTGTGATTTACTTTCTTTTGGTTTTGTCTGAATGCAAAGCACAAGCTTTTCTTTGTTTTCCCGTCCCCTGCTAGTGTTAACTTGAATACTAATTGTGACTCTTGGCCCGGCACTGCATGCTCATCTGTTCCCAGTTCAGCTCTGCGTGCTGTCCTTCATTGCCAGGCAAATGCTGTCCTTAAATGAAAACGCTCTTTGTTGCCGATCTCTTGAGGACATTCTTGTTGGTGCCTTCTAGGAGATGTGAGAGTGAGAAGCCGAGTAGGCTTTGAACCAGAACGAAGAGGCTCTCATCCGTACCTGTCTGTCGATTTCCGAATTTTGCACTGTAAGTACAGACGACCTCTCGCTCCACTTGCTGATGCAAACAGTACAGACAATACGTGGTGTTCTTTTGCATCGTCCATATTCGTGTCATATCTCGCTCATCAATTTGGTGAGGAGGTTAAATCCTGCTTTGCAGAATGTGCATATCGATTAATCTTTCTGTTCTAACATTTGGAGCTTATGTGGCTGAAATGGATGTTTCTCAATATGAATAAATCATTATTTTCCATTTTTATTTATAGTTCACACTTAGCTTGAAGGCACTTGCTAAGCCAAAAGAGGCACTGTTACATACAATAGCTGGCAGAGGTTCCCAAGCTTATGCCTGCTTCTAGATGTGTTTTTCAGATGGAAATACAATAGGTTGTCTTGTTCACATGTGTGAATGTACAGTGTGATGTTTACTGGATATGAGAGATGATGGCACCAGATTTTCCTCATCTTGTTTGGAGCACTGTGCATCATCCTGGCTTCTAGGACACTACCATGTTTAGAACACTGCTGCCTCATAGAGCAACATTCTATAATTTGGAACTGCTGCAAATTAGTGAGCCGAGGTCTCCCATTTCTCCACTGTAACATTAGAAACTGTCCTCTGTACAGCACATGGTATGGCATTGTAACTACTGTTTTGCATCTGTTTTATTAAGCTACAGATCTGTCGGTTGAAAGGTGAGTGGGCAAATCACGCTCTCTTTGGTGGGGTCTTTGTCACGGCCGTCTGCAGATGCATTCAGTGCGGACGCAGGGCCGGTGCTGGGGAGCAAACTTTAACGGAGGTGCCTTTCCCAGAGAGCAGCGCAGTGCTGCAGGAGGTCGACCGTGGCTTTTCCAGTCAGTCATGGTGTGTGGCCACTGACAAAGCAGGACTTTGACTGGCGCACTCTGCCAGCGGGCT
Organism: Megalops cyprinoides; assembly: GCF_013368585.1. Lineage (NCBI taxonomy): Eukaryota > Metazoa > Chordata > Actinopteri > Elopiformes > Megalopidae > Megalops > Megalops cyprinoides. The sequence goes on from NC_050584.1 coordinate 17,789,276, forward strand.
TGAGGGAAGGGGGCTGTGTCAGCAGAGTGTCTGGGCGCCCTCTGGCACTTGGCACCGCTCACAGCGGAGGTGGTGGCCAGCGTAGCCCAAAATCCTCTGTGCTGTGTGTGGCATTGTTTTAGACCCATGGGATTTAGTAATGCGTCAACTGTTTGCTTCATTTTTTTTTTTTTTTTGCTCTTTAAAAAAAAATCCACATTTACCTCTTGTTTACAAACGTGCATCAGTGGTAAATTCAGAATGTTTGCATCAAACCTATCCTATAAATGTAAATAAATAATTGCAGCCATTTTACATCTTTTGGCCCTTTTCCTTTTTACAATACATTAATTTTGTAGGAATTGCTACCCCCCTCTATATGAACTAAATTGTATGATTAGACCTGCAAAATTGATGATAATACCTGCAAAATTGTTGTAAATTTTTTTATAATAATTAATTGTAATAATTCCATTGAAACTGATTAGTTTGATATGTGATGAATACATGAGGATAATGTTGGAACAAATGACAGATGGGTCAAATTAAGGTTAGTAAGGTCTACTGAGAAAACTGTCTTTGACAGTTTTGGCTACTCCTTAGGAAAATGAAATCTTAAATTCAAAGGAAGTTGATTTATGTTGAATTGATTTACATTATTTTACTCTGAGCAGTTTATTATTTGTCATGATAGACAACACTTTCCATCATTGCTATCAAAATTCAGCTTGAGTCTTAACATACTTTCCTTAGGCCTCTTTTGTTCTCAGAATAATGTGACTTCAGTGTTCTTTGAACTCTAGAAACCCTTCAAATCTAAACTATACTCATTCAAGTTGTGTTGGCAGTGAAGCAGGCACATGTAATTAGCTTTGGTAATGTTCATTTTAACTTTCTTGTTAAAATGAACATGTTTGAAGAATTACTACAGCCAGTGTTAGATCATTAATGAGTCCCTCGATGGAATAATGAAAGTCGCCACAAATTTACTGTAGCATTGACAGTATTGGATGAATAAATGCAATGAGAACAGAATGGCAAAATGACTCATTTTGTCAGCTCCAACTGAACTTGGATGAATAAACCAAGATGCATCTTTATGTAACTTCGTGTGATGTTGAAACCAAATACATTTCGCTGAGATGGTGCCAACTTGTTGAAATGAGGTTGAGCTGTGCTGAGGGAACAGAGGGAATCGATAGACTGATGTAGTGTCATCGAACTGATCAGTGCCACTGCTGATTTTAAATCATGAGTGCGGAGCTGACTCGTCTGCGGGCCTGTGTCTCCGCAGCCCGGCCCGAATCCGCAGGGCCCGTTTCGACTCGGAAGATCCGCAGGCTGCTCAGCTTCCAGAGGTACCTGCACTCCTCCCGGTTCCTCCGCGGCATCTCCCCCCAGAACCCCCTCCACATCCTGGATGACGACTACACCGGCCAAGCCAAGGTCTGCCCCGGATCCGGGCCCGCCCCGCATGCCGTAGGCCGAGATCCGAACGGCAGCAAGCGGAGAGTCTGAGTCACGTTAAAGCATGTCGCCATGCTTTTTTGCCGTGCTACGATTCGTGACCATGAAGCTGCCTCGTCCTAACTTGCGTATTTTGGCTTACTCGTGACATTTCTTCCTTTTGTAGTGTATGCTGGAAAAAGTTGGAAGCTGGAATTTTGACATATTCCTCTTTGATAGATTAACAAATGGTAAGTAAAAATCACTGTAAAAGAATAAGTAACATTTGCAAAGAGAATTCCAGTTGCCATTTTGGTGTTGCCTTTCCTGATTATTTAACAGTCTTCAGAAACCATAAGAGAAAAAGTATAGCTAATATTCAGAGAATTGTCTCTTACTTTGAGTGAAAATGAGTATCTCTATGTAACGTAGTAAATCGAATTTCATTCTTACAATGACATTAAGCATGTGACAGGCATTCAGCTTAAAAGATTTTAAGAAGTGCCATTCTTGCCTTTGGTGTAGGTTATCAGGTTCTGTATTACTGGTGGCATATCATGAACGTATGTTAAGAGCTTACAGTGTTGTGTTGTGTTGGTAGTTTACCTTTAGAGAATTAGAAACTTGGTCCTAAACATGATGCTAAGGACCAAGTTTCTTGTCCCTGAATTGAAATATTTCCCTTTCCTTTTACATTGTATTGGAAGGTGTTGGAAACCTTATTGAAACCTTTTTACTTGTAAAATGCAGACATGTCAATCATTTTACAATGTACAATTTTTTTGTATGACGTGAGCCTGTTGTGAAATCAGACATACTGCTACATAAATACTTGTAGTCAACATCGCCCTCTGCTGGCCATATGTGGTTAGTAGAAATTGATATTACCCAGGCGGAATGCTAATACTTTTTCCCATTTGAACCGTGAATCACAGAAACAAACCTATTCAAGGCAGATACATTTTTACAACCACCAGGAAGACAGTGGTAATTTAGCTTTTTCCAAAAGTACGTACTATATGGCTGAGATGCTTTGCAGTAGACCTGGACCATGAATGACACCAAATTCAGTGTAGTTTTGTGTCCCAGTGTTTACTGATGTCTCTCTCTTCCTCCCTCTGTCTCTTTGCAGGAAACAGTCTCGTCAGCCTGACATTTCATTTGTTTAATCATTATGGATTAATTGAGCTCTTCCAATTAGACATGGTAAAACTCCGTAGATTTTTAGGTAATTTTTTTTTAATATTCAAGAAGTGCTTTCAAATGAACAATGCTCTTTTGTGTAAGTTCTTCAACTATTAGTCAAAAAGCAGTGCATTTGATATAATTATGCTGATTGTATTTTGGGATAAGGTACATTTAAACAGGCTTTTGAACACTTCTAGAGAGTAGCAATAAAAAAATCACTGGAAATAGTTGAGAATTGCATTTCAATATGTTTGCATTGAACACCCATTAATCACCAGCTATGGATTCATTTGCTTTTAACAATAATGGGTGCTCTGTAATGTCTCATCAGTAACATTAGCTGAATGACACGACAGTCTGCAAAAAACGCAGAGTACAGTACAGGTCTGCATGCTGTTCACAGCCACGCATGTTCGCTCTGTGTTTGTAGTAATGGTTCAAGAAGACTACCATAGGCAGAATCCTTACCACAACGCTGTCCACGCCGCTGATGTGACTCAGGCCATGTACTGTTACTTAAGGGAGCCCAAGGTGAGAGAATCCCCATCTGTCGACTTGCAAGGCAGGCTAGCACAATTTACTGAATGTTTCAGGAACTGCGCCGCCAGAACCAAGTAAGCTGCCGCCATTTGTGTGCACAGCAACTTGTCAATGTCTGTCATGTGCTTTGGGGAGACGACATTCATTCAGTATGTGCATGCGTAAAGAGCATCTGTTTCTATATGCTGTTGAAAGAGTTCTGATAATTGCTGTGCTCTGTTAAGCTGTCCAAGTCCCTGACCTCCTGCGATATTCTCCTGGGGCTGTTGGCAGCAGCAACCCATGATCTGGACCACCCAGGTGTCAATCAGCCTTTCCTCATCAAAACCAACCATTACCTAGCTGCGTTGTACCGGGTAAGAACACTTAATGCGGCTTACAGGGGTTCATACAGTTTCTTGCACCACTGTTTCCAAAGAACTGAAGTGGGAGAAAATGAAGGTATGTCCAATTTAAGGATGCAATGTAGTTAAAATTTAGCGGAGAGTGCTCTCTGACCCTTAAAATGATGACAGGGAAGCTATGAGCAGTATATCAGTTGTGAACAGCTATGATGAACATACCAACTATGAATGCATATTTGCTGTGAACAGATATAAGCAGCAAATGAACTATGATTGCATATCAGCCATAACATGTTCACTCTTCAGAGTGTAGGATCTGATGTGACAGTGGTACATTAACAGGGTTGGTATGACATGGGCTTAAGTCCTAACACAATGTGATATCTTGGATAATTAAAATGAGGACATCTGAATTTGCTGTTAGAAATTAGTTAGGACTCCCTCACTTAATCTCTCAAAAGTCACCTGAGGACTGAGCCATCATTCCTGGCTGGTTGCTCTTTGTAGAATACCTCAGTTCTGGAGAATCACCACTGGAGGTCAGCGGTTGGGCTGCTCCGAGAGTCCGGGCTGTTCTCTCACCTTCCTGCTGAAGACGGGTCAGTTTTTCCCCAACCGAAACGAGCAAACAAAGACTGCACAAGCACCCCCATTTAATCACAATGCACAAAGCACTGTGGCATCGGCATCACATCCAGCCTCTTCATGTAAATACAGCACCGCTTAAGCAAACCATTGTGACTGTGTTCCTGTCTGCCCCTGGCTTTCAGACTGAATATGGAGAGGCAGCTGGGGTCTCTGATTCTGGCCACCGACATCAGCAGACAGAATGAATACCTGTCAAAGTTCAGGGAACATTTGGACAAGGAGGACCTCTGCCTAGCAAATGCCAGCCATCGACACTTCGTTCTCCAGGTGAGAGCAGCTGCTCGCCCTCGAAAGCGACACTTTGTCAAACACGTGTTGCCCCGCTGTGCAACTCAGTGTGGCATTTTAAAACCTGCCCTGTCCTTAATGTCCCTGTTGTTCCCGCTTGCCTACAGATGGCTCTGAAGTGTGCAGACATCTGTAACCCCTGCAGACCCTGGGAGCTCAGCAAACAGTGGAGTGAGAAGGTGACGGAGGAGTTCTTCCACCAAGGTTTGCCTTCCTCATCGTCCATCCTTCACTAGCCTGCATCTCAGGGCTGTGTGCTCAGGACTAGGAGTGGTAGTCCTGCAAATTGGTGGAGACTAGTGTTTCTCTTGTTGCATGTTATACTACTTTACAATATGAATGTCAGCATGATAGATGCACTGAGGCACAAATGCAGTTGTCTTAAGGTGACTTTTTTTTTCCCCCCTTCCGACAGGAGACATTGAAAAGAAACACAAACTTGAAGTCAGCCCACTATGTGACAGCCAAACAAACTCTGTTGGGAAAATTCAGATCGGTAAGACCCTCTTAACAGTGTGAGAAAATGGTATGCAGGAAGTTGGTTTTCATTACTTACAAAGTGAAATCCACGGAAAAATGCCATTCTGTCACAAAGTGTTTTTATTTGCTTTATAACTGGGTTGTCTAGACTTTATTCCTGTTACTAGTTGTGCAAAAAATGTTTGATATTTTTGTATTTGATGAAGGTGAGCAAATTTTGCATGAAGGACAGTACCCATATCTTCATAACCTGAAGTACAAAAATATTGCACCTCAAAATGTGCGTGTGTGGGGTTTTAGAGAATTTAAGTTGCTTTAAAATTATTTTACAGTGATTGATATAGCCGTTTCTCATCTTAGTGTAAGAAAGGTCTGAACTGTCCCGTTTTATTGAGCTCAGCTGGTTTGGTGAGTGAGGTCTTCTCCATTCCCTCCCTCCCTCCCTGGCGCAGGCTTCATGATGTACGTGGTGGAGCCGCTGTTCGCCGAATGGGCCCGATTCTCCGACACGCGCCTGTCCCAGACCATGCTGGGCTACCTGGGCCTGAACAAGGCCGGCTGGAGCGGGATGCTGCAGGCTGGCGGCACCGAGGAGCCGGACCCGGCTGCGGAGGACCCAAACTCCAAAGTATTACCTCAGGGAAGCAAAGAGGCGTGACTCTCAAGGCAGGCAACCCCCCATTCACCCCCCACCGCGCCCACAGAGGGAGAGGGTGGGCCGGCTGAGGAGTCTGCGTCGGACTGAACCGCTACTTCCGCACCCAGCGCAACACCTTCGCCACATTTTAGTCGCATGCCTCCCGTTTCGAAAAAACCACTGATTTTATTTAATTTATTTAATTTAAACCCTCCCTTTCCCTTCACATAGAGCAATACATAGATACCTCATTTGGCTTCTGCTGTATTTTAATTTTGTTGTGTTTTTATTTATTTTTATTCTTTCTGTACTTTTTCTGGCATTACTAATTGAGAAAACCACCCTTTTGATGGAGACCTAAAGGGAACACAGTATGGTAAGGATACCTTCTCCTTGGTAAAAAGTGCCATTTGCAACTGATGTAGTTTTAATTGCTTTGAACATGATTTGGAAAACCTTGAGTATTCAGAAAAGGGGCTCTTTAAGACTGCACAGGGAGCCTTGCGTGACAATGCATTCGCAACAAATCTTCCTCCTTATAAGAAAAAAAAATGTGAAGAGCCCAATCCTTTTGCTGCCTCTATGAAGACTGTTTACAGGTATCTTTGTGTTATGTTGTGTGTTAAGAAAAAAAATGTTGGTTCTGTAATTTGCCTTTAAAGCACAGATGTGAAGAACCACTTACTTGGGAATTATTTCCTCTTGATGAACTCCAGAACAAACTTCAGACTGCAGCTCAATCCAACGCACCAGATGCCATAAAGCCTCCTGTTCTCCATTGTATTTTATTATTGTTTTTTTCTTCTTGCACTGTGAAACAACGCGATTTGGACACACCCAGGTTTCAGTTTTGCAAGGACAAAGGGGCGTGCCCTTTCCCCCTGGATTTTAGGAACGACCAATCATTACTCTTTCAGTGATGGCGAAGCATGGAGACGTCACTGCCTTTTCAACACTTGAACAACCACTCTTTTCACAGAGGATGGCGCTGACCCGAATTAACATAGAACTCGCTCAGGGTTTTTGCCAAATTTATCCGGAAGGAGTTGTGAGGAGGCGGGGCGCCTTTCTTGTTAGGCCCCGTCTCCTTTTAAAGTCAAAACGAAAGTAAGATTCACAGAAGCCCCCTCTTGGACTGTCTCATTACCATATGTGAACATGCAACCTGGAAGACTGCTACTGATGCCTTAAAACTATGCACAAAGCTAAGTGACCAAACCAGCTCTTAATTTCATCAAGTGCATCGTGTCTTGTTCTCTTAATGCACTGTACAACTGTTTGCCTTTGGTGTGGAAAATTAGACTTTTTTTAACATTGGAAAAATTGATGAATGATTATTTTTAACATCAAACATTCCATATTTTCATTTTTGGTATTGTTTTGATTCTGTACAGATGACACAGTTGTGGTCCTGTTTTTTTTGTTTTTAATTTTATTTTAAACGATGCCAGGTGCTTTTCTTATTTTAGCTAATTTGTATTTTTCTTGTAATTGCTGTAAGACTGTTGATAAACCTGTTTACAATTTGTTGTAACAGCCATTTTGGGGAGAAGACGTCCGTGTCAAGCCATTTTGTAAAGGCTTTGCCGTATTGACCTTTTGATACGTGCCTGTTGCAGTTACATTTTGATTAATAAAACAAGTTGAATAAATGTGGATCTTATCTTTATTACTAAGAGTTTTAAGATTGAATGCATTTTGAATCAGTTGGTGGTCATGTGAGTATGGTATCATGTAAAAAATATAACTGGCCAAGTGTATAAGCAATACTATGTTTTGCTCTACCAACAACACAAAACATGGCAAATGCAAAAAACTATATAGTCATTTACTAGGTACCAAGTACCTAGCCCAGGGGTACCACGGCAGTGCCCCAAATGGGAATCGAAGCAAGCTTTCAGTTATGATCGCTGCTCTTTATCACTTTGCTGCACTGCCACTGAAACTGAATTAATTTGTCATGGGTAACTTCAGTCCAGTGTCAACCACTCAGGCACACACAATTGCTGAAATTCTCCTTTGGCTGTAGTATTGCAGGTGTAGTGAAAGTAGTCCCACAGCCAACGAAAGACTTGAGAATGGTGGGCATACAGAATTCGTCACATGAATGCTAATTTAACTCAAATGAAACAAGGGTGATAAATGAGGTGTTTGCTGTTGGCTGCCTTTCCATTCCTGGTGTTTTAAACTGCAGTGAATGGAAGGTTCTAATGAATTAAAATTGGTGGCGGTTGACAGGGGAACTGGAATTTTGAAGGAAGTTGACAAACTTAAAGCACACATGTCCCTTAAGAATGTTATAACATCTCACAAAGAGGTTTCATCTTGTTTATTTGTGCAGTTAAATCCAGTTTTACCAACTCCAACAATGAATTGGACATTCAACAGCATCTTGCATATCCATGTTATTTGGCATTTAAAGTTAGTGGACACCTGACACTTTTGTATAGTGGGATTAGATCATACAATGCATTCCTTTCATGTAATATTCCCTTGTCTGAGGTACATACACCTAAAGTATAAAAGAATTATAATCATTTGGAAAAAAGTCTAGGCAATTGCATTTTTGCACTGAAACAGGGAAATGAAAAATTCCAAACTTACACCATCCATCTGCAATATGACATACATTACTCAGTTAAAAAAGTTCAATGCATAATATTGCCAACTTTTTTATCCCCAACTTGAGTTGCCAAAGCAACTATTGTATCATTTCATGAATACTTAAGAACCTTTCAATAATTAAATACATGGTGCTTGAAGATGAATTAATGATGCCCTCTGTTGTCATTCAGAGGACAAGACCTCATCCGACATTACAACAGAGATTAGTGCATTAAATTGAGTCAGAAACCATCGAAGGGGGAAATCCAGACCTCCGCAACATGCATCCCAAGACAACAACCTTCCGACAGTTGTGGAATAGAAGGAACTGCATGTTCCTTGTGTTCACTGACACAGCAGTATCATTCTGTCAGTCCACAGCTGGAGCAAACTCTCTCAAACACTTAACGGTTTGTGCATTGTTCAATGTTTTAGTGTCACTGAAAACAAAAGAAAACAAAAAACTCCTGAGTGCTGTGTCTCCTGAGTGCATTTTGACACAAATCTGAGGAGCACACCAAATTACCAGTACACCTGTAGCTGAAACATTGAAATAATCTTTGGCTTTTTAACACTGACGCCTGTATGCAGGACAAGCGGAAAGACTATGCAGTTGGCAATTGGGATGGCAAATTCTTGTGGTGACACACAAACTCAATTCTATAAAATGAAAATACTTGCCGTATAAAGGTGGGAGAGGTAAGAATCTATCAAACGTATCTGTAAATATCCCTCAATATGTCAAGTATTTACTACAAATTAAGTTATTCTTAATTCAGTTACAGATTCAAACAGTCTACTGACCATTAGGTGATGAAATTAACGTATGTCAGTGTTTCGGTTTAGATGCTGAACCAGCAGTGGCACAGGTTCTTTGTATTATATTGAATTAGCTGGTTCCACGTTACTAAATTCAACATAAAATATGACTGAGAAGGCAGGCAAATCAAAACATTCCTACACATTTAATATGTATGAATATACCTTGTTAGCATAAATGCTTCAATTTGATCAGCAAATGGAAGCATATAACATAACTTTCTTGACAATTTAAAGCACAGATGCTCTAACATGACACTTCCTAACACCAAATATAAATAAAAACAGTCCCAGATATCTTAAATTAACCATTTGAAAAATAACATTTTTACAAGTGTAATGCAAGTCTCCACAGATGGAGCAGCCCAAGGAAAGTGCTCTGAGCAGTATCTTTTGCACTGAGACTTAACACAGCTAGTGTTAAACAGCAAATGTGCTGAAACAGTGAAAGCTGGATTTCACAAAGGCACATCTCAGGTATGGAACAGTGACCTCTATATGACTCATTATGTGCGTTCTGCTACTTGGTTTGACTGCGACAAACTCTCAGTTCTATGCCTTTCCACTCCTTGTAGTGTTTGAGAGTCCAAACTGGCCTTGCAGTATTGCAAATAGGTCCTTTCTTTTCCAAAAAGAAACTTATAAAAACAAAACCTAAAATGACTGAATGGTGATAGATGAATCCTGGCCAATGCAGGTCCCTTCTTAATATAATTTAAACAGAATATGAGCACAACGTCTTTTCGTTGTTGGTACTTTGGAAAAGGAAGACGCTCAAGAGCACTCCTTCTGTGAATTCCTCAATTAAATCAGAATTATAAGAACTATGAAATTAGCATCAATTAGTACACAGAATTTAAGGAGAAAAATAAATTAAAATCTAAGTGTTGGATATGAATATGAAAATATTCTACAACGTGCAAGCCTTCCCAATATGCTGAAGATATATGAACACTGATTGACAGTACAGACAAAAAATGCCTTGATTCCTAATGCAATGGAGCATCACACATTTCTCCCATAATGAGGCTTCACTGTATTAAAAAAATAACTAAATTGGCTGGTTTCATAGCCAAGGCATTCACTGACAGTACAGCAAGGCCTCAATGTGTCAGTCAAACCCCAAACTATATGGTTATATGGTTCAGCAGAGCTTCCTCCTTCCAGTTGACTTCAACATGTGCTGCCCAAACTGTAAAAGAAACAGCAGAGAACGACAATCACTTTGGGATGGTTTGAAGTACATGAGGACAATCAACAGAAGCTGGCTATCTTGCAATATATGAGATTATGTGACATTTCTGCATTTTAGGCAGCTGGAAAGCTCTTACCATGGGAGGGTCTGAGCGAGTCTTTGCCTCGGGAGCGGGGAGACTGAAGTCATTTTCGCTCTGGCTTTCACTGCGGAACCGGTGAGCAAATTTTCGCTTCAAAGCTTCTGCGATGAGAGAGGCTGCGTCCGTGGGGTCAGCGGGCTTAGATTTGGCATGGCCTTCCTCTGGTCGACTAAAATGCATAGATACATAGAGTATATACATAGAGTCCTCAATGCCCACATCACCTTACGCTCAGCTCCTGCTGCTTACTTGCTTCCATGCTAATAATTCAGAAGTTTTTTTATTATAATTAACATCCATCATAATCTAATAATATCACTTCTCATGTGTGCGCTGTACACATTTGTTCATTTAAATATTCCACAAATAAATGGCTGTTGAGGTCTTCTTTTACACAAACTGACATGGCCCTGTTAGTTCATAAAAACCACATCACAGCTGTGGATGTGGGTGTGGGTGTGGCTGTTTTGCGCACCTCTTAACAGAGCGGAGCTTCACTTTGCCCATGTCTTTCAGCACATCCAGCATGCTGGGGAGCTCTGGCTGCTTCGGCCCAGGCTCCACCACGGTCTCCTGGTCTGCCTTCTTCCCACGGCGCTCTTTGATGAGGTCGATGGCTGAGTAGCTCCGCTGAAGGCCTGGAGGTGGCGGGGGAGGGGGCGGGGGTGGGGGAGGTGGTGGAGGGGCCAGCCCACCAGGTGGGGCGGGGGCAGCAGGTGGTACAGTGGCTGTGGCTGACAAGTCACAAAATCGTGGTTACAGGCTTGTCCTTTGACCACACATATTTCATAATGATTGGCAGGCACTTATGACACAGAATTCAGGATCTTTCAAAACATAAAAATGATATGCCATTTCTTAGACAAGTTATAATATATGTCTAACTATTTGGCTGAGCAGGCCAATAATTGCTGTTTTAAAAGCACTTCCTTGAAACCATTAACCACTAAAGGTGAAACAAAAAGTAAAACATCATCTAAAGGCAGAAACAAGTTACTGCAGTTATGAAAAGCACTGTATTCCATTGTCACTGTCCTGACCTTTTAGCTCAGAGTACACAACTGTTCTGGAACAAAATATGTCCTGCTGGTGGCAATGCTACCATGACACAAGCTTATCTAACCAACTCTGAGCCAGCTTAGCTGCTTACAATGAGACATTAACAGTACGTGGTGACCAGTGAGCGCTGCTGTCAAAGCATTGCTGTCTCAACTTAATTCCAAATGCAACAGGACTAGACTATTAATTATTATTGAAAAACAAAGCAAGGAAAAGCAAAGAAAAAACCTCTGAACACACGAAAAATAACCCACCAGCTAGCTGTGCACTCTGCTCCTGGGCCATCACGATCTGCGCGATCTGAGCCCTGAGTTTAGCCAGTTCGCTCTCCAGGGCGCTGATCTTCTGGATGGCCTCATGGTTGGCAAACACGGGGGTCTGGGGCACCAGCTCCTGCTGGTGAACCAGCTCCTCCTGGTGCAGGGTGGGCAAAGACCTCTGTCTCTTCAGAGGTCTGTGGGATTGGTGTGGCTGGGAGCGGAACATCAGCCCGGGCTGTGGCTCTGACCTGTTCACATACAGAGAGCGTGTCAGAGAACAACTGCCTGTCCTGTGGGCAGCAGAACTGAGGGAACCTCAACAGATATGGGGTTCTTCAAGTCACCTCTGCCTTGCAAAGGAGTCCCCTTCCTCTCCATCGATCCAGGCAACATCGGCGAGGGAAGCGATGAACCCATTTCGCTCAACTGATCTGTTGAGACGGTTTTCACCGTCAGCATATGCTTGAAGCTACAGGACACATTTAAAGTAGTGAAGAAGAGCAGTTAGATCTAGACAGAGTCATTATACAGGACATGTACAGCACAATAAAAATTCTATATCTTAAAAAAAAAAAAATAGATATTTAGAAAATGAATAATACATAATTTGCATAGAGCATGCATGTGAAAGACAAAATTACAGACACAGAGTAAATAATTTGGCTTCATACTGACAATGTGCCAAAGGCCTGTTTTTCCAATACCTGCTTTTGTTGTCTCCACATCTCGGAACCTGTAATTGGCTACACCTGACTATTTCAAGCATGTAAAGGCAATGAGACCTTTGAACCATGGCTTCAGTATTCAGTACAGCTATGCTGTGCTTGCGCTGTCAGTTAATGCTACGAGTATTTAAATGCACACCATTGAGTTTGAACATAAAATGAAGTAAAATGACAAAAGGTTTTCATAATCAGAGAAAAAAGATCAATAAGGTTCACTTCTGTGTACAGGCACAAAAAAGTTCTGACACAACAAAACATGCTAAATACAAACCTTATCCATTCTTACAGTAAAACAAGATGCATTTCACATCAACAGATTGACAGCACTGTGCTAAATACAGGAATGGACAAGCACACAGCTGACAATAACAATACCAAAGGATAAAGTTTCAGCAGCCTATATCAGTTCATTTATTTGATAATGAAACATAATGTTGAAGACATCATGTATTTTGGCAGTTGTATCTTTCCCACTTCTATTTTAATTTCAGTAAGAAAAGCACTGATTTTGTGCTTTCTTAAACTCTGGTGTTACTAGTTAGGTATGAAGGGAATAGCTGCTGAAGAAATTGTCAACACATTGCATTATCTTCAACAGTTAACACAGAGAACTGACCTAGGGCAGGTAAACTGCATTCCTCATGTTAAGGACAGCTGGAAGGGAAAGGTCTGAGAGACAGAGGGAGAAAGAGAGAAAAGGAACTGTTGACTACAACAATAAAAAAGAATATTAAAGGTGGAATGCAGTCCAAAAACATTAGGGGTAAACATCCCTGAACAGCGTGAACATTCAAAACTGCATACAGATAGGTGACCATCTCCAAATACATTTATATAAATTAGAATTATCAGAATAAAAAATTCCTCAAGACTATGGTTTTAGATAATTTATTTTAGTGAGAGTGCTGAAAGTTTCCATGGAACTAAAAACACTCCTCATCCAAGACTATAAATAAGAAATTAAAAACGACTGCACCCCACCTTTAAAGGAAAGTTCATTGTACATGAACAGACTAAAGTAGACAGTTTAAGCAGTTTCCCCCACATCTAGTGTAACTAACTAGTGTCATAAGCCTTCACAGATGAGCAGTCCATTCCATTTAAGGTCAGCAGGCAAGAGTGTGGCAAATCTGATGTGCAACTGCACCCACCATTTTAATAATAATGGAGATCATGCACTCTAGACCTTCAGTGGATGGCCGCATATACAACACACTACAAAACTCTCAGGATTTTGAAAAAGAACAGTGAACAAGTAGAATAAGAATTGCGAAGAGGGACAGAGACTGCTGGCATAAAATAATAATATAAAAAAATAAGGAAAAACTGTGCAATCAGCATACCGCTGCGATACGCCACTAACCTAGTGGGTAACGAATGGAAAAATAACACAACAGTCTACGTCATGAAATTACACGTGTGTATGAGAGAGAAACCCTTGTTTGCTTATTTAAAAAATTCTGCATCAATAATGAAACCTTTTTTAAAACTGAAATGAAGTTTGGAGTTATAGGGCCACAAATGGGGGAGGAGGTAACAGGTAGCCAACTGGAATTGCCACCTTTTCCTCTGATTTGTCTCAGAGGATGTTTCAAGAGCTCACCCATTTGATCTTATGATGTGACTTTAGGATGAATACTTTACTGGTAGTTTCGGAAAACAGTAGGAATAAACTTTCAACATTGGCTTTGACTGTGGTTAAAGGCACACACCGTACTGTGATAACCAATATTCTAAGGCTTACATGTCCTCTAATACATGAATTTACTTGCCATACCTGAAAGTGGACACGAGGACAAGGCTTCAGAGGAAGGTTTGTAGCAATTCTTCTCACAATACTCCTAGAGGACCCATAAGGCTTCACTGATCCAAAGATCTGGAAAAAAATACCATTAAGTCCAAATGTAAAACAACATTCTCTCTAGTGAAAACCTGGATTTAAAGTTCACAGCCTGAGTTTGCGAATGTGCCGCCACAGATCTCAGTTTCCAGTGCAAGAGGGACACATGTTGTCCCCGAGATCACTATTCAAGACGGGCACTTAAAACAGCTATCAATCTGAATCAATTTCACCTTCAGGTGCATTAACACTTCAGGTGCTTTCACGTCAATGTGCCTGATGCACGGTGCTCTCAGACACACAAATCATGCATTTGTGAATACAAACGATTAGCACTGTTTTGCAGAATATACTTCCGCAGGGTCTAACCATGACTCAGTACTTTTGTTGGATAACACCACAAATGAATGTAGAATTTATTACCAAGTCCATTTCAATCCCAGCATGTTCCCGGGTCATTCTATCGGTGTCAACCTGTCAGACAGTTTCAGAAAGAGGTCCACAAGAACATCTTCAGCCTACAGTGACAGTGTGGTGAATGGGCTGGCTGTCTGCAGGTCTTCTCGGAGCTGTGGTTACAGGAGAAACTCTGTACAACATGCCGGAACAGCACAAAATGTTGCAAAATCGAGTAAAACATACATGGGAAAACAACGGCAGGCGGCAATCCCAGACTCTTGGTAAGGTCCCAGTCTCCTGTCAAGCGCTAAGAGCAGCTTAGCAGTGGCCGCAAAGAGTAGGAGGGGGAAGATAACTCAACTTCTGACCAGAAATATACAACACACCGGGTATCCGGCGAGCTATATAGCAAGCCTGTTATGCACCTTTGCTTGCAACAGTGAAAACTCGGCAAATAGTGCACAACGCTGGAATGCGGCAACACGACTACAGAAAACGTATGTTGGTTAGTTAACAACAAGTTTTAAAAATACGGTTAGCTGGGGTTCAAAACCAAAACAATTCGTGCAGACCACTGCGATTGTCCGTAGCTATTTATTTACAGCTAACTGTGTAATAATTTCGTTGCGGACCCTCCCTATGGATTGTTTATGTTTTCGTACTTGGAAACCTAGTCTAGGCCTCACTGGCTGTCGCTAGCTGGCCTGCTAGTCAGGGACGTTATTTGCCTCGCTGAGGGACAATGGGCTGAGATGGCGTATCATTTAACATAATAGCAAGCGTGTAACACGGGGTAGCTTGTCCGGCAATCTAGCCTGCTACCAAGCATGCTCAAAAATCATAACTGGTAGCCAATTATAGCGGATGACACAGACGACATTTAGCTACGCAGCTAACTCACCTAACTAACTGTTCTTGTTCTTGTTGCCAGTGGAAGTGCCACATCAAGCTAATTAATTCATTCTATTACCTGGGCAACTTCACTGAGCAAGTATGTGTTGCTGATTAATGTAACCAACTAACTGTCAGTGACAACGCAACCCGAATAGCTAGCTAGCTAACTGACGCGTTTCGGCCTTGGATAATATTAGCTAGCAAGCTAGGTTAGCAGCATAAGATGCATTTTTTCCATGCGTCTGAGCCAAGAAGCTACATAGCAAGCAGAGAAACCAACATGGATTACTTGAATGTGCTCCTCCTTGTTTTCAGTACTTTTACAGTGACAAACAGAAGAGCTAGCTAGTTAGACAATAACCACGCAAAAGCTAGCCAACTTTGCTATAGCGAGCTACCCATATGTTGAGATATATCGCTCGACGTTATTTCGCCGGTTAATGTTATTAAAACGATTTTCTACGGGGACTTAAGAACCGGCTATGCAGCGAGCTGGCTACTAAATTGACCATTCTGTCCGAACAGACTTGTAAGGTAGCAAGCGAAATCCAGCATAACAAAAGGCTTGTTGAATTAATGTGAGCTAGCTACAAGACTCGAGTTAAACACTTACAAAACGTTTCTCAATGTCGACATATAATTCCAGATTCTTCAGACACTCTCACCGCCACTATGGTGGTGTGGGACATGACCATGTAGTTTCACAGACCAATGAGGGTTGGTGCAGGTGACATGTGAGCTAGCAGACGTAAAAAAAAATTGCCCATATTAATTGGTTAATGTAAGTGAATGACAGGACGAGCCGACCAATTGGAAATGCACGGGTTATACAGTCACTTTTATTGTATAAGTTAGTCCTTCTAAAAAATTCAGCATCAGAATCTAAATGGCTGAGGTATGACCAAGGACGCAAACGCAGAGTTGGGGTCTTCATTTAAGTAGTTATGTGAAAGACAGACTAGAAAGAATGAATCTCGTAATGACTGCAACTACTTTGTGCCGTTACTCGCGGACTCATATGAACTGATCAAAACACTTTGTGAACTCGGAATAACGATAGCCCATCGATTTCCCGTTTTGGGGATTCACAGAACCTCGTCTTATCCCATCACAACATCTTAGGTGTTTGAGTACCTTTTAGTTTAACAGGTGGATTCTGAGACTGTAGGTAATCCGACCTATGGCAGCATCGTGCTGCGTAAAATTACCCAGTGTTCAAGATCGGTATATTCTGTGGATAGCTAAAACTATGGCAACCCAATGGATTGTAACAGTGCAAGCTGCCAGAGTGAATCACAGATCAACGACTGCGCACTTTGGCGCAGTCTGACACGCTCAAGTAGACGTTTGGTGATGGCCATTTTTTGCATTATTGGTGAATTAGTTGAACACATATAAATTGTAATTTCAGCATATATTTGAAATTTTTGTTAGTCTCACAAGAAGACAAATGTACAAACATTACTTAAATATCGAACAGATATACACATATACAGTATATCAAAATAGCCACCTAGCGACGTTTACAAGCGAGTTATTTGATAGTTCGCTTCAAGAAAGGCTTTGCTGATTGGCTATTATTTGTGGGAGTAGCGAGTTCTATCATCCAATTAAAAACGTCGAAAGAGCGACGTGACGGATTCATGGTGAAAAAAAAATAAAGATTGGTCAAGACATTGCAAGTTACCGCATTGCTGTTGTGCGTTTACCGGTGTTTAAATCCGATTTGAGCGACGTAAATTGTGGCATTTATCGGAACATTTTTGTTATCTTCTTGTAATCTGGCCTTGACGTCGTGTGCAATTCTCATTTGAAGAGGGATCTACAGGGGTAAGACACATGACATTCATGTGTATGTGTTCAAGCTAAAGGTTAGCTAGCTGCTAGCTGTGTGGAGATGCCAGTAGGGACAGAAATGCAAGGAGCGCAGAGCCTGCCAGTGAATGTTTTGTGGCCTTGATGGCACTCGGAAGGGATACATAGCCGACTAGGCATCTGTTTGAAGTATTTAGGGTCTGACTGCAGCTCAAAGCCAAATTACCTACCTAACTAACTAGCTCGCTGGGTAACTAACTTTAGACGCAGTGCCAGTGACTTTGTCAGTTTACATTTGTCTAGTTTTTGTTTTTAATCGTTCGAATTTACTAGCTCGATAAGTGCATTATCATGAATCTCACAGTTTACTAACGCGCTACCCGTCCAGGTAAGTAGTTTGCTTAGCAACGTGAGGCCCTGTATGCTACCAACCAAGCTAACTAATTTCATTTTTTAGTTGATGGCTAGAACTACACTAGATCAAAGTACAGTAAACTAAGATTAGTATACCTATCTAGACAGGGACTTTATGGCACTGAATGCTGGAGTGAAGTCTATATGAATAGTTACAGTTAGAGCTGTTGTAGGTAGCTAGCGAACTAGCCAACTAGTTTATTAGCTCGCTACTGAGGCTGTTTTGGCAGGCATTTACTCTGACCCTGGCCTCTGCGATCCCTATTCCATATATAGCATCGACATCTATGAGCTGAGAAGTATGATCAAGTTTGCTATCTGCTTCAAAATAGAAGTTTTTCAGGTCTTCGCCGTATTCCATTAAACAGCTGGGTCAGACGTTGCAAGGCCTAGCAATAGGAACTGCTGGAGAGCAGGCGTCAGACTTCTAACACGAGAAATCTGTCACTCCTGTTGTCCCGTCAATTGTCAACGAAGTTTGTCATCTTATACCTTGCTGATGCAGTTGATCGGAACTGCGCTGGCCAAACCGCTCCGGTGACTTGAGATATATTCCTTTTGTGCATACACTGTCATGTTAGAAAGTACAATACAAGGACACACGCACATGTCAAATAGCTGTTTTTTCCCCCCTGGTTTACATTTAAACAGGTTAAAATAGGCACCTTACGCCACATGCTACAAAAGATTGGCAATATTTAGAAAAAAAAAATCACTTCAGAGAAGTAGGTACATGTGTGTTAGTAGTGCAAGTTTGTTGGTGGAATATTGGTTTGGCAGTATTGAAACTAGTAAAGAACCCCTGCTATGATGTGGAAAAGAGTGAGAATGTGGTGCGTAGTTTGTTTGTACAGTCTTAAGGTTTCCCTCATTCAGGACTGACTGTGTTCCGCCGAGTGCGCAGGAGGCAAGGTTCCACGCGCATGGCACGCTAAGCGGGCGCACGATGAGCGGGCAGCCGGACGCGCTGGCGGTGGTGAACCAGCTGCGGGACCTAGCTGCTGACCCCCTCAACAGGCGAGCCATCGTCCAGGATCAAGGCTGCTTGCCAGGCCTCATCCTTTTCCTGGACCACCCCAACCCACAGGTCGTCTACTCCGCACTTTTGGTAAGAGCACTTTGTGCAGATCAGGTGATATTTTCTCAAATGGCAATGCCATTGTTGTATTCCCTGGGTCTTTTCTTTAGCAGAATTTACACTGAGAATCAGGGGGCAAGTAGTACTGTACTTGCATCACCATTTGGATCTGTCTTAAATTAGATGTTCCATAAATCAAGAGAGCAAGTTCATAAGAGGTGTCTCATAACACCGTACTGTTATTAATATCAGTCATCATCATACTAGCTAGGTTAAGCGGATGCTTATAAGTGCTTAACAGCTCAACCAAGTGTGACAGTGATGAAATGTCCTGTATCTGTTTGTGTACTGTGCTGTGTTGGCATATTGTGCATGTGCAGTAATATCATAAACTTATCTGCAGTTTGTGTCACAGTGTTCAGCAGTGAAAATGGTAAACATGTCTGTTACTTCTAAATCAAACATTGACTTTGGAGATTAAATTCTTTAACCTGTGATGTTTAAAAGAGTCTACATTTGCAGTGGTGAAAAAGCGCTGATTCTGTGTGGAACCTGTATGTTCCAAATCTTTCAACACAGCAGTGACAAAAAAAACTATCTGCTGAGAACAATAAGTTCTGGCTTGTCAGTTGAAGCATGTTGCACTGCAAAGCGAAGATTTCCTTTATATGTTTATGTATAGATGTGCAGTTTCCTTGTTTTTTTATATGTTTAACTTTCCTCTCAAGTGAGTAGCTATAAATAGTACAGGTTACACAGGGTATGTGTTGACCATTAAAGCATGTGGAATGCTTGTGCTTAATCATGAGTAATTTGGCTGTGTTTGTTTGCATGGCTTTGACTACAAAATCAAGGTCATCGAAGTGTGAGCAAACAAGCAGTCTCATGTTCTCTAGAGAGAGACTGTGTAAAGCAGCATGCCTGATTAAAGGCTTCCATATATGTCACGGGGCGCCCCCTGCTGCTGACTGCTGTTGGAGCAGCAATTGGACTGGACACGCAGCAGCGGCCCCATGCTGAGACGACGGCACGCATGCCTAAGCACAAACATCAACACTGTGTGTTTACCCAGCAACATCCTAATGCAGGCATCAGGCCGGCGGCATCTGGTCTTGGCCACATGGTTACGAGGCTGGTCTGGACAGGCGATTTCTCAGTGAGCTCTAAAAGACGTTCAGGACATTGGAATTCGAAGGAAGTGTAATTAAATGAAAGCGTAGAAACGCACCCTGCACAGGCTACCAGACGATTATGTCCCCTCGCCGTAGGTTGTCTGCACACGCTCTTTACAGGACAGCTGTTCGTCCCCCCTGGGGACGTGCGCTGAGATCAGGCCCCTGCGTGCTCCGCGTTGGCTCGGCTGCGCGCGTGGGGCCGGATGTCACTGCAGTGGACGGCTGCTGTCAGCGCGAGTGTGACCCCCAGCGTGTGACTTGTGTCCTTCTCAGGCCTTGCGGTACCTGGCAGAATGCCGTGCCAACCGGGAGAAGATGAAGGGCGAGCTGGGGATGATGCTGAGTCTGCAGACTGTCATGCAGAAGTAAGTCCCTCACGCAGGACGCCCTCGAAACGGGGACACCCGCTTGCTCCGCACCTTACGCTGAAAATACAAAGCCAGCAACTTTTGCTTCCGGTGGCTGCTAGATATTTCTAGATCTGCAGATTTCTGTAGCGGGAACAGCTGAATGTTTTCCACAGGGTGTCATGTTATGAGTAACATAGTTCCATCTGGATCAGTGTTAGAGTGTAATGATAGGCCTGTTGTTTGTGTAAATTTGCAACTTGTCCACCTCTCTGCACAAATGCAATAAAAAGTCCATTTTCATTTTCTTTATGGGAGACTGACAACATGGGTATTATCCTGAGGTGTATTGTGCATTTTCCGGGTACAGACCTCTTGTTCTATTGTTTTTCTGTGATACAGTGCCATTTTGATAGCGCATATGGGCACATGGGTTCACTGTTCATTCTAAGCATGACACGGAGCTGTTTACTGTTTGGACTGTCCACTAGAGGGGTGTCTCTCAACCGGCATACAGTTATTTTGGGGAGTGGCATTTGGGTTGTTTTGAGTGAGTGTTTCAGAGAGGACTGTGGCGATATGTGACTGCTGTTAATAATTATGCTCTCTGACGAATGTGCCAGCAGTTGGCAGCACGCTGTTGATTTGCCTTTCTCGGAGTGCATCCCCGGCAGGCCCTGTAACTGGCCAGTCACTTCGGTTAGGATTCTGCCCGTCAAACACTGCCCTGGAGTTCCAGCAGCTCCGTCTTATCATTCCAAGCATTGTGACTTTGGTAGAGGTCGTTCATGGCTGGAGTCTGTGTGGAATGGAGACTAAGGGATCTTGCATGAAGTTTGGCTCTAAACATAGGCCACGTCTCCGGCCAAGTTTTTTTTTTTTTTTTTTTTGTGCATTTCTCATGGGCAGATACTTCATATGTGCCCCTTCTTCAGCTCCTAGAAAGTTAGGGAAACCTTTTCTAGCATCTATTCTTGCCCTTCTGAGAGAGGAGTCTTTGTGGGCATTATGATTTTGATCCCTGCTGTCTTTGTAAATGGATTGTGAATATTTAAGCTACATAGGTTTTTGGTTTGTGTTTAGATGCAAAGGGAATACCCACCTCAAATCCTACCCAGTGCGAAAAACAGGAAGCCTAACTGACACAGAGTCTACGTGAGGCACTAAGAGAGTGCTGCCGAGCGGATGCCCAGCCAAGCCACAATGCGTGAATCATGGGCTGGTGACATTTCCAATGTTTATAGTCTGTAGGTGCATTTCAGGTCTCTTGTGGCATTGTTGCTCATGTACACACGCGTTAAAGAACGGCAGTTAGGAGTACTGCCACTGAAAAGGAGAAAGCAATGCTGGCCATGTGCTTCCTACGTGCATTGTTACACTGTTGATGCCCTACCCGAGCGGTCTGCTTTATTTCTGTCCTGCATTGACTCTGGCTCATTGCATTGCTCTATTCCTGGAGAGAGGCGCAGGAGAAGAAGCCAAATCCATTTAGAGATCGACCAGGGGTTCTGTGAAACAGGGGCCAAGAGTGATGCCTCTCTTTGGAGCGCACGTAAATGGGCGCCCCTTGCCTGTGATCTGATTTGAGAGCATAGCGCTCTCGGACACGCCGTTATCACACCTCATGACCGGGAGGTCCGAGCGCGTCGAACGGGTGCCAGCTTGGAAGGGCATCTATTTTTACGGCGGAAAGGTTAGCCGGCGACGGCGCTGTCACAGCGGCTCTGTGGAGCCGGTCAGACCGGCAGACCACCCCCCATGCAGCTGTATTGTTCTTTCCCTTCGGGTGGACATGTGACCTTTAGAAAGGGCTTTGCAGAATACGTGCACGCTGAGGAGGCGCTCAACCCAGTCTGGCTCGCCTCCTTTTAATGTGTCTAACGTGCGGCAGGAACTCAATCAAACACAAAAAAACAAAAAAAAAATACATGCAGAAGCATACAAACGGCAGTGCATGTTGCATTTTAGCGCAAAGGTTACAGGAACGTTTGAGGCTCGTTCATAAGCAGCGTTGATCTCCACCCCCAGGTCGACGACCCCCGGCGAGACGAAGCTGCTGGCTTCCGAGATCTACGAGATTCTGCAGGCTTCCAGCAACGCCGAGTCAGAGCAGGGGGCCTCCTGCAGGCGCAAGGCCCAGTTCTTCCTCGGGACCAACAACAAGCGTGCCAAGACCGTGGTGCTCCACATAGACGGGCTGGACGACCCTGTGAGTGGCCGCCCTGCTCCGAACCGGACCTCCCCCAACACTGTCCGCCACCACAGATAAAGGCCCCCCCCTCTGAGCTAAATTTCCCGCAGCGCCGACCTCTCTGTTAACATGCGCCGCAGAGCGTGAGGGTCACTACTTAAATGTCAGGAATTTAACAGCGTGGCATTTATGCCCAAGGTTCCTTCCCCAGGTCTGCAGCACCTGCCCTGATTATGTTTCCATAGTCAGCAGATTTCATGGCAAGCCCGTAATGAAGTAAAGAGCTTCAGTCATGCAACTGATCTCAGCACAGTAGCGCTCCCGTGACTCGAGATGGTTAAAGGAAACGGTGTGTCCCTCTCCGTCTGGAAAGGTAATGCTGCCATTCTGTTTGGCCCCCCCCCTCCCCTCCCAGAGCCGGAGGAGCCTGTGTGAGGAGGCGCTACTTAAGATCCGAGGCGTCATCAGCTTCACCTTCCAGATGGCGGTCAAGAGGTGCGTCGTCAGGATCAGGTCGGACCTCAAGGCAGAGGTGAGTCGGGGCGTGTGGCGCCTCCTGCCGAGTGCCGCACGGCATCGTGGGGAAATCTGTGAGGGGACAGCTGGTGGATGAGGTTAAAGTGACTCTCTCTCCACCCTACAGGCCCTGGGCACAGCTATTGCTTCCACCAAAGTCATGAAGGCACAGCAAGTTGTAAAGGGTGAGGATGGAGATGAGGTGAGTAGAACTGGCTTAATGCGCACTTAATGAAGGGTGCTGTAAACCAGTCTGACTGTGAACAGAACTTTAGGTAGTATTTGACACGTTCCTAGTTCGGCTTGGCATCACTGAAGATGTGTCTGTGGGAACAGTTTGTTGAACTTTGAACCCTTTTACATTGAAAAATCTGTCTCCACCACACCACACATTCCATCACTGGAAATCATTAACAGAGGAACTCTGGAATGACCTCAGTGTTTACCGGTTCTCTGTAGCTGCTCCAGCAAATAAGGCAGAGTGTGTGGTCTCCCCGATTAACCGTCTCTGGTGTAATACTGGGCCCCTCACAGTTGTCAAGTGGATTTGCCTTCCCTCATACTGACAGAAAGACACAGTAAAGCAGGCAGCCAAGAGCTTTGTTGACCTTGTCTGTGATCTTTACAGACGTTTTTATGAGAAGTCTGGGAAGTAAGAGTGTTTTTTTTTTTTTTTCCCCCTCATCTCCGGTCTCTTAATGATGCTGGCTGCCCCCACATGCCTGCGAAGGTAACCGTGGGTTTGTCTGACTGTCCCCAGCCCCATGGTGCGAAATGAGAGAGATGCAGCCTGACATGTGGAGCTCATGAGGCCTGTCTGCCCGGGGTGCTCTCACTCACTGCTGTCCGCAGAGGAGTTACTCAGTGCCCTGTAACACTATCAATCCCAGGCTGGCTCGCGTGGCCTGAGAGCAGTGTGTCAGAGTGCCCCGAGCCTCTGGCTCACCCGCAGAGGGACGCGGTTAAACAGGGTTTCTGCCATAATTAAATTAGCCCTCCACATGTAATATTGGAAGGGCGTTCACCACCCGGAGGTACACAGTCTTGACCTGAAATGTCCAAACGCTGAAGCATCTCTCGGCCTGCCTGCTGTTCCACGTATGCCCAGCAGATGGCAGAGTGGTATGAGTTATCACTGTGCAATCCAAAGAGGAGAGCGTTGTGGGCCTCAGCTGCTGAGCTAATGTTTAATGTAGCTTTGTTTCACCACAGTTTTGCAAACTTTTTCCCATTGTACCAATTGTTCCAAGTCACATGTCTGAAAATGCTATTTCCAGTTGAAAGTAATGTCCAGTTGAAGACTTAGTGAATAGCCCCAGGGGTGAGAGAAAAGAGAAAAGAAGCGTTCGTCTCTCAGGCAATTTGAAGTACTGATGGGTGCTGTGCAATCTCTGTGTGTGCTGGTCAGGTGATGGTCCCGTTCCCGGAGGACTCCCAGGTGGTGGTGGAACAGAACACGGATCTTCCGGACTACCTGCCCGAGGAGGACAGCCCGTCTAAGGAGCTGGACAAGGCCGTGTCGCGCGTGGGCTCCATGCAGGACGGCATGGGCTGGCTCAGCGCCGCCGCAAACTTTTTGTCCCGCTCATTCTACTGGTGACACGGTGGCCACCCGGGGCTTTTTGCAGTGACTGCACAGAATTGGGCTGCAGGCCCCGTCCCCCCGTGACGCTGTACTGCCAAGTGCCAATCGCAATAATGCAACTGCGTAAAAGCAAGCAAACGCTGCACGCACCTACATTCGCACACATGCCCTGTCCGCTCTAAGCTGACCCCGAGCCACTGGAAGATGAGGACTGGGTTCAGGATAGGCCTCTCATCGCTCCTCACTCTCTGTGATTTCATTCAAAAGGAACTTCTCTCGTTCTCAATGGGTCCACCTTTCTACAATCCGAAATGTGTTGTGAAGGATGCTTCATTTATAGGGTTTCAGTGGAGTCACTGCAGAGCTCTGACCTCGTCCCTCATGAAGCAGCTCTGGGAAGGAACGGATCTTTGTTTCGCATGAGTTTGGTAGCTCCATTTAGTATGTTTCCCTCTCATCTGAAAGTTTTTTTTTTTTTTGTTTCATAAATGCAGATTTATTCATGCTGATTTCTTTCCGTGCTTTTTAAAGGATGCTTTTTCTTTTCTTTTTCGCATGTGCCGTTCGAGTTGCCTGCTTCATTTGTGTATGTGCTTATTCTATCATGTGTGCCTTTGCCTTTTTAATCACTGTTTGTTTTTTCCTCCCCCCTCCATTCAAACCTATGTCACTAAAAATCTGAACACACTATCTTTATTATCATTGGCCCAATCTGTAATGACACTGCACCAGCTCTCCCAGGCTTCTGCACGGGTAGCTGCAAAGTCCTGTTTGTGAGGAAATTCGATTAAATGTGCAATGGCTGCTACCTAGTTCAAAACGCATAGCATCTGCTACATTAAGTGATACTAATATACAGTAAAACAGGAACCATGGCAGTAGATCTGTATCTTTTCTACCATAGCTCTTGCAGTAGAGCTGCTGTCAGTAGAGCTGCAGACATTGGAAACATGTTTCAAGCAGTTGCTTCTTGCTAGGAGTGCAAGTGGGCTTGCCAGGATTCAGTTTTAATGGTCATCTTGGATATATATATTGAGATCACTGAACTCAGAACACCAACACTAAGAAATATTGACAGTATTAATAGTTAATAACCTATGAATTTTTGCTTAAATTTGCTTAAATTTCTAAAATGTGGTATAACAGAAGGTTGGGATTTCCCTGCCAGCTCAAGCAACAATTTTGGAACACTTCGAGATTTATGATTTATAGATACTTGCATACGAGTATAAGTATCACGTAGTTCTTCTTTTCTAGGTGATCTGTAGTGTTTCTTTTTGCTTAAGGTTGGGATATTTGCTGCCTCATTATAGCTTTATGTTGTTCATTTGGCAGAGGGTTGTAGTTTCCTTTGTCCGTTTTAAAATTATTCTTCTTTGGAACCTGCCTATAAGACAATGTCCTGAACATAAGTAGTGATAACACTGAAAGTATATGCTGTATAAATATTGATTTTTATTTTCAAAAACTGGAAAAAAAATCAGATTAAATCCTGGCAAGCCCAAGTATAATTATTGCACAGATTATGGTCATTTATAGCACTTTGCTTCTGGCACCACCAGCCACACCATGGCACTGTAGGCTCCTTACACTACGTGATTCTATGTCAACCACATATTACTTCTCTACCTACCCAGCAATGCTTCAGTGAGACAGTTGTAGTATCCTACTGTTGTAGACCATGTTCTTTGTAATGAACCATGCTCTTACTTTCTGAATCAGGAGGTCTTGTATCTTTACATATCAGTTTGTCCCTTGATTGGTGGAAGTCATCCACCCTCTTGCCAAAAGTGCTTTTTGTGCGTTGCACAGCTAAGCACCCTTAAAGTGGAAACTGATGTAGAGATGGAGAGCCTCCATTGTTTTTTTTTTATTTCCTTTTGTTTTTTTTTGTTTTTTTTCAGGGAGCCAGCAGTGTCTTTGAAGCTCTGCCCATGAAGAGACCCCGCACATTTGTGCAGGTTTCATGAGTGCAGCAGACGCTTTTCAAATCAGGGTTGTTAATATGTAATATGGTGCCTGATTTTCTCGCTCCCGCACTAAATGCTTAGATTTCAGTCCTAAATTCTGAAACGATTGTGTTGCACACTCAGGCTGAATTGCACATAGCCAGTGATCACTGGGGCTCTGATCATTTATGTACAGTTCCTCTGAACTTCTGAGCAATTGGTATTTTCCGTTTGGCCAGTCTGTATGGACAACCTCCCTGTCGGAGTAAAGATGTGTGTCTTCCTCCCAAGACTAACATGAAGAAACCAGTCTACACTGTAGCATGTTGACAGGTCCCTCTGTAGAATTGTCTTTGGCTGATATTGTCTTTGATTTAGTGGCATTGACGCATTTTCATTAATCCCTTCACCTTGTCATTTTTTTTAAGCATGACAGTATTTAAAACAATACATTTGTAAGGTGAAAGTATTTGCACAAGTAGACTCATATGTTACTAGCCACATTTGCTGTTCAACAGCAATATAATGCCAACGTAACTAATTACTTGGCACAGGGTAAGATTGGGATGTCATCAGCATTAAGTATTCTATAGCATGATATACAATTATGTACCATTATTCTGTATATCTTTTCAGTGTCTACCATGCACAAAGCTTTCAGTATTAACATTCTGAAATTTTGATTTAAGGAATGTAGAATCAACCACTGCATATCATAGGTACAGAACAGTGAAGCAGTGTTAGAACTATGTCTTACCTTGTAACATAATCATGCTCTAGATGCAATTAGGTCATGAATGTGTAACACATTTTAACATTTGAAACCTCAACGTGATACTCAGTACATAAAGAAGGATAAATAACCCTGTTGCAATTCTTCAGCATTTTCCTGTAGAGCTTCACATTTGCAATGTGTGTGCGCCTTCTTAGGTACAGTATTAATCGTTTCAAACAACTATGGCTCCCAGGTACAACAACTGTAAAAAGTGTTAAATAAAATTAAATGACTTAAATCAAAAAGAATTTTTCTTTTTGTCTTCATTTTGATGGGCATTTACATTTCAGTTCTGGAAATATTAGTATTAGATTACTGCTAGTGAGAAATTTGGAAGTTTTCCCCATTGTTATTTCGCTACTGTAAAAGGATTGAGATTTGTGTTTGTTAATGTTTCTCCCCTCATTTTTCCTAGCACTACTTATTACTCCTGTTGGTTGAGCAGAGCTTGTGAGAGTGCTGAGGGGGCAGGGCAGGGCAATATAGTGGTAGGGCGCAGGACTGGTAACTGAAATGTTGCCGGTTTGATTCCCTGCTAGGGCACTGCAGCTGTACCCTTGGGCAAGGCACCTAAGCCACAGTTTCCTCAGCAAATATCCAGCCGTCTTAAGTGGATAACATGTAAAACCAGTCACCTGTTAGTTGCTCTGGATAAGAGCATCTGCAAAATGACTAATGTAATGTATCTGTTCATCTGTCTGAGTGTGAACAGGGTAATTGGAAAAGGTTATGGTCTGATATAAACAAAACATGATCATGTGACTGGCTCCAGAGCAAGGAAGGAATACTATTCTGCAAGTGAATAGGTCAGCTTGTGGTACAGCTTATCAGTGTATTAATATCACTGTCCATCCATGCAATTGCCAGTGACATGAGAAACCCTTTTAGAAATAGTTACCATATATGGCTAATGGAAGGGGTTTTAAATATCTGTCACAGTGGTGCTGTGAGTAGCACATGTTTGCACAGTATAAAATGCATACAGTGTTAGCATCAGTTCAATACACCAGGGCCTGTTGCTGTTGTGTGTGTAAATCGCTACTGCAGCGGCTTATGGACGGTAATGGAGGGAGGCTTTGTGTCCTACGTGGACGAGGGCGTGTCGTCTCCTCTCAGACTAGATTCCCACAGTGCTTAGCGTGCTTGGCGGAGCTGAAATGAGCGGCGCTCGCGGACCCTGATTCCATCAGGCAGGGAGTCTACCCTCTTGCTAATGAGAGTAATCGCCGCTGCCTCTGGGGTGCAGTGGAGGAGATCCAGAGAGCGCGCACGACTGGTACGCCAACCCCGCCCAAGCCCTCACTGTTGACCCGCCATCCCTGGTTCTGACAGACCCTGGCTGCTGGGGGGCCAGCCCACAGGCCCCACCAGTCCTGGCCCGTCACGTCAGGGTCTGCGCGCCTGGCCCAGGGACACGGGCATCTGCTGCAGGGAGCCCGGGAGCCGCAGCGCAGCTCGCGTTGCCACGGAGATCAAAGTGCTGAGGACAGCAGCCGTACACGCGGAGAGAGAGGAAATCTGTTTCCCCTGCAAGTGCGTCCGTAAACAGCCCGGGGTCACCCTCTGCCGTCTCGCCGCGTGCGCGGAGCGGCCGCGTCCTGGCCGCAGGCCCCATGTGGCAGCAGTGGTTAGATCAGCGCGGCCACCACGTGGCCCGCCCCCCCACCCACCCACCCCCAGTGACTGCTGCTGCCCGGCCAGCGGAAACCCTCAACAAGCGTGCTATCATCGGTCGCAGCTCGTTGTTCATTTTCGTCCCTATCGACACTGACGGACTGCCCTTGTAATTGTCTTTCTTTGGGGGTTATCTGCTGGAACAGTTGGACATTGAACGTGGTTTTAATAAACATAGCATTTTAGAATTTGTCAGACTCATTCATTCAGAGACAATTTTAGTTTAATTAGTTAATTACATTAAATATACTTTGAAAAAATGAATCTCACAAATTTTAGATACGTCCGGTTGTGCTCATCTTGCAAATATGCATATACATAAACCGTTTATGTGACTTAGAAGATAGTATTTTTTTTTTTTTTCCATTTTTTGAAGTAAGTTTCAGGAACTACCTGCCCTACTCAAGCAGAACTTGTGTGCTGGTCTCTGTTTGTCTGAGTGAATAGCTTAAACAGTTGTGCATGGAAATGGTGAAGCTTACTTTTAATCAAGGGAGAAATTAGTCATTTTAGGGCTGCTATGACAACAGTCACGGAAGTATGCACTCTACCAAATGGTGTGCTAGTATCTGAAGCTTTTTAGTTGAAACATTACAAAGGTTTTGATCAAAATGCAATATATCAAATGGCCAGGTGATGTCAGTGTTATATGGAGTGAACTGGTCTGCGTTAAAAGTTTGCATTTTCGTCTGAACACTTTCCTAATTTAAAATCTGAAAACAAGCAGAATTTTTAGAACTGCAAGTTCCATGTCTGTGTGCCGACAAAACAACCAAGCATACAAGCATACAAACAAACAAACAAACCAAGACAAATGCCAGCACAAGAGGTGATCTAAATGCTAGCTATCATGTGATCAACTATAAACACATTGCTGAAAAAAACCCTGCAAAAGTAATACTGTGTCCTCCCTTCATAATTTCTACGGGGGCCCGAATTCAGCTCTTCAGCTGAGGACTGCAATGTGGTAAAATTAAATAAATACCCATATTAGTTTGAGCTGAGTATTCCATAGATGTGATAGGTAGTAATTTTGCAAATTGATATGATTAGTTCTGTAGGTTATTGTTCCTGATTTATTGTTCCTACATTGTTTGTGTATTGATGTAACCAGTGGGAATTGCATATAACAAAAATCTCATCTGCTCATCTGGTTGCTCATCTGGTTTTGTTGCAGAATTCCTTTCAAAATGAGTGTGGATCAGCCAGCTTCTCTCAGAATAATGAAAATATATGATGTGTTTAAGACATGTAAGTGCTAAAACGGTAGAATAGAATAAATGAACAATTCCCTCACTCATGTTAATAGACATTGACTTGGCAAAAATGACAAACATATTAGCAATGGTGGAGGATTACTGATACAGCTCCTACTGTAAATGTGGTCCTACATCCACATGGGAAGGAGACCTGCTGAAGTGTCATGATGACATTTATTTCTGAGCAACTTAAAAACGTTCCTGTTAAAGTGTTGAGCGATGACAGTCCATCACCTGGTTTGGGGTGAATGCAGAAGAGACCTGACACATTTGAGACCCAGTCAGATTCTGAAGCTGTCGGGAACAATCAAAGAGCATTCAGGCATGCACATAACGTAAACTGTGTCCCCTCAGAAAGGGACCTAAAGTGTTTTTCATCAGCAAAAACAACTCAACAAGACACAAATACTATGTGTTACAACTCATATGGGACTCAAATGAGAGTATCTGACAGTGTTTGGCCAAATGTGTTTTTGGCTGGTCAGAACAGGGCTAAGTAAAGCCTACCCGCAACCAGTGTTTGGATCTTGATATAATTCATAATGGTCAGAGGTCATCAGAATGGTTCAGTAAAACATTAATATGTAGATTGGAGTAGTAACACATTCTATATGATCATGGTTTAATTTTAAAGCCTCTTGTTAAAGCTGTAAATCTTCATTATGCACAAACTGGTTCTGGGGCTCGTAGCCCTTTAAAAGGAATGGGGTCCTTAATCTCTGTTGGAAGGTTTCCATCCCTGTAGCACATATGAAGAGGTGTCCAGAGGAAAGGACTTTCCTCCTCCTGAAGCAGGGTCCACTCGCAGCTTTGGAAGACTATGGGGGAAAGTGAGTGCTGCAGGCCACACCATCAATCTTCATGATGCAGTGAAGTATAGCACGCACACATCTACATGGTGGAAATAGAGCTCCTTTACGCCTGAGGACCTGAGCCATAACAACCATTGGACAGGTAACTAGGTCATAGCCTTCAGCTAGACACAAAGAGGTGCCAATGTGTGGAGTACCGTGTTCATATTGAGTGGGCGGGGGAGGGGGGTTTGGGGTATTGCCACTGGTGGCAGTGGTTTTTGTTTTAAGCAAATGCAGACAGGGCAAATCAAGATCCTTTTCAGAGACAACGTCCAAAGTTGCTGCACCATGGGTGGGGTTGCCAGCTTCTGTGGTCACCAGCCTCACATTGTGGTGGAACTATATGCTATAGTCTTTACTCACGGTAACATGTGTATTCTAGCTGACATGTGGCATATGACTTGGAAAAAATGGAATACATACACATGTGCTCTACAGTTAACAGTTATAGTAAACAATTTCACGATACATATTGCAATCACAAAATAAGTCCAGGGGTCACCTCTCTTTCCTCCTTACAATCGACTCCCATCGGTAATCTTTGTGAACGGGGACTTCATGTGAGTATATTAATGGGAAAAACATCACTCAACTTCAGGTAGATAGCCCTGAGTCACTTTCATGAAGAGTACCAGA
This sequence comes from Megalops cyprinoides, assembly GCF_013368585.1. Taxonomy (NCBI): domain Eukaryota; kingdom Metazoa; phylum Chordata; class Actinopteri; order Elopiformes; family Megalopidae; genus Megalops; species Megalops cyprinoides. Next base: position 17,821,031 of record NC_050584.1, read on the forward strand.
TGAATAATTAATCATATAATCTTGGCACTTTGTAATTATGCAGTCCGTCCAGTGAAAAAAGGCACTGTTGCCTCCCATGTCTTCACGTCTTGAGATTGTTTCTTGACCTCCAGAAAAGAAAATGAAATGTCAGCGCAAGAAGGTGTAAAATGAAGTTCAGCAATGTAGTTGTCTTTGCAAAATGCACATACAGTACGTGTAGAGCTTTACGTGTACAGTAGAAGATGATATTTTTATGTCATTCATTCAGAATGAGGAAACAAGAAAAGCCTGAGGAGGCTTAGCAGATAGTGGAAGCATGCAGTAGTACCTTACATTATCCATTCCCATGAGGTGAAATTCCTTTTTGCTTGAACAGAGATGAAACAGTCATCTTCTTCCTCCATCTGAAATAATTACTCACTAGGGGAAGCGTTCTTTTCCTTTCAGCATGGTCCACTAGAGGGCGCTAGTCAGCTTTGAAATGTTAGACGTTCAATCTACACCCTTTCATAGAGCACCCGCAGCACACGAAGATGTGGTTACAATAAGGACAAAATATATGTGACTCTCTCTTAAAACACTTGTCTTACTTATCAGCTCAAGACTGAGCAGCTAGCACTCCATTATGCCAGAAAACACTGCGTGTACACCATTACACTACCTGCAGAAGTATAAATGCTCTAAATGTGCGAGGAAATATACCAGTGATATCACAATGTTATTGTTTTCCTCCCTTGCAGTTGAGAAATATCTTTTCAGTTTATGCCATTTAAATGAAGCTTTTAATCTAAGGGCTGGTAAATCCTCTCTTTACTTCCAGCCAGATCACAGTGTGATAATCTGCTCCGATAAAAACTAATCAGTGTTCCTTTAACACCCGCTCTGTTCCTTGGAGATAGCTGCATAGTTGCATATTTGCGTATAAATGTGCCGGTCACTGGCAATATTTGCATTGTTAATCTGAGCTCGCAGAAATAGAAACGATTCCTCGGTGATAAGGGAAAAGGGCACATCTCCATGCTGAGACAGTCTGACAATTTTATTTGAGGTTCAACTCCCAGTCAATGGGATCAGCAGTAAATTACTTTCTCTGTGCTGGAAAATAATATGACACCTGTAATTTATGTCAAATGACTTCCGACGATGCAAGTGTGGAGACCGCCACTCTGTGGATGCGATAAGTCTTCCGTAAAGGCTGGTGCTGGAGATTTAATTTAGACATTTTTCACCTTAAATATTGACAGAATGGGATAGTACTGTGTGTAGTGCTATGGGGCTGTGCAAATGTGATGTTAAGTTCCACTGCAAGCGTGGAGGTCAACATTGCAGGTTATAATATTACAGGGCTTCAATATGGACTCCATATGGAATTGGCCTGTGAGTTACTTGGCCCTCCAGTGAGAAGTAGGCAGCACATACTGAGGGCAAACAGAACCTCAGTCACATGAATTCCTAATTCATAGAACGTGCAAAACGTCAGAACAAACACTTTTTTTGCACTTTTTTCTCTTTCCAGATATTCCCATTGAATCAGTGTCACCATGAAATTGACCCTATGTACAATCAACATGCCAAATGGACTGTAATTCTTGAGTCACCCAAAATAATACCTTTGTAGTATTTTATAAAACACAGCAATTTTCCAACAGATCAAAATATAGTTAAAATATCCTCAAGACTGGCCTGAAGTAACTTTATTGTGACTGACCACATAGAGGGAACTAGACTGAAATGTTGATTATTACAACTCAGGATGTGACAAATAGATTATATTAGCCTTAGTAAAGTGGCCTTTTTTCCTGAGAACTTTGCTAATGGTTTTCAAACTGGCTTTCTCTCACCTGGTATGTTTCTCTAAGGAAAACAGCCCTCATCTCAGATGGGGCATGCTCACTGTGAGGCTAAATGTGGTGGTTCAAAGGAGACGCCGATCTGTCCCTCCTTGCCCCTACTGTTTCCAGAGCTTTTGGATTTCCCTCTGTGTGCAAAGTACAAATGCCTGTGTCAGGCTTGGTCAGGATGTAGCTGATTCAGAGCAATATGTATTCAGACAATGTTAGTGTGTGTCCAAAACAAACAGAGCCTGCACCAGGCCACAGACGGCCCATCCCTTTGCTCTCCCACTGGGTATGCTGCAGTGTCGGTTTTTTTGGGGGGGAAATTGAATTGAAATTTCTATCTGCTCAATCAAAACGATATCGCTGCAGAGATTTTGAATGTATCAGCACTTACTTGACGCTGTGTTCTGTGATATCGTGAGCATCACTGCATGCATATCTGAGCAAGGTTTTAATTCCGACGCCAGAGCGCTGATTTTCTTATAGGATTAATGGGATTTAATCCTATTGTAGGTTCAGACAGCGTGATAGCACATGGGTGGCAGAAGCGTGAATCCTACCCATTGATGGCATGATTTTCTTTTCGCCTCTCGTCCATCACAACAAATTGTGATTGCGTGTAAATTTACAGTAGCCAATCCAAAGGAAGGCGGCCTTGATGCGCATAGCAAGCGCTTACTGTACAGCCATTACCTTCTGATTCTGTACCGCTGCTGTGTTCTGGCAGTAGAGGCCACACATGTTCCAAGGTTATGCTAGGTAAAGCACAGTCATAAACCCCTGTAATGATGAACACATAGTGTTCATGTTCGTTCCCTGTGCTTCAAGGTAGAGAGAGCAAAAACATGAGGATTATGACGTATTTGAATGGCATTCTGTCGCGCATTTACAAATATTTCAAAACCAAAAGACAAACGAGATCAGTGTGATTTATTTCCTGAAACACGTACAAATGAATAAAGTGAAAGTGGAGTTTTAATGGTACAATTACACACTGCCTATCACTTCTGCCAAGTTCTCTATTTTTCCTGGTTAGATAGGAAATGGTTGCAAAAATGATGATGGGTCTAATGTCTAGTGAGAGGTTGTTGGCGACAAGACAGAAACAAAACAAGACAACAAGACTTAAGAGCATCAGTATCTATTTCTTTTTTTAAGCTTGTGACTATATGTGTATGTATATGTGTATATGTTAGCGAGTATGTGCAGTATGTACAGTAGGCATATCTGCATGTTTATGTATATGTGAGCATTTGTATGTCTCTGTGGCATGTGCTTGTGTGTTAGTGCACGTGTATGATTGAATGTGTACATGCGCACCTGCATGTGTGTCTGTACACACGTGTTACGTGTGTGCGTGTGCTCATCCGTGCACGCCTTGCCTTTTCGTGCTTGTGCCGGTGCGCGCGTGTGTTTTGTGTATATGCGTGGGCTGGCGCGTTGCGTGATGTGCACGTACGTGCATGCGTGCGTGTGTGTGCGTGTGTGTGTGTGCGTGTATGTGTGTGAGGCGCTGGCCGATACTTAAAATGCACCCTGCAGCCGTGGCTGTGTCAGTGTCAGGGCCCGCGGAGGTTGAGGCCTGATGAAATGCGTGATCACAGGAGATGATAATAATTGCGGTGATAGCTCATTACAGCTCCCAGATGATTTGGAGCTGTCGGGGGAGCGCTGTCCTCTGACACCGCCGCGGCCGTGCAGCATCACTGACTTCAGGCACTGATTGGTGGGGTGAAATATTGCCGGCGAAAATTAAAAGGTCTCAATGTCAAAATAATTCATGATATGCATATCTTCCGCCCTGATGAAATAGCTGATATCTGGATTAGTTGGATAATAAAAGTGATCAGGCTACAGTTAAACTATTTCAGCAGCAGAGGCATTCGTTTTATCAACGTCAGGCACGCTGCATTAAAGGGTCAGGACATGAAGAGCCGTATGTGGTTGTGTGTGTGTGTGTGTGTGTGTGTGTGTGTGCATGTTTGCATGTGTGTATGCCTGTATGCACGTGTGTATATGTGTGTGCGTGTTTGTACGTGTGTATGCCTGTATGCACGTGTGTATGTGTGCGTCTGTGTATATGTGTGCGTGTGTGCGTGTGTGTGTGTGTGTGCAGGTGGTGAGGGAATCGGGTCACCTGCGGTTTGAAACCAGGATATCTGTCCTTATCGTTCCAAAACGTCCCATCAGTGGATCTGCTGGACACTATTACCGCTAAGCAATATGGTGTGACATTCAAATTCCCCCCGAATGACAGGTTATTAGAAGTGGAGAGCAGGCAGCACATAATTAAGCACCATAACTTTGACCTGTAATGTGAAGTGATGGCAATATTGTAATGGAAGGAGTGAAGAAAGGCACTCTGTTAAAACACAGGGAGGCGAGGAGAACTCTCAGATCACAAGAGCCCATTTTATGGTGACATTTCCGGGGTTTATCTTTGTAATGGCTTGTCAGTTGGATATTGAGATTTTAGTGCTGACTTTTTTTTTCGTTTTAGCACGGTGGAAATGGTTAGGCAGTTGTCTGAATGATATGCACACACTGGAGCTCATGGTAAAAAATAATGAACCAGTATAGCAAATCTTCTCAAAGAAAGGACTACATTTTGACATTTGGCTGCAAATGACTTTATCATTTCTTTTTCTTTTGTTAGAATAAATGCCAAGGAAATTGCAATGCTGTTTAGCCCCATTAATGGGTGTTAAATGTCCTCTACTCAGCTACTACTGCGAAGAGAGTAGACCCTAAAACAGTTGAACCCAAGTCAACTCATCCTGACCCAACAGTCATGATTACATTATAGATGTTGATGCAACATGTCTGTCAAGTGGAATTTTGTCTTGTTGAGTGGAATGTTGGAGGATGCTGTTATCCACTTTTATTTTTCAGCATATAGTTTTCATTTTATTAATAGGATAATGTCAAAAAACCAGGCCCCAAGCATAATGTTAATGGAAAAATGGACCACAATGGAAAATTATGACCTTGTGCTTAATTGAACAATTTTAATGGAAAAAAACCTTTAGGAACTACTGTATTTATTCTCATTTTATGTGACAAGAGATAAATTACAAATCACCCATCAAATACTTTCATCCCAGGAGCACACAGATATTTTAGACATGCACACGTAAACTGGTAAATTACACCATACCATCATACTTATGCTGGTAGAGAGGTGTTAACATTGTAACATTGTAAAGCCCTCCAGAAAATCATTTGGTAACCAAATGATTGACTTTCCATGAAATATCTAATAATACTTCCACAGCTTAATTAGCTAACAGTTAAAGCTTAAATTCTTTGCTCAAAGTTGACGGCAAAGTACACAGTGGATAGATAGATAAAATTGGATAGATAGACAATGTAAGTTATTCAAGGCTTTTATTACCTACATGGTGTATGTAAGTACTGTGAGAATATACAGTAAATGGAGGAACTAATATTGTTCACACAGGACTGTTACACAACTGAGCAAGCATGTTGGCTGCAGCGTCTGCCTTCTTTTCAAACAGCTACCGGACATTGTGATGAGCAATGAAACCCATCTGGTATACACATTACTCCAACTGTTGTGTGAACACGAGGGATATTCAATTTGTGCCCCAATACTACCTGGAAGATACGATGAGATCCGCTATAAAATACCGCATTGGACTATCGATTCTGTCACACGCATAAAACGGCACATGTAAATGAGCACGTGTTGTATCAGAAATTTTTTCTCACTTCCAGATATGGCAAAAGGAAGGAGGATGTCCAAGCATCGCAGGCCTCTCTATTGTGTGTGTTTGTGGCAGGCTTACGCACAGAAGGTCTGCCGTTGCTGCTCACTCCCTCTCTGCTAACCCATCCTCGCCCCCTTTCGTGATGGCAGATGGCTCCCGATGAATCCTTCATAATCATGTCAGGAAGGCTGCTCCGATCCCAATTCATCTCTTTAAAAACATTTCATCTGACAGAGAATTACACAAAGATAAAGGCAGCTGCGAGATGGCCAAGGCATTCTCACTAAGACTGCCGTCGCAACGCGTCATCACGAGAGGGGGGCCCTCGAGAATACGACCAGGTCACGCGTATCTCTCCAATGCATCAGTTTTATTCACTTGGTTCTTGTTTGCTGCAACTTAAACAAAATATTGTGATGGTTCCCCTTCCTAACAGTTGCTCGTTTCCTATTCATTTGTCTCCTTTTTCTCCCCAGTATTCTGAATTTTTTTCGACACCCCCGCGCCCTCCCCCCACCCCCCCTGAGACGCTGCCGTCATTAAGGGCCTGATAATTGTGGATCAGGTGAAGTTTGTTTCACCTCATTTCAAGGTCATGCACCACTAGGACCATTTTCCTGACTGAAAGGGCACGTAATTTCACAGTCGTGTACTCCTCATTAATCCCTCCTGAGTGGGTGCTTAGAAAGTTCCAGATCACAGATTTGTTTTTGTCTTGTTTTCTGACTCACTGCCTCTCCCCGCCATCACATTAACCCTTACACCAGGCCTTGCGTGTGCCACCCCCCCCTCCACCACCAGCTACTCCGAGACAGTGTCTTTTTGGTAACATCCTGAATTTATAGATGAATTAGCTTTCCCGCGGAGGTGAGGGCAGATCAGGGTATAATGAGAATAAACGTGAGTCACGGCCTCACCTCAGCGTCAGTCACCTTGTCCTGTGCCTTTGTTAGCAGCACTCAACTGAAGGGAGAGCAGTACTCCTGCTAAAGTACTAACACTGCCAGAAACCTGCTGCCATCGAACAAGCTTTTGATAATCTACTACATTAAATGTACATATATTGTTTCAACGCCCAAAAAAACCCATTGTTTGGGTAAAAGAAAGAATGTGATGTCATTGAGAATATGAAAGCGGATGTAATATGAAACTGAAGCAGGTGCAATCAAGGGATTGGATTGTTACGGCATGTCACATCATTCTGACGGAAGTGTATTGCAACAAAAAAAAAAGTATGAAATTTTTTTAATTGAAAGGTCTGAATTTCCTGTGTTTATGTTGATGCCTTTGTGCGTGTTTGTTTGTTTCTATGTGTGCTTTCACGCGTGCACACATGTTTGCACGCATGAAACCGATTTATACACTTTGTATCAACTAGTTTCCCTTAAGTTTTTGTTGAATTATGAATTATTCATGAAAAAAAACTGAAGAACTTTCATTAACATAAAATAACAATTTGCAAATTTATGGAAACCACTAATTACTCGCCTTATTTGCCATGACTATGACATTAAATATTCATAAATGTGTGATTATTTCTTTGATTTGACTGGGGTGTGGATTTACACAATATTTTTGTTCAATAGGAGCGGAGAGCTGCAGAATTATGCACAGAACGAAACACAGACAGAGGCAACCAGCGCTGAACAGAAAATATTTTGATTTATACCATAATCCGTGGCTCATTGTTCATCTGGAATGAGACGTGTATCGAAATTTACTCGATTTAATCACTTAACGGCAGAAAGAATTAAAAAATAAAACAACTCACGGCCATTGAAGTTCATTCTTCATGTGTTTCAGAGAGAACGATGGAGGTGTGATTTTGCTGAGAGCACTTGACTCACTTTGAAACTGAAAGGAGATATAATTAAAAAGAACCGTTGCTAGCCTCTCCTGACCTTATCCATATGGACGCATCATTTTCGCATTGAAAGCAGACATTTGCTGCCATTCATGCCCACAGTTTAGTGATGGACAGGGGAAACGTGTGCAGAGGTCAGCTTTCCAGGACAATAAACACTTGGGCCATTTCTCACGCCTTTAAAAAACGTGTTTTCAGCTTGCGCCGTCATTCTCTGTTTATCACTGTGTTTATCACTGCTGTCAAATCAAGAAGAGGGGCTTCCCACCGTAAACATGAAGCGCTCCCATTTCCCTCGCTAAATCCTAAGTGCCATGTTTCAGTTACCGTTTGCACATAGTAAGACTGTTTGCTATGCATAATGCATTATTTTCTGGGGGATGACACTGTTGCAGTGGTGTTCCTTCCCATGAATGTGGCAAGCAGTTCGTGTCCTACTAAGGCCTGCAGACTGGGCTCAGCCACGATTCTTAAAGACTTGGGGCTCAGCTGGGACTGCTGGCAGGTGAGGTCTCCCCTTGTCAGAATGTCTGTGTGTAATGTATGCGTTCAGCCCAAAATTTATGACTTTGTAATATCAGAATTAATTACTGATGTTTCCCCCAAACTGAATGACGTTGACGAAAACACTAAGCGCAGGCAATTTAGCTCTATTTGCACATTAATTTGGGCCCACCTGTGATGCTCAGTGCACTAAGTAGGTACATCAGTTTTCATTACAGCTCTTGCAGAGTGGATTTAGTTAAATTACGGTATTAATTATCAAATTTACAAGGTATCAGAGTGACTAACGGCTCTGTGGAACTCCATACCTGAACCTCCTGTTCTTTCAGAGGATACTTAACTCTGGTCCTTGACATGACCTTCAGATCTCGTGGGGCTGGAAAGCTTGGAGCTCCAAACCTGTTTGAGTCACATATTAGCAAAGACAGAGCTAAAGCCTTGTCAGATCTGTGTGAAGGAGAAAAATGGATCTTACCTAGAAATGAACTGACTGGAATACATTCTATTGCTATCATGCTCATCATGAGAGCATGAACATGAACCAGCATGGGGCTTGAGATGTTCTCTAGTGTATTCTGCTCCTCGAGGCCTGATTGGCCGTGCTTCCCACACGACTTGTTCCAACAATAATGCTATGCTTCCTCAACTTTGAGTGATGAATTTCGGAAGGTTTTGTATGCGATTCTTCGGTCATGTCCTCTATTGAACACTCCTTGAATGTCCTATTTGACAGCGCATTTGGAAGAACAATGCATTTGCAAAGCACAAAACATGTATCACTCAATTTTAAGACGGAGTGCATTGCAATTATATTGTAGCTGGGCTGAACGCCTCTGATCCTCCTCTGTAACTGATACTTTGTCAGGAAACAGTCTTTTAGGCAAATGAGTAATTAAATTCTTTATTAATTTTAAAGAATTACTAAAGTAATTCTTTAAAATGCCTGATGCAGGGGATAACTACACTAGGGCTGCTGAAGAGGAGGATTCAGGACAATAATGTGAAGGCTTGTAGAACAAGAACTACTCTGCTTCACTTCTTAGTAGTCAGTGAAAACCCTTTTAACATGTGCTAGAAGTATGGGTTAGGGTTAGGGTTAGGGTTAGGGTTACCTACTGCACTATGGCCTCACTATGCCTCAGAGTGACATCACATGTAACTATAATGCATTCAGTATTACGCCATGGTTTCTTAATGTCAGGCCTATTCATGTCTCATGTTGCAGCAGTGCTGGGTTAACATTTTGCTCCCACCTCTAGTGCACAAGCCACACAGGAATCTTGTACAAGGACATCACTTTTTGGTATACAATGGCTTTCTTATGATAATTTAATGATAAATTAATTTATGTTTTGTGACTTTGAAAAGGTTTTTCTGCAATTTCATTTAACAGTCAAACAGTCAAACCTCCTCTTTATGATGTGGGAGACTTTTGAGGTACCCTCAATTCAGGAAAAGAAGGTACTAGTAGAAAGGTGCGTGTGTGAAGATGGTATGTGGCACGGAGTTGTGTGGGGGGAGAATGCGGTGATGTGCACACCCTACGCTGCATGATCGAGTCTGCAGAAAGGGGCAGGTCAGGGCTGCCTGCTGCGATCCAGAGCCCGGCTGAAATTTATCAGGGCTTGGGTTTCAAAGAGTGGAGGGCTTAATCTAGCCCTTTGGCTGGGGTTTTCATGTTGTAAAGCACTATATTAATCATAATCACACAACACCATTAGACTATATGTCATTCTATTAAAGAAATCACATTATCATACATTTCATTAATTAAAGCCTAACCCAGCCAATCTACTCCGAGGAGCGTCACATCCAAAGGGGAAGAAATGTGAAAGGGGGGGGGGGGGGGTGGGGGACAAAGGGCAGGAGCACTCCAGTGACAGTCTCTCAAAAGTGAAATAGAAGGGAGCGATTTGCGTGTCAGGAGCCTTTTGGGGCTCGGCGAGGCGATGCTGTCAGGTTAGCTCAGAGGCATATCTGTCTTGACAAGGGTTCTTGTGGTGGCAAGGCCCCGGGACGACATCCCTGAACCTCCCAAAAGGGGTGGTGGTGCAATTACGCCACTAGTCAGGTGTGTCAGGGGGGGCAACAACAATGGGGGCAACTTGCCTGCTTACCCCTCGCCACGCGGGCAAGCACGGGGCGCCCACACGCGGGAGCCGGGAATGTCACGGACACCGCCGCGACGGATCTTAAAAGTGCATTTCTGTGGGGAGCGGAGCCCCCTTAATGGCTCCACTTATGTGCCGCAAGCCCCCTCCACGCCGGATTGGGTACAGCGGCGCCGGGTCGCAATCTCCTGAGAGTGCAGAGCCGTAATTATCATGTACGGATGACACTTCAGGTGGGCATTCAAGGCTTCTGATAGACGCTGGTGGGGGGGGAAGGGGGGCATGATAAAAAAATGACAAAGTTAATGAATGCCACAAAGAGGGAACGCGAGGCTGCTCACAAAAGGGTCAATGTGCAGAGAGGGTATTTACATAATTGCTGAAAGGAGTCGAGTGGGTGTATATATCAATAGAGACCTCTGTACAATACTACTTCTCAATTGGAGCTTTGCTCTAGAGTGACAGATCCACACAGGTCATCTCTTTGCACTGGAGTGGCTCCTTGACAGAGGAGGGAATTCAGTCATTTTACATTGCATGTGAATAAACGTATAATACAAAAAATACTTTGTGTAAACTGATCTGTCCGAGAGGGCTATCGGTAATATCAAGCCATTAAAAATAATAAAAAAATACAAAAAAACATGTAAATACCGGAAGGTGGCATCTGGTAGGGCTTTGAGGATACATCTGTGTAATTTACAAAAAAGGTTACGCTTTTTTGTTTTATATTTTTTGCCTTGTGCCTTTTCTCATCATGTTTACTTCCCACCTTAACTCAAATCTTGCTTTCCGGCAACCTTTGATCTCGAGACTTTTATGCAACCCCCAGTACAAGGTCACCCGAGGTGGCCATCATGGCGGTGGGCCGGCCCCCGTCTCACGCGAGCTGACAGACGGGGGGGGGTGGTGGAAACATGGTGGCTCCTCTCCGGCCGTCTCCGTGGGCTTGATTTGCATGTGTACTGTACGTTCAGCCACGCTGCAGTGTTGACCCGTGCTGTCATCTCCCTGATTACCTCCCTGATTCACTTTCCTTGTTTAGTAGTGTGCAATCAATCATAATCAATTAGCCGAAATGTTGAATCATTAAAACCATTATCATTAATTAAAATAATTATCACTTTCTGCCAATGCTTCATTACCAGTGTTGTGTAACGTGTCTGCTGCACACCAGACTTTCTCTTCCTCTCTCTTTTTTTTTTTTTAAGCGAGTAAAACATTTTAATGGGATAAAGAAATGAACGAGGTTTCTGGAATACTGCTGCTCGATGGGAACACTTGGGAATAATGTAATTTTTTTTTCATTGTTTATATATCATTGGACTTGGTCATTGGGTGAACAGGATGACAATGTTCTTCTGACATATGTCAATAAAGGAAAAACTAAATGCTCTGATGATCAGGGTGAATTCATAAGTATCATTAATAGTACAGGGAAAAATGCCTTGAATCCTCTCAGTTAGAGAAGCAAGATACAGATTCACAAAAGCAGATTTAACACAAATATATATCTTTGTGTTACAAATGCAGCTTTGACTACATGTGGGGTGAATTCATCAGTAAATTACCCTGGACCTAATATGACCGTAAAGACAAATGCTCTTTAAAAAGTGGGCTTCCGAGCAGGCATTAAAACGGTGTGGTGACTCCAGCACCGAGCTACCTGTGACATTGAATGCCCTGTAGTCTTGCTGTCTCAGGGAGCTTATCCTTTTCAAATAATCAAATGTTACAGCACTAGCTCCATGCTCCTTCATGCTTGGCAGGGACTGTCTATTTTTCTCCGAGATGTACATCCATACTCTTTAAGGAATAGAATGGGGGAAGACCATTAATGATCTGTAAACGTCCTAGACGCGCGCATCTGAAAACCCCCCCAGGGGACCGGGGCAGAGGCAGCTCGGACCGCCATGCTTAGTCAGGACAGTAATTCCATCTTTCCAGACGATTGTCAGCCTGCCTCTCTCCGCCGCGTGCGTTTGAACCTGGAATAGACCTGTCATTTCTAAGCTACAAATAATTGCTCATGTCAAATTTTCCTTGAAAGCGGGCCGGAGCCTCAGGGTCTGCGCGTGTTTGCATCAGCCGGGTGCGTTTTTTTTTTTTTTCCCTTTTGGGACGGCGCAGTCTGAAGGACTGGTCTCCATGGCTCCCCGATCAGTGACTGTGGCGGATGGTGATCTATGGGGACCCTGTTCACTGCTCTTTAGGCAAGGCAGGGGTCTCGCCGAGGTCAAAACACCCCTTTAGAACAGGCGCCAATGGAGCTGACCTCAGCGAAGATTGCGCTGCACTCCAGCCCGGGTGGCATTAAATCACCCCGCTGCGGCAGACGCTGCAGACGGGGTGGGCAACGCGAAACGTCCCTAGATTACCACCGGCTGAGGCGCGTGCCCGCCCGCCATTTTCTCTCCAAACACTCCAGCATGCGGAACAGAGGGTGGCGCAGGGAAGGCCGCCACCGACGGGCTCCTCGTGGCAGAGAGCCTGCCGAGACGAAGCGGGGGGAAACAGGCACAGAGACCCGAGGAGTCTCTGAACATGTGGCACCCCTCTTGCGCCCAGCTGAGCCACCGCAGCGCAACAGAGAGGCCCTGGCGTGTGCGGTGAGCGCACCTGATTGCATCGCTGGCACGCGGTCCTCAGGAATTACCGCCATCGGGGCTCATCGCGGTCGAGGAGGACCGGGGGAGGTTTCGGGGGGGCGCAACGCTGAGGTGGACCGGCAGGAAGGTGGCATCCGGTAGGGCTTTCGGACACGCGTGGCGGGCTCAACACCCTTGTCTCCAGTGCCTCCAGGCTCATGCCAAAAAGACATGCATCATTTCCAGCATTTGCCAACCACAAACACGTTCAATATGTAGACTGGGAGTAACACTTCGATGACCATTTTATAAATTTGGGTTATTTTTCTTCCTTAAACAGTGTCTATTTGAATCTGATGAAAATAACCACCACTTGTGGACTCCTTTGAATGCTCTTCTGGGGCTGTTTTACAAATCAGGGAAGCAAATGGATTGGATCATATAGATGCCATTTTTGCTTTTTTGCTGTAGTGTAATTGAACTAAAGAGCTAAAACTATTGTAAAGCATCTTTGCATTTGTTAATATTTTCTAATATTTTCAGATCAATTCAACTCTATCACTTTGAACACCTTGCCTCTTGAAGAACCATATGTATAATTCCTGTAGGCTTTACCAGAAAACATGGATGGTATTACACGTAGCATAAATATATTCACTATTATTCTCTATTAAGTAAAAGTAGTTAAACAAGCCACACTGCTGTTGGTAATGAATGAGGAAGTACTGGCAATCACTTGAATGAAATAAGGTCGTCAGTGCTGATGCAGAATGGGTCTGCCCCAAGACCACGTGACCTGTTTATGATAAAAAAAAGAACTTATTGGTGTTAAAATGAAAGGCAGGCCTTGCTGGCTGTCATGTCATAAAGGATGCAGTCAGAGAGCGCAGACATGATTTCATGGCTAATGATTCCCACACTAATATCACTGTGGGCTGCGCTGAGGATAACCAAGTTGAGCTGTCTTAGCTCAAATGATTCAATTAGGCCAGCTGTCCCTGTTTGTCATGGCTCAACTCGCTTTTAAATTACCTTTCCAGAGCCCATACGTGCCTCTGCATTGAACTTACCAGCTCAACAGTTTCAGAAAAAAAAGCCCACAGAGCACTGCTAAAAAACCCCAGCCAAAGGAACGTAATAACCACATTATCCACTTTGCCGCTGAGTGCAATTACTGAAAATAAATTTGACTTTTGTTTCTTATCGACTCTGTTTTGTGGAGGATCTTTTTTTTTTTTTGCGGGGAGGGATAAGGGGAAACACTCGGAGCATGCTGGGGTGGTGATCGTCGAGACGGAGGCGGCCCTGCAATGCGTGAAAATCCGATCACTTCTCAGAGCCGCGCGCCCTGCGTATCTGTGCAGGCCGAGGAATCAAGCGCGGCAACACTATGAAGGTCACACAGAAACAGGGAAACGCTGCGTTACGACACTACGCCACAGAACAAACTGACACAATGCTACAATGTGCTTTAACTACCGCCCTGCTCTGCAATGTGACGCGCATATCAATGCGGAGCTCCGGTTCTTAACACTGTTAAATATTAAGGCACACTTAAGTGTCATTAATGTTTATGGAGCTAATGTGCTGGAGGAGCAAGGCTTCTCCCTTTCTTTTAATGTAGTTAAATACAAATTTACGTTAACTAACCTCATCAAATTTAATTAACGCAATAGTCAGTTTTGGGTCATGGTGCTGCCTGCTTCAAGTGAGCAAAATTATGGATTAGTGTGCATGTACAGAAAAAAAACACAGATCAGGCTCGTGAATGGGCCTACTGTCTCAATACTGCCTTCTGTCAACAATAAGCCTACAGGTTACACTCCTAGATTTAACACATCCAAACTAACTTTGTATTTTTCATCATCATGAAATAATTTGCACTACTGTATAACAGTATTTAAATGCTATAGTGTAATATGTTGTCCTAGACTTTTCCAACCTGGCTTGAGCTTCATCAATCAAATGTATGTATCAGTAATCAGCACCACCATTTTACCACCGTGGAGTGGATGTTGGTGTATGATGTAGGTGGAACATGAAGAGCATTTTTCCAGAGGTTTACAAATATACGAATCTTAGAATTATGAAATAGTGTGATATAGCAACCATAAGGACATACTTAATCACATGTAATTGATATCTGATTCAATTCAGCTCAAGAGTTCAAATGGGAGGCATCGCCTGCACATTTTACATTTTGTCATGCTGAATTTTGTTAAGAGCTCAACTTTTTAAATTATCTTTGAAACACACCATTTCAGTGTGCATTGTAATTTTGATATTTTACACTCTCTGAAATGTTTATGTGTTCTGCCTCATGCAAATCTTTGTTCTCTCTTAATGAGCTGTAACATAATGATTAAAATAGGAATCACAATTGCTTAAAATAAAGAAAATAAAGTACATTATCCAGTACTTCAAAAATAAAATGTCTGTGGGACCCCAAAATATTTTCCATGCCCTCATGTGGCAAAAAGCCGTGCCTCAGACAACTCAACCATGAGTGATACCGCACATTTCCGTGAATAAAAACCCACTACATCCACAGCTATTTCACGATATGCTTCATGAATATTGTGCACATGCTTATGCGTCCATGTAAATACAACCAATGTTTCATTTTTTTCACTTGACTTCAGTGCTCGGGCTTATTTACCCTAATATGACGTTCAGTATATAACCAGGGAAATATTTTAATGTTAATAAGGGGGATCTGTCTGTGGAGAAGAAAATAAGAGGATTAACAAGAAGCCGTACCATTGCACTGCTATGTTTAGTAATCACGATTTGCTGTTCTGGAACTGCTTATGGTCAAATATGACACTGTGGTAGCAGATAAAGAGATAACGGAACAATATGAACCCATCATCATTGCCTTTCTTAAATTGGATGCGGCTCTGAATTTGCCCTGGAGAAAGAAACTGTGGGTTATGTAGAACTATGTATGAATAAAACAAAAGCTGCCGCCCAAGTGCTGGTGCAAAATGAATCTCTGATGTAGCACATGCTCCTGGACCGTCCTTATTGGGTCTCCTCAACATGCTGCACTTTTCTGAGACTAGCCAGGCAGGCGGGCTCATTTCTTTCTACATTGTCTTAATTCATATTGAGAGAGATTATGACAATTGTTTATTAACTCCTGTTGAATGACACAAATTTCTCAGAGAAGAACGTCTCAGAGAACAAATGTTGGAAACTTTTATGAAAATGCGTACATGCATACCTTTGCTTCATACACACAAAGCACAAAAAGCCATTCAATGCTGGGATATAGCACTGTGACAACACTGAATAAAATATTACTAAGATGGATACAATGGCAATAGAAGTGAAGCTGAAAGAAGCTTTACTGTCAGTTTCAGTGACTACAGTTTCAATGTGTACATTTTCCCTGTAAGTTAAAGATAAGCACCAAAGCGGTTAGATTGAATACCCCCCTTAGTGTCAATAGCTTATCACTCTGGAATCTTTATGTGCTCAACAACATGAATTATTATTTTTTTAAGATGTAAAATATACTTTTCCTACAATGTGTTTTGGGCCTTTTTGGGATTAACTTGCTGGCTACATTCCCTACCACTAAATTTTCTACCAGTCATTCCTTACTACCAGTCATTAACAATTTACCTAGCTAGCTTGCTTACTTAGCAAATCCATTTACAAAAATAACAACATAATAATAATAATCTTCATTATCATCATCATAAACTAACAAACATCAACATAAACTACAAATAATAAGCTGTGCTCAGCTTCTCCCAACCTAAGTACAAGTGCTGTAGCTATTGCAAGTAATGGCTGATCAAAGGATTTTATTACGATGTTATCTAAATAATTGATTGTACCATTCAGCTTCATCACATCTGGAGGATATATGTCAACAGCAAATTATAAACTTAAATTTGAATAATTTTGTCAGATTTCAGGGGTAACCTGACATGTATTTGGAGAGTTATGTTGGGATCAACTATCAAAGAAATCTAAAAAAGCAAACATATAAAGAAATCTTAAATCATTACAATGTGGTACAGTACTGTATTGCCATAGTGATACCACATAGGCATTCCAATGATAAATTCTGTTATAATCGGGAGTATCAATCAGAAGTTTGTCTTTATATTCACTATGATCTTCAGATATTGTTGTCCCTATAGAACCAACAAAGACTTGTGTTCTTATCTTCAAGACTCTTCATGAATTTATTTATGCTAATGAATTTCTAATAGTAAGAAGCATAGCAAAGTATCATTTAAATTCAACACAGAAGTTCCAGCTCTGTTCTGTTTTGATTATTACAAAGAATACACTTATTTGCCCTTAATGAAAGATAAAAATGTATTTAGATTTATAACCACATTGGCAGGGTAAGTGGACACCACAGTTCCCTAACAGAAAGCAGAAAATAGAAGAGACACCACTGCCTCTGCATATGCAGCATTATGAATTCATAATTGGCAAAGTATTCATTATTGTGAATACATTGTGTATTGTATTTATGCAAAAGGGATCTGGATTTGCAGATTTTTGTTAGAAATAATCTTCACAAAAGTATTGCCGTTTGGTTATTTATTTGCACATTTTTTTAGTTTGAGGGATTTCTTGCCGAAGAAAAGGAGTGAAAAATAAAACAGCTTTAACAAGTGGTTAATAAAAGGAAGCTTTATTTATTGCATGCATTTTTGCTGTTCGTGTCAATGAATGGTCTTGGTCTCATAAAGCCTGAAGATAGATGCCACTGTAAAAAATTAAACTAGCGTAACTGTTGAGCTTGCATGTAACAGTCTCTGGGGTTACGCAGAAGAGGAGAAATGTGTATTTACATTAAAAAGTGCATAGCCGTGTCATGGTCCTCACTTGAGGTTCTTCATTTCTGAAGTGGGTGTAGCTGTTGGTGGTGGCAGGCCTGCTCAGCGCTCAGGCCGGGCTCTGAGAGCAGGAGGTTGAGCTGTCACAGCGCTGAGTGGACGCATGCTTATTACAGTGATTGAGAGCGCTGACTCCTTCCTCTCGATGGCAGCCAAAGGGAAAAAAGGGTCAACGTGCACACAACTGGATTAACACATTTAAAGGGCTGGCCCTTCGTTAATTCAATTCACATCTACTTTTGTCAGCTTTCTAACCTACCATGTAACTGGGGGAAACTAGCGGCCGAAATAATAATAAAAAAAGAAAAACAACATTATCACATTTACTGTACACACAAACACATGGTGATTGCACAAATCCCCTCAAATTCCTTCCTTAAAACCTCACATTGTCTGTGTTGCGTTAATTAAAAATATGGAATATGGGTCAAAGTCCATTAATTTAACTCAGTCCTGTACCTTAAGGGGTCATAAGCAGGCTGTTGGAGCTGATCATTGGCTTCCAGCTTTTACAATACATGTTCAGTGGTGAGTAAAGACGTGGTAACTAAGATAACGCAGTAACTAAGTAATAGGAAAAGGTAACAGTGACCCTGCCATAAACCTATTAAAAGGTACAGATAAGCTGCTTTGCTCTTTGATTAATTGCTCTTTGTCAGGCCACCCGCATGCCACCTCAGCAACACTGACGAGTAAACAACCTCAGATTCATTGTGAAAGCAAAAATGCAGTGATGTACACAAACATTTTCAATACTGTACTCACGTAAATGATATCATCAGTGAAATCATAGCAATGATCTCAATAAACCCTACATCAAAGGTTTTGAATATTGTTATGAGGCACAATACGAAAAGGAAAAGGGGAGGGTGGCGATGAAATTAAATCCATTCAGTGTAGATTTGCCATCTGGAGAACAGCGTTCTTTGTTCAGCTGCTCCCTCTGAGCTTGCATTTTTAACGTCTCTGTCCAGGCTTCACTGTTATTTAACACTAGTTACATTAACGAAATGGTTCTTTAAACTCATTTTGCATTTCAGGGTCACTATACAACTGGGAACATTAATCGCCAATCATATTTCGAAAGGTCGCTGTGAAATGCAGTGAAAGATTATTGGCTTTCGACAATGGCGTGATTTCACAGTAACTCACAATGGGTTATGTGTGGAGAGCCAGGGTTGCATGAAGCCGAAGAGAAAAGATGCAGAGGCTATTTTAAAACCAGGTCTGGTACTCAGGAGGCCAGTGGGCTTTTGTAGACTTGAACAGAGTTGCCTGTTTCCATTTAAGGTGGATTTACAAAAGAGAGGTGGCAATGGAGAAAATACTACAACTAAACAATCTGACCTCTCTCATCGCACAGTACTGTAAAACCAGTCTCCACCCTGAATATACATGAAATATTATTGTGATTAATAACATTCTTTGTGGAAAAACAAACAAACAAAAAACATAGACACAGGTTATGTGTTAAATGGTGAATGACCCCAATATTCTAACCACATATACAACTATACTAGCATATACAAGTATACTTTCAACTAGGAAACAGGGTGTTACAAAGTCATCATTAAAATGTTTTTTAAAATACAATGAATTTAATATAATTGTTCAATCAGGTACTACTATTTCCCACATTGAGCAAAGAACAAGAATGGAGAACCCTAGTAGAAGATGAATGAATTCTTGTTTGTATGGCCATAGTGAATGAATTTCTTTTATTTGTGGAGGGGTCAGTCCTTCTTATTGCATATCTTCCTGTGTTATGATAATCGCCTATATTTTGCTTGTTTTTAATTCAGAATAAAATGGTTTTCATATAATCCGTGCACGTATTCCTAAATACAGAATAATATCCCCAGCAATCTCTCACGATTTATTCACAATGTTCTTATGAAAGCACTCCTTTTGCAAGATGTTTTTGTGCATGACCACAAAACACAAAATACATCTTATTTCAAGCCGTGTGCTTTGTTTGACTGCAGAGGCTGGCTCTCGAATCTGCACTCCTCTCTACCTTAAACATCAGGCAAACTGCATTATGGGACCTGGGCCATGCCAAAACCAAATTTGGAGTACGTCCAGCACTTCATTGGAAAGTAATGGTTTTCAGTGAACTGAGTTATGACCAGCTGTTTGCAGACAGTCTGTGACATACTGATAGAGCAGAACACCGTATGTTGCTTTCCAAATCAAATGATACAAGAAGTGTGACAGAGTGGAGAAACATCTGTCATTAGCAATTTTCAGCACGCTCCACTAATTCTGGACAAAATACGGGTAATGAAGTTACCGCAGGAAACTTCAAATACTGTCAGTGCAACAAGAATATAAGAAGCCAGTTCTCATAAAGGCCTGTAATCTAATTCATTTGTTGTAAGAAACACAGAGAGGAGGGTAATGGTTTTTGATCACACTGTTTTAAAATGCAAATCACAAATGTTCTTCTTTAATCAAAGTGAGAGAAATCAAGGACAGGGTGGATATGTGGCTCCTTTATTCCACTACCCTCCCTACTTGTGTCATCTGTCTAAGGAGTGCCCGCGTAGATGAGACAACGCTTTGACGTGCCCAACCATCATTGTTCACTCACCCCTGCGTTCTGTGATCTACAAAAAGGCTACCCACTGCTAATTATGCAAGGGATCACGGGCAGGATTTTAAATTGGCTGGATTTTACATTGCAGCAGCTATTGTTGTTTTTTGCACGATTGACGCACCATTCCAGAAAATTTTCAAAAAAGACAACACCGATTAAACAGCTATTTATCCGAGCCTACATCCTGTTGAATGAGAGGTTTACAGGATGGGTATGTAAAATTGGACCTATGAATGTGGTGTGCTTGCTTCAATGTTGTGTTGGATTTCATAGTACACTGACTGTGGAAGCAATTGTGTGAAATTAGATTACAGAGATTGCATAGTGTTTACATCATGTAAAATGATTTTGCAAGAGGATAATTACACACGTTTGCACAAAACACCTATCTGTTGAAAAGATACTTTCACACAAAGTAAACCACAGCATGGCTGAATGTAACCATAAATGTGTCCTTCAGATATAATGAAAAAATTCCTGCCATTTTTGTGCCCCACTTTCTTGTTGTACACATTTTCACAATAGTAACAACTTTGCCAATGAGCATTTCAGGCGTTGTTAGCGTGTACCTAACAATACAATTGAACCTCAATCCATGCAGTTCAGAGGGGTGGACACGGGGTTAACTTAATGAACACAGCAGTGACCACAAAGTCAAAACAGGGAACAGAGAACCTTTAAATAAGTCACTGGAATAACTGGATTCCCTTTAATGGTGAGTCATTTACTTTGCTGTGTCTAGTTCACTAGCCTGGGCAATGACTGTGAATTCCTACCGCAGTGGCTGACTGAGATCATTGTTCTTACTGACTTCCCAATACTCTAAAATCAACATAGTTAAGATACATCTGAATGACAATTGGCTTAACAGTTGTTACTTTAAGAAGTGTGAAAGAATGGAGGTGTAATGAAGCTCAGTATGATGTGCAAACAAGGGGCCTTTACTTGGCATGATGCTCAGTGGCAGAAGGGCCATAAAATTGTGCGTGTGTTAATATTACGTTAATTACAATGGGTGCCACATGTTAAGCAGAATGTTCTACCATTGCAGATCTACTTAAAAGTTTTTTAAATTCTTGCAGCTGATTGCACCAGAGTAATTACGGAGAGGAACAGTTGGAGACGGTGACTATAAACCCCTTCTGTTGGAACGCTGCCCCAAATCTGATTTTCTGTATTACCTATAGTAATTATTTGTGTGTTACTGTGCATGTTTGTTTGTAAGCAGCAGGACTGAAATGACAATAATCACCCCTAATGCACAAGGGATGATGACACCTCTCCCACAGGGGGGTTTACATTAATGTGGAAAACTTTCTGAGTCTGTGCAATAAATGTCTTTGCTAGTTTGATTAAAATGATTGTACTCCATTTAGAAAGTACCTCTGTCCTTCTAGGCCAGTGTCATCAGTAATTGGGCCTTCATCAAACACAGAATATGTGTAAGTGCTGTGAATGTTTGCACATCATTTCTTACATGTTACTAATGTCCCAAATGTATGGTAAAAATGAATCAAGAAATGTTTGTTTAGTGCTGATTACAGATGTGGATCTAGGTAAACAAGAAGTGTGAAGCAGTAATGGCAACTTTCTCTTATTATTTATTTGAAAGCCATGCAGCAACACAATAGGTTTTTAAAAAAATCAATTTCGACAATAAATATTGAAATATACTTTTTTTTGTTTACCACTCAGGTTTGTATAAATGAAAAGTCTGTCATTAAATGACCAGCCGTGTTACAGCGTTGGCCATGACAGCAAGAAGACAAGAGCTGTACATCAACTGATGATTCAAATGATTACTTTTGCTGATGCCTCATGTGATACAGTAATTATTTTCCCCAGACGACACAAAATGGCCCATTGCTTTAAACTGCACGTTCATTTTCGGATCAAAGTTGACGAGGTAACGGGCTCTTCTTTTGCTCTGTGGGTGTCTGCTCCCCATGTGCACCATGGCTTTGATAACCCCACCTAGCATGGCAGGGCTGTGTCAGCATTGCTTGCATCTCTGGAGATGTGCCACTCGATCACGCCGCATAAAAAGCTTTTTTGTTCTCTTCTTGACCTTCTCGCACTTGCCTGTCTCCCGCCTCCATCTGTCGCTGCAGCAGAAAGGATGGAGAGCGGCATTTCCTGTCCTTTTGAAAAGCGCCCTCCCGTGATAGAAGTGTTTGCCTCCTAATCCAACTTGCAGATCTTCGTCCACAGAGTTCAAAACACGCTCTGTGTCACTGACCCCATTTATAATAATGACTAATGGTGCTTTGGGTGTGTTTGTCAATGGAAATGTAATGCTGGAAACCTTGCCTCTACCTCACTGTGCTTTAGACCATGACTCCACAAACGAAAAGGTATTAAATGTAAAATTTAATGCCCCCAACATAGCAAACTGCAAATTCACCCTGAAATTCATGACAAGGTGAACTTGCAAATTCCCCTGGCGTGTACTCACTCTGAAGCTGCTGTGAGATAATATTATGAACATTTCTGGCTAAATGTATGGTCCGCTGAGTTTGTGCCTTAATATTCAGCCTGGCCCTAAGTGGGAGCATTAAATTCCTGACTCTACAACATGTCCGCCGTTATAGATTAGAAGCGGCAGCAAGCTTCCAACCAAAGAGAATGCTTGCCATGGGGCATAAAGCAGAAGTAAAATATTGCGGGAGACTCATTCACTCCAAAGCCAAAGCTATTTGCTGGCAATGAGATGACATTCAGACGTGTCTGTCGGGGCGGTGGATCTGATGCTTCTCCCCCTGTTTAAATATGCTGACATTGATTTGTGAGTGAAATGCCTGATTACAGGATGTGTGACAGATAAATTTTATCAAAATTAAAGCACAATTAAACATTTCATCTTCCTAATTACTGGCTGTAGATTTGGCCTGATGACCATGTGCTGTAAGAAATCAGCAACCATAACACATTTTAATGGGGCACAGCTGTCTTACAGCTTGGTAATATTTGCACAGTGCACCAGAACTGTAATTTATGATAAAAAAGAGAAAAAAATGTGCAGTGACTTGCGTGCCAGAGTAGATTTAGGATTCATATACTTTAATGAGGTTTGGATGCATAGCCAGTTTCTCTTTATAAAAGATTAATGTGCCTGCTCTTGAACTCGTAAATATCTCAAAATGGTTGGCATTTATTTGTAACCCTGCATTACACGTAAAGAAAGTAATGCCAACCATTCTATTTTCATGTAAGAGGTGGTATAGTTTGTCTCCCTGCCTAATCAGGAGTGCCCTTTGTGATTTCCAGTCCTGGAATGAGAGGCAGAGATTAAGGCCTCCATTCAGTCTAACCATAATGCACTTTGTCCTTATTCTGACTAATGAATGAGAGCAACTGTTGCTTTTTTTTTCCCTTTGCAAAGGGCTACGGGGTGCGCAGTTACACAAATTAACTAAAGTTGTTTTGGGGAAAATACAAAAGTACCACTTCAAAAAATGTATCCCTCAAGGTGAAGGACAAAATAGTATATACAGTATATATATGTATACTGTATACTGTACTGTATATATATATATATATATATATATATACCTCTGCCATTTTTTTCAATAAAGAGAACATACTGTTGCATCAAAGTATGGACACTCATTTTTATAAGTCTTAAAAAATATTTTAAAATATTTTGCCATAGTGACAAATTGACAATGCTGGTGGAAGAGGATGTGCTCTTAGCTCTATGTTGTAGCCAGCAGATGGCACATCTGTTTAGTGTGGAAGTGCACATTTTATAGGGCCACCGTAATCTTCAACCATAGTTTTATTCCTCTCACGTAAAGCAACCCTCACAGGTGGATCAACTTACTGGGCACTTTTCAGCTTGTCCTTAGCAAGAATCTCTGTATGTAACAATAGGGTAGGGTATGTAAATGTCCATGAAGAATTTTTTGGGGATTTTTTTTTAATTATCAAAACTCCAATGCACTGTTGCTACCTCTTGCTATGCACAGTATTGCAGCCATGGTCTTAGTGAACATGATGGTTCATGGAGGAGGGAATTTTCAGTTGTATTGTATGACATGTCAGAAAATATAGAATTTTTCCTTTAATTAATTAATTTCACAGCAGTGTGATGCACTGTATGACATTAGATGTGACCACAACCAAAAATAATAGGCCCTGCTCTGACAATAAATGATACTATATATTTCTTTTGAACGGCTCAGACCAAAATGAGGACACAAGATTGTGTACGTGGTGCACATTTCAGCGGGCTTGGAGAGATTTCTGGGGTTCATACTAAAGTAATCAGCCTCTCTGCTCTCCCTGTGCCAAAGAATTAGCCTGGGAAATTCACCAAAATCTGGGGACAGCTTGGGAACAGATTGTTGCAGAAGGGTGAAAAAAGCTCAGAATTTGTGCTCTATAAGCTGATTCCAGAACAGATATGGAGAAAAGCTCTTCGTTAAGCAACTCATCTCCTCTATACAGTGCTGTCCTCATGGTTTCACTTCTGTCAGGCCTCCGAGGGGAATTCTGGGTCTTTTTGGCATTAATAAGTCAGAACCAGCTTGGTTTGGTTCGGCTAGTAAATCACTGGGATCACACATGCTCAGGTGATTATTGCATTTGTGCAACTCTAAGCGTCAGCACTGTTTGTTTGGGTTTGAGCATCATTTCACTGTTTG
The DNA here is from genome assembly GCF_013368585.1 of Megalops cyprinoides. NCBI lineage: Eukaryota > Metazoa > Chordata > Actinopteri > Elopiformes > Megalopidae > Megalops > Megalops cyprinoides. Next base: position 17,845,762 of record NC_050584.1, read on the forward strand.
CACAAAGGATTATGTTAACAACTGATTAAAAAAAGAGAATTTTTTGGAGAACCTCCCTTATTCCCATTGTCAGGACATCATAAAGATAGATGGAAATCATAATAATTGGGTTAAACCATAGCAGTCATTGTCTGCTAATTGTTTTTCCAAGTGCATTTGGAAGTAAAGTTCATTTAGTTGCTCGCTGTAAGGTGACACTTTCAGTCTGTGCTGGTTCTGTGAGTGCTGTATGCTTGTGGCGCTTTCTGTGGTATCCCACAGATTTGCAGTTGGTCCAAGTTCAGGTGAGTAAAACACCCTAAAGGGCCTGTTGACCTTCTTTTATGAAAAATGGTTTGTGTGTGAAGGAAATGGTGTGTAATGATTAACAACTGACCATTACATACTGAGAAAAATAAGTGGACCAATTTTTTTATCAAAGGTCGACACACATACATTAATGCCGTAGCACCCATTTAACAGTTTGACAGTTACTGTATGCAATTTTTCATATCAGTAAAAACTGTTTTATGAATAATGTATAAATAGATATGTCATCATTGAATATTGGTACCACTGCATGTGTTTATAACAATATAAGAGGCATTGCATTCTTTTCTCTATTTCAATTGTAAGCACTACCAATTGTGATGATGAGGATGATAGTTATTAAAATGATAAAGAATGTAAAAATGAAAATTAATGATGATGCTAGTGATGATGATAACTGGTCTTAACTCATGTGTTAGAAATTGCTCTTCCCACTATTAAGATGAATGCATTTTAAATTTCATCTGATAAATAAGTATACAGTACATGTCATCTTCAGCAAAAGATTCAGGTATAATAAAATAAATGACATGATGTAATATATTTATGTTTGGTTAACGATTCTTACTCTGCTCTACAGTTGGAACCAAAAGAACCCATCTGAACTAGATATCTGGGTGATGTGTTTACGATTCTTTACAAGAATTGCAGAGAATTGTTCATACTGTACTTGGCTTTCAGGGACTTACTCTGTCCTCCTGTTATATGCAAATTTTGTTTTTGCTACAATATTCATGTGGTTTGAGGACACCAAGGACTTTTCAGCAATGAGTTGCATAACACACGCCCACAGAGCACAAAGAAGAAGCAGCTGATAACCAAGCAATCATGTTGAGAGGAAAAAGGCAGAGATGGATGCATTATTACACCGACAGACACGCAGTGGAATCAGGTAGGTTTAATTCGTTTAATCTTAGCCCCAGGTTCCAGCTCCTGACAACGTCAACCTGCCAAAGGTAGCATGCACTCCATTAAGGAAAACAACGCTGGGTTACTGTGTGGCGTAAATGGCCTGGCAGACTTGTGGCTGTGCGTAATGGCAGGCTGGTCACTCCGTTCGGTCGCACAGTTGTGTGGCAGTGAGATGTAATGGGTTTTCCACATGCCATAAGCACAGTTGTGACCACGGGCTCTCTTTTGCCGGCGTCCACGTCACAGCAGTGCCTGAGGAGAGGCCTCGTCTTCGCAGATAGCCGGCTGTTGTCCTAAAAATGCAGCTCGTCGCCTCAGGACAGGGGATCAGGAGCGGTAAAGGACGATGGCACAGGCAGGGTCCCCCACCGCTGAGCTCCTGAGTCCCCTTCAGCTGCATTAAACTGGGATCCAAAATCACAGCCTCCCTCCTTTTAACTCATGGTCATGATGAAGAATTAAGAACAACAGATTTTTAAATGTGTATGCTGTGTATTATGTTTGTTATTTCTTGTCAACATGGCTCTATGTTCTGAATACCTGCAGGCAGCAACCATGCAAGCAAGCACTGGCTCATCTATACATTGGTTTGGCTGTAAATTAGGGAATAAATACATTGTATTTCAACAGCAATAACTGTCTGGTCATTTAAAAAATGATAAGGTTACTAGAGGAATACCCATATTTTCCCCATAAATATCATTAGGCTTGTTTATTAAAATGCAGGCAGATTTAACTGATGGCAAAACACATGCTCTGGAGCATAAGTGGTGACATTTCCAGAATAGAGATAAGTCAGATTGATTGAATGCAGTTATTACTGACTTATGAACTACTTATAAAGCTTTGATAGAAGAACCACATTTACTTTTTCTGTTTTGCTTGTATGTGGTGCATGGCTGCTGACCTTGTGGTATTCCACCTCCTGTGTTGAACAAATGCAACACAGAAAACTTGGTACAAATGATATTGTAATATACATGATATAAAATGATGTGTGAACATCCATTTCTTCACCAATGCAGTACAGACTACAGTTACCATTCATGGGCTATTCAATTGTCTATGCTCCTTGCAATGAACATATATACTGCATTCAGGCGGCTATAGGTGAGAGGTTTCTCTGATGGATTGGGGGGGGGGGGGGCTCTTAGGCATTGGGTACTCTGAGACCTTCCCGTGTTCATAGCTGGAAGCTACAGCATGTGAGAAGATTCTGCGGGCTGTAGATGTGTTCCAAATAAATTAGCTGGATGTTGAACTAATTAAATTCCCTCCAGATAGCAATCAAACATAATAACCATTATTTATTACATGTGTTGCGGCTCCTGTAGTTTGACTCTGGAGCCGTTAATAGTGATTGGGACACTAAGCTAATGGAAATGGCATGTGTGTTTACTTAAGCCTTTTGCAGTTCTGCACCATGTGTTGATACTACCTAAGTTTGGTCACCAGGTGTATGTTACGCCTGCTCATACAACTGGTGACATCCATGCTCATTACAAAGGTAATTGGCAGGTATGGCAGCCATTTGCCATTTAATTTTCCACTTGTCAGTTATGTTCCTAACTAATAGGATTACATAAAGGTGTGGCTTCAAGTCAAGGTGCAAATTCAGCCCAGAAGGTCAGGGCAGTGTTCCATCTAATCAGAGCTGGAGATGTACAGCTATAAAGTGTGGCTGGCTAAGCAGCTATGATACTTAGCTAGCGATGACATTTAGCTAGTTAGATGGCAACTAAAAATGCTACTGTACATCAAAATGATATCATGATTGATTATTTATCTAAAAAGGTAGCAACAGACTTACAGTTTCCTTGGCTACACAGCTGGCTTGATCCAGTTGTTGTTGATGAAAGTTTCTTGAATTCCATAAACACCAGTTGAATCTCAATTTTTACATGTATTTTGTCTTTTTTCCTCTTGTGTATATAGCGTAAGTTCCATTTTAATGCTGTACGGTAACTGAATTATTGAATTCATTTACTAAACTAAATTATCATGTTGCGTAGAAACTAAATAATTGTTGCTACTAAAATTTTCAGGCCACACATTTTGTGCATTTTTACCCAAAATAAGCAAACTGCCAGCAAAGATCTTTTACTTTATTAATAGGAAATTTAAGAGAGATGTGAGGAATGGAATGCATTCTAGTAAATGTGTAGAATAGGCTTAAACAAATCTGTCAGCATCTCCATTTTACAACTGCTGGTGAAAAATAAAGAGGGACCCCCAGGAGCAAAGCGAGAAGTTTACATAGCGGTGTTTTTCGTGTCCTCATCATCATTTTAAATCTTTTAATTCTGGAGAAAAGCCCACTATGGCCTGATTGGGTTAGGTGGTGTTTTTTTTCCAGTTGTCAAATACTCCGCATCATTGTTTTACTCTTAGTTGGGTCACCAGATATGAATTCAGAGATGCAGGTCCAGCAAGCAAGGCTAGATGTGGTCTGCCTACCTTTTTTGTTGGATTTATGGCTGACAAGTACAATTTACTCTTCTTGTTATGTAGTTATTTGCTGTTTCCAAATATGAAATCTGTGACAATTTTAAGACCAAAGATTCACTTCTTTTGTTATCTGGGTTTGTCCTATGTAATAGTGTGCCACAATGACTAGTAAGAAGGTGTAGATCCTGATAGGGTTCCATATGTAATTGGACTGGAAACAAAGCTTTTAATTCAAGACTTGAATTTAAGACATGATGAAAAATAAAGCTGGACATAAAAAAAAAAAAAATCAAATAATACATGGTTTAAACACATAACTAGTAAATATAACTAGTAAAGTGATGACTGAAATCATGAAACATGCTTTAGAGTAGAACCAAGGAAGGATTGTCTCACGCACCAATGAAGATGACATTTCTTTTTTCCCCTCCATCTCCACAGGCACATTCCTGGCACTCCAAATACCCTCGCTGTTGTTAAGTGTTAAAGGTGTTAAAAAAGTGTGACCTCAAAATAAGAAACACAGTGCATATGTATGTAAGTATGTATGTTGGTATGCATTATTATTAGTAGCATTATGATTGCCATTATATATCAGTTAATTGATTACGTAGTTAATTAAAGAATATTAAGGAATATTATTAAGGAATATTATGTGGAAATGTATAATATCAGAGCCTTGTGCCCCCAGTTTTCTCTTTTTTTCCGCAACGGTGTTACAACATGAAAGGCTCATTTATTTTGAAACCAAATACTGTGTAAAGTAATACATATCATATCTTTAAACATATAGAAAACTGCACTAGAGTTCTACTGAGAGTACACACTCTGTTGGCTTTAGAGGTTGTTCTGAGAAGCAGCGGATTGCTTACTGTGCCAACTGAAATGTTATAATTGGGCCCGATGGAGGGTTTTGCAGATGAACAGCAAGTTCTAAAATAGCATGAAAATATTCAGTGACAGTACACATGTCTTGTTTTTCTGAACATACTCTTTAACCTTCTGGTCATTGTCTACATATGTCTAGTATGATAAAAAAACACAGACTGCCAATATTTCATATTTCATCTGTCTTGTTTCTAATCAATCACGGTTCATTTGACCTGTGTGCATACACGCTTCATAGCCAACAGTAGCCCTTCCTCATTGTGGGATATAATGAATTAATGCCAAATAATGTTTCATTTACAATATGACATTAGAAATTATTTTGAGTAAATATGATATTCTTGGTGCAATAATTATAAAATATGCTGACAGGAGTTGAAAGCAGAAAGTGTAGCTTTTATCATATAAATGTTGTTAAAGAATATGCACCAGCAGTCATATTTTGTCCTGTGTGTGTATAAGGATGAGAAAACAATGGGTTTTGAATAAAAATACTCCTTTTCTCTCAATAATCTTGCATCTGTGAACCACTTTTCACAGCTGCTGGAGTTCACAAAGGAGATGATGTTAGCAAAACAAGCTGCTATCTGTAAACGTAATATTGGCACAACAATAATATGAAAATCTGTGTGGGGCTATGAGGGTGTTCCCAGGGATCTGGTGTAGAGGGAAAACAGCAGTGGCTTAAGGACTGAACCTTGTGGAACACCTGTTGAGAAGGACTGTTGTGTATGTGTGTGTGTGTGTTTGCGTGTGTGTGTGTTGGGGAGGGGTCAAACTACTAATGAAAAAATAACTGAAAAAAATTCATTATTACAAATGGTCATTAACAGTAATAACATAGACTTTATTAATACCACAAACTTTATCAATAACATAGTCATTGTCATGTTTCATTTTTATTGAATATAACAACCAAAATAACAGTGGAACAAACATTTTGTTACATTACTTGTTCTTGGAATAGAGGCAATAATACACAGCCTTTTTTCTTTTCATTTTTGTCTAGGAAAAATGATTCTATTGCTGGGGACAGAAATAATAACAATAAATCAGTTCATTATTTATTTTAATTTTAGGTCTAACCACAGTTTAAACCTTTGTCATGGATAGAATAACCCCTCAGGCCCCCTTTTGTCTGTTTGTAAACTCTGCATTCATACTGTTTGCATACATCTTTTTACATTATTTTAAACAAGATTATTTGCCATATGTTCAAATCTCAAATTCATCAGCTACGCATCATGCAAACTCATTGTTTACCTGCTTGGCTGAATTATTGTTCTTTTTGCAGGTGCCCATTTTGCTGGCATTGTCATTTATGTATGCATGTATTGCATATTGATCTTTTTTTTCATTGCTTCATGAATCATCTATTTTTAACAATCACTCTTGAGAAAGTGGGATCTGGCATTACCTAGTGTGTCAGTAGATAAGCCAATTCATACACTAAAAACCTACTATTTTCTGTCTATTTGTTGATGCAAAAGAGGCACCCAGATGATTCTGAGTGACCTTATACAGCTCCAAAGCCTGCAATGCAGCGTGTTGGAATAGCTAAAGTATTAATGCAGGCAACAGACGGACTGATGCATGGCTACGTCGACCTTTGATGTCATAGCGGGTTTTGTTTAGCATTCAAATGAGAATGTTGTTCCTAACAAGCACTGCTATCGTAGAAGGATGTGCCTTTTATAGTTATTTACATTTACAACAAAGTGTGTGTTTATGTTGGTACGATTTTAAATAATCTGAGCGGAATGTTGTTTGTTTTTTAATAATCCTGCGAGCAGGACAGTGACAGCTGAAGAAGTCTGTATTTGTGAAAGAACAGCATGGTCGTAGAGAGGAGCGGAGTTCCTGAGGGAGACCTAATGGTTCCACTCCTTCCTGCACAGAGATAAAGACTCATAATAAGCGTGTATGCTCACCATCTGGCTCTGTGCATGTGGTCCTTATGGAGGCGAAAGCAGCACAATCTGTAAACGATCAGGAGCCATAGCGCTCTCTCCAGAGAGTCCGCCATGCAATCAAGGTGACAGATGGCATGGCCACTGCTGTGGCCTCATGGAGAAGATCAAAATCACCTTCAATAAACTCTGACTGGAATGGGCACGAGCCCCTCAAAAAGTCAGTTTGTCAGTCAAACTGTGGCAGCTTGCTGCATGGGGGAAACATAGCGGCCAGCTCTCTGTTTTCAATATTTTCCATCTGACTGAGCCTGAACTGTGATCTTTCTCCAGTTGTCCTTTCTGTTCCTGTTGTTGCAGGCCAGCAAATTGCCAGAATCATTGTATTATTGGAGAAAATTGGGAACATGATGTTGCTAATATAGGGTACAAACAGCTGGTGGTGGCTGGGACACCCAAGTGGATACTGAAGAACCCTGAAACCTTTGCATTCTCTTAGGCACACGGGCACACACATGCACACACACACACACACACACACACACACACACACACACACAAAACCTGGTCACATTTGAAGTGGGAGGGATTGCAAAATGTGTTGAATACCTCCCTTTTTTGTTTCCGTAATTTTAAGGTTTTGCAAACAAAAAAAAAAATGCACTGGAAACAAATGTCAGTCTAATGATTCCACAAATAAATATCCATTGCAAGGACTGCAGTGAATGTTGCATTGCAAAGATCCAATCTCATTGGTTGCACAGCACCCCGGACATATTTTTGACAATGGGCTGAGCATCATTTCTGTCTCTAGCTTTGCCAGCGTAGCTTCCGTTGATTCAGATTTCACACTTTTTCTTCACGTGAGACTGAACTCGTGTCACTGATGTGAGCATAACAAGCAAGCTTTCAGAGCTTTTTGCCCTAGTGCAAAAGTTTATATTGGCAATGCCATCTGTTAAATATGACAGGGAAATGAGGCAAAAAAATCCAATGTTGTTGGGAACTGACTGCATATAGCTGAGTAGCAGGCTTGGTATTATAATTATTACTTTTTTATGGAATATAAATTTGTGAACATGCGTACTCATGATGGGACGCAAGTATGATCAAGTTTTCATATTAAGGCCTCTGTCAGTCAAACCGCCATGTGCTTTGTTTTGGATTTTGGTAACAAACACATTTAAACATTTTTTTGGTCATGACAAATATATGAGGGTATACTTGAATTAGTGTATATATGTAGTAGGGTAGATCCAGCGGCATGTAAGATGTTTTCCATCCATCCTTTTTGAATAAAACAGTATCAGATAGTATGAGGCTTCACAGAATCTATTTATTATGTCCATAAACAAATAAACGTTTTTGTGCATAACTGAGTATCTTGTCCAGAACAAGTCATTTCTACATTTAAATATTTAAGCTGTAGTACATGACTATACTTTAAACAATGCTCTTGTCTGTTAACATTTTGTTGCTTCCTAAAACATCCACTTAACTTTGTCTCCTGCCCTTCTAATCTAAGCCTTTGTACCTGCACTGACATCTTATATTGGAAATATAAAGTGCCGCACTTTACATGCTTAAGGGGAAAATCAATGTCCTTTGGCTTCTGGGTCGCTCAGAGATCTCACTTAGTTAATTGCTGTACTTGTTTGATTAATTGGACAAATGTCATTGTTCTCTCCAAACCTTGAATGTTTTATCATGGTTGCACCTTTAATCAATTTGACTTCTAAATCCCCCACTTTTAAACCCTTTTTTTCAGAAATGTTAAATATGTGCACTTGAGCTAATAATTAGTTCAATTAAGCTAATTGAGATCTTCAGATGGAATGAAAAGTACAAGACCTTTGTCAAGGGCTCTTATTTAGCAGCCCTTGCACGGCCAGAACCTTGTCATAGTGGTGACTCTGGCCGTAAAATGCTATCCTCGCCATTTGTTAAAATGTAGGGCTGCAATAATCCTCTGCATTACAGCAATGCAAGCAGTCGGTCATTTTAAATAGCGAACAAAGAGCTACTCTTTTATGTAGCTTATTCTTATTACTTAACTGTACATAATGCTGCCAAGATGTTATCATTTACCACGGGTTTTAAGTAATTCCATGCTTCTTTGCCAACACAGTGTCAAAACACAGTATTTTATGAATTTGGGCATAATTTGGGCTTTACTTTCCTTGGAAAGGTCCTATATTTTTCTTTTATCTAAACTGCATGAAACTACAACATGACTTTTTTCCTGTTAAAGACTCAAAGGAGAGGACTATTAAGATTTGCACACAAGGAGTCTATGTGTCAATGTCGCCATCAGTTTCAGTAGGTCCTCCCTATGAACATGACATAAACAGTGATCTGTCTGCCATAGTGTTCCTGCTCTGAGTTTCACCATCGTGCTAATTAAGTCCCACTGATCGACAACATAAGATTTTGATGTCAGGGGGTTTATAGCTCCTTCACGAATAAACATCATGTCTCATTATTACATGGAAAACAGGGGTATTTTGTAGGTTTGTGAACAGACCATAGAATCTTAAAAAAATGCTATGTTTGCAAATTGTACATTAGAAAATTTGTTAAGTATATGTTATAAAAGGAGATACTTTCGCCAATTAAATGCTCACTTTAGGCATTCTTGTGAACACAGAGTGACATGTGTGGGTGTCGTGTCTGGAGTTTGAGGCATGTCATGGACATTCAAGTAGGAGATCAAGTTGGTGAATGCCAGTAGGCCAGGAGGCCTAATGCTGAAACTTGTCAGGACGAAGAAAAAAAATGCTTATACAATTTACCTTCCTGTCAATGGATTGCGTTTTGAAATATACATATGGTGGTATATAGCCAACCACTTCTGGACTAAAATACATTCTTCAGTATAACTGATTTTTTGTTGCATTTTACAGGTATCCTGAGGCAAAAACAAGCTGTTGATTAGATATTCAGGACTGCAGTTCATTTATACCATTCCAAACAGGGCTGCTAACTGGTGTTAAATGTTCTGAGGGTAATTCCTGCGGAATATGCAGAAAACATAACATCAAATGCCTCTCAACACTTCATTTTGCATTATGTGTATCTGCAATATATAAGTAAATGAAAGTTATAAAAATGTATGCAGGCCAGTGATTTAAGATTCTGTAAGTTGCTACACATATGGAGTTGGAAGAAGATATTACACAACTGAATTTAGTGCAAAATCTTAATGAAAAGACACTATTTTTCTGAGATATGATAGATATTAAAAAGAGGAAGGGGAATTCAGATTATCCTGACTGGTAATGTTGGCTTTGGGGGGTCAGAGATGGTATTAAATCATTTTGATTCATGAATGAGATCACACTGTTCGTATTGCTTTGTCAAATGAGGATTTTAATTTGAGCCTCCACTGATTGATGCATGTAATTTATGCTGATTAGAAATAAAGCATCATATTTTTTCCTTTTATACCCCATCCTATATAGGGGAGAGTGTTCTGGAAACACAGTAAGGAAAAACGACCAGTAATTGGTTGTAATATGGCCACAGGCACACATGATCTGAAGTGTATGTCCATCATTAGAATGGTAACACTGTGCTGTATACATCAGGTTTGTTAATGAAATTTGTCACCAGGAGGCAGTTGGTTGCTTGGGCCTCTGGATTGAGATGCCCTGTGCAGTGACATCACAGATGTAGCAGATTTTCTGTTGGTTGTTTGAACCCACCCCGCCCAGGTGAGACCGTGAGTCCAAGAAAGTGTTTCACAAGCGGCATTTTATTTTGAATTATTCAGTTGCACTCATATTTAATGGAATGTTCACACATTAGACAAACACTGTGGGTTGCAACTAACTTGTCGGAACAGGAAAAGGCAGTCTCTTGAATCGCGGTTGTGCGAGTGCAGCAGGCGTATGAAAAACGTGAGTCCTCACCGGAGGAGTGTCTTCAGCTGTCCGTCTCGTCACTGCCTCCGCCTGACTTTATCTGAGTGACAGGTGTCTGCCCCGTGACGCGAACCTCCATCTCCCTGAGAAACATTCCGGGAGACAGTGAGGAAGATGAAGTTCTCCCCTCACTTTTGGCCGTGCTTCACCCGACAGCGCAATGCCTTTGTGTCAGTCAGCACTGGTGACTGACAGACAAAAGAGCTACTTTGCTGCAAACAATACGAGGAGCACAGCTTGAATCAGCAACTGTGAGCGGATGCATAGCCAACAGCTAGCTCTTGTGCCGTGCATGTGTGCCAATGTTTGACCCTGTTGTGTTGATATTAGGGGGAAACTGGGTTCATGAGAGCTTCAGGTGAGTTAATTGTATTTTTACACAGGTGAGTACACGCAGGTTTGTATTACTATTACAGCTACAAGGTGACATAGGTAAAACTAGCACTAAAAATGCATAAAAGCACAGAGTTCTGCACAAATGTCTGAAGTTGTCAAGGGGGGGAAAATACCAACACTTACTGTACACACTGAAACACTGATCTAAACTGATAGAAATCCAAAGAGGCAACAAGACGTCAGTTTAACACTAACAGTAATTCAGTTTCTAAGATCCTGTGTGGAGACTCTATGAAGCTTATGTGCTTTATTTTGACAGCAAATCCTACTGCGGGTTTTATTTATCCACACTGTGAGCATTGCATGTTGCCAGTGCTTCAGTGTGGCCATTATTGTCTCGGTACAGTAGTAAGCAGAGTCAATTCCCTGATCGTTTAAAACAACTTAGCCAGAACATACATCATTTACTATTACCTCAGACAGGAAATATTACACTCATGTGTAAACATTACATTTTAATGACTAGGAAATTACTTACCACCAGAGAGTAATTTCAGACTGGAGATGCTCATTTGGTAATAACAGCAGTCAAAATATGTCCTAATATGATTCCTAATTTGAGTCTTTTAAAGAGGTATGCACATGTATACTTCCCCCTGCATGCAGTGTTACAACAGCAGTTTCAGTCCATATAACAGTTTCACTTATAAATTGTGTTAAGCTGACAGACTAATAGAGGATATGCATGTAAATAACACTGTCACTTTAAAGTTTTTTTCCCCTTGTTTTTTTTTTTTTTTTTTTGGTAGCTGTCCGTAAACCTGACTTTTTTCCAACAACTTGATTTCACAAATGGAAAAACAGCATCTGTTTTCCTGCAGCTTCACATATGGCTATCATTGTTGCTCAGATGAGCTGAAGCAGGTAGCCCATGCGATGGGGTCCCCGAGCAGAGCGTTGCACTCAGGGGAGACTGCTGGGCTGGTCTGCTCTGAGGGCCACTCTGGCCCAGGACAGATGAACCTGCATAGGAAATGAGGGCACAGTGTCTACGCTCCACATCCACAAAAAAAAAAAAAGTGCTCGTGGATGGCTGCCCCCCTTTTGTTCTGGTTGTCGTGAGAAGCTGCGACTCTGCCTCGTTGGCCTGGCCGACTGTTCTGCCTCTCACTCCTATTTTCTTTGTGTACACAGTCAGTCAGGGACATTAGCTTGAATTATCTCTCCTGAAGCCTTTTTCGCTGCTGCCTCTTTTTTTTCCTCATTAACAGCATAAAACGTTTTTTTTTTTAAAAATTGCGAGCGATGGTGAAGCTCGATTAAGCTTGATGAAGTAATATTATAACATCAGTAATGGGCCATGCTGAAAAATAAATATCGTGAAGACAGGAGACACAAAAGGAAAGCTGTGCATAATTGGATTAGGTTTGCTGTGTTGAACACTGTGAAGTGAGCAGCTTCAAAAACAATCTAATGTCCACACCATAAAAAAAAAGAAAGAAAAATACGGAGAGCTCTACGCTATGGTAAAGTTTTAGGCATTAATAACTTGAAGGGAGAATCCATGCCTGTGGCATTTTACATTTTAATAGAATATTGTAATATAACACACTCGCACGTGTTCACCTGCCTCTGAGAGGCCCCTGTACTGGATGGTACCCCTGAGATATACGGTGAAAGTTGCACACGCTTGATTAAAAGCGCGGTAATCTTTCAGCCTCTCCTACATGCCATCCCGCTCGTGCGAGGCCCGTGTTGCCGGTGATCAGAAGCTGACAGCCGGTCTTCAGGGAGCCCTGAGCACCGTTTACAGCTCTTTTGGTGTTAATGCCTGCTGTCTGCTCCTATTTCCTGCCGAGCAGATTTATCTGCCAGATTCACCACTGAAAAAAAATACCCACAATTCTAGCATTCTTGTTTGGTTGTATGCTGTACGTCCTAATCTAAGACCCTGCTGTGATTTTATATCCGTAAGCCTGCTGGGGGCTCTTCAGCTGCCCTTCAGTTTGCTGAGGCCGACAGTATAGCAAAGTCTCCTGAGCTGCAAGAGTCCTGTTCTATTGCTCCAATTCTACAACCTCCCCTCAAACAAGATGGAGGATGAAAGGGTTAAGCAAGCGTCGGTAGCTGCCTGTAGCATTATGTTCATCAAACCATCTAAACTGAAAAAAAAACCTCATAATGATTGCTAATTGCCTTGTTAGTATGAAAACAAAGCAGTATTTTTTTTTTTCCAGTGCTGGCGGGCTAAATTACAGGCAAACAGACGAGCATGGAGAAATGTGTGAATAAGGATGTTTTTATGTGAGCATCTGCAGATACAGCTGCCGTGAGGTCCACCCATTCTGCCGCACCGCTTGTGTTTGCTCGCCTCCAAGAGCGCAGAGCCTCAACAGCTGCCATGGAAGCCCAGTGAGGGTGCACAGAGAGAATGTATATTTATTTTGTAAATGCAACTCGTTTTTTTGCAATGAAATATTATTGACGAAATTAAAAAAAGTGCTTTTGCACTGCACACCCAGAGTGTTACCAGGGCAGTTCCGCCAGAATGCCCTCTGCTCGTCTCCTCTCCTAACTGTTACTGTGGGCACTTCAGCGCTGGTGCAGACATCATAAGATGAACATGCTGCTACGTTTGCCTCTTTCTAAGTGCTTTGCACTGCGGGAGGCGGAACACCGAGGCACCGAATTTGCACTTCCTCCAAGAACGTAGAAGATTAAAGTTTTCCAAATGCGGTGTAATGATGGCTACAAACAGTACCTCAGGGTATTGCTTTTTTCTTCTAAAATAGAACAAAACTTTACCAGCAGCTGTCAGGCAGATTTTAAATAAAAAAAACAGCTTCTGGTCCCATGAGAAATGCATGTTTACCGCAGCAGTCACCTGTCACTGCGCAGCTGAAATGAGATGCAGCAGCCTATTGTCCCAATCAGCTATTTCTATCTCTCTAAATGGTCTCCGGAGAGCATCATTATTACACGACATGCTCCTCAGAGTAGATAAATGGTGCTTAGCATGGCAGGCTGATCCCAGAAAAGATGGACAGCTCCGGCCTCCCAAAATGAAAGGGCCAAGAGCTTTATTGACATTTGATTCAAAAACAGTTAGCGGTGAGTCGCTCTGTTGTGGGAGCCTTTGTATCAAAATGCGTTCCGAATATGCAAGAATTGAAATGCAGACCTCCTGACAAGCAATTTGCCTTCTGTCACTCCGCATGTGCTCATCATTATGGGTACCTGTTGTGATCGCCCCTCTCAAAGGCACACATGACCGCAGATTAGGAGGAGAGATTAAAGGCAATCCCAGACGGGAAGAAAAAAGCGTGTCAGGTACGGCGAGTGCCACTTAACCGTGGAGCGCGTTGTCATCCGCGGGACGACGGAGGTGGGTTCTGGGGGCCTCTGGCGAGGCTCAGTTGCCAGTCATTGTAACAGAGCACTGGTGTCCACGTTGATGCCCGACACAGTGCCCGACCGCAGGCCTGGGCTGACACCGAAGTGACGGCTGGAAGTGTATTATGCATGAAATTATTATAGATGTTCTGCTGCTCACCCCTCCCACCCCCATCTCCATTCAGAGATTGAACAATTGCTGCTTGTCAAGCCAAAGACTCAATTTATTTTTGTTCCCCGTTTGGAAGAATTCCTGTCCAAACCTCTTTTGTCCAAGAGCCCTACATCAAAATCAAGACAAGCCATAAATGAATATATTTGGTTAAATCATTCGATACATCTGAAGTGGGTGGACTTTAGGTTTTACACCACAGCACCTGCATAACCACAAGAGTCTGTTTAGTCTGTTACTTTATTTACGCTAGTCTGTATTTAGCTATACACAGCTCGGTTTTTGCTCATATTTAGATTAGTTCCTGGTACAGTATACCTCAGTTCAAGCAATAAAAAAGTCTCATTTCCTGATGGGATACTGAACATGGAATGAAGAATTAGGATGATTTCATTTAGGTATCCCATAGAGAAATATCAATCTAACAAAGAGATCTTTACTTTTTGTATAATTGTGTGAAATATTACAAAAAGGTAGGATATACAAATTCAATCATTACCTGCTTCTCAGTTGTTCCAGACTTGTAATGAGTGTTGTTTCCCAAACTGTGTGAGAACGCACAGCACTCCTTAACTACGTGTACTTGCACAGGCAGCCCTGCTTATTTAAGCAGTTACAAATATGCTGCCGGGTGGTCTATGTGTGGATAACTGAACTGGTGTGGTTGAATAGCGTGCCCAAGTGCTGTGCATTTGCATTTGGTCAGGGAAACGTCATTTATTAAAGCAGGGTTTCCAAACTAGGAGGCCTTCCTCATGCCCAGGGTCTGTAAGGGGGTGTACATGTGGTCACCAATGTGCGCAATCATGACCAACAAAGTAGGCAAACATATATTATTTTTTTCATAATTGTATATAATAATAATGCATATGATTGGTCATGATATATGTTTGAAAGTAATCATATATGTTTATGCCCATGTTGAAAGGAAGTTTCTCTTCTTAATCAGTAGTATTATTTAAAAATGTAACAGTGGACACTCAGAGAATTAGATCTAACCACATAATCGAGCTAGCTAGCCAGCTGATGGCTGATGCATTTCAAATAAGCATATTATCTAATAACCAGTGTGCGAAATACCTGGTGGCAGTCAGGGGGCCCCCCTCATACCCATACCTGCCAACATTTACCTTTCAAAATATGGGAGGTTTTTTGCCCGGGGTGGGGGGGGGGGGGGGTTGTGTAGTACATAAATAAGTAAATATATAATTGTATGTAGTGTGTGGATTGTGTGTATAGATTGTGTTTCATAGACAATCTTGCAACTTGGGTAATGTCAGACAAACATACAAAACTTATGGATCTGAGTATGATGATTATTTTGATATGCGGTACATTGTGAAGCAATAGGGACGTTGTGACTTATTCAACCGAGAAGCAGGAGTGTGAGAATGGGTGAAGAAAAGATAAAGATAAGACAACTTCTGCAAAGTAAAGATATTATTTTGCAGAAGTTTGATCTGTCTTCATAACTGGTTTACTTCGGTATGTACAAATATGTGACTAGAATCATTACTAAGCTCCGGTTCCGCTCTTTCTTGTGATATGTGTTCCATATCTATGCAAGGACGAATTCATGGGTAATACAAACAAGAGTAATGGGTGCCGGACCCCCGAGACCCCCCATATTTCGCACCCTGCTAATAACGTTATTTAATTCGGCAAAACTACAATTAACTAGAATTTGAGTAGGGCAAAAACAACTGTCAGAAGTATATGCCTCTTTAGAGGGTAAACATTTACCTCTTATTTAAAGATAAAACCATATTTGTAATTTGAGGGTCCTTAACAATCTGCAGGAGTTTGCATCTGTGACTTGCTTTCATTGTTTTTGTGTATCACAAGGTTAGGGGAAACAAACTATGTTTGGGCTTAATTATAAGTCAGTAACTCTGTGGTTCCTAAGTGTTTCAGGAAATCTCTGCAGTTGTTAGTTGATTTCATGGACTCTACCGGGATGATATCATAAAATCTCTCTCTTGATGTAGATCATATGTAAAACACTGACATGAGGGAATGCGTTCTATTTTCTATCAAATCCCAGGGGCCAAACATGCATGTTTCTCATATGTAACTCATGTGTTCCTCATATAGGCATCTATTCTCTTTTTATTTGTCATACCCTCATAAAAATTCCCACATTGCAGTGATTATTATAACGCCACTACCCAGCATAAGTATATGGAGGCCATGCAATTTCTCCTTGTGCCTTGAGAAGGTTATTTCAAGAATTGGTTTGTCAGGTTTGATATTTTTTCAGAGCAGGAGTATGTAGACAGCATTATGTACATATAATGATAAAGCATTAGCTATTGCGTTTAATAATTCATTGTGTACCTGAGCTCCAAAATAAGTTGCGGAAAACGCGGCTGAGAATTTCCATTTCCTGAATTCGTGTGGCTAATTGTTAAACACACTCCATTGGGTTTTAAAGATGTTGTCACAGACTTTTCATTAAACATTAATGCACAGTTCCAATGATTTCATGCACCCCGCTTTTTACATCTCCCATTTAATGACACTCTCAAAAAAGCATTAAAACTCATCATAAATCGCACAATAATAATGATGAAAAAAAAAGCCCGTCCCTAACTGATCATAAATTGATCTATGCGGAGGACCGCAGGTAGAGGGTGACAGCTGCTTAATTTATTGTTGTCACCGAGGTGACTTAATCCTGTAACGGGCCCACTGGAAGCAGACACGCAGAAGGCTCGTAGAGAGAGCTCCTGTCGGGCTTTCAGATGCACTAGTAACAACCAAGGTCACTTTAATTAACTGCCTTATTACAATTTAAATGATAATACTAATCACTCACTTTGCAGTACAGAGAAGCTACTGGCTGTCATGTGGATTTAGCACAAGTGGGAAGCGCAGGCTCTTCCTGCCCTGCCTCCTACCAGGCTTTGTGTCTGTGTGCAGTGTATTTATTTGTCTGGGATATTGTCTATCACACGGGTTTCAATTAGCCATGGCCGACAGCTCCGTTTCTCTGCGGTCCCTGAAGGCATACGCTCAGGTCTTGAGACAAAAAAAAAAGAGCCTCCGCACTGATCTTCTGAAACCCCTCTCTGATTCAGCTGAATATATTTTGGCACTATCAACATTTCAGATGTTGGCCATTTAAAAATGCATATATTTTTTGACTGTGGATAAATTATACATCAGTGTATTTGGTAAAGTTTCATGTGTAATGTGTGTTAAGCATTTCAAAGTGTATTTCTTCAGTACAAAATGTATCAGTTGGGATCAGTAAAAAAGGAAGTGGGGTTTTGATGTAATATTCATATTCTAAGCAAAGAGAGAGACTGAACCAAACAAAAGTAAAGTGTTAACTACATTTTAAATCTCACTTTTATAAAAAAAGAAAATAACCTTATAAACGTACAGTATACTGTTTTTATAATTTATAT
This sequence comes from Megalops cyprinoides, assembly GCF_013368585.1. Lineage (NCBI taxonomy): Eukaryota > Metazoa > Chordata > Actinopteri > Elopiformes > Megalopidae > Megalops > Megalops cyprinoides. The sequence continues at coordinate 17,863,466 of NC_050584.1, forward strand.
GACCAAAATGAAATAACGTTAATTCATAATTTAAAAATAAATAAATCAGTGATTAAAAAGATAAGAGGCTGCTTATGCTGCTGTATATGCTTTTATACACGTGATGCTGATTCAGGATGAATAAGTTGATCTATTTTTACATTAGTTATAGATAAAGAAAATTACTTTCCAGCATTTACAGTAGCAGAGTACCACTTCTCAATTAGTAGCACAATTATCCAGCCTAATTAAAATTAGTATAGCACAATATGTCAAAACCTACACAATTTAAAGTGATTATAAAGTTGTTTAAATAAAATTAAAGCAAAATAGAACAGTGTCAATTTTGTATTATGTCAACTTTGCATTATGAAGCAGTCTGACCACTTAATTGGTGGTGATCACTGAGCATGGTAAGTCAGTTGCCAGCTTATCAGTTGGTTAGGCTGAGAATATCACTGTAAATCATTACTGAACTTCAGCCCACATATCAAATTCTAATAACAATGCCTTTGTTGGCATAATGTTGGACAAAAAATGCAAAGACCTTGACTATCTTGTCAAAGAGGCCACCTTTCCCTTTGCGCTCACGTAAGGTTTTCTTTTTTTTTTTAATTTTCGGAAAAGTATTCATCATCACATTGTTCTGGTTCGGCTCTTTCTGTCTCACCACAGTGGCAGGAGTCCACGCCACAATACTTCGCCAACATTCCTCAAGATAGAATTTTCACAAATTAGTCAGAAAATACTACATTATATCATTACAATAGAATGTGTTGGAGTTTTTTTTTACCAAATACAAATTGAACACAATCTCTGTATGTCACGACTGCTTTCAAATTCACTGTGACAATTAGCTTTCCAGACAAAAAGTAACAAACAAGAGTCGACAGTGCTGGAAAGGAATGGAATTTCAAGATTGCCGCGACCTAGTTTGTGACATTGGTCTCCAACACACACTGATTTTCAAAATTGTACTGTGCTGTAAGTGGCTTAATTTGAGACCAAATGTGTTTACCACTCAGCAGGTCAGCAGGTATAACATGGATATAACATGGACGTTGTTAATGAAACCCCTATTTGTCCTTGCCTACTTCTCCTCCATTACTGTGTCATTCTACAGAAAAGGGGACCCCATTTTGCATCAAATTTCACTCATGCCTTCCCATACGATAGCCTGTTCAAGTAAACATCTGCTGTCAGCAGCAAACGGGGAGTCTAGTTTTGGTGGTATTACTGTCAAGATTAGAAACGTCTTGTATAGGTCTTTATCTTGATTGGTCTGTATTATGGCGTATGGTCATAGCCTTCTTCCACTGCTAGTCAGCGCCGTTTTTGTTTGCATTTGCATTTTTGTTTCGTTTGTCGAAGTGGCTCTACTTCATTGTGGCCAAAGATAACAATCCACTGCAGTGGTTCTACCTGTTGGTCCTCTTTAACCGCAGACAATTACATGAATTAGAGTCTAGCAACACTCAGAATTACAACTAAAAATTCTTGTCAACAAAGCTAACAAGCTGCTAACATTGTGAGTCTGGGACTTGAAATGTCATTATTGCAATAGGACTAATGATGAAACATCTATGTTAGTAGGATACTAATATTTATACATATCTATTGTAAAGTGTTACTAGTCTACATATGCAACCTTTTCTTCCTTGCTTAATATGCAAGCTGAGGGGAATACTGCAAATCACTCACATCTGACTAGCCTGCCCAAGTCTCAGTTCGCTGTCCAGCTGAAAATGTTGGAGCCAGCCACTGGGAAGTTTGCGAAGGAAAGCTTTGAGGAGAACTCAGCAAACAAAAAATGCGATGTTTGCAAGGCATCAGTTAGGAAATTGCTAGGCACAATGTCTTCATTCTCAAGCTATTTTAGCTATAATGTAACTACGTTAGCCTTTTCCTGGTTGTTGGGAGTAGATATTAGCTAGCCATGGTACAAACAGCATGGCCAGACATACGATAATTTCGGCATGAAAATCTATGACGTACAATCAAGCATTGTACACCCACCCATCCCCATAACAAGAGGTGCTGAAAAAAAAGCAATAGAAAATTCTTTGATGTTTAATATCTTTGACATTATTTTCTGAATGTATTAAAATTCATGCGGAATGTAAATTTATCTGTATTATGCATTACATATCACATCCCACATGCACTTCCGCCAAGGTTTGAATAACACTGCTCCATTTCTCTGGGTTATAGCAAAATTACACTATACTGCTAAAATAAAGTGGGCTTTTAATTCTGTAATAACCTAAACTTTGTAATTTGGTTCATTGTTTGTTGGTTTGCATACTGCCACCTCAAGTAGATGTTTTTTGGGGGTTCTTTTCCTCAAAATAGAGCAGTTTTGTAGCTATGTGTTAACGGATGCAGTCTCCCTGTGGTTGGAGAGGAAAAACCAAACAAGTATATATATATACTTGTCTGGTCTATCTGGTGTTGGTCGCATCAGCGACCAACACCAGATAGACCAGACAACCTCTGTCGTCACTCAAGAGCTCTGAAGCAGGATGGATGTAGTCTTCTGATGCACTCCCATGCAGGTCAAGAGCAGTTTTTCTCCATACCAGTTCCATTGTGCACAACAGTGGAACAGGCAGCAACTGGAGGATAGGCTTCACTGACATCATCTGAGCAATAAGCATGTGCAGGGTGCAGGGTGACTCAGAGCAGCTGAGGAGATCCTGGCCAACTTAAGCACCCCCATCCCCGGCAGAGCAAAGCTGATTCTGCCGTTATGGACACCTAGTCGTTATCAGTAGACAAAACGGTTGGATTTCGAACCCAGGCCAATGGTTTGTAGGATGGGCACCTTGCCGACTGAGCCACTGAATCCCAAAATCAAATTTAATATAGAACCATTATGCAAATGTATTGCACTATTAACACAACCAATGTCAGCATATGGATTTAGAAAATCATTTAAATAAACCTACAGAAATGTAGAATTTCCTTTTTGGATCAATAAAGTATTATCTATCTATCTATCTATCTATCTGTCTATCTATCTATCTATCTGTCTATCTAAATCCTTTGGATGGCATACAGGAGTAGAACTACAGGGAATGGTATTAAAATCTAATCAGTTGGATCAAGTTGACAGATCATGGCAGCCAAAAGTGTTCATATCATTCAATGCATCGAGGCACTAGGGCTGTTTAACTATTATGATCTGTCAGCATACAGTATTTTGTGTTTAGTGTATTGAAAAATGTAAAAACCTTTATGTTTACTGTATTTAAAAAAAAAACACTTGGGTTAGCCAGGAAAATTACATTAGTTTTCTGGCTAATCTTTACATTATTTTTTGCATTTGAAATAATGCACATTTTCATCAAAATGTAACCTATTCTTTATTTCTCAACAGTTAACATATTCACAGTACATACACAGTTTGAGCAATCAGACAAACCGTTGTTTGGTTTTGGCTCCGTGGTATACTTAAACCAATATCAATGCCCCTCTTTTTTGGTCCCCAGACTTCTTTGTTATGAACGCTTTGATGTTAGGCCTGGCTATGTGCTGTAAACCAGGGTCCAGACCGTGTGAGATTTATTCTAGCCAATCTGAACCCCATCACCATTAGTGCCCATCTGCTGCTGCTGCAGTACGCAGGCCTCCTAAAGGTTATTCATTTACATTCTGAAAAAGCACAACCAATAATTGCTTTCCTTCAATCAATCAGCAACATGTGAGCTATGTATGAAAGCCCAGCAGTGACATAAAATGCTAGTGCGGATTACCGAGTGTGTAGAAAATGAGGTCCTGAAATGTCATAACAACTCTTCCGTCTTTGAATTAAATGATGCATAATTCCTATATAAATTATAATAGGATACTTTGAACTTGATTGATTAATGTAATCGTTAGCCATATGGCACCAACTGCTTTTCCCTCCTTACATTCAAATAAGTGGAGATTACTAAGGCTAGGTCAGCTCAACCTTTACCACCATACACATGAATCACAGCATATCCAGGAAGAGAAAAATATGGACACAACAACTGATATTGCTGATTTTGCCTGAGACTATATTTTGCATTTTGTATGATAAGGGTGATGTGTTGATGATTTGTGTTACTGGAAGAAAGAAAGAGATTGGTGATGTAATTGAGGTCTATATATATATATATATATTCTTGCTTGTAGTATGTCTGAAGTATTGCTTTGTTCAACATTTGCCTCTGGAACATATTCACTCCTAATTTAGTTGAGCGTATAATAATTATGCAGAAATCATTTATAATTATTTACATTAACAGTGACAACATTAGATTATAATTTGTGTCCCTAATAATTGCATAGTTTCCATAGCTGACAGCTACTTTTTATTAGATTCTGTCCTAGTGCTGCTTTCTGACATAGACTGGATGTGTCACAGTGATTCACCAAAGACAAGGGGACAGGATGGAGCTGGTACTCAGGAGCTGAGTGAGCGACAGATATTTGGCAGGTTGACGTGGCCGTGTTGGGTCTAGGCTGCTTGAAGGCAGTCACCTGTCATTTCAGGTGAGGGCTTTGCTATCTTGAAGACAAGAGGCAGCAGAGTGGATATAATAGAATGTTTAGGCATCAGCTTGGAATATGACTCTGTTTGTCTAGGTGAAAAGTAGACATTGTTTTAGTCAAAGCTTTCTCTCATTCCTGTGCTTGTAAAATTTTACAAAATTACTCTGGATCTTACTGTTATGTAAATTGTCATCTGCTGTTTACATCGTAAAATATATATTAAAGATGATATGACACCCCTTTTGTAATTAATCGCTTGCATCACAGGACTATAATATTTTCAATCAATTAAAAAAATAATTATTCTCAAGTTACTTTTCATCTCAAGGTAAGTCAGTGTAACCCACTAAATATATCACATCGTCTCAAACTACAACAGGACTTCTCCTGAGTCTGCAGTGAAGTCTGTCTGACTCAGTATGTTGGATCCTATTTTTCCAGACGGCACCAACAGATTTGACGGTTGGGTCCAACTGTCTGAACATTAATCCTGGGATTGATGGGAAAAGCAAGAGACTCTCGGTGCACACATCTCCTCCAAGCTCATCATGGCAACATGAGGGACGTCACGGAATGAGGCAAGAGGCGCGTCGCCCGCCCCGTGTCTTCTGATGCTGTTTTTGTTCTGTTTCCTTAGAAGAACGCCCTGACAAGTTTCGGGGGCCATGTGTCCATCAAAGTCAGGGTGATATCAAGCAAAGGGGACGAGGTCTGACTGGAAGGTGTAAACCCCAGTGACTCATACCGCAGAGCTCAAACTGACGTGACACACAGGGTGAAATCCCAACATCTCTGCTGTGTTATACACACATACGCCTAAGGAAACAGTAAATAACTTGAAGAAACAAAACTAGAACAAATATGATACAGCATATTAAAGACAACCGCAGCAGCAACACGGCACAGAGCCTGTCTTGTTATTTACGCATCTTTCAGACCAAATCTCTGTTGTCTGAAGACTTACTGTAGTCCTGTCCTATCTCTACTCTTATTGCTCAGCTGTCTTACTATTGGGAATGTCCTTATGCAGGTTTGTGGGTTACGACTAAATTTGTAGAGACATTCCAGACACGACTGAGGGCAGTACAACATACATAGGGTATAAAGGAGGTAGTAGGTTGTATTTTATGTTTTTGGTTCATCAGACAGTGCACTGTAAGTTGTGCTTGTCTAAGAGTGTACTATGTTTTTTGACATGGAATGAGCTACAAGCCAGTCATTGGCTGATTTCAAATGAAAGTTAATTGGCATTCTCTCTGTAAGCTGCTCCAGCCTAGGGCATACTTTTGTCATTTTACATTTCTGATGCTATACCACAATGCTATAGTTTGGGGGTGTTATGATACTGATGTTTTATTTGTATTGTTTTTGTGTTGTACATGCCTTTAATTGCGCCGCCAAAAGAGATTCTTTGTCTCAATGGGACCTTCTGTGTAAAAACAAGGTTTAATAAAATGAAAATGAAAATGACAGTCCGAGGTCATTGCTCATCATGTCATCCTTTGACTCTTCTTTTTCTGAGCGAGGAAGAGCACATGATGCCACCAGGTTTCTCTTCACCAGAGGATTCCAGGCCAGCTGATGCTCACCTGGTCATGTTGACAGCTGGGCGGCCGGGCCCTCCGCTGTGTCATGTGACAGTTCAGCCTTCCCTGCCTCTTACTGTTACGACACAGCTCCAGAGGCACTGCGCATCTGCCACTGCTTCTCGGCTTTGTCAGAGCGAGAGCATGTGCAATCCTAATGACCTCTAGCTGAAGGTGGGCCTTCAGTGGAGCTCAGGCATGGATGAGGGGAAAATGAGGCACTTTTACTGGGGTACCGTTTCTCCTGCTGATATACGGGTTGGGTCTTGTGCCACGGAGACTACAGCGCTTAGGCCACCGGAGATTACCTGCATGCTCCATCACCTCCTACATGATGCCTAAGTGCTTGTCCGTGGAGTGGGGGCATGCATCTGCAGTATGACTGGCTGTGGGTCAGTGTGAGTACTGTGTGGTTTGGCCTGAGATTTGTGTGTATTGGTCTGAGGCCAGTTTCAACAGAGATATTTGAACTAGAGGGATGAATAAACGGAGACAGTGGGCGAAGGGTGATGCATTTATATAGGTTGCTGAATTGCAAAGAGCTGCTTCAAACCATGTACCTCTGTGGGTACGTCATGTTAACTTACTCACAGCTGGCTCCAAACTTTGTGATCTTGTGGGGGGACTGAGTAATAAAAACATTTAAGAATATTACTGTTATTTTTATTATTGTTGCTAATACTACTACTGCTCCTACTACTAATAATAATATCATACAAGCATATAAGGCAATTAATTAAAGCAAAATGCAGCTTATTGTAACTACTTATGAGACTATTTTCGTAATTTTTTATCCCCTCTGAAATAATCCATTTCAGTTTCTTGCATTAGACCCATTGCTTAAGTTTAACCAAGTGAAGCTAATAGAGTATTTAGTTACCACCATGACTCCAGTGCATTGTCTGGCTCTGTGAGCTTTCATGCAGAAACTGTATCATCACTCATAATTATATGTTCTGAATGTTTAATACACAGGGAGCATTAATGCTATGAAATATGTCTGTGAGAATTGTTTCCCTTTTGCGTTTCTGTTTTTATTTTATTTTTAATTTATGTTACCAGGGTGGAGTAGTCTTAGGGCACTTGTCCTTTGCATACTAAATTAATTAGTGTTCGTATTCTGTGTTGTGCATTGCTATTGTGGCCTTGATCAAGGCATACTCAACTTAAATGTGTGAGTCAACCTATATAGAAGGTGTACAGATTATATAAATGTGTATGCCATCCTGAATAAGATCAACAGAGTGGATAACACATGAGATTAACTGTGTACATTACAGATTTTATTTTGTTGCCGTAAATTTGATGCACAACAAAAAAGTAAATGTTTCTTTAAGATTCCAACTGAATGAGACATAATCTGGTTTTAGACATGAAATGCAGAAAGTCTGTTTTCCAGAGGGATTTTTTTGAAAAATATAACATAACACACTAGAGATTTTGTGGCCTTTATCACCAGAGCGTCATGTATTCTTTTAAACGATTCATTTGAAGAGGGGTATTTTTTTTTTTTGCCATTTCTTAGGGATCTATCAGGAGTACATTGTGGCATTAACTGTAAGGATAAAAACATGCATTCTTGAGTAATTAGCGGGGACCTTTTGAACGATTGCCCTCCATGTGATTTGCTTTTATTTCATTCCGGCTGCTATGGGCTGCCTGTCGATCATAAATTGCTGCAGGTGATTTCTCTTCCAGCTCTTTGGGGAGAAACCTCAAAAAAATTACATCTGCATTTTAAATATTTTGATTATCATTTTTATGTGACAAAACCTCGCCGCTCCATCTTCTGTGTGCGATGCTAAAGCCCCGTCTTGGGAATTGAGGACCTGCTGATGAGATTTTGCATCAAGGCATCGCCGGCGTCCCGTGACTCTCTCCGGAGATCTCCGTGCATCAATCTAGAGTCAACAAACACTGCAGTTAATTAATGAGCGCACCATAAGGGAGCGCTTTTAAACAATGCTGACTGCTTTTTTGCCTCTAGACCAGCAACACTAAAAGTTACTGCTGGTTGGAGAGAGGCGACTCTGAGGGTTGTCTCACGCTGGTTGTTTTCCTGCCGGTTTGTCCTGCTCCTGCGCTCTGCTGGGAGTCTCCTAATTTTCTAAATTACTTTTTAAATACTGTTTCTTCACGCCACTAACGTGCTGAGAGGCAGGTCTTTTCTAATCATATTCACAGGAGGAATATTTTTAAAAGGGAGCGTTTGTCCCTGTTTTTCTGTTACTGCCAGTGGCATGACATTTAACACTATTATAATTAAGTTCTTACAATTACGGAACTCTTTCCCATTTAAATATTTTGTATGAATAGACAGGCAACATGAAAAGAGAAGGTCTACAAGGTATTGAAATCCCCCATGGCTGTGTGGAAATTGAAGAGTCTGCTAGTCAAAGTTAAGGGATTTAACATGTTTCTTAATACAACTCTTTGGATCAGTGAGCAAATTGAAATTTGTCACGTAGCAGAAAGACACAAGTATCTGACACATCTATGTATTATAATTAAATACAACTTTAAGCCAGACTATTTTCTATGGCAATGATCACCATTAAATAAAAAAAAAAAATCTTTTATTCACAAAACTTCTTTTTTTTGGAGCAAGACATGCCAGTATTTTTCTTTAAATGCATGTTAATTTGAACAACACTGTGAATCAAAGGTTTGGTGAGTGATTATCGGATGGCGGGGGACACAATGTGATACAACAGTCTGGTAATGATTCAGACTGTATCAGGGGGCCTGTTTTGACACTTGAAGGATCCCAGTTCTCCTTCTTTATCCTCGTGTGGATTGCTTAAGCAGAGGTTATTAAGCACCGTAGCTGTGAGAATCCTTTCACAGTGTGGGATGGAATTCAATAGCATGTTCATGGGCTCATGTGTTTGATGGCTTGATCAGCGTTAATCTGAAGGGCAGTGCTGCACAGGTCCATTGTAAGGAAATTAATTTGCTCGAGCCATGTAGCTGCCTGCACTTCCTCTGTTCTTTCATGGTGTGCTCCATTGGTGGGATTCCCTTCTCTGTAGCTTGACAGGAGAACTTTTCCTCCCTGACAGGTTGCTCTAGTCACTTGTGGTTGTGGTTCACATTTCAGTTATCCTATAGTCAATGTCTTTTCTTAAAAATAAGCTAATTTTGCCACAGTTAGTGCTAAGATAATCTTGGCTTTTAAACAAGCAAGAAGAGATTTTCATTTCCTCTGAAATGACCAGTAATCTTATATTCACTGTAAAGCTTGTCATGTCAGTCCAGTACTCAGAAAAAACTATTTCAGCTTAATGCAAAACAACAGAAACCAAAATTCTACATTATTTTGTTGTATTCAATACAGTGTACAATGACCAGAAATCATGACCGTAATGATTTATGGATCACATACATTTTCACCATAAGTAAATTGTAAAGTCTCAGTTGAGGTTGTTGCCTGTTTTTGCCTGCATGGACAAAATGTTAAACAAATCAAGATTTATAAAGAACATGGTGAACATCAATTTCATCAAATATTTTTTTTTATATAATTAATATAATTATTGAGCTCCACATAAGTTATTTCATGCTTTACAGATAAAATAAAGCATAAAATCTCAGATAGCTAACAATGTGATGGATACAAGAAGAAAAACAACTAAACAGAAACCAAACTAATAAATAAAAATGATATCTCATACAATTTGGCTAGCACTTTCACACTCTGTCATCATTGTCCCACTCAACCAATCAGGTGATAGAGGGAGGAACTGAATTTCTTTAAATGTAACAATGAAAGCTGAAATCAGAATAGCTATTTTGTGAGACATGCCTGTTCTTAGGTTGATAAAAATGTTGAAATGGTTATTTTTTTATTTTTTCTCCACTGATGTTTTGCCAGATAGAAAATGTGCTGCTAGCTTTCTTCAGTTGTAAAATAATGATCGCTAAAAGTTTTGAAATGTCACAACTGAGAAACGTTCACTTATTGTGTAGTGTTAAGTATTTTCTATTTAATTTCATTTCAATGTAACCCAATAAAGTTTCTCTGTCGAATATCGTAAAATAAGCTAATCTTGATCTTAATACCTAATACTGTAATATTTTTTTGTCTACCATCTCATATGCGCACCGAAACTGTGATGGATGCCCTCCCACATTCCCAATCCAAACACAAGGTCCCATCTGCTTTGAGAATGCCACAGCATTTGTCAAAGTGGAGTGGATAATGGCTTTGGCATCCTTATTAAAATCTCCAAATAGTCTTCATTTGTCCATTTTTGGCCATGCGGCACTATCACCTCTGGGAAATCATTTAAGAGAGAAAAGAGTTCCATTTTTACACAAAAGACATGCAGCAGCAGCAGACATAAAAACAGCATGTTACAACAGTGCATAACACAGCGCAGAATGACAATTGCTATTTCATACTGTGAGTTGCCAGTTTATTCCCCCTCTTTTTGTGAAAACCTGAATGTCCTGTTGACTGTCTACACAAAATATGTTGCTTTTTTAAACATGCCCTCAGACCAGAGACGTGCTTGCGAAAAAAAAAATGGCGAGAGCAATTATCTATAATAAGAAACAAAGAGGAGCAAACTTAAAACTGTGTCCCCATTTGGCAAGAACACGCAGACTGTTACTTCCCTGTATTTGGGTCACACACCGTTCCCAGCTGTTCCATGGAGTCAGCTGTGCATTTTTGTGCTCATCAACATCTGCTCCTCAAAAACAATATCCAGCTTTTAGCACTCAAATGGAGGTTACACCATATGCCAGCAAGCCACTTAGTTTATGCCTTGGGAGCCAGATTCGCACTAGTTGATGTAACAATGAAAGAGAGGGGAGCCGAAATATGACTGGAGCCTCACATGACACAGTGTGCTGCTCAGCCAGACCATCAGCGCTGCCCCAGAGTACATCTGCTCAAGGTAGAGGGCAATGAGCTGCAAGGGCCTTTGAATATTAATGCCGCTAAACAACAGTTTCTCTACACGGCAAGCCCGCTATTTATTAGTCATTACGTATTAGGATGTGCTGTACCTCATCAGGTACCTCATCATATTCATTATACTGGGGGGAAATTCAATGTGATCAAAATTATGATTGATTTCCACTTTGAATAAATTACCAGTCACCTTTTCTTTCCCCTTGCTGTGACCTTTTTCATTGGAAAAAGTTTGATCATTCTGGATGTACCACCAAAGATAAATCACAGAGCTTGTTGGTCTGTTGCATTTAAACAGCTTGTTTTTCTTTTTGTGGGTACTCATGTCACGGCTTTTGACCAATATCTTATATGCTGTAAGCACAAATATTGCCACAAACTAAAATATGATATGTAATTAAAAATATATATAATTCAGTAGTGATATATTCAAAATGCAATCAAGCTTAAAGTTTTTCAAGCTCGTTCTTTAAAGACCTTTGCAGATTTTGTAAATGGTTAAAGATGAGCCCTGTTTTTGAGCAGAATGACAATGCAGTTTACTAGATGTTTGAAATGTAAGACATATAAGTATCAAACCGATAAGTAATCCTGGAAAATTCAAACCGATAAGTAATCCTGGAAAATTCAAACCGATAAGTAATCCTGGAATCCAGTAATGTTGCTAACCTGACCCTCTTTTATCCTCTTCTCTCCAACTTATCTTTCTTATGCTAAAAATTTTAGCATAATAACCTTACTCCCGGTGAACTTCCAAGCCACAGCCACTGACCGACACAAGGTGTTGTCGACTTTCTTCTGTTTTCAGCCTCCTCCTTCTCTCTCCATTCGTGCTGATGACTTTGCAGTCCTCAGAACACCAGGGTTTTTCTTGCTAACAGGTGGCTCTTCAATCAGTTATATTTCCTACTGGCCTCCCACTATATTATCTGGTCTTCTTTCCTTCACCAACTTTTCTGCAGACTCTGAACTCCCCTGGCATCTTCTGTCTCACAGGCATAAATTACACAACATGAAAAAAGTCACATTTGACCCTTCCATTGCTCAAAAGTGTCTACCTACCTCTAACTTACAACCTCAGAGATTGTGTTTAGGAGAGACTCTATCTTCACTTCTCTCCCTCCAGGAGTCCTCCAGGGGCCCATGCTCAGCCCCCCTGTATTTCACCTTAACACCAAATCACTTGGATGTGTTATGTCTGTGTATAATTTTTCATACTATGCTGATGCTATGCTGATGATGCCAAACTCTTCCTCCAGATGATTCACAGGTCGTTGCACACGTATGCCTAGCAGAGATCATCAATAACTCAGTCTCTCCAAGGCAGACCCAATCTACGAACTGGCAAAATTCTCAAGTCTCCTAAGACCACTAAATTACTCTCAATGGATCTACACTATTCTCCAGTCAGACTGCAAGAAAATGTTGCCTTCGGGACCTGACCCAGTCCTGCAAGTTATTTTGTGATGACAAAAGAAGATTTTTTTTGTTGTTTCTCACCGCATACTCTAGACCTGTTCCTACTCTAGATACATCTAATATCCTACTAGGCCTTACAGAAGAAACTCTCTGCTGGTTAGCCACCACCCCTCCCACCTCCCTGTATCAACTGACCTCTTCAGTTCATTCAGAATGGTGTTGCTAGGTTGTATTGGGATTCCACCTCCCAAAATATACCAATGTCTTGTGTTTCCCTGTCTGCCTTCATCGGCCTCTGATCACTGCTCGAATCATATTCAAGACCCCGGTGCTAACCTACTTGACAGTCAAGGGCAAATTTCCTTCCGGCCTTCAATTCATCATCAGACCATCCACTCCCTCCATAATGTCTGTGCAAGGCAACATTGCTCTTTAGGAATTTTTCTGGCACAACACAATTTTATATGTGAATGTAACCCTTTCAAGTTTTTACTAGACTCTATGTACCTGTTAGTGAGATGTGGGTCTTCTGCTATTCAGCATAATTGCCAGGCACTGTGTGTAGGTTAAAACATTTACTGCCCTTTTATCACTGTTATCGAACTTCATGCTGATTAATCTCCTGGTCTGTATCTAAAGTCTTCATCATCATCATCATCATCATTGTTATCACTGTTAACTGATTCACAAGCTAAAAACTAATTTCAATCTACATTCTCCATTAACATGATTTGTTAGCCATCAGAACCCACAGCCACCAAATTATTTAGGAGTTAATGGGTGCTTGGAATTGCCTAACTTCTCTATATAATTGAATGTGGTTTAGAACTGAAACAAAAGTGAAACATGACAGCTAGTGGGCTTGTAACATGTTGATTAGCTTCCAAACTACATTGTAGACTTAATGCTCAGAAGTATACATTTTATGAGATGAATCTATAATGGTTTTGAACATGAATATGAAGAAAAATATCGGTAAGTTTTGAAAATACCCCCTTGTAATGTGTATTTTCCTCATTTACCTAAAGAAAAAAGTTGTGAAATTAGAACTTGACAAGCTTCCTGTTCGTTATAATTAGACAATTTTAGCTGAACGAAGAAAGAGAATTAAACCAAGTGAACCAAGAGATTAAACAGCTCCTAAAATCAGAGATGTTTTGTTTGTTTTCAGCTACTCCACATACATAGGCCTAATTTGTTCTGCACTGTTATTATTTGTTCAGGATCGCAGCAGATATTTTTTCCTTTGGTGAGTGAGCACTGCCACCTTTTAAGGAAGGTGAGACCTTCAGATAATCATTTTACCTTCAGTCTATGGGATTGTCACAGTCACATTCTTTATCTGCATGCAGAAAATGCCTTGTTCTACGCCATGCAATTAACCCATTTTAGTCCAATTAAGAAACAGATCTGGATTGAATCGGCAGTATTACAGCTCAGTACGCAGAGAAAGGTGATAATGATGTTTTAATTAAATATGGGAGCAAAAGGTCCCAAAATGGGCCTTACAGCTAACCAAGCAGCAGTCATTTGGTGACTGTACAGACAAGGCACATTATTGTCTTCATCCTCTGCGTGGCTTGATCTGCGTTGCTCAGTGGTTTCCTTGAGGCTAAATGGTCCTCATTAATCAGCAAATCGTCAGAAAGTGAATATCTGCACAGCTGTAGGATAAGATTAAGGAAATGTTAACAACAGTGATGTGCTTTTGTCAGAAGGCATTTAAAAATGTGTGATATGCTGTAATAATGTTCTTTGTGGCTCAGAATTAGTGATTATGCCAATGCAGAAATGAGGCATTCCTCTGGCATTCAGTGGTGAGTTCTGTCACATAGACGCACACATGTATGCATGTTATATTATGTATCAGTTACTTGCAATAGATGAGTAAGAGGAAGTGTTGATGCATGGTACAGTATGCTCAGAGCTGAATCTCACCCAAATCCCCATGACTACTGATGAGTTTGACAGGCCACATTCCAGCTTGAAGGGTTTATATAACTGTATGGAGAAAAAAACCTGTCAGCTCACACCATAATTCCAGCTTTAAAAATGACTGAGATAGATGAAGCTGGAGAAAGTCTCAGTTAAACTCCAATGCTCTTCACAATACACACAACACAGCAGGCATTTTGCAAATAATGCTGAAGCAATAATTCCTTCACTACTGTTGTTACTTTGTCACAGATCAAACCAATAATGGCAATCACAACTATAATAATACTATACAATGATAAATTATTGTTACATGACAAAGGGCAACTTTGACCTTACTTTGACCATTGATGAATTTGTTATTTGTTGTTACAGTTATAATTATCATCATCACTTCCCGGCATGACTGGTGCCTCAGGCATGTGAAGGTAAGAGGTTATGAATAGCTGAAGAATTGTTCATAAAAGCATCATCTGTGTATCAGCTTGGGTCAATGGTGTCTGCTTATGTCATGTAACATAAGTGGTAATGTCACATGTGACAATGCTTGCAATATAAAGTAAAGTCAATGATTAGGTCTTACAAAGTGGTTATGAATGTTTTATGAAATGCTGTGTGTGCTAGAAAATGTTTCATTGCATTTGACATAATGATACTACACCATTATAACTTTTCTCGATATGTTAAGAAGACTTCATATTACAAGTTGGGCATATGGAGCCATCATCCAGATCTTAAGTCACAATTCTGGCATAATATCACCTTGTCTTGGTTTATTATAGAAAAAAATGTCTCATGTCACCTCTGCATACATTGTTTTCATACAATGTGCATTGGGCCCATACAAACATAATGTGATTCACTAATCAAAATTCACTGCAAAGTCAAGGAGCTGATAATAATTAAAAAAACAAAACACAAAAAGAACTTTCCAAAGGTGACTTTATTGTACTATGAGGATGGATTATTATGTAAAGGTTTGTACTTTTGGGAGTGAATAACACCCTTGGTAGCTTTTATTTGAATCCAGGGGTCAAATGTGTAAAGACTGCAAAACTATTGGTCAAACTCTTAGGTAGAAAGTGGAACACACTAGTATATGTCATTTTGTTGTCTGCAGAAGCTATTCTACCATGATGGTGCAGTTAAATGAGCTGTAAGACATCAACTAGGAGTATTTATGGATTGGCCAGTCTGTAATAAACTGTAGGTGAAAGTCTGACCTTTGCGGTTTATATACAATAAAATAGCTTACGATCTATGTGCTAATTTGAGATGAAAAACTAATACAGCATGTTTGTTTAAGACAGAAATCTAATATGCAGCTAAAATACTACTAATGAATTCAATAACAGCATTGTATTTGTATTTTTGTAGCACTGCTACTAATAATAATAGCATTAATAGAATATTTGGCCATAATTATCCATCCATATAGAATGCTTGACAGTCTACTGATGCAACAGAAATTCTGCTTTTACAGTTCAGTTTTCATCAGTGTTCTTTCTGTTGGAGTCAATATAGTGTGCTTAGCTGATGTCTCACTTGGCTTAAACCATCAGTGGACCTGATCCATGGATTTGATATTTAATTTAATAATGGTCTACTCATTCAGCAATGCAACAGATCAAATTAATGGTATTATTCACATTTGGAAGGATCTACAAAGGCTATCTGAACTGTGAAAAGGTTGAATTTGAAGTAACCTTAGAGTTTTGACTTCACCTCTATTTCAAGGCATTCCCAAAAGAGTGGTCAGGAAAATATAAATCTCAAGTCTCTGGAGTGTGTTGCTCATGTTTAGATGTTTAGATGTTTAATGTTTGGATCCTCATGCCCAGATACGCTTTTTTAAAATTATTCCAATGGTGAAATTACTCTGATGTCAATTCATCATGCAAGGCCTTTTAACTGAATGTCATTCAATGTCATTGAATGCCCTGAATGTATCCAAGGCCTTTCAACCTAGGTCTTAAACAGGACTCCTGAAACTGGATATCTTCCATATCCAGTTTCCTGCTGTGAGGCTTCAGTTAAATATGAGAGAAGAGAGGTATCTTGAAATAGCTGAATAAATATCACAAAACTATGGCTTTAGTTTGGGATATTGAGATTCAAGGGTGCCTAAAACATATATTACATTCTAAAAATTCCCAAGTGCACTTCCCTATATAGTCAGAGGAGGGCAGTGCTCCAGAAGGAGTTAGTGTTTTTTAAATTTGTTTTTTTTTTTTTTCAAAGTGCAGCCATGGGAATCCAAGAGTGGGCCAAGTGACAAATATTTCAGATCAATCTCCATATCAACATATTTATGTCAATGTATCACATTTGAATAAATCTTAATATCTGAATGTCAAATGCAAGTCCCTACAACTACACTGCCCATATACAGTGTGTTGTCTGAGAGCTACAGTACCATGAGACAAAGTTGACTGTAGGTTACATAAAGGAAGTAAGCAAAAGGAAAAAATCTGTAGAATAGTAAAGCAAAACAATGTAAAGCAAAATAGTGCACTGTAGGTCTGTCATAATATTGTGGTACAGTACGTTCAGTAACTATTGTAAGAAAAACAGCTAAACTGGACAGAATGAATGACAATCATTTATCAAATGTGCTTATCCAAAGCCCCAGAAACTCTTCTAAGAAAATAGGATGTACTGAATGCCATCATTTGTGATTTAAGATGCAGTAAAGGGGACTCCCCACTGCACCTTGTTTATAGGTCATTATAAATAATGCTGACAAGCACACAAAATGATTATGTTAATGATACTATGATTATGTTAGTAATCTATCTTCTCTTACCCCATGCTGTGATGAGGTAATAGGAGGAATGATGATTACAGATTATTAGTACAAATGTGTGATCGTGAATGGTTTAAAGCAGCACGGCAACTTCAGTCACCGTCTAGTTAAAAAGCTGTATGCCCCACTCTGCAGCACTTAATGTGAGGGGAGAGGAGGTTTTGGCTGTGTCACCACTGAGGCCTGTGTTGTTCGCAGCAATTTGAATTTTACTCACGTGGACACCATATTTGATATTTTCCTTCATCCCTTTTTTATCTTTAGGTCACTATTTCTGCCAAACCCTTGCAAGTTTCCTTGAATGTACACATTGTCAAGGAAAACAGAACAAAGACCAAATGTAAATCAATTTCCTGTGCATTGACATGACATTGCAGAGTTCAGAATTTTTCACTGCCAAAGCAATCAATAAAACAAAATTTAGATAGCTACACAGTAGGATTGTGAAGGAAATAGCTGATGCTTATGTTTGATGAAGGTGTTGCTATGGTTTCATATGCATATTTGTCACTATGCAAATATTATGCACCTCTAGCTAGCTAGTCGCTTAAGATATGCTTTTACAGTGCAGTAATAATGATTAAAAATATGTACTAAAAATTTTCATTTTCTTCTGTAAAATCCGAATTATTACAACACAGCCTGAAAGCTAGCTGAGAGTTCTGTATATTCCATGATTAGCTTGGCAGCTACTGTAGTAATCACTGTAAGTATTATATTATAAATAATTGCACACATGTTAGCTACTGAGTGTTTCAGATGAGCTCTGTGTAATTTTACATTCAGTGATTACAGTATGAATCCAGCAGTATGAGTTCAGACCACCCCCTTGAGATGGTCAGTGACACCTCAGCACCTTGATTTGTGTGTTTTCATGCTGGGAGTATGACCCAGAACAAGACTGGTTGAGCCAGTATCCTTTTACCAGAGTGAAAGCCCCTTTTGCGAGGAACAAAGGCCCTGTGGATCCAAACAAGAACAGCAGCATTGTGTAATTCATCATGAAGGAAATATAACAAATCCCTATCAAAATTTCCATTAATACTTAATATCGACTTCAATATTAAGTGTCCAGATGGTTTTAGAGCAGAGAAATATCTGTGCCATTGCTGTGCTTATCTTTAATTCAAGCGTGCTCAGAAGCTCTTCCCATTGTTATACACACCTCGAGGGATTGGAAGCTGTGCAACTATTTAAATATGAGCACAAACTAAGTTGAGTTAATGTCACTTTGGCTGGCACTCCCACTAATTGATTCCTACAGTAATTTGGCCGAAACTGCGAATGATGTGCTTCTCGAGCTCCCTGCATGTTTTGCCAGAGCAAGAAACAACGCACTTACAACCGGCGCGGTTTATACCCAGCTTTGACCATTATGGTCAGCTAACGTCAGATTCCTGCAAAGTGACACACTTAATTCCCCATCATCTCGATTTGCATATCAGTAACTGACAACGCTTCTTGGCGGTGACGGCGGCGGTGGCCAAGCAGCCGGAGCATCGGTAACGGCAGCAGAGCTCACAGAGTAGCAGCCGGAGCTGTGGGATCGGAGGGCCGCCCCTGCGGGCGCCGTTTCCACCCGAGCCGTAGTGCAAGACCCAGAACCTGCTACGTCTGGGTTTGGGGGCACCATGGCAGTGCCATCTGGTGCTGAGAGACCGGAGCTTATGAAAGATTCAGTGCCTGGGAGTTAGTCATCTGTCATCGATTACCGTACAGATGTGCAAGAATTCGGCACTGTGACTGACGAGGAGAAGGGTGACCGCAATGCAACCACATGTAACCGTGCACACGCACACAGACACACTACACCTGTATGTCCATGGACACATTTCAAGCGCACAACCACACACAATTTGAAATATAGGCATAGGAAAGCTAGCACACACACAGCTGCAAATGAATATTAATTGCTTCTGTGATTTACTTGTTTTCTAAATTCTAACAGCTATGGTGAAATTAATAGAAAGTGCATCATCATTTTACAGATATTCATTTAATTGTTACAGACAACATAGTTTGATGCATCTTGCCTATTACATTTCTCAGTTTCCCTCTGGAAGAACCATTTAGATTGAGTTGTGAACACAATAATCCCTTTCCTCAGCCTAAGATCACGAGAATCACATTGTCCAAAATGTTGAAGATTATATACAGGGTTAAAGTTTAAAATTAAACTTTTTATTAAAAAAAACAAGCTCCACTTTTCTCAACCAAAGGGAGGTGCTGAATATGTCCACATTAATTTTGGGGTGAGAAATCAAGAAATCCACACTGCTTCTTTTAACCCATGTATATAAAGCTTACTATCAGCCCCCCCCCCCTTTTTTTTTCTCTGCAGAGCTTGGCTGACCTCAATAATTAAAGGACAATTTTAAAATGCATTCCTAATTTTCTACTAGAGTGAAAAGCTTTATTATCAAATGGATGACAAAAAACTCCCCTGAATAGTCCTGACTCTTGGGCTTCCACTAAACTGGTCATGAATGCACAAACCATCTGTTTTTCTGGACGTTTGTCAGCGTGAGCGCGGCAGAGGCAGCTGCCTGAGTGGCACTGGCCTGAATGATGAACCGCGCAACCTTTGTTTTCCGAGCGGCGGCTTTGTGTGGCGAGGAGCTGCCCGCTCGCACTGCAGGGTAATCAAAACCGCCGCCATTGTGCGCACCAGTCCCTGCGACGCCCCCGAAAAGGTGGACGGTGACTTTATTGCGGATGCAAATTGGGGACGGGGGTGGTTGTGTGGGCTGGGTGGGGTGGGGGGGGGGGGTTTGCTGAGCATTGTGCGCTTTCCAGTCTGTACCTCAGTGGGCTAGGTTGTCAGCAGCCAGAGGCCCTGGTGCGAGCCAGTGGGACTGGGGAGAGGTGAGAGCAGCCAGCGGGACTGTGTGAGGGAGGGTGTTGGGGGATGAGGCCTGCACAATATTACACACTTAAAATATAATCATGTCCTGGCAGCCGGGACACAATCTGGCTGCATATTTCCAAATTAAAAAAAGGGCCAGCATCGTGTAAAGCGCAGCATATTGGAGCATAATTTTGCTCTCATCATGTTAAGTCTGCACTGTCTGCTCAGTGTATCCCTGTATGTTTTTATGTTGTGCAGAAAATTCCAGCTTTTAAAACTGCACTTTAAAATGTACTTTGTTTTGACGGAATGTTGTGACCCTGACAGAAAAATTATTTTTTAATCTGATTGTCACCTAATTATGCAAATTTGACTTTCTGGTACATGAATGTAAAAATGTCAGTTTTATTCAGTGGCAAGGAGGGGAGGAACCTGTTTGGATTTGTTTTAATATAATTTTATTTATGTATTTATATAATTGTGGCATGCGACAAAAATGTTGTTTTTGTGTGACAGAAGAGACTGACACCACCCATGAAATGCGACACTCCTATTTTTTGTTACTGAATTATACATTGAGGAAGAATACATCCAGAATAACATACTATACAACATGCACACTCTAGTTTTTCCTGTTTTCAAATATGAAAATTATTTTCAACATTCTACGTTTTCAGGTGATTAAAAATTTATCACAGTCAATGAAGCAGGTAATATGTGGGTCATCAATGCATTTATGAATGCAATAGGTTGAATTTAGCTTGATTACAAGACAGCTGTCACTGTTTTCACCATATGCAAATACAGTGCATTTTATTCCACTAAACAGAACCTTAAATAAGTACCATAACAGTAGTTACATTTCCATTTATTGATTCTACGGGGGATACATATCTGTATAATAGACTAGTGCTCTATAATACTCTATAATTCCACAAAGGTTTCCTGTAACAAAGCTCACAAAGACCACACAATTTCTGTTGTATGGTGAGTATTACTTTCTCTCTCTATCTTTTATGTTCTGTCTCGCACACACACACACACACAGACACAGACACACACACACACACACACACACAAAATCATGAAGCTAGAGGTGATTTCACACTTTTGTTCTGAGGGTTGAATAATGCCCAACAGCTGCATAGACACTCCATAGAAATGGAAAAATGCACTCAAATGCATGGCTTAATAATAAACCAGCACTGAATGAATGGGAATTGAGTTGAGTGGATGAGCCTTCTCATTTCCCCCTTTTATGTGTCTCAACTTTTGTGATGTTCTCCAGTCATTTGTTCTTCCTGCTCAACTACTTTCAGGCTCATTGAAATCTAATTGTTGAAGGAGCATGGGGTTAATTGTTGTTAAGGTTTAATGAAGTGAAATGCATTGTTTTTGTTCATGAATTCTCAATGGACAAAGGTGTCGGTACAGTGGAAACTTCACATTCTGGTGCTTTCAAGTGTGCGCTCTATTTTAGCTGTGTGAAATGTGCACCGTTGACTTATATCAAGATTGTCTTCCCATAGGCCAGTACAATGCTGAATTCCTCCCAAAGGAGATTGTAATATTTGGAGTTTAAATATATTGGCAGGATAATTAAACATTGTGTTAGTATTTTTTCAGATTTCGAATTCTGTTCCAAATGATTGCAGAGCCCATTCTGGCCTGCGCAGGGCTATCTTTGTTACTGCACAACAGTCAAACAGCAAATCTGTGATTTCACATCTCTAATTTTTTCCCTTTTTTTACGGCCCTTCACACACAGTTGTACACAGATAATACTGGTGTGGTGCAGGAAAGCAGAAAGCAGTTGTGTGTTTTCACGCGGTGGTCTGAGAATGCCGGTTTGCTGTAGCCCCAGGGAACAGAAGCATCCATGTGCTAGCGTTGTGTGCTGATCTCCTTCTGAGCTGCTTGTCAGGAGTCAGACTCAATTATGTGAGATGGGTGCGTGATGTGGACAAATTGTCACTAAGGGCGGAACTGAAGACACCGTTCTCGCAGCGCTCAGAAGCGAAAGTCAAAACTCCACTGTCCAGGCCACACTTGAGACCTTGTTAGGGCTAATTTTGTACTTTTTGCTCCAAGACATAGATATTGCACTATATTATGCATGCTGGTGCTCTATGCAGATAAAATGCCCTGTTATGATGAAGTGCGGGGGCAAGTCCCTGTGTATCTGTTGCAGAACAGAGGGAAAACCTCCTCCAGTTCATGAACCTTGAAAATAAAATCAATTACATTAGCTGAGACACATTAATATTCACAAGTAACCCAGAACCACCATTATGTTTAGAGTTATTCTAAAACAATATGGATAATAAGGATAATTACCGCAGATGCATTTGCTCAGTTACCTTTGTATTGCACCCTTAGATGTTCTTATAAAGGCACTTGCATTAGATTATGGCTGCAGCTGTGGGTAGAACCACAAAACCTGTGCCAGGTTGTTGCAGAGGGCCAGTTTGTGTTGGGTGTGCAGATTTCTACTTGAGAAGTGTGGTTATTTATTACTCTATAGACTGAAAATCACTCACTCGTGGTCTGCTGTTTTTGTCTCTGCCTTTAAGATGCACAAAAGACGGCGTGGTTATAGAGTGCCATTTCTTGGTTAGCTGCCTAAGTGATTCTTAGCATAAACATTTGGCTTTAAGGAGAGCTGGAGAACCATATGGACCTCTAAATAAAGTTCAGATCAAGCACAATGATGGCTTCGGCCCTTTTGTGCTCCCGCGGACCTCTCAAAGACAGTGGGTGGAGCGGAGAGTTAAATCCCAATAATGAGACTATGGACCGTAGGGAAATGAATGTAAGGTTCGGTAATGTGGGCTTCTATTGAGGTCCAGGGAATGGCCACAATTCCCCTGAATTTGTGAAGGCTTTCTTTTGCGTTTGACGGTTGATTTCAATGACTCCTCGTTTGGTGCACAGGGATGTCCTGGAATCAATGACAATGACGCTTGACAGATTGTCCAAGCTAGCAGCCTTTGTTGCAGGTTGATGAAGTGAAAGGGCTTGGGTGGTAGCCAATGGATCAAGATGTTTAAAGCCAATAAATAAATCTCAAAAAGCTATCGTTCAGAGCATCACTGTGAAAGGCTGGCTTTTTTTGTATTAGCAAAATCTGCTGCCTTTGAAGGACTTGTGAACCCGAAGGCGTCTCGTTGCTCAATCACACAGATTAAGTCAGTCAGACAAGCAGCAATCTGTCCCATTTAATAAAGTTACTTTTGTCATTTAGGATTGGAGGGCTTCAAACATCACACAGGGTTGTGATTTGTCACAGTTGTAACATAAGTGGATCAAACTATTTCTTGTTTTTTTTAAGAGAGCTACAGTATGTTCTCTGCTGTGTACCAACAAAGAATTATAATATTAATAATGCCAATAACAACTCCAACAGTAGTAGTAGTAGTAGTAATAATAATAATAATAATAATAATAATAATAATAATAAAACAGCTTACGTGTTCCATTTATGTAAAGCTTGTATCAGTTTGGGAATACAATGTTTAATGTTTAGTTCATTAAATGTGATGCTTGTAGCATGAGTGAGAACTTTTCTAATGTCGATAGATGTGCACGTGTACATCAAATCTGAATTTTTCAGATTGTGGTACGTAAACATCCTCACCTGAAAAACTGTTCCTTCTCAAAATGGAATATTAACGTACCTCCTGCACCATGAAATTTCCATCCTAATGCTTTTTTGTTACAAACCTAGTTCGTGTGGTGTCGGGTTAAAAAAAGGGATGTTTTCTTTAAAGCACTTGCAATCCTGTAATGAGGACATCTGTTTTCATATGGTACTTGACACGTAGCACCAGAAATTTGATGTCATCCTGTCCAAACTTGTCCATTGCTGGCAGACCCCATCAGATTCTCTGATTGTTTCTGACAAGTCACTGACAGCTCTGGAGGTGAGGCGTGCGCATGACAAAGGGCAAGCAGAGGCTTCGTGTTGTCAGCTGGAGCTTTCGCCCGTGTCCGCCAGCTCTCTCTCCCCTGCAGAAACGCGCCCCCCACTCCTCCCCCAAACCCCACTACACCAGGAAATCAGGGACTTTGTGATCATCTGCCCCTCACACGACATGAATATCTCTCATAAGGGAAAGGCATACAGTGCGTTCACACAAGTGTTTGTTTTTGGTACAGGGACACAGCCTGCCTGTGGTATTGATGCAGTGAATTTTGCTTCTTTGCTAAGACCAGCAATTTAAATTCTAAAATGTTTATTCAGAGGGAGAGAAAATTCTCATAGACGGTGAGTTTGAACATACATTACATCTTATCTGCGTCCTCTGTCAAGATCTTCCGTTGCATCATATGTAACTAATTATAACACTTACACGATGGATAATCTTCTGGGTGTCTTGCGTTAAAAGGGGGCCACCTGCCACGGAAATCTGGAACTCCTACTCTTGGACTCCATGTCAAACACTGAGCAAGCCAAAATAGCTTTCTTGACATTGAGTGTACAACGAGTTTTGGCAGCCATTCCTCTCTTGATCGTTTTTTTTTTTTTCAAGTACAAATCAGGCATCTGTGGAAATTTTCATTTGCAAGATTAGGATTCATCAGGCAGTTTATTAATGATTTGAATAAAAATATGCCAAAAATATTTAATAAGATGTTAGGATGCAGATATGTAGAGATATGACTGAAATGTCCATGACTGTGTATTTTCATTTATAGAAGTAAATGTATTTTTAGTAGGAAATATCCAAGCTATCATCTCCATTCAGTGGCAAACTTACATAAACAAGTCTCTATAGGTGGTGAACTATGGCATAACTGGCATGATATGGCATGATACCCCTCCTACAACAATAAATACCAAAATTAATAAAGCTTAGTAAGTGCAGCAAATCATGACAACCTTTGTTAAAATAGTATGTTGAAATGAAGAGCAATAGCTGTGTTCTAAATTATAAATGAATAAAAATGTAATACAAAAGGGCTATACCTTTGAAGTTGAGTGAATATGAATCATAAATATACTCTAATACAAGTGCAAAAGTGCAGATAATTGTTGATAATCATCAGACAACAGTTATGCAGTGTCTTTGTACTGTATGTTGTATGTGGGTAATCACTAATGTCATTAAACTGTCCCCTTCTGTTATCAAGGTGAGAGATTTTTACAGTCAGCAAGGGTGATTTGGCCATTTTTTCCACAAAAGTAGCCACAAAACATTGCATGTCCTGGAAAATGGCACCAATAAAACAATTGTGACAGTGTCCTCAAATCCTGCATTTGAACTTGAAGTATCTCAAAATTTTGCTAGCTAGTGAGCTTCACAACCTCTCTCAGAGAATTTTGATAAGGAAACAATTCACAATTGGATGCCTTTTTATCTGTTACTAATTTCTTTATATTGAGAGAGATACCCCTGGATCCAGTTGAAACTTTAACTGTTCAAATGATAGAAAAAAATGTTATTAATAAGGTTTTGCAGGACACATAGACACAGGCCTTTAGAGGGTACTGTAAATACAAACATAATTGACCACTGATTGAAGGCATGGTGCTAGGGCTGATGGAGCATATTTGAACTTTATTTAAGAAACAACAGCAAAATTTCAGACAAACATGAATTATGCCCTTTAAAATGTAATATTGATTTGTGTTATATTTGGTCAACTTCATCATTTTCTATGAGAAGAGAGATTAGAAACCATTACTACTACTGTTGATTATTAGGTTGCCATTGGATGACTGATAGACTAAGGGAACGTGTATCATCTGCATTACTTTTCTGGATTTGAAGTCAAAATCTCATATGCATGAGTTTTCTTTTCATGAACATTTTTTGATGTGGAAAGACCAGCATACAGCCTGTCTTGAGTGAATCACTTGAATCACCATGAATGGAAATGGCAGGACACTGATGTCAACTTGAGGACTGACTGGTAACTAAAGGATACCATTGTTTCCCATAGACAAGGCACTTGGGGGGGCAATCAGGTTCCCAGTCAAAGAACCTCCATGCTAACAGCCCTTCCCCCTAAAACTCATGAACCATGATTCAACTGCTAATGTCTTATTGGGATCTCCCCTTGTCTTTGAGTATAATAATACAGACCATAGTATTACCAGTGAAGGAGATGCACCCAGTGTAAGCCACTGCAGTGTGGCTTTGGTGTGCCTGTTCCAAAACTGTACTGATGAACAGATTAAACAAGCTCTTTTAAAATGCTCCACGTAAACCGGATGATGCTACGGTGTCTGTGATTGAGAGTTACAGTTTTCAGATGTTACTTCAGCTCAGCTTGAACGTGTCAGCCGGAAGATACATTTCCCAGGACGCGTGTGGAGGAAACAGACACGGATTATTTAAAAGATTGGTTGATAAAGACTGTCAGTAAAAGGAATACAGCTGGCGCAATGGTGCCCACTGACAGTCTATAAAGCTTGCTCACCAGGCCTTTCCCCAGGAGTTGTTTACTGTCAGTCCTCGTTGTGTGCCTCACAGCCCTATATCTCCAGGCTGTCAATCTTGTCAGACACTAACCTGCCATGTTAGATTTGACCTCCACAGAGAAGATTACTGTCTCCATGCTTGAAAGGCATCCTTCACCGCCTCTCTTCTGTGGGGATACCTGAAAGACATACCTCTCATCCCATCTGCTAAAATCATTTTATGCATGTGCATGCACTTGGGGCAACGTGCAGCGGCAGCACACGGTGACTGCAGTGTTAGATGTTTCTCTCGCGGCGAACAGGAGAAATAATCCGTGTCTGAATTAGACATTTGTTGGTGTACAGTGGAGCCTATGTCAGCAGTGGCTTGGTGCTGCTGTTGGCTGATGCTGTTATTTGATGGTGTTGCTATACGACATTGCGCTCCCAATGATCCTGCTCCCACCTGCTTTGCGCTCACAGCACCTGCATTGACTCCACTGTGAGTGCAAAGAGGAACGGACTATACGGTTGAATGTGCTGTTTTGTAATTGCTAAGCTCTTAGCCTTTCCGAACAAGTCTAGGAAATGAGTGTCACACTGGAGAGAGATCTTGTGAACCCCCTGCAGGGGAAGCCTCTCTACCCCCCCCCCCCCCCCCACCCTGCCCCGGCCCCCCAAATCCTGAGGAAAGGGAGGTATTTCTAGGATGATCGTGGCTCCCTCTTCACTCTGGGGCAGTGGCATAGCGCCGGCTCACCTGAGACCGCAACGCGGACGGGAAACGTCCCTTAGATTTCACAGCGTGCTGCGTGCAAGGTGTCCCTCCGACATCGGGGCGATGTAGCGGAGCAGCTGAGGGGCAGCAGTGGCACTGATGCTGGCCTCAAACCCTCCCCACAGGGAGGGAAGTGACACGAGTCTCCCCTGCTCCCGCAGTGTGCCACTGCATGGAAGCAGATATTTAAACACAGCTATGCCAATGGCGTGATGAAACTGAATTAATTTGTTCACTGATTATTTATACCATTATTTAAACCTGGATTTAATCAAAATTTAATCTTATTGTTGATGCCTAAATTAAGGCAAATGTTACTGTTTTAAATGCATTTTTCATTAGTTTTAATGATTACTGAACCTACCAATCGCATTACCTAAATATAATGTTAACTACAAATAAAATCACTATATACCTGAAAAAAAAACATTACGTTACTTGTATAGTAATTGTATTTCTATAAAACCAGTACAATCTGAGTAAGTGTATCTGATTTATTCATACCAGCTGTTTGCGGCTTTACTTGACATTTTTCTACAGTTAGACTACAAGACTTCTACAACTACCAGTGCTACTACCACTGCTATTACTAATACTAATAATATCAATGATATAAAGTACCAGTTGTCTGTTTGAGGTATTGAGAGATGAGAGCTGTGGAGAAGTGGAGGGATAGAAAAATTACATTGTAATAGAAGCCTATTAATTGCATTTTTCATGGCCTTTACAAATGACAAACTCTACCATTCTGAAGAGTTTGCACTTGGACCTTATGTCCTTAGTGTTTCCTGTCTTGTTACTGGTATGTTCTGACATTTGTAATAAGGTCTGAGAAAACAGCTATGGCCTTTGCTATACTTTTTTGTCTGGGGACAGCTATGTCTGTTTGTGCTTTAAGGCATGGGTCCTCTAGTGACATTGCCTTAGACAGTCTGCCGTCCATAAATTTACAGCTTATTCAATTCTTATCATAAACTGACTGAAGTTCTGTGGATGGGGGAAAAAAATATAGGTATATAAAATATCAAGGTACAGGTTGCGTGCTGTTTAGCCTTTGATTGAAACGTATTGCTTTCCAGTGTATGTCTGGCTATGAAAATTATAATATGGAGCAAAGATTAGAATGAAATTATCATGGCCTGAAGGCATTTACCCAATGATGGCAGCCGCATAAACCTGAGCCCAGGAATGATGATAATACATTAGGTTCTGCATGCGCGATATTATTGCTGTACATTATGTATGTTTCATTTATACTACTTCCCACACACCAGCAACGCTGACAGATAGGTAATTACTCTCTGCGCCAATGAACACTTATCAGCGCCACCGCTGTTTATTGCCAAAATGAAGAGTGCTCGTCAGTCAAGGTCACACGTTTGTGTGTCCTCTTTAATAGTTCTTTCACAGTTGTTGAACTTTGCATGCAGTTCTTTAAGTGGTGGGCTGGCGGTTGCTTTATGATGCCAGAGTTTTCCTTTCCTAGAGGAGATTCCGCCTTTTTATTAATCATTGGGCTTGATCAATGGCGGCTCCTCGCGGATCGTATTAAAGGAGAAAAATACGGTCGAGTAGTCAGATTACGCTTGTGTGTCGCGCAGAAGAAAAATAGCCGTGTGTGTGTCGTCTTGCAGAATATACGAGCGCGTGTGTGCGCGCGCGTGCTCTTCGTGTGCATACGGTGGGCCATGTGTGTGCACAATGATAAGTCCAGCTGACAGGATCAAAAGAGTCTTTGCCTTTCTTGGGGGCCAATGCTAATGCATGGTTGGTTCTGCTACACCAGCCAGCTCTAAATTTACAAGTAGCCCGAAGTTCAGGGCATTCTCTGGCCCTGGGACAAAAACATATTTTGGTTGCCTTGGATTCTTATGGCCCCAAGCTGCCACTATTTGTCATAGTTCCATGATTCTGCCTTGTCTCATATCAGTTTCAGGGAAATGCATTCATTTCCTTGTTCAGACTGCTTAGGTAATATGTGTGTCTGTGCCTTGGTTGCAGTCTGTGTGTTATTCTGCATTCAATTTAAATATGAATGATCTAACTCAATTCATTGTATCATTGTATTGCCACTGTGAGCGGCCATCCTGTGAAAATCAGACTCACAGGGTTTTCACAACTGGAAACAAGGGACGTGAGATGTAACAAAATAGATTTTCTCATTCTTAAAAAAGCACAAATTGAGAGTCTTTCTTTGTGCACAGCAGGAAAAAAAACATTAAAGAAAAAAAAAATATATATATTTTTTTTTATCACAGAGAATTTTTCCCCCTCTCAAGCTGTTGCACACAAAAGCTGAGGTGGATGCACTCTGTTTATTTTCTTGTATTGGACGGAATCTAATTATAGCAAGGGGTTTGTGTCACACTGGCCATATTTGAGATATATAATAATTCAAAAGATGTCGAGCATGTTCTGAATATCATATCTTTGCGGTCCCAATCCAGCATGGCAATTGGTTGCACTGTGTACAAGTTATCAAGGAGCACATTGCTGTGTTTGACGAAGATAATTAGACCAGGCCACAGTTTTGTTCTGAATGACAGAATTGTACCTTTGGGAAGAAAGCTCATCTGTAATAGTACTGTGTGCGGTGTGAGGAAGTGAGAGTGCTTCTCTTTGTGGACCCCATGTTTGTGTATTGTTCTGTTTTTTTGTGAATCACCTATGCACTGGATCCTCATCTCACTCCATTCAAAGATTGACCGGGGGTCTGAGAAAAGTAGAGCACGCCACACAGTTCCCCTTATGACCACTAAGGGCAGATCTACCATGGCTGTTGGTAAACTGGAAATTTGGGATGAGCTTAAACTGAAACCGGAATTTCCTCTGGTTTGATTTGCTTTGAATTGATTTGCTGCTACCAGCAGTGTCTCCAGTTGTTTCCATAGTCTGACGGCCTGTTTCGATGTAAAACAGTTATTCATGTAGAGGTGAAGTGCTTATGAAAATCTTATCTGTTCACACTGAGTTCTTACATCAATATGCTATGCTAACATCCTGATGTCCATAGCAACAGGTAATCTCCCTGCCAACAAACATTTGATCCCTTCTCATTTGTATTACACATCACTGAAAATAAATATATCGGAGACCATCATTATTCTTTCTCATAAACCTCCTTGACGTAACATAGGAAAGAAAAATCATGTTAGTATTGTCAGCTGTTGATACACCAGAAATGAAAAAAAAAACAAAAGAACTTAAGATATTTGACTGAGTAGACGAGGTACTCCTTTCCAGGTCAGCGTACCATAATTTTATTTTTTATGGTTCAATCGATTACTGCTATTCCAAATCCAGGGGCTATTGCTTCACCCTGAAATTAAATATATACATCAAAGATAATCTCTTAAGTTCATATTGGAACTTGTGTGACAGACCCCTGGCAAATTAACAACTAATTTCACAGAAGATATTTTTGTGAAACATAAAATATTGTGAGTGGAACATCCAGGATTATCTCTTCCAGACCTTTAGACATTAGATTAGTAGTGCTGCTAAGAAATGTGTTAGTTATCGGAAAAATCTAATATAGTCAGTGGGCAATAATTAAAATACACTTACATTATGGATGTCTCTTTGGAAACTTACAGTAAAATAAGACGCTCCCCCAAATCTACAGCATAAGCAAATTTCATTAGAATAACTACAACATCAACCCTCTCAAATGTGAACAATGTTGGAAATTGCTAACTGCAGGAAAATAATTTGCTTTGTTTATATTTACCATTATACAATAAACAAACACAGCCCATTTTAAGTTCCTTTGCATTATCAAATATGATATCTGTTTACTACAATCAGATAAAGTCAAATATGATGGTTACACAGCAGGTTGGATATTTGATCTTTGCAAGGCCTCTTTTATGCACCAGTAGAGTGGCACATAAGTTCAGCCTAAATACCAGTCTCAGCTAGGGCAAAAAAATTCTAATAAAAAACAGTCCTCTTTGCTTATTACTTATATGTTGTATTTTAAATTTCCATACAGAATGCACTGTGAGCTGTAAAAATGAACAGTTCTTTTTCTTCCCCCTTGATGCGGTGCTGACAGGAGTCACTTTAATATACTTTAGAAGCATGAATTTTCTATCTGTTCTGTTTTTTTCCCGGGGCTTCATCTTTGCAGACATTGTGAGCTGTCATTTCGCTACTGTTCATGATGCTCTTGACACATAAAGCTTTTGACAAGTGCTGGACATCGTCCGCAATTCAGAACAGGCTGGCAATATTTCTTCAGGTAAAAGTGCCAAAATGAGGCAACCAAGGATACATTGTGAATCTAAGTAACGTACATTTTAAAGCTCAAAATGAAATACAAGCTAAATCAAATCACATGCAGACATATTAAAAGGAACTGAAATCAGACACAATCAATGCTGTATGTCTTTTTTCTGTTTTAAGATAAAGGACAAAGTGCACCATTTAAAATACCAATAATTAAGTTTTAAGATATTCTGTGACCTCTTTAATAGTTAGTAGTGAATACTTATGTATTTATTCAATTCAAAGTGGCAGAGGCAGGATTGTAGCAGAGAATGTAAGTTTCACACACAGTGATGGGGACATTACTCATATTTGGCAGTACACAGAGGGAAAGTACTAGAGTTATGTTCTTCTTTGTCATGCTACAGCAGATGCTGAACAGTTCAAACTGTGAAAAGTGATGATATCTGTTAAAATCTTAACAGCTATTTCAGAATAATTTATTTCAATTTCCTGATATAAACTACCTTAGTTTAGAGGGGAAAAAACATCTTTACTGTTGAATTCACTTCATTTAGAACCAGTGCTTATTATAGGCTCAGTGGTTATTCTGTGATTTGGCACTTCAGTATTGAAGAGATGTATGTACTCAAACAAGTAAAAATCCCTTGTGTTTTGAAAACAGTGAATTCAAATTTCTCTGCATGTGCCTAAAAATTAAAAATAATTAAAATAATTAAAATAACAGCTGCGCAAGCATGACTTCCATGGACTGCCATAGTAAGAAAAAAAAAAAAAGCGATGCAAAACACCCCTAAAGCACAGATCTTGCAAGCCACATGCCATGGAAATGCTTAGAACCAAATCATTATCAAAAGCAACACTCTTGACTGGATATGCAGAATCTGTTGCACATGTTTGCCAAGAGTATTCTAGGAGATATTTCTGTATTTGGACTCTCCAGTGGGGGTATTTTCACAGTGCTCTTTAGATGAGACACCTACAAATGGTGCCTGTTGAGAGGTGATCACAGTATGCTGTTCACACAATCTGCCTTTGACAGCTGACCTACGGCAAAGAACAGGGTGGCAGGAAATGTTTGCCTGCGCTGTATTCCCTAATACACGAAGGAGGCATTTCTGTTTTAAGCTGTCCAGGCAAAATAAACCCAATATCAGTCAGAAATACTATTTTAAATGGTTGGTGTTGACAACACAAAATATCTCACTGTGATGGCCCCAGAGTAGCACACGGTAGAAGACAAATCATTCAACAGCCGAGCGAAGCAGCTCGGAAACATTCGGTTTGACCAAACGCCCGAGTGCCAAGGTGGCCGTTGCAGTGGGGTTGCTGTGAGGGTGAAAGCTGCTGGCATGCATCTGCGTCAGTGTGTCTGTGGTACTGATGGGGGCAGGAGCTGAGGCAGGGCTGAGATTGATATGGTGTCAGATGTGCTACTGTAGCCTCTCCTCGGAGCCCCAGAGCCGGGCCCGTGCTGCTGTTCACGGTGACTGAAGGAGTCTCACCGCCCTGCGTGACTGCAGACCTCTCTCACCAATGGCATGCCTCTGCAGCCGCTTGTCACCGAGGAAACAGCCACTGGCTTCATCTTGGTCATGCACCCCAGCGCCCAGACCGAAACCAACAGAGCCGAATTGCCTCTCCATGGGTCATGTCCAACCAAAAAAAAAATAAATAAATAAAAATTCTGTGGGGGAACTCAAACATTTGATATATAATATTTACAGTAGAAATTTCCAGCTCATGACCTCAGCATTACTAGAATGTTGTATTTCTCCATTAATGCATATAGTAGTGAATGAGGTGTAAAGAAATAGATACATATAGATACATAAGACAGATAATCTTCAATACATGTAAATCAGTGTGTCACCACCACTAAATAGCCAAATCAAATCTCCAATGGCTATTTCAATATAGTTACAGGAATGCATCACTCAAATGGTGTCCATGCATACACAGTATTGATTAATAATAAATGTAGCATAATGCTGATATCAGAACTGATATTCAATGATTTTTTTTTTTCCTGGAGAAACATTGCCTGTTCTGTCTCTTTTTTTTTCTTCAGTCTTCCTTTTGGTTGAGATTAAATTTTAGAATGGAAGGGCATGCAGATTTGTGTAATCCCACAGGACAGTCTCTGTGCTGGAGAGGGTGTGTGGAGTAGTCTGCTTTTCTTGCTCTGAGGGCTTCCTTGTTCTGCAGGCAGTTCTGACACATGGTGCAGTATATCCACAGCAATCATGTTTTGCTGCCGTTGTCTGAATACACTCTTCATTTCCATTTAATTTGTGCCCTTTTTTGCATGGGCAGCATATGGCGTAGACCTTTAGATGGGTATTGGCATGCTGTTCATTTCCACCTTTTTGCCAACGGTTAGAAAATGCTGTTGGCATTTTCAAAACCTTACCCCCGACACACTGTATTCTGTGGTGCTATTGATCTCAGTAATTGTTCTTTCCTCTAATTGTTTTTTTCCCCATTATATCTGCATGATATTGACTAGCTCTTGGGGGGGGGGGGGGGGGGGGGGTTAAAATGTATTCCTTTAAACAACTGCTTTCACAAACTCCTAGTTATGACAGTCAGTTCCAATTTTCAGCCTTCAGTTTCGTGAGCAGACCCTCGGAGCTGTTTGCATCCTCTGTATGGTAGATATTCAGAGATGATACACATTGTGGGTGTGGTCTGGACTTCTTGTTTACTTCAAAACAAGAGCTGTAAGTAGCCATTATTATCATTATTTTGCATCTGCATTCGCTCAAGAAACAGCTGTTGAAAGTTGAGAAGCGATACAAGGTGGCAGGGCCTGGAGTTGTTCTTGTTCATTCGGCTAACTCCGCTTTGATGTGATGGCTTCTGGCAGGGTTGTGTGCCGAATTCAACATCGCTGACAGCCGTCAGCTCCGCTGACCAGTACTTTCAGTATTTTTATGTTTGAAGGGGAAAGAGAAGGGAAAAAGCTGAAATTTCCCTACCTTCTGCTTTTGGTGCCACTAGATCACGGGCAGCTGCCAAGACCCATCTAAATCACTGCCATGTCAGCAGGTCCCGAGGTCCGGAGGTCACCCAAACATCTGGCCCTTCCGCCTTGTCCTTTAAGGTTTGTCGCTGGGTAGCATCTGTTTATAGATACTGTCCCGGCATTGCTTTGATGACAGCAAAAAGAGGCTTCAATCACTTTGAACATGTTAACAGATGCGTGTGTTGTAAACAACCCTGTTCACAAATCGCCTTATGCACAGTTATGCTAAACTTCCATTTTCCAGTTATGAGGAAGGAGTTTTGTTTTGTAATGTATCATGTTTCTTAGTGTTAAAGCTCTTGACCACAACATTAAAAAGTCAAGCATTTGTAATATATTTTTAAATATAAGAAACTAGATTTCATTAAAATAACTCTAACAATGTAAATCTAGACCTCGGTTTGGCAGAAAAAAATGGCAATAAGAGTTAAATGTGTTTTACCCAGCACTGTTTTCATCTGAAGTGCTCTTTTCTGCCATAGTTCTATTTCTGAGTATCATTTGAATTAGGACATTTTTGTCCAAATGTACCTCTGTGTTTGAAACAAAAGTATGTCAATAATAATATGACAAAAAATGACATCAGTCCCGGGCAGAGATCTGGATCCCTTCAATGTCCTGTGTCACTCCAGGGCCAAGTGTACAGTAGGTAAGGGTTATGACAGATGACAAATAAAGCCATCCATGGTGGCCCCCAACGTCCTCCCGTGGGTTGCTGCCGGCTTGCAGGTGTGATTGAGACCTGTTCCTGTTCATGGCAAACACTTGTTGAGTGAGTTTCATAGTCAACCAAAATCATCATACCTGTATGGGCATTCATACAGTAGGTCTGCAATTGACTTACTCTACTAACACAAGCTGAAAACTGACATCAAGCGTTTGTCAGTGAATGGAATAAAATGGATAAAAAAAATCTCTGACAAACAAATTGTGGCTTTAAACAAATATGTGCAATCCCTGCTGTATGCAGTAAAGTTCTAGCTGTCGTTGCAACCTCCTCTTGTCTTGAGGGACAGAACAGGAATTATTGAACACAGAGAGAGTGACACAAGGAGCTGGCATTGGGATCAAGCAGATGTTGCAATCATGAAGAAATATACAAACGCTGAATTAAATATAAGATCTCATAAATGGGCAATGCAGGATTGAATGAACAGCAATTATGCAGTGCTCTCCTCATGGCATTATAATGGCAGAATGGATTATACTTTGTAATGTTTTACCAATTCAAGCAAAACGTCTTGAAAATAAGAACCAGGTGGAATTTTTTTTCTTCATTTTGGTTTCACGGCAGAATGCTTTATGACTTCCAGTTTATGAAAATTCCATTTCTGGCATGTAGACAGCTGTTCATAACATATTGCAAATCCATTATTTAAATGAATTGGGTTTCTGACCTCTTCGTGTTATGTCAAAGGTTTTTAAGCATTTACAGTGTAAGGCTTAGAAATGAAGTTTGTTGAAAAGCAGGCAACTTGACAGAATCTCCTCTGAACATGGTTTAACCTGAAGTGTTTTGTTTTTCAGTCATTTTTTTAACATTTCTGGCTGATTATAAGTGATGTAAAGTTGTAGCCTGTTTAAATATTTTACATGCTAGAGGAAAGAGAGAACACATTGCCTGAAAAACTGACATCATTGAGAATGTCATTTCCTCATATGTTTTTTCAGTAGACACACTTGTTTAGTAGACACAGAATGTTCCTCGCAAAATAAATTGAATGCAACATGTTTTGAGTGTGTGTGGTCTCCTTCGTCCTACTATAAGTGGTAGTCCAATATCATAATCTTCGATAAATATGCAAGTTTTATTTTAGATTGTATGAGTAGATACATATCCAAGACATTCAATTGTAGTAAAAATGAAACAAGAAGTTCCTCATGCATTCCAATGTGTTACCTGGAACATCCATAAGCATCCATTCTGTTTCCACCCAGGGTTGCATGTAATGTTAATGCACATATCATTCTGCCTTTTCGATCGGTTATATCTTGCAATTCTCTTATGCACCTGGGCCTCAATAGTCCGTGTCCTTTTAGGGAAGGTGCCATTAAGTGTCACAAGCTTGCTTTATATCACAGTTTCAGTGACCTGAGTCCTGACGCTCTCTGAGCTGGAGCCCCGAAGAAAGGATATTATTCTCAAGCCCATGGTCACCTCCCATGGCTAAGGATGGAGGGGGACCTGACTGGACCTGTATGGACCTGCTTGTGATATCCACACCGCTCACTGGGAGCATGTCATTGTCATGATCTACCACATTTGCTTAACACTAGATTAGAGTTGGCATCCGATATCCAGAAATGTACTTATCACCATGCACTGTTGGGATCACTGCACAGGGAAAGTGCACACACACACACACACACACACACACACACACACACACACACACACACACACAGATACATGTATATGTAGAGTATCTGTCAGCTTGGATGTTAGGACTATCTTAGTCCACAGACACATTTCAATGGGATCAAGTTTATATGTAGTCTATACTTATATACTGATAACTGTATATACTTATATACTTATAACTGATTCTAATGCACAATCCCTCAGAGACTCTGTGCGTGTTACACACTTTCACGTAATCAGTAGAGGGATGTCCAGTATTATTTTAGATTTTTTGACACAATTTATTTACATTGTACATTTTTTTTTCTCTTAAATAGGATTACTGTGTCCTAAAAACAATTACACAGATTTGTGATGGGGTTCCCCATAGTGCCTCAATGAATGATATTGAGATGTTGGTCTTTTCGCATTTTAGGTTTTGTTTCATATGCAGTTACTTTGAGTTATGCTCAGAACACTGCACTGCACACTGAACATGCCATCTACCCTACATAATGTGTATGCGCACACTTTGCGCTGCCATATTTACAGCAGATGGCCTTTTGCCAGAACGAATCACGACACCGGCTTCATGCGAACGAGACAATGTCAGTGGCACCGAGGCAGAGGGGTGACGTAAGTATTGACATACTCCTTGAAATCACATTTGTTTTTGCCAGGGTAAAACTCAGGGACCAATACAATGTAATATTGTGAAATCTTGGCGAGAGGTTGTGGGATGCCATTAAAAAGGCAAATGTAATTAAATTTTACTGAGAACACTGGCGACTTGGCAATCATCACCAAGGTCGTGCTAAAGGGATGTGACACAGAAATTACTCTTCCTCTTTTCTCCTAATATGACTCGTCACATTGAGGAAATATCTTCAAGACAGGGCAAATGACAAAAATGCTTACATTTACATGTAATAAACGTAAAATGTACAAAGTCCGCACACACATTAGAGATTCTGAGTGAGCCGGATGGCTGGGGTTTCTTTGTGACTTACTGTAAGTGCTTATCAAGGCATTTATAGGAGAGCCATTTTTTTGTACTGGAATTAGATCCATTTTATTGCAGGAGTTTAACATTTTTCTTCACATGTATGTTTTTTTTTCCTCTACACAGACTTTTTGTTCTTAGAAATATTAACAAATTGGTTTCTATGGATGCCAGTTAGCTCCTACTCACTTAAAAGATTTAAATGTGTAGGAGAAAACTGGCAGCCACAACATGCAAGGTCATCAGATTCAGGTTTTGTGAGACTGTTTGCTAAATTACAAATTAATGGGTTGTTTAATAGGCTCTAATTACTGTTACAGTTACAGTTTTTCTCACAATTGCTAACTCAATAAACTGTGGGTAACATATCTAAACCACAACAACAGTGGTCAAATTCTCAAACTCATTTTTAGAACTTCTAATCATTTTTTTATGATTTTTTTTTTTTATGTATCAGTCAACATGCAAATACAATGGCATACATTTCTTAATTGATCAATCAGTCTTAAGTCATTCCTGAAAGGAGACATAGGAAAAGACTGACAGAGCAAACACAGTGGAGCCTGAGAGAAATAGCGAGAGAAGAAGGTGTACACATGAGATATTGAAGTCAGAGGATTGCTAAGGGCAGCAAACACATCTCACAAACCACAGGCTGACCATGGTTGAAGCTGGTGGATGAGTACAACCAAATATGAGCAGGTAAGCAGTTTTGTATATCATGCGTATCTTTGGAAGAGAAAATAAGTCCTGTCACCCCAACTGCACTGTAATGTGTGCTCTATGTTCTTTACTACTGTATGCTTTGTAATCCCTTATTGTTCAAAGAAAATCCTTTTTAGGACCGAGAGAAGACAATGGTCACCAAGGATGGTGAAGGATGTTCACCAAAGATTGAGAGGATGCCATTATAAATATTGTGCATGAATATTATCCATTGAAGTGAGATCATAGGGTGCATCAATCAAGACATTAAAATATTGGGTAAAATTCAGAGAGCCAGTTTAGCAACTATCAGTCGAATGCTGAATGAAGACAGTGATGAAAGAATGTTACAGGTTTATAATAGTTTTGTCATATTATGTTGAAGAAAACAGTATAGCCTTCGCTTTAGTACAGTATAATACAATAAAATACTTGTTGTGATGCAAACTTGCATCCATCAGGCCAGCTTTTGTGATGTGATGTAATAATTTGGAAGAGAGAATGGCTTTTAATTTTGTCAGCTTGGTCCAACACTTTTTGGTCTTAATTCTTTAATACATTAAATGCTTTTGTTTAATGCAGTTTTGAAAAAAAGGATACAATTTTTCACACACTTGCTGTTCTGTACAATGGCACATAGTTTTGTGTCTTGTATCAACTGTTGACAAAATCATGAAAAAAATATTTCAAGCGATTCAGAGAAACTTTAATACAGAAAACGAATAAATCATATCCAACAAATAAAACGTATCCAAAAACCAAAAAGAGACATTAAATAAATGATCAATGTTTAATGTTTCATGCTTCATTTAATAGGTTGTTTGAGTAGAAATCTGTTTAATCAGCCGCTTGGTTTCTGAATGCCCTGTTCCCTGTCCCCTGTTTTGTCTCAAGATATTCCTCTTTATACATGAATGTTTATGTTTTTCATAAAGTGCAAAATAGTGAGGCAACACACACTTACAGCTGCAGCTCTCTGAAATAATA
This sequence comes from Megalops cyprinoides, assembly GCF_013368585.1. Classification (NCBI taxonomy): domain Eukaryota; kingdom Metazoa; phylum Chordata; class Actinopteri; order Elopiformes; family Megalopidae; genus Megalops; species Megalops cyprinoides. The sequence goes on from NC_050584.1 coordinate 17,902,959, forward strand.
ATACCTTGCTGGGGGGTCTGAGGAATTCTTGTGAAAAGAACTAAACCCATATGAGCCCAGAAGTACCCTGGGGAGTGACATTTCGGTGAAGAGGCACAGGGAAATGATGTTACTGCTTAACCTGACATGTTTACTAGCTTGACAACAAAACAACCATGTCCCTGTACTCTCTGTCTTTGACTTAAAGATTACATTGCTGCTGAAAACATCAAGATTACATGTAGGTCAGACAAAAGATTACTTGTGTAATATGTTGTAGAATTTTATAGGATTTGAGGCTGAAATTGATTTGGAGCTGAAATTTAAGAAATTGACATTAAGATTAAATCATAACTGTAGCTTATTACTAAGCATGTATATTAGTGAGTGCATGTTTGTGTGTGTATTTTTACATATGTGTGTCTCTATATGTGTGAATGTGTGTGTGTGTAATTGTCTGTCTGTCTGTGTGTGTGTGTTGTGTCTTATTGTCTTTATGTGTGTGGCTGTGTGTATGTCTCCGTGCAGCCATATACTGTATTATCAGGTTTTTCAGTAAAGTTATATTTTTATTACATTGATGAAGCATGGGAGAGAAGAGTAGATGATATTAAACAATCTCTGTGTATTTAAATGAATGAAACAGCTTCTGCGAATGCATACAAGGGCCCGCCAATGCAGTTCAACATGGGCCTCTTGATCTGAGCTCAGATGGGACCGCACCTTTCTCATGCGGGTTCTTGGTGTGGTATATGGTTTACTTTCCCCTGGATTCATTAGTCATGTCCCCTCTACCCTGCTTAAAGGCACTGAAGGAGACATACTTCGCCCTAATGGCAGCACATGAATGATGAAAATAAACATGTGACATTAACAAATGACAAATAGCCCCTCTGTCACCGTGTTACCGTGCTACCTGTGTGGGACTTTATGAAGTGCGTCCAATAGTGCATCCAGTGTATCCAATTGGCTATGTGGGGGCTTTCCCCCTTTTCCTCGACTGAGTTTGGCAAAAGGCAAAAGGCCACTACAGTGTTCATGGGCTTTGAGAGGATAATTAAGGTTATGCTGTAAACTGACAGAGGTCAAGAATTCATCGCATCTTCCATAATCTTGGATTAGTCCTTGGCATATTTTCCATCGTGGGTGGAATTAACTATCGGGGGACGCTGGGTTTCAGAGAGGCGGACCGCTTTATAGAGTTCCACAGAGCGGGGGTTTCACAAGACAATAAACACCAAGTGATAGATGTGACATTTGGAATCCTGTCATGAGGTTTTAAATCGAACCCCCACATCCCCACCCCCCATGTTGATTACGGACAGGCCAGACCAATGCATACAGTAGTGTTTGCAAATTTGTCATAGACATGTGTTCTTCCATTGGTTCATTTTGTTCCTTTGTTTCATCTAACCTGCGAAATGAAAACAAGCACTTCCCTGTTTTTTTTTTATTATTATTCTCAATTTTTCACTTGCGGACACGGCCAACTTGTCCAGTGGTTTTGTGTAATGGAGAATGAGAAAAAGCTTTAGTGGAAGTGCTCCAGGCCTTGACAGGTTAATTCTGCTGCATAAATTTTCGTGCCGTGTATGATGCAGAAGCCCATGATCCCTTGATCTTTGATTAGATCTGAGCCAGTAAATATCCTGTGATTAATCAAAATGGGTTGTTCTGCATGTAGTATAAGTCACCTTCACAGATGGGATGAAGAGTCTGCCTTGTTTGTGGAGATTTGCCTCATTTTGGTCCGCACAATACTTGTTCCATTCCCCGGCGCTTAAATCTGATTCAAAGGCTCTTGTTAAAGCAGTGACTCTCGCTGACCTAGACAAATACAGACTAATAATTACATGACTCTTGTCTTTTGTTTGCTAGATCGTTTTGGAATGACCATTGTCTAATTCTGATAACTCACAATGGAAACTCAGAACATTCTGGCTCTGCCACCATTGCATATACATATGCTTATTTCCAGTGTTCTGTATTGCATCTTGATAAGATATTCTTTTAATTTCCATTGATCATAGTTTATGCTTATAAACCAGCCCTCCTTCCTTTACAGGAATTCTGGAGTGCCTCCGTAAGAAAAGGCTTTTGCATTTTCAGAATTTATTAATTTGTTGCAGCTGCAAAGCAAAAAAAGTCACAAACATAAATCACACATAAATCATTAATCATCTGCTTTATCATTATTATTATTGTTATCATTATAAAAATCATCAGTAGCTGCAGAATCATGAACATGTAGCACAAGAAAACCACATATTGATATGTAAGCAGAATGTAAAATATATCTAGCAATATCAATGTTTGAAAATGTGGAATAATGATATATTATAAAATATTAATTATATTCCACACTGTGGAATATTGACAAATGTTAAATCACATGCAAAAATAATAGCATACAGTTATTAAAATTTAACTTTGAATTGAGGTGGAAATGCATAATTGGTGGCTTCAAACACTCCATTGGGTTTTTTTTCAGTTTTGAAAAGTATGATACCTCTAAAATCAGAATCACATTTTTGTTTTATTTAGCTCAGACAGAATCTGAATCAATTTTCAAGTTGGTCGGGGGATTATATATGCATGGGGTAAACTCTGTTGCAGGATAGTCTTGTTTCATTTAGCACAGGGAAACGCTAACAGTTTCTACAATTGACACATCAGAAACGCTCTCCACACAGTTCGAAAGTCTGCCACGTTCATGCATCCCCTCTCGCTGCGTATGATGAAGCGCCCTGTCACGCCAGTCTACCTTTGTGTTGCAATTACTCATTTTCAAACCAGTTCATTTGGAAAATGCAGCGGGATGCCTGGAGTTGTCAGTGTGGACCTGCGGCCCGTAATATGATTTCACTGATTGCCGTCTCCTCCGTGATGAGCCAGTGATTGTCGGGCGGAGATGTCGTGAGGGACATAGATGTCATCTTAATACCGAAATAAATGGCACATCTTTCCACCAGAAACAAGATAAACTCCTGACCTGTCGCAGAAAATAGTTCTAATTGCCCCTGTGTGGTGGTGCAGCGAGATCATCTCCCCTGAACGTCACCTCGGTGGAGCGGCACTGTACATCATTGTCAGCAGGCCTGATAAATCACCTTAATAAGATAAAGATTACGTAAAAATATTCTTTTCATTGCTGCTCCCACCTCAGAAAGTGTCTCTGCCCTATGCAGAAGTGAAACTTTCAAGGATACTCTGTATTAAAATATCCGAGACGAGATTGCATGGAGAACCCCCCAGCTGGGAACACGTCCAAGCAGTCTAGGTTTGCTAATTTTATCATTGTCAATATCAAAACCCGACCATGAAAACATGGTAAGATGGAATTAAGTTCTTGAACAATTTGTGAGGGGCGTGTAAATATTTGACAGGCTGTGTGAAATATGCTGGCAGGTTGCTACCTTTTTCAATTTAACATCAGAAACCAAATGCAAATTTGCATTTCCTCCTGGAGGAGGTCATGAGAAATCTAATAAGTTTAACACCCACGGCTTTTTTATTTTTAGTTAATCAATTTCTCCTTTTAGCTTTAGGACAAACTGTCCGACTTGGCAGACTTGCTCCACAGCTTATAATTCTATTATTACTACAAAGTATTATTAGTCAATTTCATAATGAGCCATTAAGCTACTGCAATTATTTGTCGCGGTACGGAGGTATTTTTATACAATTTTGGAACATATTGTTTGCATATATCTGTGTAACAATTTTGATGATTAGAGTAAAAATGTATTGATCCTTTTTTATGCCTCTACCACACTTTAATATCTTAAAGCGCTATCATGTATGATCAAAGAGATATGAGAGAAGCTGCCAAACCACAATGGTCTTATGAAAAGAGGGACACCAGTAAGCCACATCAGTCTTTATGTGCATCCTTGAGAATGATAAATTGGCTTAATGGGGAGTGTAAGGCCCTGCTGTCATTGCGTGGGGGGTTAAGTGACATTGATTTGGTCACTGCTGTTTAATCAGCATCACAATTTTGTGGCTCTTTAAAAAAGGAGGGGGGGGGGGTCAGGGCAGAGCTGGCTCCTCAACTTACCTATGCAAGAATGGCTTGACCCTGGGTCTGAAAATATTTCCGAGTTTGTTATCTGTCATCCGGCATCCATAGTCAGATCTCATACTGTTGACTTGTCAGTTCCCAAGTGCCTGCCCTGATATGTGACAGAGTCCAAGAGCAGGGTTTAGTGTCCACCTGGAAGAGAGATTGATTGATGGCTGCCATGCAAAGGACAACAGAGCAAGCAATCTGGACACAAGGAACTCTTTATTTATTTCCTGAAACAAACGTTGGACAATATATGAGTGAGGGAATTCAGAAGTAAAAAATGTTTTTTTTTTTTCCCCAAAGTTTTCTGTACAGATGGATGGGGCAGTGCATCCAGCTGTGGCTCTGATACGTGATTGTCTGAGCCTTGGTTGGGTGTGTACTCTTTCACCCTTACTGTCCTCACAGTCCCGTTTCTCCCTTTTCAGACTCCTAGAGCGCTCCTGCCTCATGCAGCTCAGGCATTACCATTTACTTTAAAGTACTTAGATGTTTTCCACACTCTTAAGGGTACAAAGCAATGCAGGAATGATTCAAAGCATCAACTGTATATCCTTGATTTTTAGAGGAAGGTATTTCTATGGAGAAATTTTGCAATATGACAAATAAGATTAAAAAGTAAACCCAAATAAGAGGAAGCATTTGGTTTGCTGCAAAGTTTAAGAGATGAATTTTGATCACGTAATACATTTATGCAGAGTCTGGTCTTATACTAAATATTCAGCAATTTTTTTTTTACCCTGCTGAAGTAACCTGTTAAAATGGACTCTGGCTGAGTGTTAAGCGTGACTTCTTCTTTCCTAGCCTGTGATGAATTAGTATGTGATTAAAATGATAAACATCTCGCTGTAAATGAAGAGGGTGTACCTGTCAGGGAGACTAATTTGCTAATAACTATCATCCTATGAATAAATAATAGGACTTCTAATTTTGGTTGACTCGTTTACCCTCTGCACTGTATTTATCCTGGAGTAACAGTTGCTCTCTCTCTCTTTCATCAGATAAATACATTCCATTTATAATGGACTCAGCACAGTCACCATTCCTACAAACAAGGGAAACAGTTGGACTTCAATGAACTCTCTCACCTGCCTGGTTGATTGTGGTTTTGTGCTTTTGAGGGTCAGCTTCCTCCGAAAGGGAGCTAATTGCACATGTTGCACATTACAGAGAATGTGATGAGGAGCTTGTGATTAGTTTTTCCAGTGTAATGCCTAAAAATTTTCTGACTGATGTTTTGCCGAAGTTGTGACTCACTGTGGCCATTAATGATCCCATGGCACTTCCTGCAAAGACTAGGATGCTGTTTGCTGTCAAGGCCAAAAATGCCCTCTGCCTTCCACAATCTGGCAATCGTCCATCATCCAGGTGTGTACTATACATTTCCACCACCTGCCTGCCCACATGCCACCAAAGAAGGACTTTGAGATGAAGGGGATAAATGGCCTCCTTTTGTTTCTCTGTGCCCCGAACAGATTGCCAAAAACTCAAGTTATGTATGCCAAACCACCAACCTTGCAACATGGGTTTTATAAGACACATAGTGGCACTACAGACATAGCTGACTATGGACTGACAGTTCAGGTTTTTAGAAAAAATAGAAAAGACAGGTTTGCCATGAAGATCTGAAACTTTACATACATAATCCCCATATGGCACGGACCTATAACTGTGTACTGGTGTATTCAATTATCTGGGTTCATCATTTTCAATTTTCAAAATGCCATTTAAATTAATTCAGATCATATCAAAATCAACATCTCATAAGCCCCTGATGAGATTTGCAGGAAACATTCCATAGTCCATCTATGAGCTCCTCAGGGAGTTTTGTATTGATAGGTCACATGGTTTGGCTGCCATGTTGGATTATGTTGTGAATTCATCAATCTCTCAGCACTCAGCAGCTCTGAATGCAAAACTAGAGTCTGTTTCATGGTGCAATAGGTAAGACCCTGAACTTGCAATCATGGTTTCAATGATTACAGCCCTGATGTGCAACATGTGGACCCGTAAACATTTTCAAGGAAGGAATGCGACTTGTTCAATATTGTATACTGTCAAGAGAGGGTTGCTATGTCAAAAAATGTAGCCAATAGGAGCCAAGGAATTTGCTGTTGTGATTTTACTCTAGAATGCTTGAATTTAGTGAAACTGGAAAATATACATATGTGTATGGGATGTGTCACATTACCAGAGTCATCTCACTGTATGGATACAGTAAGGAATTTTTACATTAAGAAATGTTAAAGTTAAGATCATGACATCTGCAAGATGTGTTTTACTCGTTACTCTTTACATGGTACCAGTCATGACTGTTGGTGACTTTTTTGCTCTAGGCCACCATAATTGCTTCTTGCAACTATTATTAATAATAGTAATAGCAGTAATACTATTATTAATGTTATTGTTATTGATATAACAATGGGTAGGTGTAGTGGCAGACAGAAAATCAACCACTAGAAAGAACTCCTCTCATGTTGGCGGTACAGTATAACTATTTTCAAGAGCTTTAAGAGTTTGATGACATGGTCCAACTCTAAATTGCCAGGTTCCCTATTTCATGTCTGGAAAAAACTGCAGTGAAAGAGTATCTGAATGGTTTAGACCTCTACAGTTCATCTATCATGGAGCTGATGGGGTATAACTATATGAATTAATGGAACACTGCAATAAAGCTGGTAATGCATTAAAAAATACTGCTCCCGTTACTTTAAAAAGGGTTATTGTAATGTAAGACAAGGGTGTGTGACCTTCAGACATTTAACATTTCTGTTAATTGACTAATGATTGAATGTTTTTTATTGTGCAACAATCCTTTAGGATAATTGAATTTTGTTCCACTTTTTTGCTGAGGGTGTAAAACAAGGGTTCTTAATAGTGATAATGAGAAAGATTACAACAGAGCCTTTGATAGCTCCACCGCTAGCCCCCCCCCCCCCCCCCCCCAACCCCCACCCCCATTCCATCTTTCCTCCCACCAAACTTTACATTTAGACCATCCTCGTTAAGCAGAAAATTAGACTGCAGCAGCCTATTGGTCCTCATTAGCATTCACTGATCCTTGGCTGGGCCTGTGTCCTAACATCTTTTAATTAGCACACTGCAAATCTAATCAGCGTAATAAACGCTATTAATCTTCCTTTTCACTTATTTCTCCCAGCTTATCACTTAGCCATGTTCCGGGGCTCAGTTGGAGACACACTTTGGGGCACTGTACCACCCAGTGACATACCCACAAGCCCTTGCAGTCGTGCGTGACGATATCCGCCATGTCCCGTTGCCCGCCGGAGATGAGGCAGGCCATGGTCACAACGTCGCCCTGAACCAAAAACAATTAAGCCGCTCAGGCTCACTGAGTAATTTATCTGTCTCTGTCTCTGACTGTCATGGAAGAGACAAAACCCTCAACACCAGAGCATGCATCTCACATGTGGCTCAAATTTCCTCATTTTGTCAGTGCACATCATCATGTATGATTGTGCACTTTGTGGGATTGCCCACTAACTAACAGGAATATCTGCCTATATTGGCTACTTTTTGTTTATATGAAAAACAAGGTTTCTTGATCTTGTACAGGATGTATCAGATCATTGGTTTAAACCGCTTCTTTACCATTTCAATATAGTAAAGATACTACTATTACTGCAACTACTTCTTCTACTACTGCTAGCACTACTATTACTACTGCTGATAATAATAAAAACAGCAATAAAACAAACTTACAGGTGTGAAATGTCCTCCAACTGTCAATCATATTACTTGCCATTCTATATTTTTTCCTAAATAGAAATCATGGCCATTATGATGATCAGCACCACCACAGAAAATCATTCCATGCTAATCACAGTGTTTCTAAGCTCTGTAACACTGCCTCCTTTTTTTCTGTAGCAGTTACAGAAATTGAAGACTTGGCCAGGCTTCGTGATGGCCTACCATGTTGTGTCTGTGCTGTGACGAGACTTTTCACTGTACGTCAGTGAGCCTGCCTGTCACAGGGGATGGTGGCGGGCAAAGCCCAAGCTCTCATTAGAGCGCATTTATTCAATTCACATCCCAGGACAACCGCTCCGAGGCATGCAGGCATGGGAGCAAGTCCCGATCAAGGTTGAATGTTTGTGTGTGTGTCTGTGTGTGTGTGTGTGTTTGTGTGTGTCTGTGTGTGCGTGTGCGTGTGCATGTGAGAGATAGAGAGAGATATATGTATGTGTATGTCTATATGCCCTTTTTGACAAGAGTATATCTGCAAAGTTTGAGGAAATGGACATTAGTTAAGCACCAGTTCACAGAAGTGATCCGTGGGACTTACTCGTAAAGATACACATTTCATGGGTATGATGGGTAAGGTTTCAAATTTTGAAGCACAAGTTATTTCCACCTCAATTCAAAGAAGTGAAATTGTGGAATTGTGACATTCTGTCTGAGTGCAGTGCTGTCAATTTTGTCAGATATTTTGGAGTGCAGTGCTGTGGGATTGTCTGAATGCATGCAGTGCTGTGAGATTGTGTCAGTTAGCAGGGCTGTGAGATTGTGTCAGTTAGCAGGGTTGTTGGATTGTGAAATTGTGTCTGAGCACAATGCTGTAAAACTGTGCAGTGCTGTGCTGTGAGATTGTCCCTGAGTACAGTGCTGTGGGATTGTGTCCGTTAGCAGGGTTGTGGGAGTGTGTGTGTGTCAGCAGTGCTGTGGGTTTGTGTCGGCCTTGTCTTTGGCAGGCCTGATGGTGTTGCCGTGGTGTTACAGACAAAGGCACCAGGCGTGACGGAGCGCAGACTTGCTCTACCCCAGGAGCTCTGGCAGACCTCTCTGAGCATCATGATGAATCATTACAGCGCCCCCCCCCCCCCCCCCCCCCCCCGCTTTCCACACTGAGCTGCTCAAGACATGTACACCATTCAGACAATGAGCTTCACCAGCCCAAGCCTTTTTAATCACCATTGTCACTGCAGTTAACATTCTGCTTTGCATATATGCATGGAAAATGGACCACATTTTTGTTTCATTCTTTTTATAATATATATATAAAATAATATATCTTTGCAAGAGCCATCAATTTTCTTATGTCTATAAACTGTATTCAATTTTTTTTCTCAACCATTCCCTAAAATGACTATACGTACCTTAATTATCATTATTGGGAGTAATATGCAGTTATTTCTCTTTTTTTGACAGATGGAGGCTGAATGCCATTTTAATGTATCAGAAGCTTGTGTTCTTTCAGCGCTGGAGAATGACTGCTGTGTTTCAGATGCGAGTGTGGGAGTGAGGGGAAAAAAAAAAAAACGAGTTGCGTTCGTTCGCTGATCCCTTGATATGCTTTAAATTGCCTTGTTTGCTCGGCACAAGCACCGAAACAGATGTTGCTCCTCCGCGCTGGGTAATTTACTGTACCTCTCGGCGCTGAGTGGAAGACTCCCCATGTTACCCAGCTCATCTGGTATAAGCCCTGCACGAATGACACAAACCTACTGAATAAATGGACACCCTTCAAACAGTTTGCACGTGGAAAGCATTCTCTCCGAAGAGGCCTGCGTCAATAGCAAGCATCAATGAAAGAGCACCGATGATACCAGTCTGTATCATTCCAGTCTGACCAAACATAATGTGATTACTGTCAGCGGACAATTATCCTCGGGTTTGCCTGAAATGGGGGTTAACTTCACCTTCATGTGTAGCTGGTTTTGGTTGGTAAAACAGATATGTCATTTTAAGGGCCAACCACGAAGCTCCACTTCGTCCTCCTATATTATTGTGATTAACGTCTGCCCAAGAGACGATTGCCCGATTGTCATCTGCAATACAATAAGAGATTGTGCGTGGCATGCTGGAGGAGCACATGTCAGCCAATGGGATGAGTCTGTGCTCATCGCGCTAATGCACAAATGTTCATCACTGTGAACCGGCCTCTCTGATTTGCCTCCTTTTGTCTGCTTCATTCAGGAAGTAACAGGCTCTGCTGTGTCACCAACCATATTTAATGCATGTAGCAAGTCAAAATTTTTGTTTTTCTTCGCTGCCACGTTTATTTGTGGGATTGGGCCCATGATGAGGCCCTGCTCTTTCTTTTTGTCTTTTTTCAGTGGTTTATTTTTTTTACACATTGTAAAATTTCTGCCAATTGAAATTTATCGTGTCAGGTGCCTTGTGGCTATAACACAATACACAGGGCCAGCATCCTGCAAAGGTTCTTTCTTTTTTTTTTCTCTCACTTCTTCACCAACAAAACCGATTTGACTCTTCCTGATTATAGTAACGAAGGCAGTCCAAAAGAATATGCACAGACTTACTGTACGTCAGATTAGATCACGCCGCTGGACACACAGAGCTGACCGCAGCCTCATTTCTTTCGACAAATGCACGCTTAAGGAAAAAAATCTCCTACGAGAGCATGCCGAAAGCCACTTTGTTTTCCCTCCACACTGCAGTAGATTTAATTTCCTCTGAGAGAACAGTGGTCGTATCTTTTCTAATATGTCTGTTTACGCTCAAAGATAAAAAGGTCTATCGCCTGTGTCAGTCGCTACAGGGGAGCCCCACACCTTGCTGAATTCTTTTCCAGTGATTAGTAACCATTTGCACACAAGAGACCACTTCAACATTTTATTTGGGCACACTCACGTGTGTGCGTATGTGTGTGTGTGTGTGTGTGTGCGCGCGCGCACATGTGAGTGTGCTCTATTCCAGTGTAATGATTAGATGAAACCGAGCCGCTTGATGCGGCTCTTGGATGTGCTGGTGGAAAAAAGTCAGTTTTGATTACAAAGTAAATGTTGCAGCTCCAGACAGGAGCTACATGCTGATATGCATTCTATCAGAATGATTTATGCAAATTATGCACATTATTCCCGCGGGAATTTCTTCTGAAACTGCCAGGATAAATTGCCGGAAATTAGCCATAAAATTCAGTGTGCAGGGAGCGCAAGGTGAAGGCCACAGGGAGACCAAGGACACTGGGTTGTAGTTACGTGTAAGCCTGGGGTGATCCTTGCTAACATGGCATTCGAGCCTGTTAAGGGCTTTGGTATAGACAGATAGACATATTAACATTACACAGTGTCTATTCACATTTAAACATTTGTTTGCTCTAATTTATTTATTTTCATTTATTTTGTTGATTACAAGTCTCACATGCACTGGCTATCCTCGATTAAACAAAGACGTGCTCATTGTCCAGGGGGTTCCCTGCAAGATGACTCCTGGCTGTTTTGTCTCGGCTTCCTGCAGACTCACCCCCCAGCATTTGGTTTGCTTCCCTCCCTTTCTCCTATTACAGTGCCGTGGGAGACAGAAGCAGAGCTTTCGGTTGCCTGTTTGTGTATTGTCTGTGGGGGCGGGGGTGGGGGTGGGGGTGGGGGGTTATAGTGAGCCCTCACATTTAACTGAATAATTTATCAGTACCTGGTGCCTTGGCCTAGGGTGGCTCTGTGTCTGTGTGGTTGTGCGGTCGGTGTCTTCATTCGTCACTGATTAGTCCTGTGTGCTAATCGCTGACCAGCAGGCTGTAGATGTATCTAATCAGAGAGATTATCATTGGTTATGCACCCTCTCTCTCCTCCTTCAGCACATTTTCACTGTCGTTAATATGAGATTTCATTTTTTTTTTTTTAACAGGCCTTTCCTCTATGGAAAATGAAGCACCCAGAAAGCGTATAATTGTTTTCAAACTGCCCATTGTTTTTGTCTTCCTGGGTACAGTACTTAATAGATATCATCATATAGAAAATGCCATATAACATATGTTTTACAAATATACAAAACATATACTGTGCATCTATATACATATTTTGTGATTAGTCGACATGTAGAACAATCCTGTTTTCAACAAGTGGGCTATAATACCTTCAAATTTTGAAAAACCAGTATATCTTCATCCAAAGCCTCTATTCATGGTCAACAAATATTTATATTTTCCAGACAGATTACTGTCTGTAATGACTTTCATTTACAGTCCTTCAGTTATCATTTTTTTCATTTACATGTTCATATCACATTATGGTTACTGTTACTTGAATTTACTGTATTTATTCACAGCTAGTTAATATGGTGTAAGAAACATTGGCTGTATTTGTTGCCTGCCTTGAATGTAAATCGAGATACAGTATGCACAGTTAATATGACTAAATCAGGATGATAAATTCTAGTATTTCAAGAAAATGCACAATTTGTTACTGAATAATATATTAAATGTGTCTGTAGTCATTGCTGTTCTCTGTGATACATTGCATTGGTTTTCAGTGTTAGTATGTAAATACACACTTTCTGCTATGAGTGATCTTTAAATCACTTTGGGTGCGAAATGAACGATAGAAAGTATACATATTTTACTTCTGTGGGTGTAGCTACCATGTTTTCCCAAATGTTGGTTCGATATGTCAACATTAAACAACACCAAAAAATTTCAGAATATCGGAGCCATTTTTTCATGTTTGATTTGCTGTTCTTCGCTTTTCATAGTACAGTATCATCAGAAATAGACAAATGCAGTGAACTTAAAAAATACCTTCGAGCCCGAAATCCCCCCTCCCCCCCCACCCCCAAAAATGGGATGAAGTGCAAACTGAGGGACTTTACTTCAGCTGGTGCAGTTGGGCTGGCTGCAGAGTGAAGGAGGACTTCCTCGTCTCTGCATTCCCGGAGCTTGCACATGGACGGAGGTTCTCTGAGGATCCAGGGCTATGTGGGCGTTGTAGGCTGTAGGCTGCTTTACTATATCGGGGCCGTTTGTTCCAGCGTTCACACTGCTCTTCCCTTCATATTAGATCCTCTGGCGCTTCTGCAGTGCCGAAAAAGTTCGGCGGGTGAGAGGGTTTGTAACTTCGTGAATTCTTCAAAACGAAATGATCGTCATGACAATGACAGCAATGGCAGCAGCGGTGTGTCCCAAAAAATTTGTCTAATGGTACCCCCTCCCTTACTGAGCCACAGAAACTATAAACAACCTAAGTAGTATTTAAAACAGATAGACAGCCAAAGGTTCCCCTCCCTGAAGACAAAAAAGTAGATTAATAAGACAGGGGATGGCCTGCTGTAGCATGGATGTTTTTGCATGCTTTGGTAAATGCTTGACCCCCTCTGCTCATATTGGGGTGGACAGTGTGAACCTGGAGCCATGGGTCTGCAGAAAGACAGTGAAGCTCCCATGCTAATTGTGTCATCTCCTCCTGTATTTTTTTTCAGGAGCCACAGTTAATGAATATCAAAGGCTGGAAATGAATCTGCCCTGGCTGGGCTTTAATGTGTCTTCAGAGGGTCACCGCCTGCATGCTAATGAGGCCAGATCTCTCTCCCTCCCCTGTTTCCTGGAACACGCCGCTGCCTGACAGACGGGGGAGAGGGAGATAGAAGAAGTCAACAGCACTAGGGCATTCAGCGAGACCACCTACCTGTGTTTATCTGCATGTCTACATGGGCGCGCTGGTGATATTGAAGCTGGTGTCTGATGTTTTGTTATGCATTAGATACTCAGGGACCTTGAAAAATGATGCAAGTACACATGTTTTATTAGTGTGCATGTTCAAGATATGTAATGTTAAATATAAATATTTCCCTTGTTGAGAAACTCAATCAAGAAGGGCAGACATGGTAAGCCATAGGACATTCAGTCAATGATTAAAAAAAATTCACACACAAGCGACACACTTATATGAGACAATGCAAATGCCATTTTCATGATGCATAAGGAATATTTAAGGATCAGACGTTTCATCTTTAAAAATTCTTTGGCTTGATAGTTGGGTTAAGAACTGAAATTAAATGAGTTTCTGCAGTCCTCGTTGTATTTATGTTCCAACCCTGTATTCCGGCAGTTATTGCAATGTGTGGCATGGGTGACTAATAGCTTCCTGCTTCTGCTGCTGCTACATTTCAGTCGATATTTTGAAAGTGACTTAAGAACCATTTCCGGGTCACAGTGACCACCAGCTGCACTTATCTGCCCCGTCCTGCCGCAAGCCCTCACTGACCAAGAAACATGGCCTTCGCCACCAGGGCGCTCTGAGCCCCACAGCTGATCCAGAGTTTAACGATGCCGCAAATTATTGCTTTGTCTGATGGGAATTGTAATCCTCAACAAAAAAGATCATCCGATTATCCAGCAAAGAAGACGCCACTGGTGAAGGAGGATTACGGCCCAAAGTGTAGCTAAATCTGATTAATCTGGAGGAGGGAGAGTCTTTTAACATGTTATTAAAATATTACAGATTTTTCGAGTCAAGATTAAATAATCACACACTTACTGTGACTTAAACACCAGCAAAACTTTCTGGTAAAAATGTTCAGCCAACAATGTTTTTCAGAATTTGATAAACCATCAAGGATTATAAGTACCAATACCTAATTTAATCTCATCAAATCTCCAGTGCTTTAAAATGTCATAAAAACAGCTCTCCTTTTTCAAAATATTGCACTGCATACAGTATATTTTCTTATTTTAATCAAATCAAAGACATAAATGTAATATGGGCCTATGAATACAGCTGTCAGAGACACATACAAATAAGAGTCTGAGAAGAGGGGTAAAGAGACAAACATCTAGCATTTTTTAAGTAAAGTTATTCAGCATATATAACATCCCACTTTAAAATTAAAAATGATGCATAAGTAATAAGAAGAAGTAAATATCTCCTAAATTATTTCTAACATTGAAGGCCAAACCATGTAATGCTCCCTGAATATCCTTACATACATAAAAGAATAAAAAAAGCTGCAATGTTCCCATTACTGTAGACACCATTTGGAATTTAGTTCTACTGTGATGCACTACTTTTATGTGGACCATGGATCTACATTTCATTTCACCTTAAATAGTCTGGTGTAATATTTAATTCACATACGACTCCACATCCTGGATGTGGGCTTGCTGGTTACAGGAGGCCAGCATGACTGCATTGTTGAATCTCCATGTCACAATCACCTCACATCAAATGAGCAATCACTCAGTGATCAAAGAGTGTTTGCAAAGGAGAGCTCTGGGTAAACACAGTACCCTCCAGAGTGCTAAGGGTCTGTTCACCACCTTCCACAAGACTTTTCACATGTGACATTTTGAATCCTGGCCTAACAATTTCTGAGTCATGTAGATGCAAAAAAAAAGGGTGTGAAAAATTTGTTTGGTTTCACATTGGATGAATGCTATCCATTTGGTGCCCTTGAGCTATGTAGAGTAGTTAAACTACAGTTCGCAAATGACATATGTGCTGCTCAGAATCATATAATTCCAACAAGCAGCCTCATCACTCATGACAAATCATTTATTTAGTTGTGTAAATGTTAAAATTGAAGAATCACAGCCAGATCATGCTTTGTGTATGACATTTTTCAAGAATGTGGGCCCCACAGTGACACTGCTGGGTCACATCACAACCCCACACAACTAGTATTACATATTGGCAATTGCAAGCCAATAAAATCATATACAGTTACAAATATCCTTGTACCTTATGATTGAATAATCAGTCAGACTGTGGAAGTCATGCAGAGAGTGAAACCATGGGAGAGTTTTTGCCAGTTACATATTTTTATCAATGAATTTATCCAAGGATCTCAAATAACCTTTCATTTACCACATACGGTATGTACCACAGTACTTGTTTCCCAGTATGCATCTGTTACCAAATTCACCTGCCGATTGACCTCTCTGGTTGGGCTAGAATTCAAATGCATCTGATTTGCTTGTGTTTTATGGAGGCCCCAGTGCCCATGTTCTGACAACAAACAAAGTTATCTGCAAAAGACCTGTAAATGTATCAGTATAAGTTTGTTGATCAGTAAGGTCCAGTCAATGAATTTGTCAACTAATTTGTATTTTAGAGATAGGTTTTTTTGTTTCCTTTGTTTGGTAAAGTCACATTCTGTAATTACACACAAAGTGTTACTGTATGGTTTATTATTCCCATGCCTGCCCATTGTTAACAGTTTGCAACGGAGGGTACCGTATCCAATACATAAAATATTTTTTCATGACATGAGAAAAAAGAAAAGATTATAATTCAATTCTTTGTCTTTATGCCTGTTAGTGATTTTGAAAGGGCACCCCGTTTCATTGCTCTTATGTATATTTTGAGTTTCCTGGTTTATCACCCTTAGTATAAATCATATCTGTATTATAAATAGGAGTCCTGGTGAGCCTTGATATGGTAAATGGGATATTTTATGGTTTATGAAAAGGCTTTTTTATCTTCCCTTTTTATTCATAACCAGTCATCCTGTCTGTAACTGACTTACAGGCAGGTTAAGCTTTATTAGTTTCATGAATAAAAATGGTAGTGTTCATTGATTATAGCTACAGTTGCGCTTGAAAATGGCTGTGCTTCTCTTTGTGTGCTATCCCTGTAGTGATCCAGGGACCACGGCTTGGAAGTGTGCACTGCCTACCTGCACACGCCAACACCCGCAGATACAGGTTAGTGACACTGGTGAGGGCAGGAAGGCAGAGGCGCTCCATACCCTGCCACAGTCTGCCCTGCTGTATCCAATCCAGTTGTGGGGCAGACAGTTGCTTAGGACTTGATCTCCTGGCAGGAATACAATATTGGTCTTTTTTATTGGGTGAGCCATTAAACTCCTGACACAAACACTACCAGGAGTAATTCTGCCCACACTTGATTTTTAGCACTACTTCAGACATATGTAAATGCGTGTGTGCGTGCGTGTGTGTGTGTGTGACTTTTTCCCAGAAATCTGTTGTTTCCCTGCACTAATTTTAAAAACCAAGGCAAAGTCTCATGCAAACCCCATCATTGACATAACCATACTGAAAAAGTACACATTTATGTTCATTTGATTTGCCCACAGTAATGCTCATAACACTTAAAAAGAAAGTTATTGTTGAGATAAGACATCAGTCTGTTTTCATCAGTCTGGAAAAGCCTTTGTTTTTCCACTAAGAACCTTCACCTCAAGCATTAGCCAGACAAGAAGGTGCATAGACTGTTTAGCAAGCTTTGATGTGACAAAAAATCATCAATCAAGAACACGTTTTCCAATTTCTATACATTGCATTGCATTAAATCCTACATAAGGCTGCCTATCATCATATACTGGGTAATCTCATAATAGCCAACCAAGAAGTGTCCGTTGTTGTAGCATGCTAACCTGTCCAGTTGGCTGATATAGCTAGCTAGCTAGCTAGCTGTGACAGATATGATTTCTCGGTTAATCTAGCTAGATTGAGAACTCTGCCCTTAATTTCATGTGAAAAAGGTAAACTACAAAATAGCTACATCATGTCACCTAGTAAAATATTTTAATGTATCATACTAGTTGGCTAATTAGCCCCTACACATTTTTGTGCTCCTGAAGTGGCTAGCTACCAAACCGTTGCAGCTAACAAGTTGGGTAGGTGGACAGACAGAAATGAAGAGGTGACCTGGTATTCTTATCCTGCCCCAACTACCCACTCCTATTCCCAATGGAATGAAGCTAATAGATGTATGCTGACTAGACTGAATGTCAGTCTGCATAGTAGAAACTGTTAGTTCACTGGCAATAAATACACATAAAAATTCAATTCTGATTAGTAGACCATTGACATCCAGGGTAATGAGTTAACAGGTTTGTTAACAGCATGGAAAACCTATTTTCCAGTTTTTGCTTCAAAATAGATGCCAAAGGATATGCTGCTAATAAGGCCAACAAAACCATAGCTGATTGATCATTATTGTTGAAGCAAATTAGCTTTATTCCATTGGGGATAGGAGTGGGTAGTTGGGGCAGGATAAGAATACCGGGCCACCACTTCATCTCACTGATTCCAGGCTACAATTCAGTGCCTGCAATTTTCTTGAATGACAGTGGTGGAGTAGTGCCCATCCTCCAATTGGCAACCAATTTGCTGTGGTGCACTGTGAGATTTGTAGCAGAAACAACCTGTTTTACATTCGGCTTACCTCACAACAAGATGAATGTAAAACTGGCAATTCCACACAGAATTGCATCAGATAGGGCAAAAAAGCAAAAAAGAAAAAAATTAAACAGCGATACAGATTGCAGAACAATACAGAGCAATGCCCAACTATAAGGGAAAAAACCTATTTTTCTTCTGATCATCTTCTGACAGCCCTAATATTTTCCTGCTGTTTACTCAAATCAGCTTTCGTTCACCTTCAGTAACTTATCCCCATATCTATGTGTAGTTTCTCTTCTACGGGATATTATCTGTGGTGCTGAGAGTGTGTCTTGTCATGTTTTATTTGACCTGAGGTTTTGCTCTTTGCTGTTCCTGTCGCTGTTCTCCATTTCTCCCTGCATGGTCTACAGCTGGAGGGTAGCATGCCTCACACTACCTACCACACATGGTCTCTTATCAAGGTGGTAGGTCTTTGCCCAAGTGCATCCCAACAGGACCACTAAAGAAGAATTATTTCTTGCCTTTATATTTATGAATTGGACTGTTTGGTTTCATTATATATAACACCACTATTTTTCCACCTGTCAGTAAAACAGTAAGTGGAAATACATATGATGTAAAACTCTTTCCTATTTCCCGTTATAGTGAATTACAACTGAAAATATGTATCAATTATTTTTCTTGTCCATAATTCAATGCATGATCTTTAAATGATGACGTTACTTCAACCATATCATCCCCAAGCACTTTTAATGAGGATTCGTATAATTATGTGTGTATGTGTGATTTTAGATACATTGTACATGTTTTTATATGTATTTATTTTGCAAAATTAGTTTATTACAATTTCAGCATGTAAATAGATGTCATTTTTCATGTCAATATCCAAAATGTTCCTGTATTTCAGTGACTGACACAATATTTCTTCTCCCCAAAGAGCATTAAAAGCAATCACACTGGGAAAATGCATTCCTGTGGATGACTTCTCACTAGCAGGGGTCTTCAAACATTAATTGCTGACAATATTTACATACTAATGCTACTCTGAGGAGATGATCATTTCCCTCTTGGCTTATGATTCATCTCTGGTAATTCTAGTAGTTTATGTACCTTGGTTTAGAGAAGACAGAGTAATTTCGCTGTGGTGGCAAATGGTAATACAGACACTGGATGCAAATTGAAGATCAGGGGAAGAGCAAGGTTGTCTATCTGATTTAGGAGTCTTTGACTAGCACAGGTAGGACAGGTAGGT
Organism: Megalops cyprinoides; assembly: GCF_013368585.1. Taxonomy (NCBI): domain Eukaryota; kingdom Metazoa; phylum Chordata; class Actinopteri; order Elopiformes; family Megalopidae; genus Megalops; species Megalops cyprinoides. The sequence goes on from NC_050584.1 coordinate 17,922,102, forward strand.
AGCTCATCATAAAATGATGGGATTTTTTTATTTGTCTTTTTTCCAAAGTAAGAAAGACATATGCAATACCTGCACAACTTTATGCTTCTTATTTGGTAATTAGGGCTATGAGATAACATTAGAATTTTTAAACAGCATGCCAAAATAACATCCCTGCATGCCACTGGATAACCACACTGGATGCTTCATGTGTTTATGTGGGGCGACTTCTGTCTTCTTCATTGTTCAATCTGGATAAATTTCTGCCATATGTGAGCTATATGCTCTACTTGCAAAGTCAACCATGCCATGCTTTGTTTGGTAACTGCCTCCAGCTACAAAAGACTTGTTTATCTTTTAACAGTTTAATGCAGAGTGGTATGAGAAATAATCTTATCCCTAAAATTTCTTCCACTGAATTGTATATATATTCTTGCAGCATATGAATTAACTGAAAAATTGGTTAAACCAGTAACATTCAATTGCGGCCTTAAACATAGAGCATATCCTTTATCAGAGGGTCGTTTGAATTGCATTTGTTTGAACTGCTGTTGAAGCTGTATTTGACTTTGAGTGCTGCATAAAGCTATGACATATTGTCTGTTCTTTTACGTAATCATATATTCAGCAGTCACTGATTTTAACAAAAAAAATCTTTCACAATAAAAATGGCGGTACCTGCCCAAATGTGTTACTTAAAGCTAATGGCAAAGCGTCACAGTTGTGAGATCAAATGTTACTTTCAGTTAGGGTACATCTGTCTATAGGTGTGATGTCACCCATGTGCCGCATAAAAGAGCCAACCACACTCACTCTAAGATGTGGCATGTGGGAAACTCATGCCCTACTCATGCTGGATTTTCATCACTGCCTTTGGAATGTGTCTTTTTCTTAGATGAGGCTATGGAAATCCTCACAATAGCGTTTTAACTCCTTGATCAGATTCAGGCTGGATCAAGTAATTACAGTATAATCACTTATGGATGTAAACATTTTACTCAGTACTTAGCCTGTAAAAGGTAAGTGAAAGGGGAATTCAACAAATTTTGGTGTAAGTTAATTAGGGTAAAAATACCTACAGGAGATATATCAAAGGATGCAACTACAGTCATGACAAAAGCCCACTATGCTCAAACAGTCCACAGAGGGACCATTGCCTTTTCAAAAATTAAGGAAATATCCAAATTCAACATTAAACATCCAACTCCACAGTATTATACCAATACTGTACTATACTTTGGTGATACTAGAAGTAGTACTGATGACAATGTTTACTGCAACTGTTGCAGCTAGAACTAATTTATCAACCATCAATAGTTGTACATATTCCACAGTTGATATGGATTCCACTAAAATGGAAATACACATTTGAATGATGTAAAAACAGCTGAATGCTGATTTAGAAACAACTCCAATTATTGATGAATGGAAGAACATCATTGTCAAAACATACATTGCGTATACACTTAAGTTTTATCTTCAGTAAAATACACACAAAAATATGTATGATGTAGATGTATAAATGGGAAATAATAGTCATTCATGTAAGTAAATAAATTGGTCCTCACACACTCACATCTACAATATTAGGACCAACAGCCTATTTTCTCACAGGGATTTATCTGCAAGGATTTTTTTTTTTCAGCATGAATAGTGGCCCAGTGACGTTTCAAAATACATTGACAGACAGATGTCACATCATCCCCTTGAATTTATTTGAAATTTAAAGAGTTTTCTTGCAGGTCCACATTCCATTTTTGATAACTTGATGTGTTTTAAGACATCCAGAATGGTAGAAATAGGCCCAATGTTTCTGTTAGCATGGGTCAACTATTTTCATCCATGCCTCATATATAGGAAGAGTAACCATTCCAATCTGTCATCAGAAGTCCATAATATATTTTCTCATAGTGGTATCACTGAAGGCTATTTAAATATTGTTTCTTTGCCAATGAAATGCATCCAACAAATGCCAAACCTTTATTAACATGCTTGGTGTTTTTTTTTTTTTTTGTCATTTGTAGGATTCACATTCATCCAGATAATCATAAAGCAATCTACTCACTACAGTCTTAAAGACTTTACAACTGATGCGCAGATACTTGAAGTAGAAGTACACAATTAAATAGTCTGAAAGACATGACATCCTAAAACTCTGCATGAGAATTGCATTTGCTGCTATGGTTGAGAATAGTGTTTTCACTGCAGCTCTGTGTGAAATGACTGAAAAGCCTTTATTTGATTGGACATCTCTAAACCGACTCAGAGATGATTAACCGGTGCTGTGTACTTTTCAAGTGTTGGTTCATTTTCTGGCACCAACACGTGTTCCTTGCTTCCACGGGAAGCATCAATTCATTGGATAATTTAGATAACTGCGCCCTTGACAAATAAATAAATAAATAATTGTTGATGTCGCTGTCCCTGGTACTGAAATGTGCGGTCTTGGCCGCTGGTAGAAGGTCTTCCCTCCTTACAGTTGCTGGATCTACATGTAATTGTTTTACCTTTGGTATTGTGTAACAATTCCACGTACATAAACATTTCTCCGAAAATTACCGCTTAAATATGGAAGACATATCAGACCACCGAAACGTCTGGGCCAGCAACTCCCCAACAGCTGCACAAAAGCCGTAGTCTAAGTCTACTGGGAACTAGTGGAATGTTTGATGTGAAACTATTTTTAAACGTGCAATAACAAAACGTTTAGAGCTTTGTTATCAGAAGTTAAGGTCCATGAAACAAGGACTCCAGAGACCGTGTCGCTAAACGTGTAAGTGGAATGGATTATTTCTATAACAACCAAAACAACTAAATTAAAACAAGAACATTTGCTTAAGATTTAAACGTATGCGTTTACTCCTCCTCTCACAAGCCTGTGCAATACTGCCAAGTCCAGCATGCTTTAAGAAAGAACCCTGTAGGCCTGCACAGCTCTACGTCCAGTCCCGCAAGGAAAAGGTCAGGAAAACACAATATTAATAACGCATTATCAATAATAACGTTGATAAATTAGCGAATATCGTCTTAGATCGACCACACTGTTTTACTATAGCATGTTTCAGATCTAAAAGGGGATGATGATATCCGTCATTTTGTGATATCCCAAATGTTACAGAGTCTTTTGGGCCTGTAAACAGGACCAAAATAAACGGTAAAAAAATGTCACAGAAAAAGGTTTCCCTCAAAGCCAATACAACTGGATCTACATTAATTAGATGTGACAGTGAACTACTCCTAGCATGTAGATTTGCATGTGGTAACACTAGCACCACTGACAAATCGTTAAAGAAATGTGCAGCCCCTTATAGACACATCAGATATCTACTAACTGAAAATACTTTACGCGTGCGGTTTTGCGGACAGTTCCACGATTTGTTACAATACCACATGGCTTAAGTACCATCACTCCATCCATCCACCCATCCATCCTGTATTTTGGTGTGTTCAGAAACGTTTATGAATACTCTTGATTGTTGCATCGAGACATAATATTTCCTGAAAGGGAAGAGATGGAATTCGACCTGACGTTAAGTCATTAAAACTAGAGTAATATACGCTGTAAAGTTTAATATAATTCAATGCATGCATTATTTAAGAAAATGAAGGTGTATGTGTGTTAACATAGACGTGTATTTGCGTGCAGAGAGTGTCTGAGAGCAATCACATTACCCAAGCTCGAACATCCAGTAGGTTGTAGGCTACATAAGCACCGGTAAAATAATGTTCCAGCTAACTTTCAATGGCACTTTGCACAGTCATATACAACCTTACTGATAGGTGCTAAGCACATAGAGATCTTAAATTAACAAAAGAGTTAGAAGGACTGCCTTTGCGTTGAAACTTAATTCAGATAATTACTAATCGTTATTGTGATAATTACTATCATTATGAGTCTTATTAATGTCACTGCTAGTAGTTATTGTTGCTATAGTTTCAAATTTAAAACATTAACTTGACTACATTTTTCTGTTTTTATATTTATTTATATTAGGTAAGGTAATACCTAACATAAGACTATGTGAAAGCACCAATACAGTTACATTTAATGTAACGCTTTTTGCAGATTAAATATTTAAATAGAAACATTACGTACCATGATGCATGCCCAATGGACTTTTGTCTTGTTTTGTTTACTGACAATGTAATTGCGCTAGTACGAATTTTCCCGGATTTTAGGAGAGTTTGTGCCTTATTTTCAAGTACAATTTTCAAAAGCTTTACTATAATCAGAGCAAAGCCCAACAAGGGGATAAACCACCGTTTTGTACTGTCATGGGGGTTTAACAGTGTATAGTTTAACAATCGAGTTCCAGCTGGACATGGAAACAATCTGATACAACAGCAAATAGCAAAATATACTGTCAACTACATTTACATTAGGACGCAGACGAGTTTTCATTTAAATGTTTTTTTTTTCGCTTCAGTAATTTCCATGACAATATTTTACCACTGTGTGTGAACTGCGATAGTTATTCGCATTCGTCTTTGCGAATTTAAATCGGAAATGCAGTGACTCCTACCTAAATTTCGTACCACCACCGTTTTACAAAGATGCCCCTTGGCCGTGGCTAATTCCTAATCACCGTGATGGACAGCAGAGACAGAACAATACAAACTAATGGCAGTGTTGCTGATCACTGTGCTCCGTGATTAAAGACACCCAATTATGGCAATGAACAGTGTCGTAATTATGTTCCTTAATCACTTCCAGGAGGTTTAATTGCCTTAACGATGTGTTTCATTAAATGAATGTAGGTATTATAGTCGACAGTTTTCATACACAGTTGTTTTCAAATTAACATATTATTAGACATCGTCATGGAAATTGTTTTAATAATCATAATTAGGAGCACCCAGGCTTCGTCATGTAATGCTAAGAGACATTTTCCCTTAGCCTTAGGGCTCCAATGCCCACTACGTCTGGCCTGCCTTTGTAGGGCTTCGTGGTTCTTTGCAATCAGGTTTTATGAAAAGTTACAAGTTCTGATGAAGAAAAAGAGAAAAAAAAGTCATTATTCTTCTACCGCGTTTAAGATCACTGGCGACATATGGCAATAATGCTCTGAATATCAACAAGAAACCTTCATGTTTTACATAGTTTTGTACCACAACATCGTGATACAATGACCTCGCTACCATATGTTATAACTCTTTCTCTAATCGTATAAAATCGAAATTGTTTGAGAAATTTTTCTCGTCTGCTATTCCAGGAAGACTGCATTTGCAGGAACTCACGAGGTACAGACAATCTGTGAAGCCAGAGAACAAAACGTCATGACTTTTGATGCAAAACGACGATTTAACAGAACGTGATCGACCCTAATTTGGCCTACGAGCCAACGTTTCGGTGTTCAACACCATAGCCTCAATGCAGACGGTAACAAAAGACCAGCAGACAAAAATAATTAGTTTTGTTCAAAATATTTTAATAAAGCTTTCCAACACATCAACACATACAGATGTCCCTCTGCAGTCATATTCTGACTAATGTATCTACATTACTCCAAATCCTGACCTGACAACGAGCTTGGTCCATCTAAAGTAACCTCTTTCAGCCATACTGCGTAAGTGTAAAATCGCAACGATATTGATGCAGAACGTGTGCCATGCAGTCAAATAAAAAATAACCATAAGGGTGATGGTTGAATAAATAAATGAAAATTAAGGTCTGAAAGATATGAACAAAAAACACGCTTTGGAAACTTAGCCGAACAAAAACTTCTCTCAAAGTTTTACATAACCGTGAAAATAAACGTACAGAATATGAATTTTTACCGTACTTGAATGCAAGCTGGAATCCGAAATTTAAAATGACAGACTTTGAATTCACAATAATTCACCTTGGTGTTCTTAACCACAGCCAAACTCATCATAAGGACTAGATATATATTTTAACAAGTTAAGGAATCACCACCGACAAGCAAATGGAATAAAGATTCAGCATTGTAATTCGAATAAACGCAATAAAGCAGCAAGATTACGATTACGTAATATAATTTCAGCAAATATTCAAGAGATTTAGGTATCTGTTTAAATTACAGAAGAGTTGCATGTTGTCAGGTCAATAAAACAAGTCATTCCTCAGGGTCCATCACAGCAAGTGATATACGATTTTCAAACAAGGTCTAACACTTGCAACCAGGCATACACTTTTGTTTGGTTTTGACTCCGATTCTCACCAGCACTTTAAGGATTCTTTTATATACACAATCAAGTATAATAGAACAAAATGTGTGTTTAAATGGTCTCACTTTGAGTGAATCTTGAGAATGATACAAAAAGTTTCTTTTCGGCATCCCTTTTCCCATTTAAGTCCCTTTTTAAAAGTGATGTTGCAATGGTGACTTCAGTGTGTATTTCTTTTTTTCTTCATTCATATAAAGAGTTTTTGTTTGCGTTTTGTTCCCTACGAGTCTGTTTCACTCATCGTTGATGCATTTAAGGCTTATCAGTGCACTGTTTGCAGAGGCTGGAGGTGACGTTGTTGAAAAGGGCACATTTGTCGGGACAGGAGGAGGCTGCAACTCCGGCAGGGAAGGGGTACCCAGGCGGTTGCTCGTAGGGGCCTAAACCCGGGGTAAGAGCTGTCGTCGCTGGCAGAGAGGCAGCTGATATGGCCTGGCCTTGGTTGAGATAAGCAACCAGCCTTCTCATTTCTTCCAGTGCCTGTGCTTGCATGAGGATGTAATTTTTGGCTAGTAGCAAAGTGGCAATTTTGGAGAGTTTCCTTACGGAGGGGCTGTGAGCGTACGGAATCACCGCTCTCAGTTCATCGAGTGCATCGTTCAAATCATGCATCCTCCTTCTCTCCCGGGCGTTGATGTTCAACCTCAGCGTTTTCTGCTCTTTATTTTTCTTACCTCCGTCAGATTTACCCACGGATGCCGCCGTCCTCGCGTCCGTCATCAGAACCATGTCACACCTGCCGTCGCTGTCATCATCTGGACTCTGCTCCCCGCCGCTGCTCTCTGCTGCAGAAGTCCTGTTGCCACTTTCTCCGTACTTCACACACAAAGATCCGTTTGGCAAACCGAGTGGCCCTCCTCGACCTACGGCCAGTCCCCCGGACTGGATTTGATCTGCGTCGGTCTGATCGAAACAGTTGATCGGCGATTGGCGGTCCCGGGAGGGCAGATCAATACTGGCAGCCGATTTGAACGAGTCCATTTTTTTATTAGACACAGCGCTGAGAGTTTTGTGGAAAATGTCTCCTGCTCCGTTCAAGCTCATTCTCCTGTCCATAGTCCTTCTGGGTCAGCTTGCTACCTCCGCCGTTTCCAGACTATCGGTGAAAGCGTCGCGAAGTTTCTGCTCTCTAAGTTGATCTTGATGCTCTCTCTACTTGTCAAGTGAAGTGTGGAGGCGGCAGCTCCCGCTAAAGTGCCGTGCACTGGCGTTTATCTTGCTTCGATTCACCTTCACGAGATTTCGAGTGTGATCAGCAACAGCATCAGCGACAGACGGGGGAGTCTTTTACATCATTATCTCAACGCAGGTTATTATGAAGAAGAAGATTCGCCTATTGGGAGAGAGCTCTCCACCCAATCAGGTTAACGTTTTAATTAATAGGATTAAAACGGTAACAAACAATCCTGGGCGCTATCTGCCCCTTCCGTCTGGATAGTCGGTGCTCTCTGTTCTGATCAGAGGAGCTGCTTACAGCTTTATAAAAGGCGCCGGGATCTATTATTCGTGCTACCATCTGTATACACAACCCAATGCATATGTTTGCAAGGCGCTGCGTCCTATTAGTAGCCAAACAACTGCCTTTAACTTGACATGTGTGGCGACATTCACCCCTCGGTGAGCACACTAAATGCCCCCTTTTCCAAGTCATCTCCTATATTACGAGAGGAGTATTTGCCATCACAAGGATAATTTATTGAAGCTTAAGAGGCACTGAATCTTGGATTTGTGCAATTCTCTTCTGTCAACGAATTACTTTTTACCTTTCTCCTTTTTTAGTAATTGTCATTACTAAACGCGCCATTGTATTGCCTTGCATTTTTTTTTCCACATTTGATATTTCTTCACATGGTAAGTGATGCCAACTATTAGGACGAATAAGGTTTTTAATAGCCACGCTCTAGTAATAACCTAATATTTACTAGTTAGGTCAAATTATACCCGTCCACCCGTCCAAAATCTGACTTTTAGCAGGTCTTATGCTGGCCTCTCTGAGGAATAAGGAACGTTGATGGTGCATCTGGGAAGAGAGGAGACCGGAAGAATACATTTGCTCCTCTTCTTTCATTAAAAACCTTTTAATTGTGTAGCTCGCGGATGGCCCCAGGTGCTGGACTCTTTTCATTACATTTTATTCTAATGTGATGAAGTTCTAATTCTCATTTTACCATATGGTTAACATTTTCCACTGAGAGTTTTGAATGGGGAGAAATAATCTATTAATCTACACAAGAGATTTGCACACGACAGTTGATCAAACCTTGTTGTGAAGGCTATTAGCTTGCTAGTAAGATACTTAGTTTGACGAGGGAAGGATCACCTTTTAGTTAAAACGTTGGTAACTCGACGCTGCATCGTAAGACAATTTAGCTCACATTTGATGACCAATGGGACCAGTAATGATATTACTGAAAAACAGATCACCCCTTTTAGACAATTTAGTTTATGCGTTTGAAATCAAGGGTCAAAATATATTAAATGCTCAGAGATCCGTCTATGAAGACATCATTAGATTTTTAAAGATACGTGACAACTGTGAGAAGCATAGCAGGTACATCGATGGCACAAACAATGGTATGCGCTAATTTAGTACGCAAGCCATTCATGAATAAAATGTCTTTTTGGGAGAGCTGCTGCATTAGCCCGTGTCACATTAGCCGATTATTGATATTATTAATATTGAACAAAATACTGTCCATGTGTAATCCTGTCAATGTGGTGGGACAGCTCTAACTCATCAAAGCAGCACTTTATTGAAGAATAATGACCCAGCCCTTTTGAATGACATTTTTATGTGTCGAATAGAGCTCAAAGTATTCCCACGTTGGCCACTTAGACCCAAGTAGTACAGAGGACAGCACTGAAGCACTTGCAGCACTGAAGACAATATTGGGAAGCCTGATGTTAACTCAAGAGGTAATCAAATACTATACAATCTCAGGATACATTAAACCCCCGCTTTACATATACACTTTGTGTACTTGTGTAAAGACATCCTTTGTTGAATTCAAGGTTATAGTATTAAATTAGGCCTAGGCTTTTCAAAAAGACAACAAATGGAAAAAATAAATCATTATGAAACGCTAAAGCATGCAGAACTACAAAAAACTTTGAATGGAATGTGTCAATATTTTTTTCCTTTGTGTTTTCTTCTTTTTATCAATACGTGAGTATCGATGGGACTGAACCACAGTTACGATAATGAACCGAAGGGAATTTCCGTTCTGTCATTAACAACGTTTTGATTTCAACGAAACAGCTGAATAACTGATATGCATCGACAGTTTCTTCGAGGTAACTTTTGTTGGAGCGATGAAAAATGATAGTCCTGACATGTGAAAGTCCAAGTCGGAATTAATTTAAGGTAACATTGCCATCTAGCGGTGAAAACTAGTCAGAGCGCGTATTCACGGTGCACACATGGGCACAAATGAAAACTCACCTTGAAGACAGGTGATAAGTATTACACAGTGGGCTGATATATTCACTTGAGAATGTTGGAAAAAAGTAATTACAAAACACTTCATACTGATGTGTTTATTAAACGTGGGAGGTCATTCTAGGTGGTAGAATGTCTCTGGTTCTTTTAAAACTCTTTCTTTGGCATAAAACCGTACTTTAAAGTTGGAATCAGAAAAGGTCAGCCAGCCCTGAGCTACCAGTCAGCGCGTGCTCAGATAGGACTGTAAAAATGCTTGGATTTGCAGTTGAGTTGAGAAGGTGGCAAGGATTGATCAGATTTGTATTGTTCAGAGAGACTGAAAAACTGAATAAGGGATGTGATGTGTTCTGCAAATGATATCTTGCCACCTGAGGTATTGCGGAGATTCTAGGTGGGGTGGTCAGAGTTATGGAGACCTGGCTTAGCTCGTTTCATAGTCGTGGCTTAGCGTTGCGCCTTAGGTGACCTTCCCACTTGTGCCAGTTGCACATAGTTTTGTGGACTCTAGTGAAAAGATCTCTGAATTTGAGGACCAGTCTTGCTGTTGGCACCCTTAGCTCAAATACATATGAATATTGTAGTTTTTTTGTCCTGTTCTTTTGCTCAGTCCCAGTATGGGAGCCCACACACTAGTGCCAGGATCCCTCCTGTGAAAAAATCAGGTATGGAAGGGAATGACCCTAACTAAGGAGGGACATCCATCAGTCTGGTTTTCAAAACTCTTAGGGTCAACCCAGAAGAAAAAAGATATCTGTAGTTTTGAAAAGCAGGATGCAGAAAAGAGGGTTAAAATTCACATATAGATTGCAAGAGTGTTTAAAAAGAGTAAGGTGAAAATTTGTTGTGTGCGGGTGGAGAACCTCCTCCTGATCTCCATCTCATAGTCCTCCATTATGTACCCAATCAGTAGTTCACTTGTAATATTTGCTTTTAGAAGTATACATTTGTTCTTTTTGTGTATTCTACTGCTGTGCCAGTATACTAAGTGATATTAAGTACACTAGTTGTGGTGATGTTCTGCACATGATTGACATTACCTGCTCCTCAATAACTACATGCAGTGAGCAAGTGGATGCGTGTGTCAACAGTTATGTGGTAAATTGCATGCAGTGCATATGTGGGTTTAAATTACTTGGAGTCAGGCCCGGGGCCAGGAGAAGATACAGAGGGGTGCAACTGCAGTCCAATGGGTGGGGAGGGGGGCACAAAAAGTTGTATATACTGTGTAGACATTGGGATATAAGACAACTGTGGGTGCACTGAGGCCCGTCTAGGGGTGCAATGCATCTCTAAGCACCCCCATAGTGCCTAGCCTGTTTGGAGTTATATTACTGTGTTTGTGAATATTATTTTGTGGGTGTGACACTCAAGTTTTTCGTACATCAGGTTAAATAACACGGGTCTGTCCTTTTCTATACATCCTGAATACATCTACATCATGAATAAATGGTGTTGACTGATTGGAAGTTTGCCCCCAGGTGTCTGTACATGGAGTTAATGTTCTCACCAAAAGTAGATTTACTTTTTGCAGAAAGTATTCAAGTGCCTCATCACCTAAATATTTGTGATGTTACAACACTGGTGATGGCAGGTTTAGAACATGTTTTCCGCAACTTTCTTTTCTCATGATCCATACAGAAAAAAAGTTTTTTTGCAATTATCCATAATAACCACGTTTTCTTTTCAATCTGTCTTAAAATGGCATAGAAGGTTATGGTTTAAGGTTGTTGAACGATTGTTGGTGAACGATTGTTGGTGAACGATTGCTCAACCATTCTTACCTTTAAGTTGTCTTGTTTGATTTTTTATAGAATAGTTTCATAAACTATGCAAACATCACATTTGTCGTCGCATTGTTGAGAAATTTATGAATAATAAATAACCGATTTTACAAGAAACCTGGAAACATGAATTAGTCTATATGGTGTAAAATCACTTTTTTGGTGAAGCATATAGTTTATGCTTTAGTTGTCTACTGCTCATGTAAACTGAAAGGCATTCTTGACACCTAACAATTTAAGACTAAGCACAAATGTGTTTTTATACTTCAAAATCAGACAAGGAATGGATGAGAAGGTATTACATGTAAACCAGTGGCAGATGTGATTCCATTGTTCTCACATTATCATGTTCATAAGACCTGAAGTCTAAATGTAATAATGTGATACGGTGAGTTTAGGGTTTTGTGAGTTTCAAAGAGGCCTGCATTGCATTGCTTTGTACCTTTTGTGTTGCAGCCCCCCTCTCAAGGCTGCCAGTGAACGTGTCCTGTTCTTTCTTTTTCCCCCCCTCACTAAAGCCAGCAGTAGTTGCGGCAGGTCTTAAAATTGATCTTCATGCACTCTGGTGTTATTCATTATCTTAAACAGAATATTCAAGGTTAAAGTGTTAGTCAGGGGAAAACAGATTGGATTAATCATATAATATTGCGTCTGTAGTGGAAAGTCTCTGCTTGCACAGATGATGGCATGAAGAGAATTATGAACAGACGAGAGCCAAAGGCGCCTACTTTATCTACTGACAGCAAAGGAACACCTTCATGCCCAATCAGTCCCTGCTAATGAGACAAGATGGGGCAAGATGGTAAAACAGCAGTCACAAGCAAACCATCCTTTTTCATCTTGGCAGTATGCACTTGACTGGTGCGTTATTCAATGTTCAGACCCCTGGTCTGTTTCAAAATGGAATTCGTCATTCTCTCTCTCTCTCGCATATATATATATATATATATATATATATATATATATATATATATATATATAGATATATAGATAGATAGACATACTGTATCTTTTGTAGGCTCACAATGTAGACTCAATTCAGCGTAGACTTGTGAGATTCAGTTCAGGGGTAATGTTTGAGGCCGCTATTTTGCAGTTTGTGGTAACTATTCTGTGTCTGGGTTAGTGTCTGTTTTTGACTTTTGACCACTGTTCCTCTTTCTTGATGTATGCTTTCCTTGTTTGCCATATGTCATCATGATTTCCCACACTGTTGCCCCTGGCGCATTGAATGATTTTGCCTTTTCTGTGACTGATGCACCAGCGGTTTAGGCACCAATTATCTTATCTCTTTCAGAATCTGCTAGATTGCTCATGTTGCTTTAGAAAATCTAATATTAAAATGTTGATTTGTGTGAATACTTTGGATAATTGTAGTGCTGGAATGTCCATTTTTGACCAAGCTTTAATTTTTTTTGGTAAGGGAACCAAGATTCATACCAAAACCTCCAGGTATGTACTAGAGTCCATGACTCCCTTTATCTTAACAAGGACTCCAGAACCCGTAGTCTAAACAATCCTAAAACATAAGAGCCCCCATGCAACATCATACAGTAGGCATGATTTTTTTCTCAGTAAAAGTCTCTCCCTTTATGCCAAAAATAATATTGATAAACATGCCTAAAAAGCTTGATTTCAATTTCGTCTGTATAAGACATGATTCTAGCTGTCATTCATATAGAGTTTGACAAATTCACGTTGCCTGGATTTGTGGTTTTCCATAATCACACAATTATTTCTTGATAGAAACTGAATTTTATCTTGGCTTTATTTCCACAGGTCACAACAAATGCTGTAAGTTAAATAGCAGGCTTATTAAACAAACCCTTAAGGGTTTGTCTTATCGAAGGGACATACTGGTCAATTAAAATGCATTAGTGGAATGCAAGTTGCTGTCTACACAGAGCAGGTTAGCACAACAGTTCATTGGCATCTGTTACTCTGGACAAGACATCCCCCATAAACCACACAGAGATAAAATCAGTCACACAGTCAATAAGTTCAGAGTGGTTAAAGTCACTATCCCAGCAAGCAGTGATCAAACCCAGGATCATTTGCAAGGGGCCAGAAGTCCTGAACCAGAGCGCCTATTCTATGTGGTCATCCAAATTGCTAGCTTGGCCTGACAAGAAAAATAGTTTGCTAAACAAACTTCGCTCCTCTGTGAGTAGACATACTTGGGCCACAAAATAAACAGTTCATGAGCGAAACTGTGCCTCAGCCCATGAAATCATTCTCTGAGAAGATAGAGAAAGCCCTATAATCTTCTACAGTAGATAAAAAATGTTCCACTGTCCCAGCCTGGTCGCAGAAAACACACTCCCTCCCTACTACTGCATGTAAATGTTGCATGCACTTTGGTGTCAGCTAAGAGCTATCTGACCTTAACCATGATGATTCATGCTAACCAAAGAGTTTAGAATATAGGCGTGAAAAACTGAAAACCCACCGCTTAAGACTACACCTCAGCCCCTCCACCCAAGCGTCTTTTGTTCATCTTATGTGTAATTATGTACATGGAGGTATACTTCAGGGTTTTATTTAATTAAATGTATGGAGGTTTACCACAGGGCATGTGTTAGCTTTCTATTTGAAATGGTACAGTCCTTAGGTTGTGCATATTGCATTGCAATTACATGTTCATGTAGGCATGTACTTGCAATATTGGTGCAATGGTTGGCACAGACACTTGTTCATATGTGGTTAGTGACATCTTGCAACTTTTCATTCCACTTTGTTAGATGCAGTGTGTTGCTCTGGTTAAATGGAAATAATGTATTGTAAAACGTATAAATCAGTTTTTTTCTGGAAATAAAATATGATTGAAAACAATATATGTGAAGCAAGTCATGAAATTATGACATGAATGACATGAAATATCTATCTAAGCAAACCTTTCCAAGGGACATGAAACATCTTTTTCAAGATTTGGTTAAAATATTTTAGAATACAACATACTGTATACTGTAAGCAATTACAATAATCCTGCAGCCATGACTGGACACTTCTTGTGTTTGGATAATCCTGTCATGCATGCTATACTCCATTTTTGGTACTAAGTTTCATTATGTATGTACACACACATTACTTGGATTGTAGAATGAGTAGATACAGTCATCTCCACATTACTGGGATGTCTATTACCCATGCTAGTAGCCAAGAATTTATGCATTTAGGCATATATATTCATGCAATTTGCATTTAGGTAAAAACAAAAAACTCTTTAAAATATTTTGGCACTTCTTCCACATACTGACAGCAGACGTAAGTGTTAGTCTAATGCTCACCAGGTATTCAAAAGCATGCATTATGGTAAAAGAAGAAAGTAGCATAGCATTCCACCAATTAAAACCAGGTGCTTGTTACAGAAATATCTATCAAAGTGAAATAGCTACTGATGAGTAGTTGTATGTGACTAAATACTGACATATGGCTTCTGCTAGACATGTTCCTTTGTATTACATATATGTATGTATGATTATTTCTCAGAGGCAAATTAAATTCTGTATGTGGTATTTAAATAGGTTGTTAGCTCTGTGGACAGAAATTTGATATTATTTAAAGTTAAATGTAATTTGTCAAATTAAAATGTAAGACTAAAATGACTTCTTCATCAATGTCAATCAATAATCAATAATGATCAACAATTAATCAATAATGTATTATCATCAGTCAAAAACATTAATAATTTCTTATTCCTTTATGAAAGGGGCATAGCAAAAAAAAAAAAACTCAACAAATACTTGGATGTTCTTCTTGTAAGTAAGTAAGGTCTAGCCCAGTGAACATCTCCAGTTCAGAGGAAGGAGTTTAGCTCCAGAGCATACTCTGACCTGACCCAAGTGTGGAACCAAGTATCCCATCAAAGGAAAACTCACAGGGCACTTCACAGACTGAATTTCATAGAAAAAAGGTAAGCAAGTGGATGTAACTTGAAAGAAAAAAAGACTTTTCAAACAGGTTTGAAAAAAATTTAGTTCAAAGCTTAACCTGAACAATGACTCCAGCTTTGAATTTAAGGATGGTTTCTGATTTTACACATCTAGGGAAACTCAATAGATTTATTGGCAGATTGTTAGATTTGGGATGGAATATACAGTAACCCCTACCACTTTGCAGTTTAGTCTTTCGTTAGATTCATTCAATTACTTACATAACGTTTTGATTTTTCTTTTGGAATTAAAATGATTTAAATATTTAATTTCATTGCTATGTTTAAGTTAATAAGTATACATTTTAAATAATATGCTATACCGCTACATACTATGTATGGAATAAGACATAGTAATCAGTTTTAAATGAGATTGTATCGATTTGTTGTGAAATATAATGTTGTCAAGGATATTGAGGACAAATGGATAGGACTGTACTCAGTTTGGGTTTGGGTACTGCACAGTACATTGAACAGAGTGTCTTTGTTGGGTGAGATTCTGATTCATGTGCAGAGAATTCATGGCCCCAGCATGTGTGGTAATGCTGTCAAGGATATGCCCGGAGAACACTTCCCTGACCCACGAAATACATTTATACGTCTTTTAGATTTTACTAATTCAAATGTCTGTCAACCTCGCCATTGAGCGGCTAGTGGTATGCTAACATAAAGCTTATACAAAGCTAACATAAAGCTAACATAACATGTGCCTTTAAACGTTGAAATTAAACAAATGTTTGAGATTTGGTTATGACTCCAGATCATACTCATTGTTTTAACTATTTTAACCACTTTCAACCATTAGAGAATTATGCTTTTATCATCATGGGGAGTCAGACATATTTTTTACTGCTAATGTGAATGGTAAAGATAGTCATGCACTTACAATGTTGTAGCTTGGCCCATATATTATAGACATTCACGGTGATGTCCATTTAACCACCAACCATCTCTTGCTACTGCAGTTGAGATATCCTTCTGTTTGAAACCAAGCCATGTTCTCCATTGCTGTCTGGGAAAGTGGATTGAAGATCTCTCCTTCCATTAGAAGGGCCTTGGCAACATCATTGTTTTGCCATTTTTAAGTGTAATGGTTAGTTTTTACTTGATAATGACTCTACTTCAACATTAAGCTTCAAATATCTTAGTTATTGCCCATTTTAATGAAAGCAGGTCTAATGCGAAACAGCTGTTGTTTTAGTTATTAGAGTCAGTGGGGTATAAACTAAGCATATGCTATGTCTGTCTACTTGCATCTGGGCCAATACCACCTCACACCCACATAGACTTATGCAATGGTATACAACATGAATGGGAGGATGGTGCTGGTATGGATGGGGACTAGACAATGCAACAGAATTGTCCTAATTCTGAGGAATTAGGACAACTCTAACAAGTTGCTCTAATGCCAATTGACATCTTAGAAAATTGTGATATTGTAGTCTTTAGGAATCCATGTAAGCAAAAATGCACTGTGAGAAAATAAATTTCCCATAATTCCTGGAAAGACATTTACCTGATATATATAGGGAATGAGCAAAATTTCAGTTTTCCCATCCAATGGGCTTTGTATAAGCCCATTGAAACCTCTCTAGTACCATGTACTGTATAGCATAGTGGTTAGGGAGCAGGACTTATAACTGAAAGGTTGCCAGTTTGTTTCCCCACTGGGGCACTGCTGCTGTACCCTTGGGCAAGGTACTTAACCCACAATTGCCTCAGTAAACACCAAGCTGTGCAAATGGATACCATTATAAAAAACTGTAACCAATGTAAGTTGCTCTGGGTAAGAGCATCTGCTGAATGCCAATAATGTAATGCTTGAACAGATTATTTTTATTACATTTTATTTTCTGTTAGCTAAGTATGCTTGAATGTTGTCTCCAAATTTGTTAGACCTGGTTATTAACAATTAAATTGTCCACTTGCACCCTGAGGTACTGTCGGATTCATTCTTTAAAAAATAGTGAGGGCATTGCTCTGTCAAAATAGCATCCTCTCAGCTCTATTAGTCTTCTTAAAGTGATCACTGTTTGTGAAATTGACCTCTAACTGCCACTAACCACTTTGCAGATGTAAAGTTTGAGTACATTTTTCAGATTTGTCTGGGGTTCTTAATTGTAATAGATAAATCTTACTGTAAATAATAGAAATACCACGTACTGGTAATCCATGCAAAATTGCTAGGTCCTGTTATTTTCTTCTGACAAGAAACTGTGACTCTCAAACAATACTCCCCCTGCTGGTTCTAGGAGAATCACAGTTCACAATACAGAGTTAATTGGAGACAGTTCAATTTGGGCAGAAATGGTGTCAGATTGGAGGAACATTTCCAGTAGGTATCTGAGGGAGCGCTACATTAGTGAAGCAAATATACTCCTTATGCTTGCATGTCAACTTCTTTATTCTTGTGGGTTATGTTCATTACATCCTCCTCTAGGATGAGGTTGGCAATGATCTTCAGGTCATCTGAATGAAGACTGTGTATGTATGTCAGCTTCTGAGAATGTTAAAGCCATTGAAATAGCATTGCCATACAATATGAAACTCAATTACATTACATTAACTCCTGCCAGGTGTTAAAAATAAAAAAATAAAAAGTTTGGATTCTACAGCAATGTAGATAGATAGATAGATAGATGTACAATACACTATGCTGATTGAAACTGACACAAGCACAACTGTAATGTAGTAATCCATTCTTGCCACACGATGGCAGACAGTACACAGTACATGGACACTTTGTGTTCCAACAAAACTTTGGCCTGTGATACTAACTGTTATACAGTGACAATCTGAGATTTTTTCATCATGTTCAATTTCTTCTGTATATGAAGCTGTTAAATGTTTAAACCTAAAAACACGATTTAATGTAGTGTCATTGGGAATTGCAATGTACTTGATACAGTGTATAATGAGAAATTCATTTGACAGGAAAAATGATCACTTTATTGTGACATAATCTAGCACGCATTCATGACATTTAGAATTTGTATTTTTAAAACTTTTGTGTGTCTGTACATGTGTGTTTTTGGTAGTATGTCTATTTAAAATTAATTGTTTGAACAGCAATAACATTAGTTTGCATATTTTAGATTTTGGAAGTATCCATACCTATCATCAGCCAAGAAGTTGGTTGGTGGTCGGTTTTTCAGTTTTCATTTATTTAAGTAAAATTAATGGAAGTTACTATTTCTTACTACATATTATTTGCATATGCAAACAGCCTTTCACAATTTAATAGACTACAGCACAATAACAGATCCACTTGAGATATATTCATATAATTAGCTGATAAGCTAAGAAAAACATAAGAAAACTAGCCATGCTAGAGGAATGAATAAGGCCAATTTTCAATGCTTAGTGAATACATACTATGTACACATGACTACACATGACATGATTTTAAGATTCCATAGGATGTTTACGTTCTTCAATTTGTTTGATTTTCTGATTCCTTCTCCTACATAGGAAGAAGAAGTGCCTGACAAAGACATACAATTGTACATCATATATTTTAGCACCTTCACTATGAATAGTGGATGGGCGTAACATTATTGTAAGTTTGCAAGCAGAAATATTGTGGCAGTGTGAACAGCTCTCACCTTCTTTATTGTAATATGAATGGAGGAATCAATTTAGCACCTGAACCCAACACACTTATACCCTCCTGTTCTGCCATCCACGTCATGTTAATTAGCTATTAGCATAGTTGAGTTCATAATAATGTGCTAAAAAAATTAACAGTATTTCATTTTTGAATCAATGAGACTCAAACTGTGCAGCACCTTCTTCAATTATTTATGAATTTTTCCAGAGCACTATTTGAAGTTGTAAAAGGAAAAGCAGAACCTTTTTGTTATAATCATAAATTATGCATCATGCATATTAATGCAATTACCTGTTTCATTTGTGTCTTTAACAAACATTCTGTTGCATAGCAACATAATTAAGTGCGGAGGTTTGATTTTTGGTGAACAGTCATTCCATTTGTAAGTGGTCACTTTATACCAATTACCAGGTGCGTTTTCCATCAGAGAGTGGTGAGCCTCACTGCGTCAAGGCCTGGCCTGGTACATTACACAGTGCCCTGCGCTGTCCTGCTTCGTGACAGGAATAATGATGGGGGGGGGGGACAAGTCTGATGCACATGTCCTCTTGAAAATGGGGTAAAAACTCATCAGCCAGTTTCATGTCTGTCAACATGTCAACCGTTTGATATAAAAATCAATGACCCAGGTGACAGTGAAAGTCTCTCATTTGTTTTTTGTATTATTGTTTGTTTTGTTTATCATGAGCTTCAACAGGTTCAGCTGGGATACGCGACAGTGCTAACAGCACTTTGGAAAGATTAGGCTTTAAACGCTGTCTGTTGTCCTGGTCAAGGTGGACAGGATAGGTCATCTATGAGAGATTAGTGAGAGGGGTGGAATGTGTGCTGCAAATGAGCATTAGAGCTTGACAGGTGAAAGGATATGGAAACAAAGCGGTAAGAATTGTTTCCAGGAATAGATGTAAGTGAATGGGGATGCTGGTTACTGTGTAATCGTCTGGTTTTGAGACAGCTGAACAGACACACTTGTTGTCCATTGACACACTGAATCAGTCTGCTTTATCAAAGGCAAACCCATTCAATGGAGACAATGACAAGAAATAATACAGACACACTGCAGCAGTTCCACATACAAACTCATAGTTCAAGAATATTAACTGATGCATTTGGCTCGTTATTAAAATCTTAAACTTCAGTTGTTGCACAAATGTAAAAACTGTGCAAGCACGTCAGTTTTAAATAATTACATTTGTAGAGCTTAACCATTTGCGTGAAGTAAAACAGTTGTTCTATTTTAAACATTCATGGAGCACAGGTGCAGCATGTTTTCGATACAACTGTATATTTTGATTTGGCTGTAAAATGACATATAAAAGAAGTAAAGAAATGAATGACAATTCAAGAACATACAAGTACTTAAAACATTACTTTTCACATGTCCAATTTCAACATAATTAAAGGAATTATTACCTCAACTAGACTCTTGTATATATGATCAGACAATGCCATTAGAGTATAAACTTATCATGACATTCCACAAGAACACTCTATATCACTACACCTGCACAGTATATACATAATACAGTACATACATATTATACATCTAGATATATTTGGGTGAATAAATATGGAAAGAAATACATTTGAGAATACATGTATGTATTGAACATAGCTTGGCAATACTCATCCCTTCTTTGCTGTTGTTGTGATTTTATGTTTTTGTATATGCCATAGTGAATGGATACTTTTTGCAAGGTCATTCAATACACTGTAATAATATTTTATTATTGCACTGTCCTTATGTCATTTTCTTTCAGATACACCCAGAGAAAAGATGATTGTATTCCCTTCATTGTAGAGATTACTGTGTATTTCATTAAGTCAGAGACCACAAGCAAGTTACTCTGAGTTAGCACTTCTTTAACAAACAACATTAGCCTCACAAGCATCACAATCAGTAATACTGTATATAAATTATAATGCAGAACATTATTTTATTATCACATTGAAAAGGCTACAGTATCGGTACCATAGCTGTAAATAGATCTGAAATATTGTTATAAAAAGCAAATAGCATTTAAAGCAGGATGTAGAACATATAATTGCATTTAGAGAGTATTATTATTATTATTATTATTATTATTGTTGTTGTTGTTGTTGTTGTTGTTGTTGTTGTTGTTGTTGTTGTTCTTGTTCTTGTTCTTGTTTTTAATCCATGCATTATATGTCTCTTAAATAAGAAGAGCAATGTATTTTGCAGAGCCACCCGTCCATCAATTAGGTCGTGCTTGTACTTCCAAATATTGTCGCCAGGCAGCAGCAGAGTCTTACGTAAAACGCTCACAGAATCAATCAGTCCAAAATGAAACAAAATAATGAAGAAAAAATGGCATATCCTTCCATTTCACTATTTTATTGTAACAGGATACCACATAATTCTTCTGCCTTGCAATATTACATCCCCGTGTCTTATCACAGTATATATTTATACTTTGAATCGGTTATGTATTGTAGAGTCCCGATGTCAAAGTAAATTCAGTATCTGTATTCTAGCATCTATTATGAGTAAGTATGTTAGGCACACAGACATAGGTAGATAGAGAGGTAGTTCTCTGCACAAAAACTCTATCTTTGAACAAACATTCTCTTCAACGATGATCATGTGATGTTTTGATGCATGTAGTATTTAGTAGCATTTATTATGTGGCTAGTACTAACGAATGGTACCACTTTATTGAAAGCTTTTAAAATGGCTGACTGTAGTTTATCAGCTCTGCATAAACGGATACTTTAAATATGCACCTATATAAAACAAATGTAGGCTATTACATACGTGGATATAGCCTATTGAATGACGTTACATTATAACGTCGTAAAGTAGTTTAATTAGCATCTCTTTTTGACGCTTAAAATTAACACATCAATTTAGTTTGTTTTGTCAACATTTTCTACTGCCACTATACATGGATGGATTCGTTAAATCCAGGCCTTCCGGACACAGACCAATATGTTTATTTGCCTAAGCGCAAATTTCAGCACCAGGAAACGCGGACAGCGCATTGAACGCCTTACTGGTAATACCTGCCTCTATGCGAGGCGAAAATGCATATGCATCATAGGTTAGTATTTTCTGATATTTTCAACATATTAATGCTATACATGGTTTCCAATGACCTCACTGGCTGATTGCGATCGTAGCTCTTCAAAGATATTAACACCTGCGTCTTTTAAATTACATAATTTCCAAGGATTGCAGACAAAAACTTGTGATTGACATGCTTCATTTTATTGAGTGGAATACGAAGACGTACAACACACAACAAAGAATATATATATATATATATATATATATATATATATATATATATATATATATATAGTTACCCAAGGCTTATCAATGACTTCATAATGTGCCTTTGGATCAAGGGTTTAATTAGGCCATGCTGAAGGTTGAAGGCTCCGCTCTTGGCATTCACCGCGTGCCTTAATTGTATGACATTAAATCAAGGTCCGCTGTGAACACGCAGAGCCAGAGTCTCAAATCTTTCCAGGCATACGAACAATTCTAAACAATTCAGAAAGTGCTGCTGTCGTCGTGTATGTACAGACATATGACGTGTAAAAAAAAATCAAATTCAAATTCAATACGTGACAGTCCCTCCGTTGGTATCTATATGTAAGTATATTAATATTAATTAAAAAGCCTCATGTTAATGGTTAGACATTATTTAAATAGTGTGTTTCCGTGGAGAATACATTTTACGCACGTTGTCTATCCCAGGAGACCCCCAAAGAGCCCATCTGGCTTTACCTTTAGGATATTTCGCAAAAAAAGGTATAATCCCCTCTAAATTTCACTGTGAAAGTTGAACGTACGTCGTTGAAGGAGGCGCGCGCAGAAAGAGAGACGCAGAAAAGGGCTTACACGCTTTAGGCAGCCATTACTGCGTGATGGATCACTTTGGCTGGGCATGTTGAC
The DNA here is from genome assembly GCF_013368585.1 of Megalops cyprinoides. Lineage (NCBI taxonomy): Eukaryota > Metazoa > Chordata > Actinopteri > Elopiformes > Megalopidae > Megalops > Megalops cyprinoides. The sequence continues at coordinate 17,944,956 of NC_050584.1, forward strand.
CACAAAGGGTTAAAGTCGTCACCAGCACTGAATTTTTGGAGCTCGATTCAAAATGATAGCAAGCCCGAATCCGGCTTGGGTGAAAAAGGGTGGGGGCGGGGGAAGAGAGCGGCGGTCCATTTAATCTGCCTCAAAAATGTCTGCTTTGGCAGAAAAAGAAGCATCATCATCATCGAGGTTTCATTCACGTCTGCATTCCACTTCAGACACCTATGAAAAGAAAACACAAAAGGCATAATTAACTGAAGGTCCTAAGCGATACAGAATAGGTATTCACTGCACGGTGCTAAAAAAAAACACATTATGAACAATGGAATTTTTAACTTGGCAAACATGTAGGGTCAAATGCAATTAGCTATGCACTGTAAAGATATGAAAGAAAATAGGAACGTCAAATACTGTGCACGATCAAAACAAAATATCCACATGGCAGCACATCTATGCTTATATTGCCAACTAACTTGTCCGTGCAAACAGCAGCACATTATTATATTGCGCCAAAGCAAGAGTGTACAAACGCCTCCAACGTAACGTCAGATTTAAACAAATTCACGAACCCGTTCAGTATTCCGTCCACATGTAGCAAGTACAGGCAAACGCAAGATCCTCCCCGAAATTTGTTTTTGTCACCGAAGTCGCGGTAAGATGCACATTTCCCATTTCGAGACCTTTAAATGGTACCGGTCTTACTCCGTCTTGTCTTTTTCCCTTGCTTGCTGATCCAGACTTTGGGATTAATGGCTCTCCAGCCAAACAAATAAGGCATCTGCCTTCAGCACAAGAGGATTACATGGGGGGTGATGACGTCACTGGGCAAACAGATGTTTGCTAGCTACCAAAGTCCTGATCATCTTCCCGTGTCCTTGAAACTCAAGGAAATGCAAGTAAATCCTAATTTTATGTGGTCAAAACAATTCGCTTGATATTTGTTGCAATACATGTTTAAAAAGTATTCGATTGCAATTTAGTTTTCTTGCAATGTTGCTCTTATATCCAAGCATATCGGAGTGATTATATACTGTATATACAAATCGACTGGTATGCTCTTTCGGATAAATTAAAGGTGTGCACATATGTATGTGCATCTCCTCTTTAATGCCACTTCTTCTCTGTATGTGCACAGGGTACTTGTTATCAGGTCGATATACACAGAGCCCAACATATAATTCACCCTCGAAACATTCTAACGTATACCTGTAAAAGGCACACAACAAGCCAACAAAAACTTGAATTTCTTGAACCACAGATCCATCATCCCCTTGTTATTTCCACAGTACATGAAATTACAGATACGTGTAACAACAACAGCCATACACTTTATGTTTTCATATATCATGTTATCAATCACGAGTAAATATTCATCGAAATTGTTGGCGTGGATTCCCCAAAATTACTGTCATTGTTTCAGTCCACTGTATCAATTCCTACAATCCGTACAAATTATGTAAATACTTCTCGATGCAAACAAAATTGATTTAAAAAAATCAGTTTCGCTGTCCATGGTGTTGAGTATTCTCTCTTAACACACACACACACACACACACACACACACACATACTGTAGCATTGATATACCAAAATATATTATCAGACTATTAGGACAGTTCTTCTTTTAATTAAAAAATACACAGAAAACACACATAAATTTCAACAAAGTGCAACACCAACAGAACAAATCAAAACGTAAAACACATTTTCCAGTACTTTCCTTTTTACCCATAGGAAATAAAACAGGAATGTGGGATTATGTCTAACGACATACACCTCTGAGTCTTGTTAATACAGCAAACATGGGATGTCATAGTTTACATTAAACTATACAAAAATGGATACAGAGTAAGAACAAGGACGTGATATTTTTCATATGGTTACAGTACTTAATTTTATAATAACCTATACTGCCAATGAATGAGAATTAAGCAATTAATGAACTTGCAATGTTGGCGCAACATATGATTATGAATATGATCATTAAAACTTTGATCATCATAAAGAAGGCAGGGAAACGGGATTAGTGGTTGCAGCACTAGATGCAGAGGAGGGAGTATTACAGTTAGTGTCAGCACTAACTGTCCATAATGTAATTTGACTGTGGCATTGAGGCGACCAACGTTTCCTACAGGAAAGAAAATACTGTATGTGCCATTTTTAATTAAAATAACAAACGTCATTGTCCATAACGCAACTGCAAGATATGTGCCGAGAAACAATGGAAATCGCCATTTTTAGTGGGTGAAACACCCCTTTCTTTTTCTACAAGTAAATTCACATCTCCCACCTCAACATGTTAGAGTTTATGAAAACATGTCAATTGTGGAACTGCAGTTCTCAGGAATCTACTAACTCGTTTGAAAAGACAACCCGGTTGTTCCATTCCATCCTATTGTCTGCAAGCGCGAAACGACAAATACACCCGAAGCCCGAAGAAACACGTACCCAACCTTGTTACCCCCGCGTGATGACAGCAATAAAACAAACAGTTGGTAATGTAAGTAATGGCGTATTTTTAAATTTTCGAATTCGCATGCATGTATAATAACGCACAGCCTGTCTTCATCCGCGTTTACTAAAAAAAAAAAAACAAGGGCAAGTGTAACGTGGGAGGTCTGTTCCGTTATCTATTGAGATGCTGAATATGAATACTGCCAGACCCCTCCAAATGATAATTGACTTTGTATTCAGATGTAAAGCAACAATCAACATACGCTCATGAATACTGTTCATTTCGCTTTTTAAATAAAAACGTTCATGAATGTTCCGTACTTACAGTCAGCGATTAAATGGTCCACGCCATATGGTCGACGCTCCGAACTGCTCTTGTCCCATATCCACATTCTGTACGGTTTTATTTCATGCCGTTGTTCGCATGATTCGTGGGACATTGATTGTATTCCCCTTCCTTCAGGTATATGGCGGTGGAATCAGAAGACACAAAGTCCTCGTTTTGCCAGTTGCAGATTCTGCTTGAGAGTCAGACGCTCCAGTCTCCGCAAAGCATGGCTGCCCTTTTTTTGAGGGCAGGTCGTTCCATGCATTACAATGAGTTAAATCTCTCTCTCTCTCTCTTTCTCTCTCTCTCTCTCTCTCTCTCTCTCTCTCTCTCTCTCTCCCTCTCAAACACACACATACACATAAATACAGTGAACGAGGTTCAGATAGTAACTAACAGATAAGAGCTGTTACCCTCTCATTTCTAAATATGCAAAAAGCTAATAACACATTTTTAAAAAGGAAAATTCCAGGAAGATTCCGTCGTTTACACATTCGTATTTGAGGCAAAGATTTTTAAATATCAATGCGGTTTATCACAATGGCCTACATTTGGTGCACGGGCGATAATCTAGAGCCTTCAGATTACGAGAAAAAGCACTATCTCAAAATAATTGCAGATAATTGAATCCTCGCCTCCATGTGCTCTACACAATCACACATGTACGTCTTTGTTGTTTCCATATATTATCAGAACGAGAAACTCACATTTAATTAAGAGTGAATAATATATTTTGATCGAGAAGCTTCATTAGGACCTTGTAGGCATAGGCATACATATTCTGTCAGTGGACATTTACTCAAGTAGAGTTTATTCCTGCACGGGGTAAGATTAGGAAAATAAATAAATAAAATTTTATTTGATTGTTCTAAAGAAAAATTAACATTTAAATTCAAACTATTGCAGCTATGTATTGTGCAATGGTGCAATGTCACGACCATTGTGTTTACTCAACGCCACTCTATATAATTTTGATTAATTTTAAACTGATAAGAAAATATATTTAAATTGGCATAGTGTTTACATGTGGGTTATTTCGATATTAGCCTTTTTATATGTATTACACATCTAATATAGACTATTACTACAAAATACGAAAAAATGTGGAAAAGAACAACCGCTCTCCCAAAGTCTTTGTTTAACAGCTATTATTTATTGCAAAACAGATAAATTACACAAGAAACGAGAAAGGGTAACAAGAAAAGCAGTGGATGTGAATGCCACTGAGGTGGAATATGCTTATTAATAGAAAGTATACTGTGACTTATTTCAAGAAAATTCAGAGGTGAGAGCAGCGTGGAGCTGAATTAATAATTTATTGAAGTCAGTGTCACAGCTGTCTACTTAATCATTGGCTTTTTTCCGTTTTACTTCCTGGTATCGACTTACAGGGGCGAAATTCCCAATGCAGGCACACTGCAGTTTGATTTTCACAAGACGCGTCTACAGAAATGAGCCCTTCGATAAACTCCTTGCCAGGGGTTTACGAAATGCAACCTATACACATCCTGCTCCGGCTTCTGCTCTCTGAGCAATAACAACGCGAATGACTCGACTCCACTATCGCAAATTCTTTCCAGGCTGCACCAGTTCACTCCCCTTTTTTGCTCTTTTAGAAAATAATGCCATTCACGTTAATGCACCTTGCAGCTACGAAGAAAAGCATAGCCCATCTAATGCCTTATAACGTCCATTGCACGCTGTGTCCTCCGTCAGACGAAGATGGAGGAGGAACCGCTGTTATTGAAGGCCTAGCGTTTATTTGTCATGCAATAGGCCCTACTGTGCCCATTACAAACTTATTTCGTGTATAGGCTGCTTTTTATTATTTATTTATCAATACAACCTCGCACTTTTGTTGACATTGGTGCAGTCCTACATGATTTTACCTCAGAAAATTTGTTTATGAATTATGTAACTCACACAGGCCGTTTTAGGTCCTGTTGTATAGGGTACCTTACTGCGTACATTAATTTTTAGCATACAGGCTATTATTTTACGTCCTCTTTCAAATGATAGTAGCCAAATAATAATATTGCCGTTCACTGTTTATACCTTATCAAACATTGGCAGATAATGTGATGAAATATAATTGAAATGTATTTTTGTATCATAATAATATGATAATTAATCTATACACCTTTGGCAAAGAAAAACATATTTCTGTACCGCGTTCAATATAAATATCCCAGCGAACCGTTTAAAATGTGTTAAAATAAGCGAATGGTTGCTGGTTAAATGTCGGGAAACATTAAAGGAATTTTAAAGAGCTTACTTTCCCTGAGAAAAAAAATTCCATTGTTGCTGTTGAAACAATGGGATCTGCGGGCAACTGCAGTGGTTCAGAAATGAATGGAGGAGCCGCAGGATGTATGCGGGTCAGTGCCCTGGGTCTGCATCCCATAGCCCCTTTCCCAGAGCACCACAAGAAACCTACGCGAGGTCGAGGCTCCGCGAGGTCACAGGGCATCCCCCATTGTCCCATACTTCAAAACAGATAAACATTTATTAATCAGGACTGACCAGAGGCCCTGTCCCACAGAGAAAACAAAAACCGTAGAGGGAATGGGAAAGGAAGAAAGGGGGGAAACCTAGGAGACCCATCCAGATGCAACAGCCACCATTAGGCCACAAGTGCAACTTGCAAAAGTTGGAAATTAAACGTATTAAAATTTAGACATAGTCCAACTAAGGATTCATTTTTTTGGAGGGATGTAAACTATACAGCTTCAGGTAAGAGCCATTTTCAACCATCGCCTACCAATAAACACAAACATCGTTTCACAGTATAATTTTGCATCTGGTGTATAGTGGCATCGGGCTTTCGATTGTTGTGCAATGCGAGCAATACCACATGCACGCTGTGTCCATTGAACGTGTGTAATTTACTGGGTGAAGCAAATTTAACGAATTTAGGGATCAGCTACCTTATAATGTAATCAATTATAGAAGGATTTGAACGACAGCAACGTTATTTTATCATTCATAGCTGGCTTGGATTAAATTTAATCCACAATTAATGTAAACAGAATAGCCACTATTTAACCACTCAAAACAGATCATGGCTGACAGCGATGAATATATAAGTCCTTATATGAAAGCAAGACGACGTTGTTGTTTATATGACAAGACGTAGAGAAGCTGCTGCAAAATGACAACCAACATGTTCATGTACACAACACAGAAGATCCTGAAAGAGACCACGTTATACAATAGTCCAAATGCTTGCTAACGGCAGTCATGTGGGTAGTGTGACTTTGTATGAAGTGGTTTAAGCGTGCGTCTGACATACTAGATATGGATTTTTATTCAACAGCGATGAACAATGAACACTATTATATATACCACGTAAGATGGTCGAGGAAGGGCAGTTTTTCATGGTCATTAGGTTGTGTACCTTGTGCTGTCAGTAGTTCATAACATTTACCTCCAAACGAAATTACAACAGTTTAACATCTGGCTACGTAGATATCAACTTTTTGAACCTTTAAGATGAAATTAATGAGATTGTTACAGTTTTTGTTAGGAATACAATTGTCAGCGTACAAACTCAGGTAAAACCTGAGAAAAAAAAGGATGTTTGTACGAATTTTACCACATTATGTGAATTATTAGACAGGAGCGTTTATATATAATCGTAATTAACAGTATATGGGTAAAAAAAATCTTATCACCGTAGAGGTTTCGTAAGAAAAGATAAACACCAACAAAGAAACGCATCTGAATGGCTATTACATATAAAGGTGAAATATGATAATGAGAAGTCTAAAAAATTGAAATGGTTTTGTGTGACGTGAAATATTAGCATATTAATATGACCTCTGTGGCAACCGAGTGTCAATATGAACACTATGTGTATCTATGAAATTGAATTTGTTTGCTTATTATGTGGAAATTTAGCATTGATATTTGGAGGTACTAAGCTGAAGCAGAAAAACATTTCATTCACACGTTTTGGTTTTATTCCGTTTCAGAATAAAATCTATACCTCAGAAAACTAACAACAGAGCATTGGATTAGTTATTATTAAATGTTAAATGCTCTGCCAAACTGCAATCCGTTCCTGGGTCTTACAACGAAATGGGCTCTGCGTTAACGTATTAAGCAGGTCTTCAGAACGTTAGTGCTTACCATTGACATCATCTTTCATCAAGAGCAGGGCCATTGTCTCTGCGTTGTCACGTGATCCAACAGCTCTGTGTGTAGATGCAACCAATCAAAAATCAATTACTCATTTTGTCAATCGACTACTGTGGTAAATATGTAAAGATGGTAAACCGGTTATTATGGATAATAATTTATCAATCACAATGTTTTGGATCCACATAACACATAGACATAACAAAATACATCTCTATAAACTATTAATATACAGAATTAATTTGCACAGATTAAAAAACCTACCACTTTTGAATATTGTCTACAGGGGAACCAGTTTGAGTGTTCATGAATGTTAATGGAAGCTTTCCTTACAAATGAATGAACTCTGCATAACTTACCTATTTTTTATAAACAGCTATGTGTGTGTGTGTGTGTGTGTGTGTGTGTGTGTGTGTGTGTGTATATATATATATATATAATTTAGGGAAGCACTGTCTCGGTACTAAATTTAACATATGGGATATTTTTATAATAACAGATATGGATCTGTTTGTTAGTACAGAGTCACAACCATTTTTAACCAAAATGAGACCTAATTGTCCATTGCTCGTGATAGTCTCTCATCTTAAAGAGCTGCTGTCATTAAATATCAGCACTCAGTTCTGCTAGCACCAGTGAAGGTGTTCTGGCAATAGGTCAGGTCATGAATACATCTTAAAATGGCTGCCAGAACCAGCAGTATTTGTGTGATCTTAGCCCTGTAAAAAGAGTTAAGCGGACATATTCAAAATATTGCTCTTAGATTCCAAATCTTTGGGGGAACTTGAAAGGTCTTGATATGTCTTGGCTACACTGCACCTGTGCATTGAAGCCATTCCTCAACAGAATGTCTAGTTTTGCTGCACATTTTAGCCTTCCTTCCTTTCTCTTTTCCTGAGGTCTCCAGGTCAGTACTTGGCTAGAGGTAGATGGTTCAGATGCATGTGGCAGATTCTCAGTTCTGTCCTACTAATTTTGTTCCTCAGTGGGAGCGTGTTTCTTCTCCTGTTGATGTGTAGGCCTTTTCATTTGCTTAATGTTGTGTTTTTTCCAGGATTTCCTACACAGAAACTGATCAAGCAGAGCTGAGCTCATGTTTAAAATTTTTGCTGTTATGTCTCCATTGGCGAGACTGTTTCTCAATCACACGGCACATGTACCTGAAATGCTGCACATGCTCTGGGTTGTCATCCCCAAGAACGACTGGATTATTTGGTCTTGAATTGATCAATAGTGTTTTTTTATTAGATAGTTTCATCTTCATGGGATTACGTGTTCATGTCCAATTTCCATTTTTTTCTGCATCTAGTAGCGCCTGTATGAAAGGAGAACACAGACTTCTGTGAGGTTTAGTTTACTGTCTGGCCCATGTTCACTTAATTCCGTTTCAATACAGTCTAGCACAAGGAGAAAACACAAATGCTGTAGCCAGACAAACCCTGACTCATGTTCCTTACTTGATGAAACCGGGTAAACTCTGTAGTAATGCCTTTGTACAAGCCTGCATTTGTGTTTTCTTTTCTGTTCCAGAACACAGTGTGCAAACTATTAAGAACAGTGGTGTGAAGCAAAATTTTTGTGCAATCAAACACGTCATAATTGTGTGAATAAATTTCGACCTTGATTTAAATTAAGTAGAATTTCTATACTTACAGATGAAAATCACCTTTGTAACTTCAGAGACTTGTATATTTGAAATCTGTATATTTGTTTCCAAGAATGTTTTAATCCATTAGTGTGGAAAACATGTCTTCTCAAAGGTTCTTTTTGTGAGACCCTGTACATTAGAGGGATGCAATAATTTAGAAACATAATTAGAAATTAGCAGTGACAGCAGTGCCATTTTGATTACCTACTGTACAAACATTCATACTTTGACCTCATTTTATTGTTAGTCTTGGTTTTCAGTTCCATAATTCATCCATGTTTTAAAGTTCTTTGTCACTCAACTACCACCAAACCTATATTACAGAATTTAACAGTCACTCAAAAACTGTCAATGTGTTTTTTTTTACCACTATGGCTTAAAGAGGATTAAGAAAGGGTGAACCTCCTCTTGGTGCACCAGTCTTTTACATTAGCCAAGCTTGATCCTATCATTACTGTGAAAAGAATAAGGCTTACAGTCCTGGATGATAATGCCCCTCACTTTTATCCATTAAAGAGCTTTTCCATTCATGCCCTGTTCTTTCAGAATTGTGGGAATAGAGAGAGTGGGCCTGTGTGTGGGATGACTTCTCTGTCATCGCCGGGGGTCAAATGTACATGTAGGACACCTGGTACACCAGTTTCTCTCATACTGTGATGTTAAATGTCAGCAGAGCCAGGGAAGAAGGGGCAAATTGTGAGGTTTTTACTGGGACTGTTTCAACAAGACCTGACAAGGACATGTAATGTATGGAGCCATTAACTAAAGAAAGTCACAGCAGTGTCCATTTCAATGTGTGTAAGAGACATTTTAATCCTTTCTTGTGTTAAGGAGGACTTTTCTCCCCCCTGAACTACTTCACCCTTGATCATGTGTCAAATGTACAGCACCTCTCTGCAATTGAAATGTGTCAATCTTTATTTTTGAAGATTCTTGAGGTGGACATTTGTTACTCCTGCTGAAATACAACACAGAACATCACATTTTTCCAGCCTTCTGGCCAAAATTATGTGTTCTACCACTCAGCTATATTAACTGAATATTATATTATATATTAGTTAAATTAAATAAATTGTGCAATACAAGACACCACATTTCCTTATTCCATCCAAGTGTCTTGACTTTACTGAATGACTTTACCAAGTCTCCAACACACTTCAGCTTGAAATAAATGACAAAACAGCTAAAAGAATGTTTAGGCTAAATTCTGTTTGATTACCAACACACCACAGATTACAGATTTTGTGACATTTATATATTTGGAACAAACAGAACTCTAACAAAAAAGGTTTTTGCCACGTTTACAATTTATTAGGCTGATCTAACAGAGGTGACTTACAGTTGGCAAAAAAGTAAGGAAAATGTGCAGAGGTTGATGCAACACCATTTCCATTTGAGTTTAATCTGTAGAGTCCTTGCTGAACAATACCCAACATGAGTATTCATTCAATGACATGGGCCATTCCACATTTGTCAGAAGTGTCTTTCCGGAGCTGGAGATCCAGGTGTTTTTATGTACACATTTACTGTAATATGTGAGTGTTCTCAGACCTCAACACAGATATCTGAACAGATATATATATATATATATATATATATATATATATATATCTGTTCAGAATGATGCATTCTGAACAGATATAACTTTATTGAGTACTGCTTCATAATAGACTGGAAACAATGGAAATCCAACCTCAGTCTTCAATATCATTAGATAATGCTGCCAGTCAAAATGAACCTATACAGTCGTAAAGACCAAAATGATCATGCAAGTTATTGTATTTTGCTTGTAAGCAGATTTCTCTGACAAACCAGAATATTATATGTGGAGATCAGCCGATGTGTTTACTTTCTTTATTTCCACCAGTGGCAGTATTGCCATCTGTCATTTGCGCTCAGATAGATTAAGCTGAGCACCAAAGAGAAGGAGGCATTGGTTAGCCATGCAGGTGAAAATAAATGGCCATTTTGAGAGGTGCAAACAGGGAAGCAGAATAGATCTTCACAATGGCACTGACAATGATCGTGTGCCTTTTATTTAGTTCTTTGTTAGTTCCCTGTGTGTGCCTTGACATTACAACAGTATTGTACAGTGGAGGTAGTCCTCCCTGCAGGCATCCTTCAAGCATATTCCTATACAGAGCTTGATTTTGAACACACGTTTGACTGTCCACCTTGATACTTGACATATCAGTATTGTTTTACAATTAAAGCATTGTTTTATGTATTTTTTTAAATGCTGTTGGAATCTTGCAAGATGTTAATGTTATCAAAGGAAATGTTGACACTGGAATGCTATAAATGGTTTTAAGTTGTACACATTCTGCCTGCATCAAATACATCAAAATTTCCAAACCTTGCACCCTTGTACACAGCAGGAAAAGATTAAGAATGACATTTTGCAACTATTGCAATATTTTTCTCAGGGTTTGATGGTGTAGGTTTTGCTAAATGGGTAAATTTATTTGAACCATTTCAGTTAAGATGTCAATTTTGGCTTTTATTTAGCACCTCAGTAACCCTGACAGTTAAATCATGAAGTCACAGTTCATTTTGACGGCTGTGAAAATTTACATGTGGATTGTTATCCTCCTTTTTGAATCACAAAAAAGTCTATTCACCCAAGAAAATGCCTTATTTAAAGAAAATAGGGTTGGGTCAATGGATTCAGTGTAAAATAGTTTCTTTCATGTATGCATTTTACAGTTAAAATGAATCTCGAATAATTTCATGTATTACAGTATTTGGATGTGAGTATGGTAAGCTTACATCAGATATGTCTGGAACAAGGCCACACAACATTAGAATATACCTGGTCCAATATTTTCTGGAATGGGCACTCCCATTTTTATACTAAAATCTAATAGACACAAAGCAGAAGTTTTAGAAGTACTTCTATATCAGTTTATCTCAAAGTGTTGTGGTGTATCATTCTAACAAAATTACGTACAGTAACAAACTAAAACTAAAAAGAAATAAAATGCAAAAACATCAGAATTGAAACAATAGCAGGTATTCATGTCATGAATGTTGTGATCATGTTTTCCATTTTTTTCTATTGTCCTAGAATCTAATCACTACAATCATTTACAACAAATGAAAAAAGTCATATGATGTTATTTGGTGGACATAATAAATAGCATTCAAATAATACTATAAGTAGTCCATTAATCCATCCATTAATCTAGACCTTTGTTTCTGGTCAGTCCCAGCTAAGAAACGTGAAAATTCTTCATTTTACATTTGGTCAACTTTCTGTGTTGTATTGCTATACAATGTATATAATATATGTGTATATATAAATATATTTTAATGTGTTGTAAAATAGAGAGCATTCAATCTACTACAATGTTTATTCCATAAATTTTAGTAAGGGATGCAAGTATTGCATTATTTCCGTGTTAGGCATAATAGTGGTTAGACTGAATGTTCACCGTCATATCAAATATTGCTCATCTGCATGGCACAAATTATATCATGCTCAGACTGGATTCACAGACACATATCAAGCCAGTAATGTTTGTTTTTAACTATTTCATTTATGAGATATCTCTCAATCCATCGGGACTGTCTGACCCATTTTAAACAGTTATTTTTTTTACTTTTAGATGGAAAAATGCAGACGGACGGTAATAGCTAGTCTCCCGCCTGGATGGAACTAGTTTAACCCTACCACAAACAGAACCATAATGTTTGCCTTGTAATGTCTGAGTCATTTCATTAAGAGTTTGTCTTTAAAGACATTTACAATCAGATTCCCTTTTCACAGCCCCTGCAGTTATAGGAGATGAGAAACAGTCACTGTGTAATAACTCTATCCCTTATGGATATATTTTAAACCATAGCTTGCAATTTTGTGTAAAGTAGTAGTGTGTCTTTGTCAGTCTTGACAGAAGCAAATATGGACAATTATGATAAAGATTTTCATGATAAATCCAAAAAGAGCACAGCAAATGGTAAGTCATCACAGTCCGCTGTGGGTCTTGCTTACTTGCCTGACAGAATGTCAACAATGTTAAAATTGCCAACTACAACTTAAATCCATCCTTGTTTAAGTTTTAGATATACTATTAGATCTACTATTAATATACTATTAGATCTGTTTTTTCAAACCTTGTAATATTGGCACAACTATAATTTGTTGGCTTTTAATTCTTTTTCTACAAAAAGATTACAGACTTCATCAAGTTTGGAATATTCTTGTTGGCTACGGAATCATTTTTTAAATTAAACCCATCTTTATTTGGTGCCAAAGGCAAATGTGCTGCTTAGGCAGAACTGTCATACACATCTAAACTGAGCCAGATAGCTGGCTGCTGCAGATACTACTGTCAATGTACAACATTGGAGGGCCACAGCAAGGTAGTAGCACTGAACACTGTGCTGTGATTTCAACAATATTTCACAGTAGCTATCTGGCAGCTACTCAAAATATCTTGCTGATTTTATTATCTGTTCAAAAAACCAAGGCTTCCGTAAAGGCAATACACACAAAGGTGCATGGAGGTGACCCACATCTGAAGAAAGTGAAATGAAATGGGCAATTAGATAAAATACTGCTGGTGTCATTGCTTGGGGTGCATACAATGGGACCATTGAATTCTGCTGACAAAACATGACAAATTTGAAAGTGCGGATATTTCAAAATGATGTCATTTGATACATATGACACTTCACCTGTGCACATGCTATATTTGTCTCTGATGAAATCATTTAAATTCAGGCTTTCCTGTACTGTCTGCCTCCCTTCGTCAAACCACTGACGTTAAATATTTCAAATGTAAGGAAAAATGTGTGAATTCTCATCAATCCCTCCTTCCTCTGCGAAGGTTGATACCTTCTGTGTGAATCATGTGAAATGTAACTGTATATTTTATATCATGACCTTGTGATTGACATATGACTATCAAGCAGTAGGACCCTAACACAAGAGACACTTGGAGACTTGCTTAGGAACAAAGAGATTTGAAAAAGAAAGAAGACTAATTAAAACAGGGGAGGGGGATCTATTTATAATGATAAAACATTATAAAGAAATTTGAAATATCTGATTTAGCCAACTCTGTAGTTTGCACATATACAATAATCATCTTAAACTGCAGATTCCAGTTGCATGACATTAATACCATGTGTATTTAAACTGGCTGTATTTAAAGTGTTGCCAACAATCATGTAGACTGCATCGAGTCAGTCAATATAATTAAACATGTGTGTATACAACTCATAAAATGAAGTTCAAATCAAATCCATTGTCTGAAGAAGAAAAAAAAAACTCAAATAAAATATGCTTATTTTAAACAGCAATATGAATCTGAACCTCATTTCAGCTGATACAAAGCAGCACAGGGTGGCAGCTTCACCATTAACTAATGTGAGAATGTATACCTTCAAGATGGTGAATGTATTCTAAAATTCTCCAGGCTCTTGAATGCTATAAAACGTTGCACAAACTGTATAACATTTATTCAATATTACATTTGCATCCCATTCCATAAAAATACATCCATTGTAAATGTGGCTCTCTACTACACAAAGCAGCAGTATTTTAACTAGCTATTTCAAACAACAAGAACAGGTCAAATAGTACCTAACATTCAAGATAGTGTAAGCATTTTGAAAACCCATTACATGTCAGTGTCTGCATGTCTGTCAAATAATCTTCAGCATTTATTGTTTTCTCCAATTACATTTTTTTTCCAATGCATTTATATTCCTGGACTCATGGACTAATATCAGAAATAAAAGTAAATATATTAAGTTCTCTGATTGTACAAAAAATAATGTCCACTGTACAGATTTTTTGGCCTTGTCCTAATCTGATTTTCTGTTGTCGTAACAGAGACAGTGAAAGCCAACTGCAGAAACAAAGGCATGGCTGCCAGTCTAGACAAAATGTTAACACTGAGATGCCCTAACATGCTTGTTCCAATCCAATCCATAGACTGGATATATGGAACAAATTGGTTTTGTATTTCAACTTGTTCAGTGAAGATGAATGTATTGCATGTATTCACATTTGATGTAGAATTGTATTCTTTGCCTCTACTGCGCAAAGCATTATAGGGATGTATTTAGAAAATGGACTCAAAATGGACCAGCATTTAGGACACGCAATGGCTATGCAGGTCTGTCTGCTTCACACCATGGAAATCATATCATTGAAAGCCCATCCAAACCAAAATGCTCACGAGCATGCTTGCTGAGCGTGGTCGCTGGCCTATTTCTGACAGTGACCAAAGCCTGCTGGGTGTAAATGCATCTGCATCATCACAGCTGGCTATCAGGAACCTATTACAATAGCACAGATCCTTTACATATACATTTGTTATGTATTATTGCAAATAAAACATGGGATTGGCATCATTGTGCTTTTTATCTGCTTAATTCATTAAATGACATGGCAAGTTTTCTCTGTCACCCTTTTTCACTTTCATTTCCAGTGAGAAGCGTTTACATCTGTCTAAATTTAAGCCTGTTTATTTCATATGGTGGCTTGAAAGCAGGACAGGGCTACTGATGGTTTTCATCACAGGAAGCATCATAGAAAAGCACAGATCTTCAATGCCTAGATTCAGAAATTTACTGCTTGTAAAGGTGTATATCGTGGAATACATTGCAAGGTAGCTGTTAGCATGCATGGAAGCTTATTCTTGGTGATGCACGATGTAGATATTTGAGAAAAAAAGGTTAGTGTAAATTCAATGTGCAGGAAACAAAATTGCAGAGGACATGCCATGTTAAAACAACACACATTTTTGTTCCTTGTCTGTCAGTGGTGTTTTAATATATGTATGGAAATATGTTATTCATTCTCCACCATCCATGAAGTGAAACAAATATTTTTTTTCAGACACAGCAGACAATCTGCGTGGTGGAGACGAACAGCGATATTGCATGGAAACGTCTGGGCTCATCCGTAGGTACAAAAATGGCAATGAAATGGAAAGTGAGACTCTGAGCAAGACTGAGCTGGTATAGTGGCAGGCATGGCTGAGAGGAAAGGAGCATTAAGTGTGACAAAGTCACCGATAGGAATGTGATGGATTCCAGAATTCCCCAGTCCGATCTAAATCCAGGCTAAAGCTTGGGACTGCAGTGTGGATGGTCACTCTTATTTACATAGATCCTATAACTCAGCAAATTGCGTTATAGAGGACCTTAGCTTCCACTCCTTGGTTTTCTCACAGTTTAAGATGACTGTCTCTCAGTAATGAACAAAACATTACCTTATTATGGAAGCTTCATGCATCGATTAGAAAAGCAACCTCTCTGAACAAGTTTTTTTTTTTTAATAAATAAAATAAAATAAATAAATAAATGATTGGCCATTTTGAATGTGAGATAAGTGTTCAAAGACAATTCATATATGTATTTAAGTTAAGATATTAATTGAAATTAAATTAGATTATTGGTTCTTTATCGATGCAACGTTTACAGAAATCCAAGAAATCGTTGACTTTGCAGGGAATTGCAGCACGTCCATTTGAAATGCAATGCAGGAAGATTAGCAGCCATGCTGGGTGGCCCTCTTTAGTGCTGCGACAAAAAATAAATTGCCTGATCAATCCGGAATTAAATGCTGATAACGCAAACATTCTTCGGGTCACACTGTTATTTTGGTTTTTAAAAGCAAAACTGAAGGCCCTGGTGAAAACATCACAAAAGGAGAGCCGGCTTTGGCCCTCATTAGGAGCATATTAGGAATTAATACAATACACATCAAAACTAACCACAGAGAACCATCTGAGTGCTGGTATATGCGATCATGGATGTCATCCATTGAATGCTTGTAGTCAAGCTGTTGTGCATCACAGTTTGGGTGATGAAGTCAAAGCTGCAGCAACATACATTGTACATCACATACTAATAGTCAAACTCATCGGTACCACCAGCTGTCTCTTTTGCTGGACGAGAAAAAAAAAATCAAACGCAGTAAATTTGAAATTCAAGAGGACACAGGCAGTCAGATGATGTTAATTTTCCAAACACCCCCCCCCCCCCCCCCCCAACACAGTGATTCAGATTGGAAAAGAAAATATAGGTCAGCTGTTAACACGTGTTTTTTTTTTTTCTAGAGCTATCCTGTTTTGCTCAGTTCATATTTCATTTTCACTGGGATATCGAATTGTAGTTTTGGAGTCAAATGCATATATATATTCTTCAATTTACTTGAAGTTAATTTTTAATATTAAAGTATCTCAGTAAGCTTGCAGTGCTGAAGCAGCTTTCACTGTCTGTAGACTACCACATGAGGTTGCTTTTTATTTTGTTGTTTTGAATATGTACTGTTTGGCTAGTACTAGCTTGGAGGAGAAATTGTTTTTCATAATAGTAAATCAACTTGAAATCTTGAAATTTCCAATATTTTAACATATAATCCATCCTCATGCACTTCACTTGTCTTCATGTACACCCCCAAAATATTGCTCATTGCTTGCATCTTTTATCACATTCATCACATTATATATGTGGTTTGAAACTGATTGAAATTGAAAAAAGGTGCAAAATTGATAGCTTGGGGTACAGTATACTTTGAGTGACTGTGGATTTTGAGAACATTCAGCAGTAGTGAGACTGTAGAGCCTGTATATATGGAGAGAATTTCCTTCAGTGTCCACACAGGAATCAAATTTCAGATATTAAATTTTAGTTTGTTAAGACCGGCAAGTAGGTATGAACACCCAACCCCTACCAAGACTACCATGTATCAACTCTGTGCAAAGAGCACCAGTAAGCAAACCATATGCAAAAATATTCAATTCAATGAGTAATTCTAATTTCAATAGTGATTTTGAGTAATAATGACTCACGTTAATTAAAGTGGAAACTAATGGACAGAGCAATATGCACTTGCAAAGCAGTGTAAAGGATCAGCTGTAAATAAAAGTCTGATGCAGTGATGGATTGGTGAAAATAATGACAAAAAGTGTCTCTGTTGTGCTGTAGTTTCAGACAAGCCATAATTCACACAACTGCCTTTATTTGTATTGTATGTTTCAATGCAGTACATATGTATGATAGTATTTAATACTGTTACCTTAGAAATTTTCATTTTTTTAAATACATGTGTCACATGGGTGATCCCAAACTAGATTCAGCAGGTTCACCTCATGAATTAACTCTGAGAATATATGCTGCCAACTAAATATTTGCCAGCATATGCCTTAGACATGCACGTGGTACAAAGGAGTATGCTGAGGATGCAGTTATTATTTTATTTAGTTTTGTATGGCAAAAAACACCACTCAGTGTGTAAATGTGCATCATTTAAGGGTCTCTCTTTTATCCCCATCAGACCTTTACTATTGTAAGGTGCATTGTGTATCTGCTTAATGCAATAACAATAATAATAATAATAATAATAATAATAATAATAATAATAGTGACAGCACAAGTCATTTGAACAATTATTGCTCCGTCACTTTGTTTTTAATACTCCAGCTTCTGTAAAAATTGTGCACTAAATGTAATAAAAGAGAAGTATTATTTTATCAAACCAGTATCAATACATTACTTTGCTTGAATTGATATAGTTTTGTGAAAACAGGGAAAAAAAAATTACCTTCTATGAAATAAATAAGTCATTCAGACAATGGTGGTAATTTTCATTTTAATCTTTTCCTTTTTTCCTTCATACCATGTTAAATTTGTTTAGATACCAGGGTTTGACATCAGTGGTGGGCGACCTTTCTGTAGATGCTGTTAAAAGATAAAAAAGAAAATTCCAGGTGTACAATGGTTTTACCTTGTGCTTTGCTTTCATTATGTATATGTGTATGGCTGGAAAATAAATGAGTGATTTATGGAATTCATTATTCTGCTTCATTTGCTTTTTTATATATATTTTTGATTTGTTTAATTGATATACTGTAAGACAAATTATATATGTGAAACTTTTATTGTGCATACTTCCAAAACAACAGAAAGCACTAATCATGTTGAAAATAAGTCAGAAAGTTGACAGTTATTCACTTTCACTCTATATATGGAGGATTTAGCAATTTTTCCAATACAGATTTGTTACAGTCATGTCATGAATCACGATCGCTAAATATTTTCAGCTGTATTAGTTAGACAGCAATTGCCAGAAATTAGGTGCAATAGATCATTCTTTTTCTTTTGTATTTGGTTTGATAATATCCATCTTGTCAAATATGTCCATATTTTAATATTTCTTTGCAGAAAGTTATATGTGGCTACAGGCAAATTATTATAAACAGAAGACAACTGAGTAACTCCTCACTACTCTTTGCAGATACTGACTAAAAAAGTGTAAATGCATTTTCTGTACAATACTGCAGCTGTGTAAGTTCCCTGTACAACATTATTGGACATTCCTTTATACGTACAGGAGAAGCCTGAAATAGTTTGAATGTGAATATAAACGCTTGCAGTAACTTGTTGACAAATAAATAGAATGACATGGATGTGTAATGCAGTACTGTACTGTATCATTCATTTAAATGAATAGTGGGAGGTAGGGAGGCCTTTCCATCCCCTGGTTTGCTTTGATTCCTTTTCCTTAACTTAATAAAGAAGACAAAGTCATATATTTCTGTTTATTCTTACATAGCATTACCTGATCTGTGGTATCTGAACATTACAAAAATATAACGTATGAATAAGAAAAAAAAATACTCGTAAGGAAGTGCAATGGAGATTTGACTGAATGCCACCCCCAGTCTCCATTCCCAAGAAGTTTGTAGCACTGCCTGGAAGAATTACCATTAAAACTCATGCTCTGCACTCTGACGGAATATTCTCAATGCAGTCAATAAAAATCAAACATATCTTTTACAGTGCTTATTATTTGTAATTTTGGGTTAACAGCTACAGTAGACTGGCCTATTTCCCTACCTCCGCGTAAGTGCTGGAATGAGGAGAATATGTGCCTGGAGTTAATGCTGATTGCAGCAGCTGCTTACACGTGAATCTCCATGGCAACAATAATGGTTGCTAGGCAACCATGTTCTTTTAGGGACACTGAAAGTGCCCAAAGGCTTACTAAAAATATATAAGAGTATAATACCCCATCGATGGCTCCACTTCTCTCGCGTTATGCACACACAAACAATGGAAATTGCTGAATACCTACCCATATATTCAAGGCTCAATGCACTCACTCAATGCAACCCAACAGCAGAGATGTTTTCTAACGTCGAAATGTTGCAGTCTCTATAAAACATAAACAGCTTTGGGTTGCACTTGGACCACCAAAAAAAAAAAAACCCTCTTTGTTGTGAATCTCAGGATGCAAGACAGTGGCTCTTGCCCTCCCGTGGGGGTTAGAGGTTATCTCAGAGTCATCAGTCCACTATTGATTGATTGGCACCCTTGCACGGCGGGGCATATTTACGCCATCTTGCCGCTCCGGGCAGCGCACGGCATCTCCGGCAGACCCAGGTGGCACGCGCACTCACTGTAGAACAAAGCATTCCATCAGCAAATGTGACATCATCGCAGTCAGCTCAGCTGTTTCTCCATGCATTCTATAAATAGCGTGAACAAAAGTGGGGACTGTTTATGCAGAGAATATTTAACTCTCTTGACCCCATACCTAGAAAGATATTGCTTTTCGTTCAAGTAAAAATGTCCTGCTGGGAGGTTATATCAAGCTCGCTATCTGGGTGCTTTATTGATTTGTGCAGGGTTATGTGTGTATGTGGTACATGTATGTGTGTAATATACTACAAATGTGATTTATCAAAAACAAAATGGATTATTTTTATGCACATATATTTTAGCATGTACAGTAAACATCCATAAAGGGAAACATTTTAAAGCATTTCAAGCATTCATACAAAATTATAATTATATTTTCTGTTTGATGACCAGATGAAAATTATACTCAACAAATACATTTATTTCACGCTGTCTTGGTTGTTAATTGTGATTGAGATCATACAAATAGAGTTTAGGTTATATTACCCATCACAGCTAATTTGGTTAAAAAGAGCACGTGCCCTCTAAACTGGTCAGGAACCATGAAACACATGGTCTCATGAATACTACAGAGGAAGAAAAGGGAACAGTTGAATTTCAAGATGATGGCTATTTACCCAGAAAGCCCTGCGAGATTCTTATTAAAGAGGCACACCTGCTTACTGGCTGATAACACTCTCTAGTCACACACAGGAGTAATTGTCAGGCCTTTTGCTATTGAGCCACATTCAGTGCAAAATTGCTATTGGTCTTAAGAAACAGGCTTATTATGGTCAGGGGCACAACCTTTTTTTTATTGTTTTGGGAATGGGAAGCAGTTGCACGGCAGACAGTGAGGAGCAGTGCAGGATGTTGGTGGAGGAGGTTTAATGGAAGCGCAGCTGAAATGCAGCAGACTTGGCCGGGCCGCGGCTGCTGGCGCCCGGCCAGGGCCGCCGTGTGCCCCGCGTATCCGCGCACCGCCGTTGCCCGGGCTGGCAAATGCTCCGCATGCGGAAAGAGGGTCGGCGTGTCACTGGACGGGCGCCAGGACGTGTGTGGGACGGATGCCACGGCCGGGCTCCACAGGCTGGCAGCGGCGAGGAGCATAAAGGCATTTCGGCTCTGTGAATGTCCCTTTGTCTCAGCGCACTGTGCCAGGCAGCTTCTAATGAGACGTTTCATTGTCGCGGGGCCCTCAACATCAAGTGGGCTGGTGGACTCATTAACCTGACTACAGCAAATAAAAAAAAAAAAAAGTCAGCCACAAGAGACTCCCATGATAGCATACTTAAAGCAGTTATACCCTCTTGTAGGGTTGGTGGCTTTAATGTTGTGTGTATGACACATCCTGCAGTCGTAATGTCCTGTGTGTGACAATCCTGCAGTCATTGAGGTGTCCTAGCGATGCACCAGAGTGCAGTATGTCCTCCTGTGAACAGGGTAGCCCCAAATTTTTAAATCAATTTAAGGTTTCACCGTTCCTTCTAGTAATTTAGTAAATGGTAATATTTCTGGCAGCTAATGCCTCTTGAATTTGCAATAACAAATACAATATCTTCATTTTGGTTTCTGCTCCATGAAAGGTAGGAGGTGAAATGGGGTATCTTAAACCAGGCAAACAACAACAAATGTGTGGCTTCAGCTATAATGCACTAATAACTTCACCTACTTTGCAAAAAATCTGCATATTTTGGCTCAGAGGTGCACAGCAGCATTGGTGTGTGGCATTATTTACATTTAAGCTCCTACATTACAGCACAAGAAACTAAACAAAGTAGCTAGCAATATTTGCAGTGCCATGCTATGCTATACTTGCAGGGGCAACATTATGGCTTTTGTTACTGGCAAAAATAAATTAAAATGTGAGGGTCACTGTGCGTTCCTCTGAAAGACAAGCATAGCTTTTGAAACACGTGTTCAAATGACGTGCAGGACAGGTTATTCTGCACATGTGAAGAAAATGAGTCAAAATTACTAATTTGTCATTACTGATACAGCTTAGGTTTTAGATTTTTTTTCAAGGGGTCTCAGGTATTATGGTGGTAATTCTGAAAATAATTTGCACTATATAATGCTGAAAATCAGTAACCTGGGAAGATCAACCTGTATTCAACATCAGCAAACATTGTCCCAGGAACTCACACGCGTTGTACAGTTTTTCCGCTGTACTCTCCTTAGATCTCTCAACACACATGCTTTCCCCCCTCTCCTGGTGACGATGCTAGTGATGTTGATGGGAAGACTGCAGTCAGTGTAGAGGGAAATGTAACTCACCAGCTGCCATTTTCAGCAGCAGAATAATAAATCTCTCTGTCAGTCACTGCTTTTGCTAAAATTCAAAGCAGCTGGAGAAATTAAATAGTCATATTTGAATACTTTTTTGAATGTTTTTGCGATTTGAATTTATTTTTAAAAACTTGTTTTCAATCTTAAGATATCTTGATGCAGACTGTTACAGTGCAGAATCTGACCAGATGTCATCCCTGCAAGCAGTCTTGGCATAACTTCCCAAACAGTGGGGAGAGGAGGAATCACTTCTCCAGGACACCGGCAGGGTCTTTTTGTGCCATCACCTAGAGGCCACATTCCCACATTGACAACTTTGGTGCCTTTTCTGTAACTCCATGAAGGATACAACTAGGCAAGAAATCGATTCATTTCAGACCTGTTTTTTCCCCAGATTAGAATGCTGACCACCTCCCTAAAACATATTGCGATGATTATAATGGCATTTGTATCTATTACGTAAGTCTTTCAGCTTCTAAATGCATGTTCCATTTAAGAATTTACAGTAATACAAACATTTAATCCCAGATTGAAGACCCATCACTTTTTGTTGCCATCATATCTGTTATGTTTACTGCTATTTAGGCAATGCCAAATTCCTCTTCTGGTAATTGCATATTGATTATATTTATTTTCTCTGATCTCAGTTGCCGAAACAGTTCAGTGTAATTTACAAGAGGTTTGAAAGTAAGAAATTATATATTCTGAAACAAATACTAGACTATGAAACATTTTCATTAGCATTTTCATTAGATTGTTCTGCTTTTGGTTTGTTAGTTTGTGTTCATTGATATGAATGCAGATAAAAGGCCTGATAAAGTGCAAATAAATTGGCAGATATTTAATGATAATACTGAGGGCAGGCTTGAATGTAGCCTCACAGCACCTTGATATTAAAGCCATATCAAATTAAGTTTCCCACACATTCAAATCCTTTGAGCATTCTGCCAACAACAGATTTGTAATGGAGCCAGAGCTAAAGGTTTGGGGTGGTCTGTATAATTAGAAGATGCATCTATAAATAAATATAAACACAATAAGTAAACTGGATAATTAAACCTACTAACTATAATTTACAACATGTTTAAAAGGGTAGCTTCTATCATATGATAACTGTTCTGTGACGGTGGTCTTCAGTTGGTTTAAGTAAGATAACTTGCTGTACATGATCGTGACAAAGCAATTTTATTCTTAATTTCTCTGTTTTAACTGTATCTAAAACAGTCATCTCTCTCACAGGTCATCTGACCACAAATTAGCATAAATGCTCTGCTATAGTATAAAAATGATTTTCTTGTGTCACATAGTTATGCAAAATACCTTTACACTGCCCTAGTACATGGGTCACCAGGGTGCTTTGTTAACATGGAGCTGTCTCCATGCATCACTGTTATACACCTGCCTCAGCATCACTGTTGTGTACCAAATACCATTTGACATGCATCCCATAGTTATGCATGTCACACCCTGTAACATGTTTATGCCACTCGTGACTCATCAGCCAGCATATGAATGAGCACATGTCAAACTTCACTGGTTGCTTGTTTTGCTCTTGTAAACAGTTCTCATTGCATTACAAAATAATAATAATAATAAAATCTATCTATACCAGCATTTAAACTTACCGCTGAGTTTGAATGCTGTAATACTGTGCTGATAAACAAATTATTTATTATATTAGATTCAATTCATTACATCATATTCATTTATTATATAATAGACTTATATAACTTTATTATCATATTTTATGCAGTTTACCAACATTACACATATCGTATAAATTAGAGGTTTTCCAAGGGTAAAACTGGGATAAGATACGCAAGAAACATCAGACTGGAAAATGTGCCAGATGTCAAAGAATCATTGCCCTGCTGGGGAGGGTCCTCATAGGTTAAAAAGTGAGCTACCTGTCTGGAAATGTCAAGGTCATATGACTACAAATAAGGATTTGACTGCGCATTACATATGTGGCACCGTGTGTGTGTGTGTGTGTGTGTGTAGTTAACAGTAATATGATATAAAAATCAGCCTTATGCTGTTTATTATTGTTATTATTATTAATATTATTATTATAAACGGTACTAGTAGTAATATTGCTTTGTTATTTTTATTGCTATGCCAATTATCGGGGAAAATGAATGATTATTTTAATAAAATTACACATAAATTTATACACGAACACATGCAATGATACGAACGTAGCAATGGAAAGGTAAGTTTGCAATTAAATGATCATACAAGAGAAGCAGAACTGTAAAAAGAAGTGGAGCAGCATAATTAGCACGGCAGTATGCAAGAACAAAGGCTTTCAAGCAAATTAGTGCAGCGGCGCAGAACACATGGATGTAACGGAGGCTGAAGCATCGTATAAGAGGCAGGAAAAAGAGAGATGACAAGCCAAGCTACCGGAATCTGTAGCAGCCAAAGATGATGAGTGAGCGAGAGAGGGGAGAGCCGCACAGCCTAATAATGCAACGCCCTGTTTCTAAGCTGCATTTTTGGAGGCCTTGCTCCAGCGGTTGGTCACAAGTGACTGGGAGTTGAATGTTCTAAGCTGGAATGGCGGCTACCGTGTTGTCTGTCATTAGCTACTACTGTGTTTCTCAGAAGTGGGTTTTATGTGAAAAGAAGTGTGTCCACATAGGTGTACCAACAGAGAAACATATACAGTTCAGCAACCACTCGTACCATTATGGGAAGACCGGGGTGGGAGGAGGGGGCGGTATTCTTGTATTATGATTGTGAGGTTGTGAAATATGTTGAGTAAGAATTTTTTTCATTATTTGACCATTTTATAATCCTTTTTTTCACATTTCGTGGAGAGGAATGGCTGTTACGTGATACTAATTTACACAGAGACTGCTCACATTTCATTTGCAATTGTTTTTTATATTTTATTTATTTCATATCACGCATGAATCAAAATGAATATTCATGATGCATCTGTAATTGTGTATATAAGAAATCAATCACATTATTTGTCCACGGCATTCCTTTCCCCCTGGAAATTTATCAAAGATAATGAAATTAAATACATAGTCTACCTGGATATAAATTAGTGGCATAACTAAACTCTCTAAATTTGTGAATTCATTATCGGTATACAGCCTTACAGCCTTAACTCAGTATATAAAAAAGGAGACTGCTGTTTGTGTGTGATGTTGTTCATTGGCCGATTCTTCACGTTCCTTTAGCACAGTTCCATTCAGCTCCCCGTTATTCTAAAATACTGTAATATTCTATTTTCAGCAAAGCTGTAGGCTTTAAAATCTTTCATGTCGACGCTGTACACAAAGGAAAAAGATTTTATGAGCCACATCTAATGTACCCTCATGGATAGTGAATAAACTTCAGTTGCAAGGCAGTTTTTTTTTTTTTTTTTGAATGAGCATCCCTGTAAAGTGTGCTTATTTCTCCAGCCAAATCCCATGTCTGCATTGGGCTTGACGGAACAATCTGATTTCGGGCGGTTCTCAGTCAGCATACACTCTGTATCCTTTTACTTAATACTCCCATTTTGTCATTTTTCATGTCTTCCCACATGAGTTTTCATGACCAGCACTCTTCTCAGCATACCCCAAATTAATGTGAACATTGGTTTCCATTCGATTAAGTCCTAAAAAAATACTTAATCTTTCTATATTTTGAGTGAAATGTGTTTTAAGACTGAGGGAAATTAGATAATTACAGTATATGTAAATTCTCAAAGCCACCCCATTCCACCCCTCCCCCCCTTCCAAAAAAAAAAGAATATTCATGGGAACATCAAAGAGGTACAACACTTATGACACTGACAAATTGCAGATGAGGTTTTATTCATTAAGGGGGCTGCTAATGTTTATTTAAATGCAATTTTCTGTTGCATTATTGATTAGCTGCTGAAAAATGATCTTCCAGTGTGCACATGCAGTGTGCAGACTGGGTCGGAGGAGAATTTGTCTGGGGAGATCCCGCAGACTTGATTTAGGCTCATGGATGTGCTGGGTTCAGTTTATCTGGGAAGAAAAGCCTGGAGGACTTGCTTTGTCACAGATAAAAAGGACTCTGATTTGGAGCTGGAGAAATCGCAGTAACTGTTGTTGTTCAAACTGCTGGACTGAAAGCTGGAATAGAGAACTGGTCATGGTATTCACAGATCATTTTACAGTGGAGGCTTTCAAATATTTTTTTTTCTCTTTTCTCCCCTCATAAAAGGTTTTTTTAAATTGGGGAAAAAAAACTCTGACAATACATGAACACTTCCCTCATTTGCCCGTTTGTAATTTGCCCACAAACCGTTGAAAATGCCATACATGTTACAATAGTATTTACTCCAATTCTGTAGACACCACCCAGTTCTCTGTGATATTCTGATAGTCTCCCTTAAGATAAGATTTTTTTCACATATGTCATTTAAAACGCTGTGAAAAAACTCAATATTTCAAAAATGTTTCATGATAAGCAGTAAAAATACACTATATGCATGCTTCCATATTAGACATATTAGTAAAATTACATTTACATTTAGTCTGTTCTTCCTGGCAAAACTCAGGGCCCTGGGAGGTGTAAGGGAGCTTTAAGGCACAGCCATTTGTCAGCACAACACTCAACAATGAATTGCAGTTTATCGACAGGTACACACAGTGATCCAAAGGCTACAGAAAAAACTCAATAAAAGTGAGTGATAGCCTTGCTGAGATGTTAGTTCTTTCTAATTTTCTGTAATAGACTTCTGTATGCTTCAAAATTTAATTTAAGTTGACCTGGCCAGGGTTTAGGAGTCTGTTAGCCCTTTTCCAGTCGCTGTCTTTGAATGGGTGTAAGGATTTAGTGGAAAACCATTCAAGAAGCACTGACATCCAGCAGTTAATCAAATACTTTCTCAGGTGTAAATGAATGATCAAACACAAAACAAACATACAAAGAATAATGTAAAATAAACTTAAAAAAAAAAAAAAATCAGACATCACACATGACACAAATGGGTTTTATTTATCGGCTGGATTCTGTGTTTACTGTGATGTGTCATGATTTTTTCATGTGTGGTAACAACATATTTATTCAATATCAGACATACAAGTATGAGAAGAACATTAATATGACTTAATTTGACAATTTTAAAAACAAACATTTTTATTTACAAATAAATTAACACAAACAAAATAAGAGAAATGTAAGCATTTTCAGAACATTGGAAATAGTTACATTACATTCATGACATTACACATAAATAAAATTAAGATCAAGATTATTAAATGTTAAAGGATAAATATGGGCAAAATATTAGCATGGCATAGATGTTCCACACAGTAACAGTAAAACCTTTACTTACAACTGTAAACAAGGGCTCTTGCAGAAAGGTGAGATTCTGTGTTGGGACAGGTCATGCCACATTGCTCTGTGCAGTGCAGAGGGTTAGCTCAGCACGCTAATTTGTAGGCTTATCCTGTGTTACAGGTTTTTGGTCACAGCTCTGCATGCAGGCTTTCAAACTAAGAATACATAAATGAAGACTCAGCTGAATGAAAAGTCCTGAACTCAGCGAAATCTGTAGGAGGAGAGAGTAGGTGAGAGAATGATAAATTAGGAAATTTAAATTTAACTGTTGACCCAAGTCACTGTTAGGTAAAAATGCATCTATTTATACTCAACAGCATTCTTTTGGTTTCAAACCTGTCACTCCAACCATCACATTTTTTACTCTAGAGGTTTCTTTGTCTTTATCCTAGCTTGGTATTTGGGAATGAAATGTGGTATTTTTCATATTCCTTTCAAATGTAGATGTTTATTGGTTGTTGGCATTTCAAATTTGTATGCTTGAATACAGAAATGCTTGTGTTTTAAGGTTTCAGAATGAGCATATTTGTCGTGATGAACCACACTGGGACATGGATCACATGCAATAAAGAAATGGTAGTGCAGCAAATTAATAATATAATGTATAGTAAAATACACATAGGCATACTCACCTGTACCATATGTATTTATTTTTTGAGATTTTGGGATTTTTCCATAATGTTTTAAATTACTAGTACAAGAAAAAAGAGTTTTCTTCAAGTGTGTGTGTGTGTGTGTGTGTGTGTGTATGTGTGTATGTTCGCACACTGCCCCACTACTCTCACTCAGTACTGCACAGACTCCACACTGCCCCTCACTCAGTACTGCACTGACTCCACACTGCCCCTCACTCAGTACTGCACTGACTCCACTCTGCCCCTCACTCAGTACTGCACTGACTCCACTCTGCCCCTCTCTCAGTACTGCACTGACTCCACTCTGCCCCTCTCTCAGTACTGCACTGACTCCACACTGTCCCTCATCCCTCACTCAGTACTGCACTGACTCCACACTGCCCCTCACTCAGTACTGAACTGACTCCACACTGCCCCTCACTCAGTACTGAACTGACTCCACACTGCCCCTCACTCATTACTGCACTGACTCCACACTGCCCCTCACTCAGTACTGCACTGACTCCACTCTGCCCCTCTCTCAGTACTGCACTGACTCCACACTGCCCCTCACTCAGTACTGCACTGACTCCACACTGCCCCTCACTCAGTACTGCACTGACTCCACACAGGCCCTGTCAGTACACTGGGGGTTGAAAGAATGGGAACTCTGCACCTGGGCCTTTGGCATTTCCTCTGCACTCCACACTCTGCATGCAGGGCTGCACACATTTTTTTTCCAGTGCATGGAGACGAGAGGGCCATGTGGGACAGCTTACCATCTGTGTCGGTATGCTGCGCTCCTCTACTGCGCTCTTTCTCCCTCTCTCTCTCTCTCTCTCTCTCTCTCTGCAGCAAACAGCGGAAATGTCTCCGACATGTCTGCAGCCTCATCAGTCCTGGGTCAGACCTTGGTCTCATCCTTCCTGGCACTTCACACTTGTTGAGCTCCCCGTCTCCATCTGCCACACGGCTGTCCATCGCCCTGGCATACATGTCCGTCTGAAATTGCCAAAGGACACACATGTGCAAATGCACAAATAAATAAATAAATAAGAAAGGGAACAGCCAGCCAGCATGAGGCAAGTAGTATATGACATTGAGCGCAGGACAGGCAGAGGTCACACCTGTCAGGCACATAACAAAGTGATACACAACTAACAGTGGAACTGGGAGACAGCCTTGGGGATGCTTCAGCACATACATCCACATAGCTGCAGCTTTTCCTTTATAAGCACAGCAACATAAAAAAAGATAATAACTCAATATCCAAATGATTTGTATTAGTAATATAGAGTTAAAATGAATTATTATTATTATTATTATTATTATTATTATTACAAATCAGATTTCTGTGAAGATGTCAGAAGTTATCAAGTAGTGTTAATTAAGTGTTCAGTTGCCATTGTTGAAGTCAACATCTTCATTAATGATGTCATATGCGTGCATAGTCACATGTATGCAGTGTGCAAGGCTCTTTGGTATAGAACATCAGCATGTTACAATATGCTGTGGCCTCCACCTCTAAGAATCTAAGATGAAATCTCTGTATTGTGGTATGTGGGCTTCCTGTGAGAACAAGCAGTCTTGTTACAGTATGCTTCTCTGTTCCACCTGAAGATGACATCTCTCAGTGAAATAATACTTATTTCAGGTACAGGCTTCTAATAAAACTTAAAAATTCAAAAAGATAGTTACAGAAATGGACTTTTCCCAGCTGCAATGGCTTACATAAATTTAGTGCAGCATTCAGCAGAAAAAAATAATTTAGTTGCCAAAAATTTTGCCAGCTTTCCATTTGGATAAATAGATCTGCATACAAATACAAACTGCACATTGTAGTATTTTTTCCAAAAAAGAGAGCAACAGAAGAGGCAAAAAAGGCTACAAGTTAAGAATACCTTAGCAAGATGCTATTTTCATTTGTTTATTTAGCAAATGTCCTTAGCCATGGTAAATTTTACATATTTACCATGGCTTACATATTTTCCATTTATACAGTTGGATATTTATTTATCCTGGCCAAGGATACTGCAGCAGTGCCCCAGCGGGACAAGAATGCATGAGAGGCAGAGAGAGAGCAGAAAAATCAGAAAATCAGAGAGCTGCAGAGTCAGTGAAAGAGAGGGAAAGCATGGACACACGCAGACAGAGCTTTGTTTAAGGCACAATGGTTAGCTCTTTCCTAGCTTACTAGCTTACTTTCTGAGTATTAAACCCACAGCCTTTGGTTAACAGGCCCAGCTAGTAAAACCACAACAGCAGATGCTTCTCACTCCCATGTCACTATACACTTCACTGTAATGTAGTTTGGCCCTACATCCATACGTTTGCTAACGCGGGTACCTTAGGCTCTCTTTGTGTGAGTGTGCGATGTATTGCTGACAATTGCCATACTACTGTAACACTGCACTGAGAGGCAATAGCATTGCAATTTTCACCACTGCAAGAACTTTGACCTGTTTGGATAAGTGATATGACATGAACATGAAAAGATTATGTGAATGCGCTCGGTCCAGCAACGGCTATTATCTCTGAATTACTCCTCATCTACTTGATTGTGCTGCCTGAACAAGGATTCAGGGACTAATGTGGAAATTATTGGCTAAAAGAACATGATCATATATCAATCAACTATGATAATTTTTTTTTTTAAATCAACACCTTAATTGTGTTAAATAGTTAAATGAATACAAAAATGGATAGTATAACCCACAATATATTCCACACAATAATAGTTAATCGTTTGTACATTACATTAAATTGCATTAAATGCAGAATTTTTGCACCTGTTCTTAGATTATTGTATTTTAGAGTTGTTGTGTTCTCCCAGCAGTGTATAATAGTATACAACAATGTACTGTAAAATGCAAAGCTTTTAAGCAATTCTCTGTACAAGTATAATTATACCTTCACGCACAGTAGATTGTGTGCATATACTCTATGCACCAGAATACATAGCCGCATGATTGGCTACACAGTGTATGAAGAAATGCAGGGGCAGAAATATGCTTTAAGTCAGTGGAGAGCAATAATGAGTCAAGCGTATCCAGCAGACGCTGATGATCGCCTTTTATTTGCCTCCATGATTGTGGTATTGTGTCTGACAGAAATATTTAATGATGCCCTTCTCCCGTGCTATTTCCTGCATCCACGCGATTGGCTGTGTGGGTTGCATCACAGTTTGGGCCCACAGGCGGAGTCTGAGGGGGCAGGAAGCAGAAGAGCACTGAGGCAGAGACGGCTGGGGGGGATGGGGTGGGGGGGGGAGCAGCTGTTTCTCTTTTCCGTCATTATCCTGACCGCTCTCACTGAAACCCATTTGATGAAAGTCAAATAATGCACTGGCTGTGATTATGTGATGACAGGAATTTACCTACCAAGTTAATCCCGCACTGGGGTTGGATTTCGATTAATTTCTCCCTGGTTGCACAGTCATCTTGCGGGGGTGGGGGGTGGGGGAGGGGTTGCTTCTTTGCCAGCGCAGCTGACAGTTGAGGGTTGAGGGGTGTGTGTGTGTGTGTGTGTGTGTGTGTGTGTGTGTGTGTGTGTGTGTGTGTGTGTGCGTGTGTGTTGTGGGGGGTGGGGTCAATGTAGAGGGGTGACAAAAAAAAGGCCAGCACAGCACATAAAAAGAATTCATGCACAACAAACAGATAGCTTTTCTTCTCCACAGTGCATCCTATTACCAGCACAGGTCACTCCCAGGCAAAATGAGGAAATATCTGGCTGTATAAATGAAGCTGTAAGTGTCTCCCCTCTACGTAGTGCTTGCGGTGTAGGGACAGGTACTCTGGGACACTTGATAATGCTGCATATTAATCAGGGCTCCAGGCCCCCTTGGAGAATGAAGCCCTCTGGGTTGTGATTTGCCTGCATTCGTTTCAGGAGACTAAAAAAAGAGGTATTTAGCCCCACTGGGACCTCTACGCTGAAGGGAATTTTGTGACACCAGTTTCACTGCTTTTAGAAAAGTCTGACCCTCCCTCCTTGGTCTGACATACAAAGGGAGGTGAAAGGTCATATTTCTGTGCTACCTCACGAGGTAAAATCTTATGCCATAGAATGATGTTGCACAGAGCTGAGTTCCACGCTGTAATGAGAGACGTCTTTGGAACGTAACACTTAATTCAAGAGCCTGTTTAAGAAATCAGAATCTTTTGGAAATGATGTTACTCCATTTCGGAAATGTCTCACTAATAAGAGATGTTAAATGGCACTCACTTTTTAATTTGTAATTGCAATGGAAATGAAAATGAAAATAATCTTGCAGCCATTAAACAAGAAAAGAACAATGTTATGATAAACTCTCCCATCAAATTATTATGAGAGTACTATTTTCTCGGTCATGAAATTGATTTTTTTTGTAATTTTAATAATTGATACAGGAAGAAAGCACCACATTTTAAAGCGTTATTTTTTTTTTTTTTGCTTTACTGTCAGACAAAATGAGAAATTTAAACCCATGAATTGTGTGTCCCTTACTGTTGTCATAATAATTTTTATTCACTTATGAGTGTATCAGGTTAAGAGAGAATTCCAAAAATAAGCTCCTGATGTTGATAATGTAGTATTATATTGAAATTAGTTCTTCATATTTGTTTCACAAGGAACATGTCAGGAACTCGTGCAAATGAAATTAGGTTTTTCTCTGCACCATTAACAGCAGAATGAACACGTAGAATATGATGTAAAAATTGCATCTAACCCATTTTAAAGCATTTACTGGAGATTGAATTCACAAGTCTTCATAATACAAATGATATGTTTCCATTGGACAGGGCTTTTTTATTTCTTCACACAATCTCCTGATATCATCTTTGTGTAATAATGGGCAGTTATTTCCATCTATATCCCATATTCGCATAACAAGTTTTGCAGAGCACTAACTGACACATACAAAATGTCAATGAATATTTTTTGAAGTGTTAAAGCATTTTCAAAGCATAGATTACCATTCTATTGTTTATCCATCAAGCTCAGTTTTGCATGCTGTGTTTCCATAACCACTAAAAGGCAATATTTTTTCTGTGCTATTGCAAGTGACGAAAACCCATCGAAGCTCCCTAAAATATGTGACAGTCTTTTGTGTAAAAGGCTGAACTGGAAAGGGACTGTGTGTGGGGCATGTAAAGTCTCTTTCTGACTGATTAGCTGGGATGTCTGCAGCGCAAATGTGGCTGATCTTATCCTGCTTGGGCCGTAATCTGATTGCATCATCAGTGCCTAAACCACCGGGGGAGCAGGCTTGACCCGTCCTGGCCCAGGTAGTGTCCTCAGGAAGAAGTGCTGACACTAACAGAGCCAGTTATCCGCTGCACGGTCGCCGGCTCATCAAAGCGACATGCGCACACATATGTGCACCCACCCGCCTTCACACTAACACATGCAACTACACACACTCAGTTATACACCCTCCGTCTCTTTCTCTCTCTCACTCCCTCTCTCTCTCTCTCTCTGCCTCTCCCTCTCTCTCTCTCTCTGTGCCTTAGTCAGCACAGTGAGATCCGATACACCAGCCCTGTGCTCAAGTGTGGCCTAGAATACAATAGAGCACTCAGGATAAAGCTGCAATGCTCCAAACGCACAAACAGCGTTCAGATTGACTAAAATGATGGCTCTTTTTTCCCCCCTCTACTTCGCAGAACCCACCCAGCGCAGAAATGTTAAACATGCCTCTACCCTGCCACTTGCACTATTCCGGCTGCTATTTCAAGGAAAGTGCAACCTTTGCCTTGGGCCTTAATTATGTTCAATTTGCTTAGCTGGGCCTGAAAACATTTAGAGGGGAAAAAAGCTCTCTGACCTATTTATTAAAGCAGCATTCCCTTTTCAAAGAGTCATGGTTAAGCCATGTTGAGAGCATCTGAGGGAATCTGCATTAATGAAATGTTGTTTTAACCGACAAATATTGTTGGTTTTTTGTGCCTTATGCTAGGTATTACAAATTTAGCCTTTATTAGTAATTAGGTCAGCATTGTTCCATTTACAAATACTTCAAAATGAATTAATATGATGATTTTATTTGATCCGTTATTACTTCCTTTTTGCATTAGAACAAACATCTTTGTCTACGATGATGGTGCTCACCCCAAGCACTGAAAATAGAGTGAGACAGCATACTGACAGCAAAGTACATTGTGATTGTGCGGAATGGAAAGTAGTGTATTTATGTGCTAACATGTGTTGACATTCAGATATGCATTTATTTTTCACTTTGCATTTTTTGAATCGTGATTTCAAATTATATTGAATGCAAATCTAATTACATTACTGTAAATTGGTAATGTTTCCACACAATATCTGAGCCGTGTTCATTATTAAAATGAACAGAGCACATATTTGCAAAGCCTTAAGACGTCCCTAAACCCTTTAATGTTTTATCGCCATGATTCACCATTTCCCCAGAAACAGTGTTCCAGACAATGCAGCATATCCAACAATCCCCCCCATTACAGCCCATCAAGATGCGACTTAATTTATGTAAATTGGAAAACAACCGAGGAAAGGCATTAGACAATTATTTATGTTCACGAGAAAGCAGGATTTGACTATTAAGAATTAGTTTAATATTAATTATGCTGGGTTCTTAAAGAGAACTTCTGCTTTTTGCATTTTCTTACCTCACTGTACGTCTAATAAGCAAAAGTGAATATCACTGTGAATATCAGTGTGAATCCCTGTAAGAAACAATGCCCCAATTACAAAAATGATTGATTATAAATTGTGTTTTTGTTATAGCATGTAGAATTAGGAATTCTATGCTAGCATAAAAATATGATGTTAATTAATAGTTACACTAGTAACATATAAATCAATAAATTATGTGAGCAGTGAAGATGTTTACATATTTGTGTGCTCTTTACATGCACAATATGTTGGTCTACGTGCAAGTCTGTACATGCAAGTCTTATTTGGTTTATACATGCAAGTCTTACTTTTGTGTCCTAATGTGAAACAGAATGCAGGCCAGCCCTCTCCAGATACCTCACTGCTCTTCTTTCAAAGATCAGACTGTATATGCCTGGATATGTTGCTATCATAAAGTGACTGGTTGTTTTGCTGAAAATAACTCAACACCATTTGTAACCTTTGCCAATGGACAAAAATGTCAACAATTTACAATGACCATGATGTTAGCCCCCAGTTTTACTCACAAGTAATCAGTTTGGCCGTCTCAATCTTCAAATAAATAAAACAGGCAAAACAAGAAAAAAACCAAGATCTGAATGGGCAGTTTTCAACCGATGTAACTATTTTGCAGGCCTTTTTACCCTCTAGTGGTAAAATGTCATTACTGTCATTTCTTTGGTGGGGAGCTATTCACGAAGTGAAGTAAATCAGCCTTTAAGGCTCATGACTACTAGACATAACTGCAAACACAGTACTCTTTTGAAACTATTGATTTGATTTAATTTCTTTCCTATATTCATTGTTGTTCCAAATAATTTTAGGATCTTTCAGTCACAGTCAAGAACCCCAGGTAGAAACACATATTTTGTGGCTTTAAAGTAGTTACAGGTATGAATAGTAATGCATTTTCCCTGAATATTGTAGCCCGAATACTTGACTAAATGCACTGTATTATTTAATTCTGACCACAACATGACAATATTCATGTTATTCATGATGTTCACAGTCCATTTACAGAAAATTTGCTGAGTAAAGTAGACATTTTTCTTGTGTCATTATCAATAATTATTTGATCAGCAAATGCAAACCATGGCAGGTAATAACATGCAACCCCAACATCTGCTGCCTGAAATTTTTAAGTCACCTACAGAAGATGTACCATGTATGTACAATGTACCTCTGACTATGATTTTCATTTGTAAGGCTGCATGTTTGATATTGACAGTAAACCCTTACAGCTGTGCCTCCCTAATCAACTACTCTGTTGTTACTGTTACTACTAATCTCCAGTGTAACACATTTTATACTGGTTTTGCTTATGCTATAGCAGTACATATTGCACCAGAAGCCTAAAGCAGTCATTTGAGTAAGGACAAAATAGTGCATAGGTGTCCCATTGTACTTTAGTCAGTTCAAAACAATTCCAGAGGCAAAGGGTTGTTTCATCCATTCCTTTCTAATTTGGTAATCTGAAACAGGATGGGAGACGAAAGTGAAACTGCTTGACACAGGCTACAAGGGACCTAAGATAAGCAACAACAAGATATGTCTTTGATTCCCTGTTTTGTGGAATCTTGAATGTGGAAAGAAATGTGCCACATTATGTGAACACGTTCACCTTGTTGTGTTGTGTTGTATTAAGTATTCTTCAAACAAAGTATGAAAAAACTGACTAAAACGAGAAAAATGAATAAAAATCTCTCTCTCTATCTATCTATCTATCTATCTATCTATCTATACAACTAGATTTCTTGCCCTTTACTTCAAGCAAAAACAGCCATCAAATTGAAATGTTTACAACGACAATGAAGCTTAAAGGAAAATCACTGGAGATATGGAGATACAGAACACAGTCAAACCTTCGTGTTTTTTGAGCCTTACTCATTCTGTGCACATGACAGACATGTCACCCTTAAGTCCTATGTTCTCAGGCATGACAGGAGACTGCCTCAGCCTCTCTTGATATCCCATAATGATACTGTGCAGTGCAGAACTGCATTTTTCAACACTTGAACTTGTGGCTTCCATTTCTCTTATGTGTCCATTATAAACCATTATAACCCTAATTATTGATCCCAACAACATTAGAATGAGAAAGCACTTCATATACAAAGCAATGTAATGCAGACGCAAGGTATTGCAGAGCTTGAGACACCATACATTTGACCTGGTAGGTTACAAGGGACCAATATCTTCTTTGTATCTCAATAACAGATAATAACATGGGGCATTTTAGTAGAGAAAAGTGAACTGCATTGTACATTCAGCTGGATTTACCCTAATGGGAAGGAACATAGTTTTAGGCCTTACTTACTTTCAAGGATGATAACGAGAATAAAGTTGAGAACTCACATAAGCAGTGTTCTCAGCTTGTAAAATGGCTTATCTGTGTACATTTTCTTCAGTTTTCTTCAGTAATTTTCATATTTTTTATGGTTTTACAGAACAGGGAGGTTCTCCCATAACTCAACGTCAAATAAATCAAAATTCAGAAGCGTGCAAGTGAAAGCGATATTTGTTCCAGGATTAAATTAGACTAAATCGGAATTTAGAAACACCCACTAATCAAAATCGGCAAATTACAGTCCTAATATGGGGCAGTGGAGTACAAACAACAAAGAAGAGATGCCATGAAGATCTGCCTTTAGGCGTATCATTCCTGATTTATTTTTGGTGGGTTGGAATTTCAGTTTTATCTTTTGCCAGTAGTGAGTGTAATATATTGTACTAGCGTAACAGCAGATTTTGAAAATAAATTCAGCCTTGGAAATTGATTTTTTTTTTTTTTAGTTCTGTTCAACAGTAGCAAAAATCTCAGCCATTCCTACTCAAGAAAATATGTTTGTGTCTTAGTATGGTTTGATATCATGTTTTTCCAATCTTCTGTTTTGGAGTGCATTGGTGGAGTATATTGAAACACACTCTGAGGGCTGAAACACAGAAAGTGATTATTTCAGTGGTTTGGTAACATTTCAGTCACATTTGTTATTCATAAACATTAAATAATGTGTAAGATGTTATACTTAATGTGTGTTTTGAACATTTTCAGATTAACTTGCTCTTTAATTATTAAATATTATTCTATTTATAGACCAAAGTAGTAAAGGGCCTACTAAAAACAAAGGATATCTGTTACCTGTGCTGCCAGCGAGACTGAATATTTATGGTTTCATTCTTGCTTTATTAAATCCCATGTGCACAACTATTCAGTTATTTCTGAGGTTATTATGTGTAGTGTCTTTGTAGTGAGAAGCACACACACACACATGCGCGCGCACACGCACACACACATACACATTTTCTGAAAGGATCTCAGACAATAAATACATACTGTAAACAGCTTTCAACATTATAATGGTTTCAATGAGCAGCAGATTGACTAATGCCTCCCATGGATGTTGCAAAGTGCTCAGCATCAATGATGTATGAGCATGTCCCTCTGTGTACACAGGTCTAAATACATTGCTTGCCTGTTACAGGTTACTGAATTGTGCTAAACTAGAATATACCAGAAGGTCAACGGATCGGTAGGCCTTTCTCTGTTTGAGACATGTGGTGTGGTTGCCCCATGTTCATGCACCAATGAACAACAACCTCTCTTATTTCACTGTATCTCAGCTGATGCAGGGAGAAAGGGCTCTGGTTTATTTTCAACTCCAGTCTCATGAGTTAAACTTGCACTTTGCACATTTGTGTGGTGTAAATGAAACCTGAAGTGGGCTCTCACAGATATCCACAGGCCGTGCTAAAAACAAATAATTCTGCAACCTGCAGGTGGTTTGGCTCTTTGTGTCTGACACCAAATCAACCACAACAGTTTTTTTGTTTTCTTTTGATGATATATACTCACATATTATTAATTAAAATGGAAATAACAGTGATGTGATAAAAGTCAAATTGGATGTCTGCCTACCTTGATCAGAAAGTAATGATGTGCTTCTGAACACTTCTAATGTTTGAATGTAGGGGCCTAGAGTTCAGTAATGAGTAATGGTAATGTTGAAGTTTTTAGAGTACCTTAAAAATATCCATTCTGTATTAGAAAACAATATCAATATATATATTTTAATTGCCACATATTGTACTGCAGCAGGCAGTGACAGAAGCAGGTAGACTTTAAGTAATTGTGGGAGTCAAAGGAAATCGGGTGGCTCCCTGCTTTGATTTTTAATATATTGTTATACTGTCAATAGTACAGGCTCATTGTGGCCATTCGGTCTCAGTCTCCCAGAATTAAGGACCCTGCGTCTGAGCAGGTTTCCCGGTAGACATTTATGGAAACCTTCCTCTGAGGAGGTGTTTTGGATGCTGCACAAAGGTGCCTTAAGCTCATCTGAGTCATGAAAGACTGTGTTTTCCCCTCTTGGAATAAATATATTTACTTATTTGTCTCTCTTGTAGGGAGACGAATAAGTAAATATGTGCAGGGAGTGCAGGGAGCCAGTATTTTTAATTAGTTAGATTTTAAAGTCCAGGGTCCTTATTTATTTGGTCAGTGTTTCAAATC
The DNA here is from genome assembly GCF_013368585.1 of Megalops cyprinoides. Lineage (NCBI taxonomy): Eukaryota > Metazoa > Chordata > Actinopteri > Elopiformes > Megalopidae > Megalops > Megalops cyprinoides. The sequence goes on from NC_050584.1 coordinate 17,984,293, forward strand.
ATTTGGTGCCTTAAGTTCTCTGCTGTTGCATAAGTTAGGAGTGCTGAGTCATCAAATGTCAATGTCAAAATGGTTTTTCCCCCAAACATTTCAAATGGCAATTATTTTAAACACTTATCGGTAAGCTAAATTGAGGGTTATGGCCCACAATTACTGGTCTTGCTTTGAAAAATTGCAGCAAATTAGAACAATTTAGCAGGAAATAGTGAAACCACATCTTCAATGCAGACTGCAATCACCTGCATTATCTACATATGAACTCTGAAGTTCAAGTGCACATCTACTCTAATACCAGGCAAAGGGTAAATTCCTTGAAATAAAATTATTTGATGTTAATCTGAGGCAGGTATTGACCTTTAATTATAAAGAATTGAGAAGGGCAAGTTGTGTCTTTATGTCCCCCAAAATGTCAACTTATTTATGAAATCAAAATGGAACCAGTTTTGTCTCTATATAAAATGCATGCAATCATCAGAGTCAACAAAAGTTTCCTCAGATAATATGATATTGTTTGTTTGTTTATATTTGTTGGTGCTTGCAAAAATACACATATAATTGAAGTCTTCTTGAGCTTGTCAACATTAAAGTATGTTTTAAATTAATGTAAAGGCATGTTAAATAGCAAAATTATCCTCCCTAGAAACTGGAGGGGGAATAATATGCTCTCATTAAAATGTACTCACAGAGACAAATAAACAAATGCAAATGCGCCTCTCATTATTTTCAACAATAAAGGCCGAGGCCTTGAATATTCATTTTGGCCACAGAATATTGCAATTCATATCATTTGCATATGATTTCCGATATCTTTGCCTCTTAACATATCCTGTTTTTGAAGCTGATTTGTTTCAAAAGTTCAGTTATGCATTTGCTTTTTTTCTGAGAATCCTCAAATTAAATCACATCTGATCTCTTGTTCATGCAGTACCTGATCACAGACTGAAAATACTCTTTGCTGTCAGAAAATTGGAATGTCATGTTTCTCCAATTTCAAATCCAAGCGAAATGTTGATTGAGCTTCTCTGTATGCAGTAATATGTTTACTCCTCAAAACTGATATTTCAAATGTCAAATGAAAGGGATCTTAAGTCCACGCATTTACAAACATGTCTAATAATTTAAGCTGTAATAGAGATTCAAATTCAATTAAATCTCAGGTATGCATAGCTGAAAGTTGTGGGATCAGAGATGTTGTAGGTAAGCAAAAAGCTGCACCCTTAAATACAGAGTAACACACAGTTTACCAAAGATGCAAATATTTTTCAAATGCATTTCTACTTCAATATTTTCCAGAATTTCTAATCAACCCCCTGTCTGTCAGCAACTCTGAAAAAGTACTTTTAGTCTTTTAACTTGATAATTTTAACAGCGACATGTAATACCCTTTAGGCAACTTGTATAAAAAATTTAATTTCCTACTCTTTGCTTGTGTTTAGCCATGCTCCGTATTGCTAAGAAAATGTCTTGACTCAGTCAACTGATTCCACTGGTTGTATATACATAGAATTTGGCTAATTGTTTTTTTGTCTTTTACATTTTGCACAGCAGAGCTTGTATCTTCCAATACTGCAATTTTCCCTGGCTGGGGGCCTAAATAGGGCTCATAGAGTTTTTAATGCAACATTTATCCACAAGTGTTTTCCAGAGATGAGATGGTAAATGGAACTCCACCACCACCCCACCATCATAACCACCATCATGCCTCAAAACCACACAAATCATCATAAATTATGATTTTTGACAGATTGTTTTATCATTAAATGTTGACAAAACCTGTTACAGTTACATCTGCTGTATTACACTGCTCTAATTTACGTTTTCAAGCCTCATTTATGTCATTGTATCCTCGATCCTATTGCATCTTTATATGTATGTCAAAGACCTCTAATCACCAATGTCAAAATCAACTACATTAGAGTTGATTCACTCATCTATCAAAAGCAACATACTATCAGAACATCATACCATCACCCTGTGCCATTCAGGTATCCCAATAACCAGGAACAGCCTTGCCTTGATCAGCAGTATAAACTACTGCATGAAAAGTATGGAGTCTAAGGTATGGATAGTAAATAAATAATTGTATGTAGTGTGTGGATTGTGCGAATGTGCTTTATTTCATGAAAACCTGCGCACGTCTTTTGACCACAACTTTTGAATCATTGCAATGAAAAGCAAATAAATTATTTTGTGTTTATTTTTCATACAAAGTGGGCTGTAATGTCAGCCCTATGTTGGAGACAATGCAGAAATTTGCTGTGATTTCAAAACCGGATTACTCGACAATGCTTTGTCGCACAGAGAACTACAACTAGTATCTTCGGAAAGGGTAAGTTCTGCTGTTTATTTTGATATGCATTGAAGCGATAGGGACTTTGTGACTTATTCAACCGAGAAGCAGGAGTGTGAAAATGGGTGAAGAAATTAATAACGATATTACTTTGCAGAAGTTTGATCTGTGTTCATAATGTGATTACTTCAGTATGTACAAATATGTGACTAGCATCATTACAAAGCTCCGGTTCTGCTCTTTCTTGTGATATCTATGCAATGATGAGTTCATGAGTAATTGAAACAAGAGTAATGGGTGTGGAGATGGACGCAGAGCTGTATGCAGTTGTAACTATGATTAAATTTGACGTAAATTCAAAATTATTTTTCTCACCAACACTTCGTCGCATAGACAAGCAACTAGCATTGTTAATGATGAATAGCCTACTCCGTGAGCAATTCAACCGAGAAAAAGGGATGTGAATTTGGACGCAGGCTGTATCTGTCGGGCTTTAAGGGTTAAAGGATATTTTTAGTGACAATTGCAAGTGACAAATAGTTTTTTAAAGATTTTTCCAGAGACCCCCCAAAATTTTGCTGTTGAGGCTTTCAGGGGGTCTCAAGTGTCAATCAAGGGGTCTCGGATCCCCCCAGACCCCCCGTATTTCGCACCCTGAGTCTAAGTATGTACAACAATTGTGGACACAAAAGTTTGCTTGGCACACTCCTGTTTTGATGTCACTCTAAACAGGCACCTGAATGGAGCAGGTAACGGGCACTCATGTTAGAAACCTTGAGGAGCTCAATGTCAGAAGGACAATGTCAAATTTTGATAAAGCTAGAGGATTACTGTTATGTTGACATTTAAGGTTGTTGTTCTGATAAAAACAAGGATTTCTTGGCAAGTTAAAGAAACAAAAACAAAGTTCATGAACTGTTATTTTCTCACCCATATGAGAAAGCATCTCCTGCCCCCCCCCCAAAAAAAGAATTTACTTTACTACAAGTAACTGAAATTGTGAAATGCATTCATCTCAATGCTTTTCACTGACAAAGCTGATGTGTCTCTGCCAGAGAATGCTGGAAAGTCTGTGTCTAATGAGTATATCCATGGGCCATAGGTTAAGTGTGAATATTCATTTTTTTCTGCTGTGGAAGTTAATGCATATTCAAACACAGGCAAAGAAAGTGTTATACCTTGAAACACTAATGCAATCTTTTTCGCTTGAAGACATCTTTTGCCTTACATCATCTTTTAATGAGTTTTTTCGTGTTCAAAAAGTGTAAACAAGCAGCAACACAAATGGTGGCACTCGTGCAATTGTCCTTAAGTAATGTTACCCTTACAATTAAACGCATTTGAGATGAATTTGCTCAAGCTTTGTATTTGGACCCATTCTTGTGTAAAGCTCAGCACCCTAACACCACAAAGCTGACCTACAAAGGATTTAAGTGCTAAGTCACAACTGTACAGAAATCCTATTATGGAACTAGACAGAGGTAAAGATTTTGACTTATAGATTTGACTGATAGGATGTAGCAGCCTAGTTTGCTCAAGTCAAAACCAATAAGTATCAAAATAGCTCGCTAGTTCCAAAGGAGACTGCTGCCAAATGCAAAGGCAGGTCACACCACAAGCCATAATGAATCGGCACAGAGATCAACTGTGATTCGCCGACAAGGAAAACCATGGAAACACTGCTCTCCCATGGAGCACCAATGAGAGTGCGCATTGCATTTGACACATATCGGTGTGCTTAGTAATATGTGAACTGGAAAAGTTCTCTTTGCGACATTATTATGATTGTGAAGATAATGATGAAGCTGATATTGATGGCGACTATTTATATTGCTGCATGTCTGGCATCGATCGGGGTGTTCGAACCTTGAATCATAGCAAAATCCAACTTTGCTTCATTGCTAGCAATTCCATCATGGGTGTTGCTGAGAGCATATTTTGTAATGTGGATGACCACTTGCATAGTCATCCATATTTTGGTATCTCCTCACATCTACATTGCTCATACATGGGTCTGGTATGGGTTTGTGCTACAGCAGCACTGGTGTTGTGTAAATGAACATGAAGATGGAGTGGGATAACGTCTCAGTATTGGCAAGGTGTGGTGACTCGTGACCAGGTGTTGTGACCCAGGTCATGGCCTATTGCTGATAGGTTCTGCTTGTCTTTATCTTTTTATGGCCAGGTTTGACATTGCCAGCTGTGTGGACCCCAGACAGCAAACGACACTCCTCTGATATAGTCCAGCTTCTGGATATAACTGGAAATAACTTTATCACACTTAAAGGCTGCAAGAATAGAAATGGAAGAAGCTATGCACATTCTCTTTGGTTAAAGAGGGTTAAGAGGGCTGGATCTTTCTAAAAGCCTGATGTTTAAACAGGAATTCTGTAAAACAGACCTGGTCCTACTGCCCATCATGATAAAGCTATGGCAGCAAATCATTGCTGGACCCATCTCTCCAGTGTCATGGAACCATCCTCTCGGTTTCAGAAACAATAACATTATCATTCTGCTTTGGCATTCTGCACGTGGACGGAACAAATTAGCTTGAAGAAAATAAGATTTAAAAGAGAAAATGAGGCAAAATGTCATATAAACGAACAGCTCCTCAGTTCTTCAGAATATCTGAATACAAACAAGACCGTCTCAAGTTTTTAATGTGAATCTGGTCTCACATTTAGAAATGTATTAATTTTGCCCTTTCATGAAATGTGAAGACTTCAAAAGACACGATAGAGCATTCGAGACATGCTTTGAAACAAAAAGCTATCTATGAAATCGATTGCGGCACACAAAGTCTGTGTATGCGTGTTCAATATCAAAGGCATCGCTTTGATTCTAGCGATTGGATTTAGCCGTTATCACATTTTTATGATGAAATAGCAGCCCCCACAGCCCCCCTTCAAATCCACCCCTACTACTCACAAATTATCTCTGTGCAATTTGCATCTTGTATGGCGTATCTTGCTTACCAATGAAAAATGCTATTAAAAATGAATCGCTTTTGTTTAGGAGCAGATTTGCAAGTGCTTGGTGAATGACCTCTAGCAGAAAACACCATAGGAGCTGAATTTGGCTCGGGAAGGTTTTCAGTGTATGGAGATGAATGACTCATTAGCCTCTGATTGATCACAAGCTGTGGGCTGGTGTGAATGTTTCATCATTAATATTTCAATTTAATTATTCTGCAGGCATTGCACCCATGTTGACTCTGTTAGCCCTAACCGACGTGTCACCATGTGATGTATGAATTCTAATGAGCAGTATTTTAATATTTTAACAAACAGTTTGGCTTCATATGGCCGTGTATCAAGGGTCCCCTTGTATTAAATGCAGTCACACAATGGGTTCAGAGTCAGTATCATGCATTACCTCGCCAGTGCTTGGCCTGCAGACATGCACAAGAGATCAAATGCCAAATAACTTTATTTTCACATTTTTCACAAAGAGACACTTACAAATGCACACGCACACATGAGCACGCACACAAATGCCTAACAGAGAGTGAGAAGAGAGAAGCTGTGTCAAAAAGACAAACAATCCCCAGCTCCTATGACCCAACTAGCATTATCTTTCCCTGACTAACAAACCAGCAACGAACTAGAAGGAACAGTTGAGGGCCATATCAATGGGATGATCCTCTCTACATAATTGCTTCAAGTCTTGATCTGAGTCTTGACCCTTGTCCAATCCAAAGAAGAGACCTTCCAGGTGCTATCAATCAGTGACTCACATGAACCAGTCAAAAGACTTTTCTCTCCTTATGGAGACACTATGATTGGTTTAAATCAGTAAGTGCACGACTATGTGTACTGGCTCCACCCATTTTGCAGGTCAGCCTCACTCATAACTATACATTTCTTAGGATGCTTATGAAACAGTTTGCAGACACACACTCACACTTTGCCCCTGCCCCTCTACACATTGGAGAAGGAGGGGGACAATAACATTTCTCTTTCTTCTCTTGAAAGAACTTTAAACATTCATTGTCAATTTGATGTCACTTGGCAGCCAGTTAGTAATTAAGAGCACCTGGCTGCTTCTGCTAAGCAGCTCATGCTCTGACCCCATGGGAACTGTAGTCCCCCCCCGCCCCCACCCCCGCCCCCAAGTCGTAGCTCCTGTAGGAAAATTAAAGGCTCTTAAAGGGACAGACCTCTTAAAGAGGCAAACCTCCAATGTATATACATTTAAAATCGTACAGCATATATTATGAACATCTCTGCTTTGTTTCAGGAATGTTTCGATTTCTTTTAGGCATACTGAACAGATTTTTAATCCTTACATTAAATTCATTTACTTCCACACTGCTGGCATGTCTTTTTCAATGAAACTACACACAGAAAATTATCTTATTCCTGGAACTACGCTGTCCTCTGTTGAGGAATGTTTCAATGAAGTACAACCACCTTGCAAAAGCTCTCAATTCTTTTATGCCATTCAGATCACACAGACATAAGTCTCTTCTGCCTCTCCATATGAAATGTGTTTGAGGAATGTGTTTTTTATATGAAAAGAACAATAAACTGATTGTGCTGATTTTTTATTTTTTCAACAGACAGAAGAGTCACCTTTTCATATTAACAGCATTGTACAATTAAACATATGGTACTGCTACCCATTCTTCCAAATGCTCAGTATTTTGTGATACCCTTATGTATTCTTCATATGTGACATTTTCATTGTTCAGACATTCAGACAAGCACTGCTAAATATCCTAAGTGGTCCGCTCTGGGATGTAGGTGAACCCAATGCCATCCATTAGGATGTCTTATCCAAATGAAGTATAATCTGGGATTACTTTTCCTGCGTGGATGCGGATCTGTTCCTCACTCGTGTGCCATTTCACCAAAAGCTGTGCACAAGTTGGGGGGGGGGGGGGGTCGCGCTGGCAATAGTTTCACCCAATAGAGGTGAAGCTTTCCTGAAGCTTTTTTTGTTGAGACAGGTTACAAGGTGATTAGACCGGCTCTGTAATAATTGGAGCTAACAAGGCTCAAGGTGTCTTTAGCTGTCTTTAGACCCGCACTGAATCTCTCTCTAAAATGGGACTTGGGCGGTGACTCGTCACAAAGAGAATGGGTCCCCCACTGCTTGCACCCATCAGACTAACATGCACTACATCACATGTTTTTAGTATAAAAGTACAATTGTCAGGATTATATTATGAATTTTTAGCAAATATTTCAACACATAAAATAAATGTACTAAACAAGTAAAAACATACACTATGTACAATGTATTAAACATTGTATTAATTGTTAATTTATTATTAAACAATGTATTAAACAAGTGAAAACATGCACTACATCACGTGTTTTTAGGATAAAAGTACAATTGTCAGGATTATATTATGTATTTTTAACAAATATTTCAACACATAAGATAAATGTATTAAACAAGCAAAAATAAAGGTATAGCTAGCCATTTTCAGTTGTCTATTTTTCTTAACTGATTTCCAGTCTTGCAAGTGTTAATAAATATTTGTGTGTTTGCATGCGCTTGTGATGCATGCAGGGTATATTTTCATTATCACATGAAGCTGCTTTATTTTCATGAGACAGGATGTTGTAATACAGATGAAAAACTCAGATTAGGGTTATAGATGACACAGTTAGTATTCACTGCTACCTTGAATGTACTGATCTCCGACCGGTGCCTGCTGGAGGTGTGAACGGGGTTGCACCGGTGTCACCGCCCCTATCACCCTGCTCAGTGGCACATGTCGGAGGCAGAATCCCCGGGGTCAGAGGTCAGCGCTACAGCAAGCCCCAGGCTGCCTTCTCGGCTTAAAAAGCAGATGGGGTCTCCCAGTTTCATTATCTGAGTGGGGGACAAGGTGCTAAGGAGCAGGCCATCTTATCAAGTGGGTCAGGCACGCATATAGTGTAAGGTCCACTGAGAAACAGAGAAATGCGCACACACACAGACACACACACACAGACACGCAGACACACATGAATACATAGACACAAATGCGTGGCCATACAAACAGACAAACATGCACACATTCACACACATACTCACAGACATGCACAAATGGACACATAGACTCTTGCATACTGCACACCATACACACCCGCTCACACACACAAATTCACACTCACAAGATACAAAAAGTGAATAATGAGTACATTTTAACATATTGTGAGACATATACAGACTGCCATGATATTTTTTTTATTAACTTTTGTTTTCATTAGAGAAATGCATACGTATAATGCAAATGCAAATGCAAAGGATAATTGAGAAAAAAATATGCCATTTGATCTCTAATTTTTCATTAGGTCTTCATTTATGGTAATATAGGAAACATTTACATAAAATAAATCACATAAATCATTAATCAAAGTCAACACCACAACATTGTGTTTATCAGAGAGAATAGAACCACTTCACTTTAAAGGAAATTATCTGAGCTAGAAAGGAGAACTGCTGTAAGTCAATTGAGAGCAAAAAATTCATCTTTTTACTTTTTTGTAATGCTTATAGACATTTTCTGAAACACATCTTTCAAAATTCTTCATACAATGTTAAATACTGAGACCTTGTTTGGCAAAACTGTACACTGAGACACTGCAAGTATACCCATTATAATCAGAAGCTGAAATTCATGTATCAGAATTTTAAACTACTTCTGCAAAACTCTAAGCACATTTTTCTTGCATTCACTCATATTGGTATTCCAGTTCACTCTTTTGCAAAACACTTCACACGTTCTAACTCTAACTTACAGCATAGCTTTCATGATGAAATCTACTCTATTCACACAGGAAGCATGTCTGAAAACACTGAATTCTCGTTACCATTTGCCCTCTCTCACACTTCATCTGTACAAATTCAAATTTCTTTAGCTGTTCAATGATATGTCAGAGCTTTAATGTGAATAAAAGACGCCACAGATGTTGAGGACAATGAAAAAAATGATTTGGAAAACATACATATTGTCATGATATGTTACAGTAGTATTTGTGTTTGTTTTAGAATTGAAAAAGTATGAAGATCATCCATCAAGACATGATCAAGATCATAAACGCGTACAAATCCTGATAGTATTGTTTTCTATTTATTATTACAGTATGAAATTGGTGTTCAGTGACTGCTATCCATATGATATTATCTGTGGATTATTTGAAGAAAATATTCTGTTTTCAGGGGCATTTACCTGGCTTTGAAGCCAGTGTTTCATTTTGCACAGCATTTGTGACATTTTGCTGAGCTGACAAAGTGAGCATTCATAGAGCTATTCATAGTTTTGAAAACATGAGATATTGTTTCAAGAAAGGTGTGCAAACAGCAGAGAAACACTGAAATACAGTACAGTTGCACTATCCCAAAATGCCTTCAAATTGTTTTTTTTTTCAGCTTTAGGATGTAAAGTGTGTAATATGTGCCATGATCAGAAAGCCACAATGCTTGAGATGTGAAATGACATACTGTAATATCACAGCAATGTAAATGATGGATTTTCTGCACAAATTATTTATATGTAAGGTGTGTGGCACAGGAAAGCTGTAGAGCGAAAATGGATCCAGGATGGTGGGATCTAATAATAATTTTATTATTTTACTGTATTGTATAATTATTTCACATTTTGATGAATACATTTCTATTTTTGTTCTGTGTTCAATGATTCAGCTTTGGTGCTATTATTTTATTTTGTTTTGATTATTTGAGTAATGTCATTTTGTAATTTCATTAAAAGGTTTTATTTTGATACAGATTTGTGTTTTTTAATAATATGTCCCCATAAAACTGGACAAAATGTGAATTTTTTTGTAAATGTAGTTTTGAATTGCTAATAGCTTTGCAAAGATGTGCTAAATGTTTCAAAAAATGTTCACAAGCAACAGAAAAAAACTGTAACATTTTATAATGTTTCACAGGATTGGTTTACACGTCACTGTAATAGCAGAAACCGTTTCAGTATGTTCAACAAAATCAGAACAAAGGCAAAGGTGCCATGCACACAATGCTCTGAGCATTTTATATAGTTGCTGTTTAGCTGGTTTATTAGATCACATGGGTTTAATTTTTTTAAACTCATTAGAAGTGTCAGGAGAACATAAAGCATTACATTACACTATGGTTTATTCAGCACAAACCCTTATCCAGGTGACCTACAGAGCAGGGTTGCAGTATGTGTTTACAGGCATCATCATGCAGCATCTTTTAATGTATGTAGTAATGTGCAACAAAAGTACAACTGGGCACTGTGTGTTACTTCTGACAACTAAATTGTTTATCCATGAAGTAGGCTGATCATTGTTTCTGAATTGTAACATGTAATTTGTGAGCAGTGATAATGAGCAGAATGGAAAATCATGCAGTAAATAACTTGCTTCAGGACCTATTGGGAGTTGTGAGTATGACATCTTTCCCATTCTGAATGAAACAAAATTTTGAAATGTTTATTACATATTACAAACAAGATACTTTTATAGGATCAATCCAAAGAACATCTGATAGTATGCCATTTTATTATTATGATAATAACAATGTGTTTGATGATACAGTAATGACAGCAATACTTTCGAGGTAACATGGCAATATGACACCAGGTCAGGAAAAGCTGAGTTCATTGGAAAATTGTCAATGTGCTGCAATGACAGTTTTTACTGCATTTTACATACTCATCTCTTGCCATTGGTATTGATAAGGATGGCGTGCAACTCCTTCCTGTAACATTTCAAGAACAACAGTTGGTTGAGCAACTGTCTGACCAGCTCTAGAGCCATTTATCAGCACAGTTTTATTTTACAGTCTAGCTTATAAACCTGAGAAATTCCCATTAAAATCACCCAAGTGATGGACATGCAGGTTAATATAGTCCAAAGACTAGGGGAGCCTGTAGGCACAACAGAAATGAGATTGAATATTAACTGCCTGTATTGTGTATTGTTCCTTCAGCTCCTAATTTATTGATGATTTGCTCATAGGATTCCCTCCCTTGTAGAATGTAATTTGCTATGCCCTGAAACACCACAATCGGAGGCAATTGCAATCCATCATTTTAATTTACAGTACAAACATTTTTCGATTCTACCTTTTTTTTGGACTTTCATTTTTGTTTACAAAGCAGACAAGTGCTAAAATGCTGTATAAAATAATGATTTCAACCAGAGGGAAATGGACTTTATAAAATGTGGTAAGATTAAGGTTCAAGCTCCAATACCTACTTTAAAATTCATCTCGAATGGGCCTATCAGTTAACAGGAAGGTACAAAAATCTGAAAGTCAGGAAGATCATGGTAGCTACCTTGCTTTCCAACATTGTTTTTTCAGAAGATGGTAATGGGATTGAGAGGTTTTTGAGTATAAGTGGCTTTTGAATAGAGAACATACCCATAGATGTGTGGCCAGCAGAACGAGTGTCATCATTTTGTGCCTCTAACAAGCGAGCAAGCATGTTAAAGTGATCCTGGAAAGTATGGTGGGCACATCCAGGATGTTACAAACTATCTGCCCAGAAATAACACTTGCCCTTGAACAAACATGTAACCCAATAACAGGGAGATTCAGAACCTTAACATGGTGTTCCACAGTTCATTGTACCTCTCATGGTTGTATAAAAAAGTGAACTGGAAAACAAATGATTGTCTACTTGGCACAACTGAACTATCTGTGTTTTCACAGCTCAGCGATACTCATTGTATCATTCTGTGTTGTGCAGTTTGTGAAACTAAAACATTAGCTTTTCTTTATGGTGAGAAAAATACACCAATGTTAATTATCTTTGTGAATACTTAACGTTCAGAAACAATCATGCTTTTGTGTTCTGTCAGACATTTAGTTTGTTTTCTATTTTATTTCCAAAATTCTTCTGTATTTTATTAATCTGATTGCATTGCATTTCCAGTGCAAATGTGGTATTAAAATATTCCAATTTTAAAGAATTTAATACATTTATAATCAGCTTTTCTAGCAGGGATTAGAGTTTCACATTAAAACAAATCAGTAGGATGACACAAAGGGCACCAGCTGAGGGCTTTAAATATATTCATTTACAGAGACATTATTCCAGTTCTGTCAAGGCAAAGAATTGTAATATGCGCTGGTACATGTTATATTTTTACACAGGTGTAGCAGTTGAGGGCAACTAAAATTAATTCTGTGATTCTGTGATGTTGCTTAATTTTTACTTGAGGAATTGTTATATGAAATTGTTTGGATGAAAGATACAAATCATTAGCTGGGTGAATGGAACATTTCGTGAAAATGTACCATAGTTAAGCTTTATATTTATTGTTTGAAGAGATCACAACTAATATTTGCATTTATCCAGTTTGCATACAAATTCGTCTAAGTAATTATGGGAAGTTGACCAAGCATTTACATGCAAGGTCTAAATTTCAGATGAAATTGCACAGTTAATACACATTTGCTTCCTTCCTCAATAAATGGAGTGGCACTATTTCAGTAGGCCTACACACAATCAATGCTATACTGTGGGGAAAAAAAAAAATGATTAATTGAATTGACCTGCAGCACAGCTCACTGTATGAAAGGGTCTGGACCTTAAGTGAAATGTTCCCAGCCACATATAACTTTTACCTATTCTGTGAGAACATTATGTGAGAATGCATGCTAACTGGGTCGGAGACTCTACGCAGACTTTTCAATACGTGTACCTTCACTCAGCAGCCAACAGACATTCCCCGTGAACAACATGAACGATTGCACATTCTATGGGGTACCATCAGAACTGGCCTTGCGTGTCCTATTTTTGTTGGTGTCCTCGTGTTATTGGACCAAATGGGACTATTAATTGCATACATAGTTGACCAATCACCATCTGCAGTCATTGTCTTCTTTTCATCGTTATCATGGTGAGCTATACTTAGCTCAAAGAAGAAGACAATTGGTTCATTAGTATAAATCAACTGTGAAATCTGGAATAATATTAATTTCACCAAACAAGTTTCCAGCTGTGCTGGTTGCAATAACAACCGGCGTCAACAACCTATCAGTGTCAATTGTATCGGTGTGGAAAACTGTAGCCCACCTACACTCTATACAGCGGGATCACTTCCATATAGCTAGTGTGAATGTGAGTGTGAATAGAGTGGGCATGTGTGCTTTCGTGCATGCGTGGGCTTTAGTGATGCATGCACGCACTCGTGTGTGCACATTTCGGCAGGCCGTACGCAGTGCATGATAAATAGTGAATATGGGGGTGAAGGTATGTCCCAGTGGATCGGGCAAGAGGTGCATAATACAGTGTGAAGGCGTGGGGGGGATCAGAGTGACAGCTTTTGGTTAGACCTGTCAGACCTGCATGCTCGGCAGGTCGTCAATCCCAGCACAAAAGGAGAGGAAATAGAATACATTTCAGTGGCGGACTCCCGCAGGTCAGCGGTGACAGGGCTGTTCTTCAATTACTGAGCATCGCTGCCCTCAGATGTTCGCGCGGCGCGCGGGTATGACAGAGGCAGTTCGGCCCATGCCCCCGTGTAAGGGCCGAGGGGTAGAGAGTGGTGCACCATGGGGACGTATGTTTAGATCTGTAGGAAATAAGTTTCATGTAGTGTAACATTTAAATAAGAAATAACCCAAGTGATGTAGATGTGATCACTCCCTTATGCAACAATAACACTGACACACCTATTAATGATATCTGTTCTTGTCTTTCTTAATTTTCATTGAATAAAATTCCAGTCAAATTTTAGGCAAGATGTACATATAGTCAGTTACACAAGGATATACAAAAAATCACCATTGAATTCTTAATTTGAACAAATAAAATACAAGATTTTGAAGTACGGTTGGATTTTTTCCTTGACTAAAAAACATACTTTGGGCAGCATTCTACTATTTTGCAAAAAATAAATTATGAAAACATGTTTATTCACTTCAAGATGTTATAGCAACAATTTCTAATAAAACTAATATTAATTAAATATTGCTTGAATGGTAAATTGTGTGTGAACATGTGTGACTGAGCATTTTGCAATACCCATTTTCATAACAGTTTGCGTATGTTATTAGCATTCAGAAGCCCTGCCCCTAAGCCACACATTCTAATAAAGACATTAGAGGAATTAACACATGGCCACACAATAGCATGGATTTCAAGTCAATACATCAGCTGGCTGACCAGCTGGAGCTCCTTACTGACCTATGTCAGCAAAAGATTCTGTTTTTTTTCCTCTCTCTTTGTCGCCTCATGACAGTGAGATTTTATTTTATTTTGATTGTTTGTAAGGATTTCCTTATTTATTCTTTTGTTTGTCCTTCCCTGTAGCTCTATGGCATGGGATTTATTTTATGTTTTTAAAAATTTTATCTTTTTTTTTAACTGACAGTGAGAATTGGCACCTTTTAATTGCCACCAGCTGACCTCAGGTGAGAGCAGAATCCATTTTAATAAAGGAAAGGCAGTGGTCCCGCAAACAGCCAGAGCAGAGTCTGTGTCAGAGTAGCCCAGCTGAGCACAGAGCTCTGGGGCAGAAGCAGGTGGTGGGTCCCAAGCGTGAGCACAATGGACCCCCACACATCCCCCTCACCCCATATATCTAGAGACCAGCTGGCTGCATGAGGATACAGGTTCAAACCCCAGAAGGGCCATTGCTGTCGCGCCTTTGAGCAAGGTGTTTAACACAAAACGCATCTGTAAATGTCCACCCACGTGAATTGACAGGTATTTAAAAATGTAAGCAATGTCAGTGGGCAGGACAAGGGTATCTGTAAATAAACAGTGCAATGTCATAGATTTCTGGTTAGGACCCAGCAAACAAGCGGGACGGCCACGTTCTGGAAAGCCTGAAGCAAAAGAAAATAACTGTACTGTCATGAACACTTTCCTCTGAGGTCTAACTAATAGCAGTGCCAATGAATTTAGTGTTCATAACCCCTGTGCCCTTGCATGTCTTAATGTAAATCTTACCCTGTACCTTAATGTGAACAATTCAAATCAAAATGTGTATATTATCCACTCATCTCTGTGTGGTGCAGAGCAATGGATTTGATGCGACCCGCGGTGGAAGGAAATGAAAAGTTTTGTATTTGCATGAGGTTTGTACTGCTGGTTCAGCTGGTTTGGCCTTGAAATGTGAAGTCAAAGGCTCCAAGAGCAGATCAGCTCTTCCCTCCATTTTTTCCATAGAATTATCTGAATATTTCTGTGCACAAAATGAAAGGGTGAAGCCCCATCAGCGAGTTGAGCAGCTTTCATGCATTGCTATTTGCTCTGAAAGCAGTGATTCAGGCTTTCTGACCATGTATAAAAAAAAGTACAACCTTTGTCTTCTTTTGCATCATCTGAAACGATGCCTTAGCCCGAAGCTCAGCACAATGGCAGACAATAACAGCCTCTGACAGGGGAATCTCATGCAGTCCTGTTGTGGCTGTAATGCAGCCCCACAAATAACAAGCTCCACAATTCTCCAGTTGGCTTTAATGGCCGTGTTTACCATTACCCGAGAAATGGATTGTCAGAGCAAAAAGTGTGCCTTGAAGGTATAAGGACTACTCCATACTGTCAGCGGCGCGCGCTCAGCCGCCGCCACATAATACCAAGTGAGACTTGTCAGTCTGACATGGCCTGTCCTCCCACTTAGACTCCCACTGTCCGAAGGCTGAGCCTGGCGGGTACGCTGCTCTGCTCGGCTCACAGATGACCTCCGGCAGAACGATAAACTGTTTGCGTATGAGATTCATGCGGCCGCTCATTATCGCACACGTTTTGACTGACTTAGGTTTTCCATCAATTGGTATTAGTCGCAAAGGACAAGATATTCTAAGTTATACAAATTGATTGAAATGGATTACATTTTTCTGGAAAAATTGCCCCCAAAGTTTTCTCCTTTAATTAAATTGGAAGATATATTTGGTCTGACCTGCTATATAATTGCATATAATCACACATTATATTGACTTACTGTGTATTCATTTCATGAGATACTCTCGTATATGATTGTGGAATCGACATTAATTTCAGATTTTTTTAACCCCGTTGTGTACTAGCTAAGGGCCTTTGGAACCTTCTGCCTTCTGTGCAACAATGGGGAACTAAAGCCACTTTTGTGAAAAGTGTACAATTAGTCAAAGAAAGCCAGCTTATAATGACTCATTACAGGGCTTCCCAAGGCTCTTACATGGACTTCCATGTCACGTCATAAATTGCCAGGGTTGCAGAGCAGTGCTGACAAAATCTACAGCAGGAATGTTCGATGACCCTGGCAAGCCCAAGACTGCTCCGGTCCATCCCCTCCCCTTCTCTATTTTATTCTATTTTTAATGCAAAAAGGATTTTATTTTTCATTATTATTTTTAAATCCAGCTTTGGAAAGTCCCAGGGCTAAGAAAATGTGATTGACTTACAAAGACTGTGGCAGGCCACCCTTTTAGATGTGGTTTCGTAACGCAGCGGCACAAAGGCAAGTGGATCCATCATTCTCCGAGCATCACCATTGTTCACTTAATTCACGATGAAGGATCCAGGTCAGCCTACAAAGCCAACTTCACAGGTTCCAGTCATAACTTTCCTAAGGCCTGCTTTCTTTGTGAGGACTGAGTTTTAAAGGTTTGGGCCAAACCAAAATGCAAAGAAATCTTCAATGCACAAAACATCACCTCAAGATATGCATCTGTAACTGTGTGAAAGTGAGCAATGGGAATTTTGTCTGTATGCATGTTATTCGTTTGTAATTGTAATTTTATTTTTGAGAAAATCGTGTTACGCTTTTAAAACAGACCCATATAAACACCTGGTATGAGCCTGCTATTCTGATCTCTTTTTTTCCTCCCCTTTTCTCCAGTTGTCTCAGTCAGCCTGAAAAGCCCGAGGCATCGAGGGCCAAACGCGATGTAAGAGGATGCATTTTCTGTAACACAGTGAAAAGAATGCACTTGGAGTCAATGTGTTGCTTTGGAAGCATTCCTGTGAAGAAGAATTAATCTGGTCCAAACAACCTTTTATTTTCCCGAGACCAACTTGTCAGCCTTGACTAAAAGCAATTTGTTTTTGGCCCAGTGCTATCTGCCCATGCAGAACTTTGAAAGCAGTGTGCCATGTTGTTTTTAAAAAAAATGCTGTTTTAATCAGATTAGCCTTGGCTAAAATCCCAAACCGGGGCTGAAGTGCAGTGCTTGTGGTTTCTGAACGGCTTATGCTAAGTCTGTACCATGGAAATAATCTACTTTTAAAACCCAGGAAACAAATCAACTGTGCTAAGGACATAAGACGCTGTCATTAGGGAGTGATTAGGATAAACATTTTTATACACTCTGCAGGCTGGCAGGCTGTATGCAGTTACTATCCAGGACAGACCATGTGGAGATAGACCATATGTGCGCTTCCTCACTATTGTGATAGACAGAGCTAGTGCAAAAACTCTACCTGCATGTCTCTCAACACACATCCATTTACACACTTGGGTGATTAAACACAAGTTCACACACACACACGCACACACACACACACATAAACCACAAAATACATACAAATCCATGTCTATTGTATGCCATTCCTGATGGCAGAAATAGGTTTCAATTAGTAGACATAATATTTCTCTGATCACATGTTACAGAAATCAAGATCCATATAAATGTGCACTGTTTGAGGTTGTCCACTAGTCTCTAAACACATTTGAAAATTATGGTGGTGCCTAAAAGAAAATAGAAGGCATGCAATTGGTAAAATTTTAAGTCATTTAAATTTCTTTCATGAGAAAAGTATGGCTGTTATTCATGACAACACTGGAATCCTTTTTCATTTGTATTATTACAAAATCCATGAGATTTTACAGCAGTTTAAGGATTGGCCATATTTTTTTAAATGTTATAGTCAAACAAAACAGTTTGCATGCTTGACATGCCTTTTTAAAGGTACTAGAAGATTACATATGTACATCAATGAAGAAAAGAGCTCCCACGAAAATCTTAATATATTACAACATCACAGTCCTTTTGGGAAAATAGGTCCTCATCAAAGCACATCAACTGGTAATAAAGTATGTCTCCCTCTTGAAAGAAAAATAGTTATTTTCCTACAGCTGCACAATTGAAAAAGAATATATGGACATGAATAAAAATTAATTTTTAAAATATATTTTGCTGACTTAGTGTTAGGGTTAGGGTTAGGGTTAAGTTAGCATTTTTAAAATATTTTAATGGACTTTTTAGAGAGGTGGAGAGACAGATAAAAACATACTGCAGATAGAAAGAAAGAGTGTACTTCACATAATGTAAAATTAGTCCTACACATATGATACATCACATCTGTCAAAAAAATGTCACACTTTCATTAACTCTGAATAAAGCATAGGTTTTTCAAGACAACATCTTATGGAGTAAGTAGCCGTACGTTATAGAAGTTATAGAAGTTCCTAACAGACAGTAGCTATTGTTTTATTTTTTCACTCCAAACCAAATTATTATTTAAATGCCAGACTTTCTGACAGGATAATATTGTTGCTCCTCAATGAACAAAAAAGTAAATATCATAATGTACTGTTTACTTAATGTAACCATCCAACTCTGCATATAATCATCTGATTCATTTCAATTTACAGTGATATCATTCACTAAATACATGCCCATCGGCTTTTATTCCAGTTTATTGATATGCTATCATTTTAGACTGTGCATAACCTTTCTGAGATGTTCACTGAATTGAGACTAATGAATTCATTGTTTCATTTTCTATGATTGTTCATAGCTACACTGTGAAATGTTTAGATAATTTCCTCTCAACAACAGCTGACAAAATCAAATCCTTTTGCCTCTTGTTAGCACTCTCCAAAAAATTTAACACGATTAGAGTTTTGGTGGAAATTTTCAATGAATAATTATTGTGATGGATACACAGGAAATCATTCAATAATCAATGTTGTGCATTATAACTGGGGCGTTCGTTAATCTTTGTTATTGAATACCATTCAATGTCGAGATATGCATGTCTATGAAACATTTCAACTGCTTTAATTTGGGGGAAACAGAAAGTTAAAACATGATGCATATAAAAATACTTTCTTTATGAAATCAAAGAAATGTTCAGTGACATATGATTTAAAAGCAAAACATATGTCAGTACTTTTTCTTAAATATGTTTTGAATATTTTAATGTGCTATTACAAAACAACCACTAACATTCTGAAACTTACAGTACAGTACAGTAACTTACAGTATTAAAGTTTTTTATTATTATGAAGGGTTAGTCCTGTGTGCGTATGTGTCTGTGTGTGTGTGTGTCTGTCTGTCTGTCTGTGTGTATGCGCATGCACATGCACTTATTTCAATAGGTTTAGGTGTGTGTATGTACACTTCAATGTGCATTGTATGCATGTGGGAATTACGTATGCCCATATGAATTTGAGTGTGTATGTTCTGTTTGTATTGTATGTCCTGTATGCATTTGAGTGTGTGTGTGTGTGTGTGTGTGTGTGTGTGTGTGTGTATGTGTGATCATATGTGTGTATCTCAATATGGTGTGTGTATGTGGTTGTGTGTGTTTGAGTGTGTATGTGTGTATGTTCTGCGTGTGTGTGTGTGTGTGTGTGTGTGTGTGTGTGTGTGTGCATGCATATGCATGTGTGTGATCTGTGTATGTGTGTGTAAATATGCATGTGTATGTTGTGTTTGTGTGTCTGTGTACATGTGTGTGTTTATAGGTATTATGTGTATGGTGTGTTTCTATGTTTTCAGCAGTACTGCTTTGGGATTGCAGAGACACTTAGGGCAGTTGTGCAATGACTGTGCATGGTCCTGAATTATTAAACAAAGCCTCAGAGAAGTTGTAGCTGTAGTGATCTGATTTTTGCTGCCTGCATATTGCGCTAGTATAACAATCTAATAAACCATTCATGAATGGAACCTTAATGCTAGTTATACCCATGTTCTATATTACCTTTTTTGGTACAATTACATATTATAGACAGGAAACATTTTTGCCCAGATTGGATCCACTTGTGGAGACAGAACTGTTTTTTTTTTCATGTATTTTACTTTATTTTTCTTTTTGATCTTCAACACAGAGTTCTTTAGAATCAGTTCTGTGCCATTGTTTGTCTGATTTTAAATGATGATACACTTTACATTCAGGAAATTAAAAGTAATATCTTATTAAAGAATTCTGACCATCAAAATAATAGCTCACTTACAATGACAGGTTAAAATGCATACTTTTTTATTATAAAATTTCAACAATTATACAGAAACAACATTTGGCCACACAATCACATACACATGCACCCATCCAATCACATAATGCAAGCAATAACAAATAACGCAATGCAAATAGCAAGTAGGTGTATATGATCTAAAAAGTCATGATTTGACCCACAAAAACAAAGACTGAAGCACTTTCCTTCTCCATAACTATAGTGACATATCGAAATTATACAATACTACACTGAACTCAATTACACTGAGCTGTATAGGTGGGTTAAAATACATTCTTGATTTTCATCATCTTCATAATATTAGATATGGCTGGGGGCTCTTTATACTGTTTTCAACCTCTTATCCAAACACTGTGCAGCTCACAGTATCACATCCATCTATGCTAAAAGAAAGCAGTGGGCGGTGTTAATTATAGTCTTACCGTTCCAACATGGTCTGGAAATATGGATGCCATATGTTCTCAGATACAGAGGTAGAATTACCTGGTATATACACCTGGACAAAAGGATTGTGATGAGAACATACAACAAATACCACATGCTTTAAAGTCTGTGCCTGTTTTTGATTTTACATTAGTTGCACTCACTGCAACATGGAGTTGAATACATTTTTTGGGCAAAAGAGGAGAAGATCACTTTGTATGCATACTGAATGATGGGAGGGCTTTGCAACAGGCACAGAGAGGATTCTGGGAGAATAGATTAGAGTGAGCTCTGTTCCTGTTAACCTGCAGAGATCCAACTCTTGGCTCTAATCACTCCAGATCCACCATGCTGCGAACTCCACAACCACACCCCCCAATCCAATCACGCAGAATGTTCTGAGTGCTCACTGTTCTGTAAGTGTCTAACATGTATGGTGGCATGGATATCATGCAGTACTATATGTTGAGGCTTTGAATCATGGTCATTGGAAAAAAGAAGACTAAGTAATGGGAAAAGAGTACAACCTGTCAGTATTTGACTGCTGTGAGACAGTATACAGTAGAAGGAGAAAAGGGGTGTCGAATGGGTCGAAGTATCAGTGCAGCAGAGCCTGTGACAGAGACTGTCTGAAGGCTTTTCATATAATTTCTCTTTGCAAGCATTTTTACACCATCTCCTTAACTTGCTAATTAGCCCATGCATGTTTGGGAAATGAATATGAACATTTGTTCATTTACAGTAACAAATAATTGTTGCTGTTGTTTGTATGCTCACTTGTAGGCTCTTTGACATTAGGAACTGTGGAGTGTGAATGTAAAAGTGCTGCTCATTAGGCCCACCTTTCACTGAAGCAGCCAGGAGCAGAGATTGTCAATTCAGCCTGTGTCCAGTCCAAGGAAAACTGGATATTAGACCACAGAGCTGGTCATATTCACACGTTGCTTAGCACACTTTATTGGGGCTCTGCAGCAATTACTCAAAATAGAAACAGGAAGTAACTCTCAAAAAAGAGAGTATGTATAGCTACTTAAAAAATGATACTGTATTCACAGTAACTTCTTAGATACTGCAGTTAGAACATGAGAGGGATAAAAAAAAAAAAGATGTGCTGAAAATAGGGCTGCCAACGCTAACGCGTTAACACTCCTTTGCGATTAATCACGAAACTTTAACGCGTTAATGTTTTAATGCAAATTAATCATATTGTCAAGTTTGACCGCAACTTCCTTTCGTAATTCCAGCGTGGATATTTACCTGGCTGAATTACTGAAAGGTGTGGCAAACGCAGATGTGCTGAACGGCAAATTTCGTTTTAACCCTTTAGCATGTAACTTATTTGTTATGGTATGTAGCGTGCGTGTTACCTTATATGGTTCGTTAAGGTATTCATTTGCGTCATTAAATTTCTTATAGATTTCAGTTAGCATTTGCTATATTTTTAGAGTTAAATCGCTGTTTCCTCAAAGCTAAAATTAGCTAGAATTTCTCCAATCTAGTGTTCTAATCGCACCAGTTTTAGCATATGTGCTAAACGGCTAATCACACTGGTGTGACCGTACGCACGAAACGCCACAGTCTCAAAACCACAGCATCATGTTGTCTAAATGCTTTGGTCAATTGACACACAAAACAAAGCATTATAGAATGCATTTCCACATTTTCAGGGGCAGACATGCAATTCCTTCCCTCCTCCCTCTGCAGCACCATCTTACACATGCCTAGTGAAAAGAGAGTCATCTCTGTCCTCTGTTGAGTGCCAAAACTGGAAAAGGTCCAATCAGTGGATCTGACTACATTCATTAGAATAACTGTAAAGTCCATGTGACATCTTACAGCTCACATTATCAATATTTGACAAGGCATAAGTAAAATTCCTCCTTGTGCATTTTAATAGACTGCACTACCCTACCTGGCAGGGTTGGCTGTGGACATGAGCAGACTAAGGCCTTGTTCAAACTGATGCTAATGAAGGTTGTAAGCCTCTTCTTCTGTACTTTGGTCAAGTTCGCACACAATACGATTTAAAAAGGGTAGCCACAACCATATTAGACAGCATTGCTAGAAGCAGGTGAACTGTTCCAATTTCCAGTTAGTATGCAAATGGTACTACTGTTTGTACTACTGGTAGAAGACTAATTGCACAGTGACCAATTGTGCCAATAATTCCCATCCCACTCAGACAGTGCCATGATGGCAGCCGTTCCTTCAGCTGAAACACTCTGAGTACTAGCAACAAGTTTAACAAGAACTACATTAAGCAGCTTTTTTGATCGCTCCGTGACATGAACTTTTACACTTTCAACAGAGGACAGCAGGCTTCCAACGCTACCCTCTTGCTTGTTGACACTGAGCTCTAGTATTAGTACATTTACATTATGTTTACATTCATTCATTTGGCAGACGCTTTTATCCAAAGCGACTTACAAGTGGGGTACAATACAACACGCGAAAAGCGAAAAGCCATACGGAGTCAACAATATTAGAAGCACTGCATGACGAAGTTCCAAAGGTTGGCAAGGCAGAGTACAAACCAGCAGGTAAAGCTAACGAGTATGTTAAACCATTACATTTTTAACTGTATTTATTTATTTTATTTTATAGTTTAGTAGAAGATTTTATAGTTTTTTAGTCATGAGAAGTTCCTTTTAGGGAAGTGTTTCAGGTGCTCAGGTGAGAGCGGAAGAGCTGTGTCTTCAGATGTTTCTTGAAGACAGGGAGGGACTCAGCAGAACGGGTGAGGTCTGGAAGTTCATTCCACCACCAAGCGCAAGAGTTCTGTTCCCTGTCTGTCTAGCTGACTCCATGCTGTGAAGTGTGGAAGCTAGTCCTTTTCCTTTTCACATGGTCAGCATCCTGTCTCCATGCTAATCTATGTGTGGGCGGGTGTACAAGAGTATTGAGTATGATTAGTTGTTATGGTTGTTGAGCCACAACATGCATATGTGAATGGAGCCTACACGACCGCTCAGGGCCCTGCCTCGAGGGAGAGCTGCATTGTGATCTCCTCATTCACCTACAGCTGGTTTAATGTGCTGGGGTGCTGACTTGTAATGGGAAAGAACGAAGTCTGCCCTGCATGCAAGATCAGAGTTGGTCACAAACTTCAAAAGTTGTGCAGTAAAGAACTGTCCCTTGGGACCCGAAAAAAAGACACAAAAGGAGCCCAGAATCAAAGGTGTGCTCACACAACAAAGGCACAAGCTTTGTTTGCAAAATTGTAATTGTAGCTAAGTGGTTCACGTCAAGCAGCCTGTTTAATGTTGGCAATGCATATTTCTGATTGTGTCACTTAGTTCGATTTGCTATGATGTCTACAGTAAAGAGGGCATTGAAAGTATTCTAAAACAGAGTTGCAGCGCAGCTAACACATTGAAACTCAAAGTTAGTGCTGTTAGCATACTGATTTCCCTTATTATTATTATTATTATTATTATTATTATCATAACTACTATTATTAGTAGTAATGTTATTGTTATTATTAGCAGTGGTGGTGGTAGTAGTGTAGTTATAATGTACAATCAGCATGGTATATAAAGTTACATATGGTTTAACTTACTTTTCACTGATAAGACTTGATGTTTTTATACAGTGTCTTGTGAGTTTAATATGGGGGAACCTCCCCCAACCAAAAATCTCACTTCTGGGACTAGGTTTAAGTGAGTCACAGCGGCATAAATATGGAGCTGTTTTGGAGCATGAAACGTGTGTTTTATTTTCCAGGATCAAGGCCGTCATAAAACCAAAGTACTGCAAATCCTGTGTAAGGCTCGGTGCTCAGTGCAGATCCACCTCAAAGGAACCCTTTCTAAAGCCAATCCCAAATTCAAGGGCAATGCATCCATAATGAGCCTCCATACTCCGACAGAGGGCTGCCCGTCATTTTAGAAGGTCGTCCTTGCAAACAGCAAGAGGCTGCCGGTGGTGGGCAGGACATTGGCTTGACAAATTGCTAATTCAGCCTATTGTTGAGTGATATGTCTCTTGATAATGGAATCAGGTTGAATGGCAGCAAAGTAGAAGTTGAGAAGTGTCTGTTCGGCTGAATGACGGCTCTGGCACACAGCACAATCACGGTGAGCACAATGAAGCTTTGGAATAGATTTTAAGATGAAATTTAAGATTTTAATATAACAAACAAAACCACAATCATTAACCGTTTCACTCCATAACCAACAAATTTTCTTGAACTGTTCCGCCTTTTTTAAAATAATAGTTATATGTTCCACAATTACATAGGTTAACGATGATAAGTATCTTTACTTGTAGATGCAAATGTTTCAAGAGTTTCAGTCCTTTTGCATGATATTACTTCTGCTTTCAACAAGGAAGTGAGATAAAGCCAGCAAACCAGTGAACGATATCAGATTCAAGAACAGATTAAAAAAAAAATGATTAAAGACCATGGAAATGGCTTCATCTGCTGTCACATTCAGACAAAAAAAACTATTTAAGTGGGAAAGATTAGAGTTCACAACACCCAGTATGCACAGTTTAATAGGGCTATAAGGCTGTGTCCATGATGCAAAATGATCTATTGTTGACTCAGTGTGCAGTCCATAACATTTGACTGGTTCATTTGATTCAGCTCAGATTTAGACAAGGAGAGTGAGCTGTGAGTCACACACATGTAAGAGGGGTGTGATTCAGATCACTCATAAAACAGGTTGCCCTACACATAGAACTGTAATGGGCACGTGTCATTCGAATCAGATCATTGCCACAATGTGCACAAGTTGTTCATACAGCACCTAGTAATAAAATCTCTACACCTTTCCCGCGTCACAGTCTGGGAACCTGACAGCCACCCAAAATATTTTTTTTTTGTTTGTCATTGTATTGGGTGGGATGAAACACACTCCCAATGCTCAGATTCTGAGCCTCCAAACAGGGGTGCCCTCCAGCCCAGCCTATTGAAAGGCAGCACAGAGCAAAGAGCGCTGCTTAGAATGGCCAGGAGGAGAGCACAAGAATGGCTTTGTCAGGCCTGTGGCCGACTACTGGGACAAGTGCCTAAAAGTAAAGCAAACACACGCGCACCCCGCTTCCGACACGCCAGACAAAGAGGCAATTGACTCACCAAGTCCCCATTAGTTCCCCTGCCAATTTGTAAACATTACGGGCATTATCTTTGACACTCACAAACCACAAACGTGTTAACCCACGGGGGCTGTGGAGGCTAAAGGAATAGTCTAAGCTCAACCTAACTGAGCGGAAAACCTCAAGCAAACCTTTCTCTGTTGTGATGCGGACACGATGCACACAAATAAATGGCTTGCATTTGTAAAGCTGCCTTGAGAGAGGCGTCAGACCGTTTACTAGTTTAGTGCATTCTAATGTGTATTCCTCTCATTTTCTTCCAAAAGATCATGAACTGCCTGCCTGTCTGTAACAGTGTATTATTTTAAATGTTGCAGTTTACAGGAAAAACAAGTGTAACAACATGTAATACACTTTCTGAACGGTAAACCTGCCACCAAAATAGTCCTATCTAAAACCAGGATGAGGCATTGCCATTGTATCAGAATTTGCAATCTGTTTAGAAAACCCAGCGCCAAGTCATTCTTCAGCGACAGCATGTAACATGCCTTTTAGGTAACCACACACATTTTACATGCACCACCCGCGACAGAATTGTGCAAAATAATCATGTTTAAAAAATCAATTGTTCTTCAAATCCCCCCGTGCTAATGACAATGGCTGAGGCATATATATCCCCCGACGTATGCTGTCTTCCCTGCTACTTTATGCCGGAGCTGCTTTGTGCATTGTAGTGTAGATACAGCACGTAACCCCCCCTCCCCCCGCCCTTGTGAGGAGGGAGCCGCTCGGTTCAGACAAAAGGAGGGAGTGTGCCGTTCACACATGGAGGAAGAGGCATGATGGTGCTGTGAAGGCCCACTCTCGTCCCTGCACTTCATAATGGCTTGATTCTCCTCTCTCTCCTCTATATCTCCACGCAGCCCATTTGCATCTAATTAGCACTGCCCATAAAGATTTGATGTCCCTAATAGAATGAAAAATGTACTCTCTGAGTTTGGTAAAAGAGCAATTAATGAAAACGTGGTGGTGGTGTGTGGGGGGGGGGGGTCGACCCTGCTGAATTACAGCTCCGTACTGTACGTCTCTCGCTGTATGTTCTCACTGTAAAGTTTCATTTGACTTCGCAGCACTATGCTCATAAGTTCTCCCTCTCCCTTTTTGAAATTTCAATAGGTTTTAATGCTAATTTATGTGTTCCGAGTTCACCCGCTAGACATCTCTATGCAATATGAATACATTGCATGTGAAGTGATGCAGAGTGGGATGGCGAACAGGGCCGACTTCACTGTTAAATAGCGCGTTGTATGCCCATTATCAGCTGAAGTGTCCTCCCGAACTGATGGCAGAGTGGGTTCAAAGCAGAACTCAGCGGGTGAGGTGGGGCCCTGACCACCATTTCCACTAATGATTAGCATTCTGTCTCACTTTGGAAATGCCCCTCCTCATCTATGTTATTGTAACCTTTGCCTTGGGCTTATCTGCAAGAGACATGCTTCTGATGGAAATATGTCTATTTTTGATCACAGTTTCCCTTTTATTTTTTGGACATTGTTTTTCATGGTGTTTCTTTGTTCTTTCTATGGTCTCATCTTGTTCTTGTTTTTTCCCCATGCCATAATTGCAATCAATCATACAGGTGATTTAACAAAAACTTCTTTTGCATATCCTCTATGTGATAATCAATGATCATTCTTTGACAAATTGAAAAATGAAATGTGCTAATCACAACTGTTTTTGGTTGGAGTATTATTTAAGCAATTAATTCGCTTTGGCAGGATCAGATAGGGCTATTTACAAATAGTATGGCAAATACATTCCATATGCCATGCTGTGTTACTGTAAGGTAAGACACTTAATATCTTGGCCCTGAAACATTAAGTGTTTTACCTGTACAGGCAGATAAAATCTTAATAAGAAGATTGGCATCATTGTTTTGAAATCTTAGATGAAAAATAAATCACAACATGTGTGTGTGTGTGTGTGTGTGTGTGTGCCTGCATGCATGTGTATGTATGTGTGCATACGTGTGTGCACGTTTATATTTTTGTGATTGCGTGCATGTGTGTGCCTTCCTGTGTCCGTATATGTGCATGTGTGAACAGATCAATTATTTACTGTATGTGAGAGGCTGAGAAAATATAAGCATCCTACAGAGTGTCTTTGAGCTCTTGAATGCAAAGCATGGCGCTGCGATCGAAGCCTTTGTTCTTCTGCATTGCCGGCTTTTAAAATGAAAGCTCTAATCTGTGTTATAGAGGATCATTAAATTGTGCGTTTTACACTCCAACAACTGCATTTTGATTATCTACTGCAATGGAAAGTAAGCAGCTCTGTTGTTGCAAACTTAATTACTTACTGTAGAATCCCCCATTATTGTCGAAAATAGTGTGTCAGGGTCAAAAGCATTATAAGAATGAAAATTAGACACTGAATGAAGAACAAACACAGCATCATAGCACCAGTAGCAATCAAGTCTTTCCTGGGCAGTACAATGATGCCGTTAATCTGTAATGTGTTAAAGCCAACGAGTTTCACAATCCAACCATGAAAATAATAATAAAAAAGAAATAGAAATGGAAGCCAGAACAGAATGACTGGACTAGCTTAGGGCTAGACATCTGGTAATGGGTCGTTAGTCGGATAGATAATTATCTGGGTTCACCAGTCTACTGTGTCAATACTTCACCATATGCTAAACAGTGTATTGTCTCTTGATCACAGGTTCCAAACATTAATACCACCAAAATTAAATTGATCTATGCATTTAGCTTCACTTATAAAGTATGTATGTATAGTTGAATATATTCATATATTATGTTTATATATATATATATATATATATATATATACACCTTCTTTCTTTATTTAGTTTATCATTTTAGTGATGAGTACTCTTGTTTAATTGAAAGAAGTTTATTTTTATTATTAAATAAGTAATATAAAGACATCAGAATGAACTGAAGTCTTCTTGTTCTGTCTCCTTGCATGGAATGAATCAGGCTTTTAATACAAGTTCGTAATTAGCCGCATGCATAACCCAGAGTGATTAGCATGGGCATAAGGTTGTTAACACAACATTTCTCTATTTCCCTGAAGAATTTCCATTTAATTAAAAAGCACATTGTTCATTTTTCAGCATCCGCATTTCTCTTTGCTTAATGAAAATAGGTTGCAGCATTCATTATGTTATGAAAGGCTGTGCTTGAAACATATACAGTACACTTACTCTGAAAAGGCGTATACACCTAATTGTGCATTTACATTTTTAGCAAGGCTTTCTTTGTTCATAAATTCCCTCAGAATCTTACACAAAAATAATTGCATGGTGCTATGTCAAGTGTTATCTTTGATTTTTAATTTTAATTTTCCAGCCTTTTTAGTGTGTGTGTGTGTGTGTGTGTGTGTGTGTGCATGTGTGTGTTCATGATCATGCATATATCCATGCGAGAATGTGAATGTGTGGGCACATATGGACATGTGCATGTGTGCGTGTGTGCATACTCACGCATGTATGTTCATGACATGTGTCACATAATGTCCTTAATAATGGGAAAAACATTTAGCTGCCAGCCAACACCTTCAGGAAACCAAGAGGACAATTTAAAAATACACTGCTGACTGAACATTATAACTTCACTTGGCTTTCTGTGAGCTTGCTTGCCCCCAGGTATAGCTATAAATTATTTCTGCTGTGCTGGTGAGGTGATCTTATAATGTGGGACTACAGTTTAACAAGAAAGCTTGTTTAAAATGTTGTAGTTCTGAAACACAGAGTGATGAGACTCTGGAGAAACATATCTAATCCAAAACAGTTCTTCTGAAATGTTATGATAAGGAGCATGCATTAGTAAACATGCATTGGAAACGTATATATCAAAAAAGAACCACAGAATGCCAGTGAATTATTAGTACCATATTCAACCTAAACATAGTTTATTTATAAACTGAAGTATCCAAACATTTTCTTTCCCTCTTTTAGATTTCTCAAAGCATTGAGACCAGACAATGTTTTCTGTTTTCCTGCAGTTCTTGTTTTTTTTTTTTTCTGACAAAAATATATATTTGTTAGATGTAATGCTTGGAGAATAGATACTGCACAGTGCTGGCATGTACTTATCAGTAATCCAGTTGTCTTCATAATTCAAGGTCAGATACTGATCAGAATTAGACAGTAAATGTTGAAAACAACATAAACGCAGTTGTATTGTGAAAGCTATTCCCTGGGTGGAGCTTAGAAGTGAGGTTTCCACTTACTCCCCAGCAGTGATTGACATTCTGAATCTATTAAAGAGGTCAGAATTTTATCAGCACTGACTATTGATCTACCACTCCTCTAGGCCCACAAAATAATGCATTGTAATGAGCTGTGATTCCCTATCGAACAAGAGAGAGCTGCAAGCTTGCTTAATAGGATCCAGCAATATTGGCTATGATTGCCCACTTCATTCCAGGACACACACAAACAAACAGGCACTTTCAGCACAATGAGGCAGCATTTGTTGTCTCTTGTTTGACACCTCCAACATAATGATTTTTTTAAAGAGCAATTCATCTACCCTTTGTCAGATTGTATATATTATATATAAATATGTTCCAGAAAATGCACACCAGCAAACAATAAAAATAACCTATGTTTGGCAATTTCAGTGAATATACTCCCCCATTAACTGAAAATAGTTTGATTAAAAATGTATTCTTTCACACAAAAAAAGTACTCCAATCAATTTGCAAGTTCAGTACTTAATTGTATTTATGATACATTGCAGACATGAGCATTTACTGTGAATCTTTTTTTATGTTTTTTTTCTTTGTTACCATTCTGTTTGCAAAACCTGCATGTCAGACAGGTGTCTGATTTCATAATAATGAAACATAGTGTCAGTTAATCTGGAAGAAAGGATGACAACCAACTTAAACACTGAAATTGAGTTTTTGGATGCAGACATATGTTGTGAAGTTATATCACATGTATAGATTTGTGCTCCCCTCCCACTTTGTGAAGGAAGGAAAAAAACATTCTCACTAGGTGAAAGCAACAGTCTGCAAGCACTGGAACCGTGTGAGAGCTCAGAGATGAAAAAAGAGATCCCACTTCATGAATATTAATTGCTTTGTTTTCAGAGCATTCATTGGCCCGTTTTGGTTAATGTGTTTGCTATAGACAGGCCCTGCTGGAGAATAGTAACAGAGGACATATCTGAAAAATTAGTCTTCCCCTTGATGTAAACTAGCCCCCCTAGTACTCTAATATGTGACACGAGAAGCAAATATTCCGGATTTACCAGGCTAACATTTGCTTTGAATTTGCTTTGCTTTGAATACAAGAGAGCTACACCATGCGTGTACATTTTGCACAGTATCATTATGGAAATGTGAGGAATACTTTTAAGAGTTGTGGGGTGAATTAGAAGCATAGGTTGATTGCTAGCTAGCTATTGTCTTTATCCATAAACAGACAGCAAGCAAGCTGGATAACACCACCAACATAAAAATCACAAAATGTTTGCATGTAGCCCTACCAAACTGAACATTTTATTAAAAGTATCTTCACTGAACACCTTGAATAATTGAATAATGTTTTTGTATAATCTTATTTCTTTTTAACTGGCCAGGGTAGATGAAAAAAGATGAAATCGCTGCACTACATTTCCTATATATACAGTACATGTCTGTCCTGCCTCTGTCTTGTAAACTTTCCACTGGTGCATCATAAAATGGACCAAAGCACAGAGGCAGGTAATCAATTCTATTTAATACTATTCTGAATGCCTTCACTTTCATATGTACCTGACAGATATTGAACTTGCCGACTGTAATTATTGCAATGTACATTTTGGGAATAAAAAAAAATCATTGTGAATAATTTATTTGGGATTTATTGCCTGTTGTATTCTTATATTTGGGAGAAGTGCAATCAGCATCCAGTTCTGCCCATTGATTCCTTCCTCGGTGCCAGTTAGACAGTAATGAAATCTTGGTGTCTGTTAATGGTGAAAGTGTGCCCAGCGCTCTTGCATTTTTTGTTTCTTATTTTCTGAAGAGATGAAAGAGAAAGTGATGTGGTGCACTACCAGAGTTTGGAAGAGAAGGATTAGCAGGGTGTCAGCGAAAACCTCAAGGACTGTTATTTCAATGTACTGTACTGCAAGCTAGTTAAGGCTTAGTACTGTAAATGCGCAGGGGTGAATGAGGGAATCTTATTATGTTTCGTGCCAGGAGAGAGTCACTGTTTTTTTTCATATACACTATATGGACAAAAGTATTTGGCCACACCTGTTTTTCAGGGTTTGGGCTAGGTCCCTTATCTCCAGTGAAAGGCATTTAATGCTTCAGCATACCAAGACATTTTGGACAATGCTATGCTTCCAACTTTGTGGCAACAGTTTGGGGAAGGCCCTTTTCTATTCCAACATGACTGTGCCCCGGTGCACAAAGCAAGGACTGTAAAGACATGGTTTGATGAGTTCGGTGTGGAAGAACTAGACTGGCCCGCGCAGAGCCCTGACCTCAACCTTATCAAGCACCTTTGGGATGAACTGGAACGGAGATTGCGAGCCAGGCCTTCTCGTCCAACATCAGTGCCTGACCTCATAAATGCTCTACAGAATGAATGGGCACAAATTCCCACAGAAACACTCCAAAGTCTTGTGGACAGCCTTCCAAGAAGAGTGGAAGCTGTTATAGCTGCAAAAGGGGGACCAACTCCATATTAAAGTATATGTATTTGAATACAATGTCATTACAATGTAATGGTCTGGTGTCCGAATACTTTTGCCCATATAGTGTATGTTATATGTCAGCACATACTTTGTAATCATCTGTGTAGCAGCTGGATTTTCAAGTGTTCTGATCTAAAAGAAAAAACGGTTATTGTGTCCAATTACAGCAAGGCGTTTTCATGCCTCTGATTTACTGAGCAGCAGTGAACAGTCAAGAAGGTCCTGAGACTGTATTCCAGTGAATGTCCACTGGTCATCTGGAACACAGATCAGTCAAACTGCTGAGTGTGGTCGTTAAGCCGCAAGCCCATGAAAACACAGCCTAAGGTTACTGTGAGGGAGGGGGGAAGTGAACCTGTTATGAGGATACAGTCTTAAATGGGTGGATACAGCAGTTTATGAGTAGGTGTAGCAGGATGCTGCAGTTTGGACTTTTCAGTCAAGTCAGACTTTTTAATAGGACAGTTACTATGGTGACCTCGCCTCCGTTTCACATAATGTCAAAATGAGGAGTCCGATTGTGTCAACACCAGAGAGGAGAGCCAGGGTCGGAGTGACTCTGACAGGCTGAGGAGGCACAGAACCATATTTTGGGACAAGCACAATCAATAAGGGACATGAAACACTGTATAACCACCAGCTGTCTTAAATGTAATGAATAACATGTGAAAATACATTCTCTAAATAAGGGCTCATTTAAGGATGTAATGGCCTGTGTTAGTCTTTTAATCAGCTACTGTACATAATCAAAACCTTAACACATCTAACCTAAGCTGTCTACTTTCTTGAACAATGCTGTATTTAATACAGTTTATCAGATATGATTTTTTGACTATGCTGCTGTTTTCTCTACAGCTGCTCTTGTAGCTTCTCCTATCATCCCCTCCTGGTTCTCAGCCCTCTCAGCTCACATTTTAACTTGTCTCCTGAACACATTCGTACCATCCATGTTGCACTTTTCCAGATCTTACCTTTTATTTCTTCTTTCTTTATTTTGCTTTCCCCCAGTTTGGTTGACCTCTGTACCTCCTCCTGTTGATTACTCCATTGCAGCTCACTCTGGACTCCATCCTGACATTCTCTTCATATTTCTGTTTGACTCTCTCGCTTCTTCATACACAACGTTCCAAGCATCGAATGGTTGAATCAATCCACAGGAAGCACATAATAAATAAACAAAAAAATAAATAAATAGAACACATAAAGAATGTTCTAAAGCTTTGATTCATCACAAAATTCGAGAACAGAGACCAAGCCAGCACAATACCCAACATTTTGGTAAAGCCTCAAAGGAGGGCTGGTGGCCAGATTCTCTCATTCTTTCTTTGTACATATTCAGGTCTGGTGAAAAGTTGTGTTTTAGTAATTACCACAAAACTTTAAGCATTTAATTTCTCGGGTTTGCTGCAATGATTTATGAATTTTCAGTAATAATTTTATCTCCATAAACATATTCTAAACTACTCTTTCCCTAGACCTTGGGTCATTCCTCATCTTGATTACTATGATTCTGTGGATTCTTTGATGGTCTTCCATTTTATGTCTTGCATTCACACTTTCACTGAAATAGAATTCTATCATCCCCCCCCAGCACACACACACACACACACACACACACACACACATCCCCCTTCTCTCATGCCACATCATTGCTCATTTTCTTCAGTTTGGTCCCAATTGCAACACAGATTAGCTCTAAATCCCCTGTTCTTACTTACCACTGTGTTAACCATTCTCATCCTCTTTATCCTCTGTCTGTTATTTCCTCTCACACTCCCACTCTCCCCCTGAGATCATCATCTACTGGCAGACTAACTATTTCTATTGCAGAATCTTGTTCTCTGTCTTCTCTAGCTTCATGCCTTCATGCATTATACAGTTTGCTTTGAGCATGCATCTCTCTAATCACCCATGATTTCCTTTCCCCTGACTTTAATCTGAATGTGTTATATTTATTAATTGTGGTTCTGTTTTAATGTGTGTGATGTGTGTATATAAAATTTCTTTTTACTCTAAATTCTGTTTGAAGTAGGTCTGTAAAGGTCTCACAGATTATAAGTCAAATATAAAAACAACAACAACAATAATAATGGAAACAGGTCATGCTTGGAAGAAGTTATCTTTACAAGATGAAACTCATCAGTGTGAATACTTTGATCTTTCCTAACGTGATCATGAAATAAAATACTGCACATGGGGTCTGTGTCCATTTAAATGTAATTCTTTGGGAGTACTGCCTCTTCCTGTCACTCCACTCATCGGCTCATCTAACTGGCAAAGAGGAAGCACTGACTCAGCGAATTAACAGCGTCTCCTTCAGACCATAGTATTGACGGTGGGGGTAAGAACAGTGCTGGGTAGATCTAGGTCTTGTTTTATTGTTTTATTGTTGTTGCTTTGTTTCAGGAGCAGGGAAGCTGAACGTTACTAGCTGCAGCTTCTGCAATCAGGATGAAACTGGCTCTGGCTAGAGATGTTCAAGTCACTGTCAATTTTTGTCAAGCCAGCCCTCGTCTGTTTATCTTTTAGCCGAACGGGACGGCATATGCTGGAGTCGATGCAAAACTGTCCCACCACCTCACAGTCAACTTAATAATTCATCCCTCCTTGCATTCTCCAGAGAGCTGCCAGCACTGCTACCTTTTTAATGGGCTCTGTGATTACCTGCATTGAGGTTTTCACATTTAATGCAAGACGCTGGGCTAAAATCAATGAATACATTCGGGAGCTGTAGTGCCATCTTGTTTTCTCAGCTGCTAAAAGGAATCAGAGGCTCCTTTCTCAGTTTCCCCATCTGAAACAGTTTTAGGCGGCTCCCATTGCAAAGCAGTGTCCTCAATTCCAGTTTGTGATGCTTCTACCAACACCACTGCCTGTGTCAATGGATGAATCAAGGTTAAAACTCCCAAGTAATAACAAAAGCCACAGAGCATCGGAATGGGAATTTTCCTCCAATGGGAATCTGGAAAGTTTTTCCTCAAACTGCCAGAGTAACAAGGAAGCTTCCTACATTACTCTCTGTGACATCCACAGCCATTTCAAAAGAACGAAGCCTGTACAATGGAGGAAGCCTCACTCAATACATTCTTACCATTAACCATAAAAAGCATATCTGTTATTGTGAGAGGTTGGTTTTTGTTCAGCTAAAAATAATACCAAATGCCTGTAATGCTAAAATATCATATCTTCATATGATATAACAGCACACCCCCAACTGCAAAAAGACCCATAATATACCAGGCTTTGTTGGTAGGTAAAATCAAGCTTGATATAAAAAATCAATACTACCTAAAAGGGGATCTTTGAAACAGCATTGTCTGAATAAACAAGGAAAGAAGAAAATATACTTTTGGCAAGAAAATTGCTTCTCATTTTAGGAACCACTGTTTGCAGTTGAATTGTCCCATAAGCAAACATTACAAAATTGTCTGGAAACTGAATCTGTCCGAAATGTGGCTTTAGCATTGTTCAGCACTTATCTTCAGCGGCACACGTTAGGCTGTTGACTCATGTTACCAGAGGGCATCATTTTCATCCTTTGCTGCCCTTTCCTCTCTCAGATGAATAGTTTATCCAATAATCACCAGCTAGCCAACTAATGTAACTAACTGAACATAGCTATTTGATTTTTGCATTCACTATTATTGGTTATTTGTTGACTGAATACATGCTGGTCAGATAACAATACACATTTTCTATTTTTCACAATTTGATTTCTCGATTATATTACTTGCCCAGTGAATATTATTTGTTGAGAGACAGAATGCTGGCTGACTGTCACATAGTCAGGTGCCACTTGTCTAAGTTGTCCCTCAGGTGTGGTCACCACTTTTGAAATCATGTATAGCACAACAAATGTGTAGTATGAGAAATAATTATATATTTAATGTATATTGAAATATACTCATACATGAAATACAGTAAATATTCAGTATTGTGACATACACCATGCTATGGTTCTGGAAATACAGGTCACAGAGAACAGAAATATGCTCATCACAGTCTTCACACAGCTGCTTTCTGCCTACAGGGCAAGTGAGACAGTACGCACACTCACAGGATACAATAAATAAGTCTGCTTCAGTTCCCAGGATGAAGAATGCTTGAATGAAGTGAATGAAAACAGGAAAATTAAATAAGAAAGTGAACACAACATTCCCAAACAAAGATCTCTGAGAGGAGGAAAATCTATTTTGCTTTTTTTCTTCCTCACAGCTCTCAGAAATCAAGGAGGGAAGACTATGGATACATAGTCAAACATTAAACCCATTTACCATATCATTCTCTTCGCAGTGAAATTTCCATGCAGTGGAAGTCACTGCACATTTTTTTGAGTTTTGCATGTACATCTGCCAGCCATCACAAAAAAATGTTGACTCCAGAGAACTCCAAATCATTCGGCAAATTTGAAAGTGTCTAAAAGCACGCTTAGTGCCCTCAGGCGTAAGGAGTGAAAGTACGGTCTCCGAGGAGAGGCAGCCAGTGACAGGGGGCAGGGGCATCCTATGTGGAGGACTGACTCAGTAGCAAAAAAAAAAAAAATGATGACCATCCAAGATGTCCTCACTGCGTCTGCTTTTTTTTAAATTAGATTTTCAAGACCAAAATAAACTCACAGGCTACCACTTCACCTTTTTAAAGAGATATTTTATTATTTTATACTATTTTATTATTTATTTTATTAATGTCAACAATTCCAAGACCATTTAATTACACACACAGATACTGTGTATTTATAAACAGGGTAACAATGGTATTTAGATTTACTCTCTTTCATATTACAAAGGGACACAAAATGGATACAAACAATGGACGCAACAAAGTAAGTCTTAATCAATATGCGAAATGTAGGCGGCATACATGCAGTATACCCATAAAACAGCCTCTCACCTCTAACCTGTATGGAGCCCTCTTCTCTACCAGCCCACCATGTCTCTCATACCGCTCTCCTGCTCTGTAGTTCGGGGAGATGCCAGGTGACCTCAGTGTGGGCTGAACAGCACATTCGCAGAGTCTGTACACTCTGTGAGCCAAATGCATTACGTGACCTCAGTGACCTCTCACAGAACTAATAAATAAGCAGGTATTCAGACAGCAGCTGTGTGAGACTCGTAACGTCCCCCGTGAAGTCTAAATGATCATTTTGCATGCTTTTTGCTAATAAGCAAGTATAGCAAAATTCTAAGACTGAGTCTCTCTTAGTTTTGCTAAAAGTACGTCTGTTTGAATTATAAAGACATTCTTGAGAGACTGTACTGTAATCTCTTGGTTTTGATCAGGACAAAACGGATTCAGATGCAGACTATTCCATTTAAGACACCATGAAATTTAACAAAAAAAAAATAATCTGCACTTGCTTATGGCAGGTAATAAGAGAAGTTCCTCAAGCGTGGGCCAACGCATGATATCACTATGGCGGTGAGGATGTGTGTGTTTTTAAGACAGTGTCCTTGTCACTGCAAGCACTCACACTCATGTGCGGCAAGCTGTTGACTGTTGCAAACAATGGCCAGCGCGCATGCTGTGGTGCTAGGAACGCTCACGTGGAATATTCTCATACCGCTATCGAGAGGAGTATCCAACACTGCGCTCACCTTAACCATACTCCAAAAGAACATCACATGTTTTCATATCCCTGCTGCTGGGTTCTGTTTGTTCCACCACCATCTGTTTGTTTGTTTGCTCCGCCAAAATATCTTGTTTTACCGGTGTTCCCCCTCAGCTGGCAGCCAGCGGAATGTTCTGGGAGTGAATTATAATATGGGGGCTACATCTCTTCGTTGAATTTCAATATTTTATTATGAAACCATCTGTGTCAGAACTGGCACTGTCATACAACGACACAGTTCCCCCCACGATATCCTCCTTACCCTCAGAATTTCCTATTGACAGCCGGCACTGCCAATGTAGGCTTTTAGACTTCCTGGTTTTTTGAACCGCAATTGCAGCAGGTGGCTCAGGTATGTAACATAGGGCTATTACAATTACTGTTCGTCACGTACATGTTGTTGGACCTGTCCGCCAACGCTAACCAAGCCCTCAAGCATTTTTCCTGCACAGGTAGGAAAACAGGTCATATTCAAATGCACCTATTATAGCTATATTGTGCAATTGTGGGGAAAAACAGAAAGATGTTATATCATTTAATATTCAATTTTTTTTAAATCACTGCACAGGGTTTTTTAAGAACTGTCCAACATCCAGGCTCTGAACAGTCTAAGGACCTAGAAACACTGAGCCAACTGGGTGCAACATGATGCAATATGACGTGGAACCTCTGAAAACCTTCGAAACATTGAAATGAGAGTAAAGCAAAGTACCAAACTGATTTTCAATGGAAAGAAATCAAGTAGTACAAAGCCCTTAAGCCTGAGCTATCTGTCTACTGTATGCCTCAGTATTATCTCCCATTTTGAAATGACTCCATCAGTGGTCTCTGTGTCCTGTTAGTTCTCCATTTAGGTATGCTTCTGTGGGCATCTTAGTCCATCTTTTTGACTCTGCGTCTCTGTGCTGATTGGGTGAGTTAAGTGCTTTAATTTGAGTTAAATGAGCTAGATTTAAGTGCTTGAAATGATACATGTTATTGGCCTCTCACATTATGTGTCAGAATATGTTTTATTGGTTTCACATGGTGTGAAGTAGCACCACAAAATACTATGTTTGTCAGCTTTGGGGGTTGACATTAATTTATTTCTTCGGTCTTGTCAACTGCTGAATTTTTTTTTTTGCAAGAAAATGCAGTGTGTTTATGGGCACACACTCTCAGCAGACTCTGTGAAGATCTGAATTGCCTGTACAAGAAGTGATGGTACATTTGTGCAGGCAGCTTGTATTTGAAAAGGATGCCCCAGAACTCTAGCCAGTATACTCTAGTTGGGAGCTGTAAAGATGTTAGCAGAACATATGCAATTAAAAAACGTAGGCTCTGACAGGCTCCTGATAAATAAATAGAGATTATGAGAGAAAAATACTGATATTTTACTGGACAGATTGATAGCAAAATTACAGTATCAACAGTATTGATACTTGTGGTATCAATCCGCCCACCATTAGCACTAACATAAGGTTGGTAGGGGATGCTTATATAAACATATGGCTCAAGAGTAAAATCCAAGTTATGTAAAAAGAAGTTGAGTTACACATCAACTTCTGAAAAGTCACCTTTATGTAACTCGGGGCTGTTTGTATAGTTATCTTTGGACTAACCATTGAAACTACTGTTTTTCAATCAGATATTTGGCAACCAATTGGTAAGCTTGGTGCTTATGTACTTAGCCTGTAGGCAGGGTGTGAAATACGGGGGGTCTGAGACCCCTTGATTGACACTTGAGACCCCCTGAAAGCCTCAACAAGCAAAATTTTGGGGGGTCTCTGAAAAAAATCTTTAAAAAATCATTTGTCACTTGCAGGTGTCACTAAAAATGTCTTTTAACCCTTAAAGCCCCACAGATGCAGCCTGCGTCCAAATTCACACCCCTTCTTCTCGGTTGAATTGCTCACAAAGTATTCATCTCTAACAATGCTAGTTGCTTTTCTATGCTAAGTGTGTGCGAGAAAAATAATTTTGAATTTACATCAATTTTAATCATAGTTACAATCTGCATACAGCTCTGTGTCCATCTTCACACCCATTACTCTTGTTTGAATTACTCATGAACTCATCATTGCATAGATATGGAACACATAGCTATCACAAGAAAGAGCGGAACCGGAGCTTTGTAATGATGCTAGTCACATATAGTACTTGTACATACTGAAGTAATCACGTTATGAACACAAATCAAACTTCTGCAAAGTAATATCTTTACTAAGTTCTTCACACATTTTCACACTCCTGCTTCTCGGTTGAATAAGTCACGAAGTCCCTATCGCTTCACGTACCGCATATCAAAATAAACAGCAGAACTTACCCTTTCCGATGATACCAGTTGTAGTTCTCTGTGCGACAAAGCGTTGTCGAGTAATCCGGTTTTGAAATCACAGCACATTTCTGCATTGTCTCCAACATAGGGCTGACATTACATCCTACTTTGTATGAAAAATAAACACAAAATAATGTATTTGTGTTTCATTGCAACGATTCAAAAGTAGTGGTCGAAAGACTTGCATAGGTTTTCATAAAATAAAGCACATTCTTCATCCAATGATTCAGTGACAAGACTTAAGTGAATAAAACAATGACATTTATTCAGTTAGGCACTAAGCACATATTTTTTCAAATTGCTAAGTCATAGAGTATCCCACCATACAAATATTTATTTACTTATTTATTTACTACCCCCCCCCCCCCCCGAAAAAACCTCCCGTATTTTCAAACCTAAATGTTGGCAGGTATAGGTAGGGGGGACCCCCTGATTGCCATTGGGTATTTCGCACACTGCCTGTAGGCATTATTTGATTAATTGCTTGGATAAATAAACTAAAACTTGAGTTCACAAATCTAATTTTTGACACGTCCATTTTAAACAATGATTGGTGTGGGAGGGAGGGTTTCTCCTGAAGGGAATGTTTTATTCTACAGTTGAAGAATGGGAGAGTCAAAGAGAGTGCCTAAGGTGATTAAATAGTTTCATGTTTGTTGAATAATCAGTAAATGAATCTGATGTTTTATATTTATTTATTTATTTTTGTTAGTTTTTATAGCATATTTTGATATTCTGAAAGACAATACCCCCCCCCCCCCCCCCATTGCTTTCCATTTCTGAGAATTCTAGTTAAGTAATAGTATCACTTTGTAAATACACTAAAAAAACATCAGGCCAGGCCTAGCCCTCCTTTTGTCTAATCTGTTTGCTCTTTGGCATTGCTGCAGTGCATAAAAATCATAAAAGCACACATTCTGGTTTGATGAAGTTAACAAGACATGGAAAATATTGTATTTGTCAGGGCTCTGCCCCCTTAGCCGCGGTGTTCTCGTTTGTTTCCCCTGTGTTTCAGCCCCGCCCCGCTGCCTGTCTGCTCACCTGCACCCCATCACCTCGTCACCCCTGCCCTATATCTCCTCTGCGTGTCCCTGTCTGTTTGCTTGTTCGTTGCAGTGAGTTCTTCCTGTCTCGTCCCCGCTCTAGCTAACCTGACGTTTGATCGCTGTTCTTGGATTCCTGCCTGTTTCTCGACTTCGTCCTTCGCCTGCCGTTTTGGTTCCGTCTGCCTGTTCCTGATCACCTGGTTACCGACTCTGCCTGCCCCGACTCCTGATCCTGGATCTGCCCCCGGACTGCCTTCCCGTGTCTCTGAACCCTGCCTGCCCCTGTACTACGAACTGCCTGACGATTTTCATTAAACGCTTGGTTCCGCTTACCCGGTGGTCCGCGCTTGTGTCCCGATCCCCGTTCCTGACAGAACGAACAAGCCAGCATGGACCCAGCGGACCTACCGCAGCTGAGGACGGCCCTGGAGCTCCAGGGAGCGCTGCTGGGGGGACACCAGAACCAGCTGGATTCCATCGGCCGGTCCCTGGAGGGTTTCGCCACCAGCCTCGCCGAGGTCTCGGCGCGGCTGCAACAATTGCAGCTCAACCAGGAGAGCCGACCCTTTCCGCCAGCAGCTGCCTACCCACCGGTTCCGCCAGCGGCTGTCTACCCACCGGCTCCGCCAGCCCCTCCCAGCCGGGAGCCTCAGCTGCCACCCCCCGAGTCATACGCGGGGGATCCAGGAACCTGCCGCTCGTTTCTTTCCCAGTGTTCCCTGGTGTTCGAGCTGCAACCCTCCACGTTCCCCACAGACCGGGCGAGGATCGCCTACGTCATCACCTTGCAGACAGGCCGCGCGAGGGAGTGGGGTACCGCGGTCTGGGACGCCGGCGCTCCCTTCTGCCACTCGTATGCCGGATTCGCCGACGAGATGAGAAGGGTGTTTGACCATTCCAGGCAGGGCCGCAAGGCAGCGAGAGAGATGCTGCAGGCTCGCCAGGGGCGTCGGTCGGTGTCAGACTTCGCGATTGACTTCCGCACCCTGGCCGCCACCAGCGGATGGAACGCGGAGGCCCAGGTCGACGCCTTCCTCCACGGTCTCGGGAGCTGCCGGCCAGCTTCGAGGCTCTGGTGGACCTGGCGATCCGCGTGGATCAGCGCCTCTCGCAAAGACGCAGGGAGAGAGCGTCCAGCAGCCTGCCCGGTCTCGTCCGTGAGCAACCCCTCCCGATGGCGGTCAGGGGTCCTGCACCACCATCCCCGGGAACCTCCGAGCCCATGCAGGTCGACCGCACCCGCCTGTCTCCCGCGGAGCGCCAACGGAGACTCAGCACCCAGTCCTGCCTATACTGCGGGCAGTCTGGCCACTTTGTGGCGAACTGCCCGGCCAAGGGCCAGCGGTCACCCGCAGCAGGGGGATTACAGGTGAGTGTAACCCCACTGCGTCACTTTCCCCAGACCCGTCCCCTGTTCTCTGCCACCCTGCTCGTCGGAGGTCAGAGCCACGCCGTGTCCGTCCTGATTGACTCCGGGGCAGATGGTAGCTTTATCGACGCCGACTTGGCAGCCCGTCTGCGCCTGCCCCGCGTCCCCCTGCGCTCGCCGTTGGAGGCCCACGCGATCACCGGGCCCCCCCTGGTTCGCGTGACCCACGCCACTCCCCCGGTGAACTTCCTCGTTTCGGGCAACCATCGCGAGGAGATCGTCCTCAACGTCATCCGTTCCCCGCAGGCCGCCGTGGTCTTGGGCCGCCCCTGGTTAGCTCGCCACAACCCCCACATCGACTGGGAGGGCAACCGGATCCTGGGCTGGAGCCCCTTTTGCCACTCCCACTGCCTTCGGGAAGCCGTCACCCCTGGATCGCCGATCGCTTCCACTACCGAGGACTTCCCGGACCTGTCGGCACTGCCGCCCGAGTACATGGACCTGAAACTGGTGTTTAGCAAGTCCCGCGCAACATCGTTGCCTCCTCACCGCATGTTTTCTTTATCGCCACCGGAGACCGAATCCATGAACAAATACATCCGGGAGTCTCTCGCGGCCGGTCTCATTCGCCCCTCCTCCTCTCCTGCGGGGGCCGGATTCTTCTTCGTAGGGAAGAGGGACGGCTCCCTCCGTCCCTGCATTGATTACCGGGGTCTCAACGCCATTAC
Organism: Megalops cyprinoides; assembly: GCF_013368585.1. Taxonomy (NCBI): domain Eukaryota; kingdom Metazoa; phylum Chordata; class Actinopteri; order Elopiformes; family Megalopidae; genus Megalops; species Megalops cyprinoides. The sequence goes on from NC_050584.1 coordinate 18,027,961, forward strand.
CATCAAGAACCGCTACCCCCTGCCTCTTCTGTCGTCCGCCTTCGAGTCGCTACAGGGCGCTACCGTCTTCACGCGACTCGATCTCCGTAATGCCTACCACCTGGTCAGGATCCGCGAGGGGGACGAGTGGAAGACGGCGTTCAACACCCCCTTGGGGCACTATGAATATTTGGTCATGCCGTTCGGTCTGACGAATTCCCCGGCCGTGTTCCAGTCCCTGGTGAACGACGTCCTCCGAGACATGCTCAACCAGTTCGTATTCGTGTACCTCGACGACATCCTGATCTTCTCTCGCTCCCTGCCCGAGCATGTACAGCACGTCCGCCGACAACAAGCTCCACCCCTGCGCCTACTTTTCTCACCGCCTTACGCCCACCGAGCGTAACTATGACATCGGCGACCGGGAACTGCTAGCCATCAAGCTGGCGCTCGAGGAGTGGAGGCACTGGCTGGAGGGGGCGAGTGCTCCGTTTTTGGTGTGGACTGATCACAAGAATCTCGAGTACGTCCGATCAGCTAAACGCCTCAACCCCCGACAAGCCCGCTGGTCTCTCTTTTTCTCCCGTTTTGATTTCACCCTGTCATATCGACCCGGCTCTAAGAACGGTAAACCTGACGCCCTCTCGCGCCAGCACGCCCCTGCCGGGGACTCCCAGGAACCCAGCACAATCCTGCCAGCCCGATGCGTTGTCGCAGCGGCACTGTGAGACGTCGAAGCCGCCGTCCGCACCGCCCTCCAGAACGAACCGGGTCCCAGCTCCTGTCCCCCTAACCGCCTCTTTGTTCCCCAACCTGTCCGTTCTCAGGTTCTGCAGTGGGGGCATTCATCCAGGCTCGCTGGCCACCCTGGAGCCCGGCGCACAGCGGCATTCATTAGCCAGCGATTTTGGTGGCCCACTTTGGCGGAGGATATCCGGAGCTTCACCGCCGCCTGCTCCGTCTGCGCCCAGAGCAAGACCTCCACCCGACCCCCCGCCGGTCTGCTACAACCCCTGCCTGTCCCCAGACGACCCTGGTCCCATATCGCCCTGGACTTCGTCACTGGCCTGCCACCATCTGACGGTAACACCGCTATCCTCACCGTCGTGGATCGGTTCTCTAAAGCCGTGCACTTCATCCCCTTACCCAAACTGCCCTCCGCCAGGGAAACCGCTCGGCTGCTCATTAGCCAAGTATTCCGACTGCACGGCCTGCCCTCCGATGTGGTGTCCGACCGAGGGCCCCAGTTTACGTCTAACTTTTGGAGGGCATTTTGCAAACTACTGGGGGCCACCGTCAGTCTGTCCTCTGGTTTTCACCCCCAGTCCAACGGCCAGACCGAGCGGGCCAATCAGCAACTAGAGACGGTGCTACGGTGCCTGACATCTAAGGCACATGGAGCCAGCACCTCCCCTGGGTCGAGTACGCCGTCAACTCCCTTCCCTCTGCTTCCACGGGGCTGTCGCCCTTCCAGTGCTGTGTAGGCTATCAACCTCCCCTATTCCCGGCCCAGGAGGAGGAGGTGGGGGTCCCCTCGGCAACGGCGTTTGTGCAGCGCTGCCATCGCACCTGGAGACGCGCGCGCACCGCACTGCTCCGCTCCTCGGCTTGGGCTAAGCGGTTTGCTGACCGCCACCGCTCCAAGGCACCCCGTTATCGCCAGGGCCAGCGGGTGTGGCTCTCCACCCGGGACCTTCCCCTCAAGGTGGACTCCCGCAAGCTGGCTCCCCGCTTCATCGGCCCCTTTCCCATCGCCAGAGTGATCAGCCCCACGGCGGTCCGGCTGAAGCTCCCGCTCTCCCTTCGCCGTGTCCACCCCACCTTCCACGTCTCTAAGATTAAGCCCGTTGTCCGCAGTCCTCTCTGCCCTGCTCCCCGGGCTCCTCCGCCGCCCCGCCTGATCGACGGTGTGGTGGCTCACACCGTGCGCCGCCTGCTCAGGGTTCGGCGTCGGGGGCGCGGTCTGCAATACCTGGTGGACTGGGAGGGGTATGGTCCCGAGGAGAGGAGCTGGGTGCCTGCAAGGGACATCCTGGACCCGGCCCTGATCCGGGATTTCCACCGCCGACACCCTGGCGAACCCGCTGTGACGCCCGGTGGCGTCCGTAGGGGGGGGGGGGGGGTACTGTCAGGGCTCCGCCCCCTTAGCCGCGGTGTTCTCGTTTGTTTCCCCTGTGTTTCAGCCCCGCCCCGCTGCCTGTCTGCTCACCTGCACCCCATCACCTCGTCACCCCTGCCCTATATCTCCTCTGCGTGTCCCTGTCTGTTTGCTTGTTCGTTGCAGTGAGTTTTTCCTGTCTCGTCCCCGCTCTAGCTAACCTGACGTTTGATCACTGTTCTTGGATTCCTGCCTGTTTCTCGACTTCGTCCTTCGCCTGCCGTTTTGGTTCCGTCTGCCTGTTCCTGATCACCTGGTTACCGACTCTGCCTGCCCCGACTCCTGATCCTGGATCTGCCCCCGGACTGCCTTCCCGTGTCTCTGAACCCTGCCTGCCCCTGTACTACGAACTGCCTGACGATTTTCATTAAACGCTTGGTTCCGCTTACCCGGTGGTCCGCGCTTGTGTCCCGATCCCCGTTCCTGACAGTATTTGTTGTTTTATGTCAAACCTGTATACCTTTATATCTGGGCAGCTAGTTGTGTTTTCTAATCACTTATTGATTACTTTCAACAATTTTTCTTTTTGTGAGTGGTATACTCATCCTTTTACTATATTCAGCTTTACTATTAGCTAGCTGAATATAAGGCAGCTCCTTTCATTCACTGATATCTACAGACTTACCCCAATGAGACACACATATAATTAAAAAAGAAATTGGTCTGAATAATACAAATGCTACCTAGAATCCAGTTAATGATCAACTCATCCTTATGGGTGTTTTATCTATTTATATTTTAGTGTTTTTTCTTTTGTTATTATATGACCGAAATAATTAAAAACATTTAAAATATGCTACCAAGCAAGAAAATGTCAAATTATTTTATGAAATGGCAATTTATAGTTTTAACAGTGAAAACAACACTTGAAAAAATGTGTTTCTTAATAACTGCAGAGGGCTAATCACTTCTTCATTAAGTTGCTCTTGACCTTAAGTAAATAGAATGTTGATTATAATATTGGCTATAATATGTTGTTGGTTATAATATGTTTTTTATAACCAGCTGAATCTTAGTGATTGGTTAAATTTTACCATCTCATTGTCACCAGAATCTGTCACATCCCCCTCAACCTTCAATCTGCGAGATTGTGTGTCAAGGGTGGAACAAGATGTGCTAATGGCCTTGTTATGACACCTGTGATGTAGGATGGACATCTCTGTAAGGGAAGTAATACAGTGGGAAGACGCTGAAGAGCACAGACTCTCATGTGTCCAGGTACTATAAAAAGACAGGCCTAATCAGGATGGCTGAAATGTGGTTTGCTTCAAGATGGTTGAAAATATGTTTGGTTCAGAATTTACTCCTTTGCCCACCGCAAACAAATCATACCAATATTTTATTGCTCAGTCTTTAAGTATACTCCGCAATTCAAACAATTAACTTCGCTTGTTTTGAATGGTGAAATTTACAATAGGTTTGTCGGAAATTCTAAACGCTGTAAATATATTCCAAAGGTACCAGGGGTTTGATTTGGTATTCGAATAGTGCCCTCCAGGTGCCAGGCAGTCACCATGCCTAACGCAAGCCTTCCTCACCTACGGGACGAAATGATGAGGCAAACGAGGTGGCTCTTATTTTTTTGTCCAGAGCAGCACATCTCTACTGATGCATCCCTGATTTCTTTAGGCAGGGCAGCGCGTGCCCTGAGGCAGAGCAGTGGAAGGCTAAAGAGGGGAGAAAAAAACTGAGGCGAGGAAAGATTTCCCAACCTGATTTGACTCGAGCAGGGAGCCCATTAAAACTATAATGAGGAATGAGATCAGCCAGATATATTTAGAATCCATACGAGGTACTGTATAGTGTTATCGCTGCTTTTTTTCTGTTACAGCTGCAGATGTGCATTGGGGAGGAATACCGTGGAGATGTGCGTTAGAAGCTGAAGATAATGCAATTGCGATACGAATAATCACAGGCGGGGTGATACGCCGTATTTCAGTTCTGCATAATCATTTCCTTTTTTTACATTTTCTGGAATGCCACATCCCGTCCACAGAAATATGTCACATTCATTTCTGTCACAGCAGGCTTTGCGCTGGAGTCTTGCACCGCGGTGCCGCGCATACAGCAGTGTGAGTGCACTAAGATGGCAGTGCCCAAGAAATGGAGATGCACATGCTGGACTGCGGTGAACACGGCGGCAGCAGGCGCAGCGGGCTCAGTGCAAGGGTGTGCTGAGTCGTTGCTCCTTGTCTGAATCTTCTCTCGCCCTCCCGCTGCTCTCTCTCTCTCTCTCTCTCTCTCTCTATCTCTCACATGTTTCTCCCTCTCCTCTTTCACTGACAGCTCCTCCAGTCCTGATCACCAAAACATTAGCTGCTGTAAAGCTCTGTCTATATGCGGCCTCAGCACAGTCCAGCAGCTGATTCACATTTTACAGCGAATGGCAGGCAAGCTTCCAGCCTCCAGCCTGGTCAGCATCCAGATTCTTTCCTGCCTGTTTATTCCTGGACAGTAACTTCCATTTGACACTTGTGCTTCTTTTCTCTTGCGGCTTTGTAATTGAATTTGCCCAACAGTGTGTCTTGATTATTATGATTCTGTTCTCTTTTTTTCCTCTGAGATAGGGTTCTATTCAATGTCTGTATTCTTCTGTTTTCTTCCAGATGTTGCGATCTTCCCCACATGCATTGCGAATGTGAACATACATCCAGATCTTTATCAAGGCATGCTGTTCGGAGAGACACAGTGAACAGCTAAGCTGGACCAGGACGAAGGGGCTATGTTGTGTACCGGACAAAATAGGTTAATCAGAAACAGTGGAATTTATGGAAATAGTTTTGGCAGTCACTAAACAATCAAGAAAAATAAAGAGAAAAAAATCGCCTGCAGATTGAAAACTCTGTATGTAGTCAGCCTCTGAATGTTTTTTTTCTCTCTCTATAAGAATAGTTTAATCATTTATACTGGGAGGGGGATGAACTCTGCATGGGGGGGGGGGGGGGGGGGTTGGAACCAGACTGCTGGTCTTCCAGGGACTGCCAGAGACTGCAGTGCGGCTGGCCCGTACAAGCAGAGCTTGCAGATTAAGATTTTAAATGGGGTTGGATGGTGGTCACGTCATTTTAAAGGTGCCGTCATTTGCAACACCTAGCAGACAAGCGCATATGTACAAATTCATGCCACAGTCCGTCTTTAGCTACAGAATTTTCCTGTCAGTTTTTCATTTTAAATTTGTATAAAATGTAGTTTAAAAAGCCATAGCTATATGTTGTTGTTGGCTATGCACAATGCGATTGTGCAGTTCAAAATTCCATTTTCACACATACAAGTGTACTGTACTGCCTAACATTAGCTCACTGAGTACATTTTGAAGTACAAGTAATACTTCCTCTGTAAAAACTCTAATGGAGAGACAAAGATGTATTTAGTCCAGTGTTTCCCAAACCTCTTCTGGAGGACACTTTGTCCTGCATGTTTTAGATCTCTCCCTGATCCAACACAGCTGATTTAAATGATCAGTTTGTTATTAAGCAGCTTCAGGAGTTCATAACGAGTTGATCATTTGAATCAGCTGTGTTGGAACAGGGAGAGATTTAAAACTTGCAGGACAAGGGGTCTTCCAGGAGAGGTTTGGGAAACACTGATTTAGACAATTTTTATAAGGAAAGATTAGATGACCTGCTTATCACAATCATCATAAACAGTTTTGTGTCAATCGTGTAAATTAGGGATAAATTGAAGGGATAAATTATATTAATTAGCTAGCTACAATATATAGCAATGTTTTAATGACAGATATTTTGGTGATTTCTTGATAACATTGCCGTATATTTTAAATAACTTCCTACAGCTGAAATAGCCAACAAGAACCACCTACTTTAGTTGTGTTTTTCATAACTGTGAAGATATCTGAAAATATCTTGGTTCCTATTGTACACAATTGTCTCCCAGAACAATATGTATTTCCACCCAGTACTTTCTGCTCATTTACAGAATCTCCACTGGAATAGGCTGTATTGCAGTTTTGCTTAATCAAATTATTTCCTGCCCCGAACACAGACAGTTAAAATCATGGCCCAGTTGCATTATTTGCATTTAAAAATATGACAGCAAATTCTTGGCATACCCCATAATTAAATAGCTTTGATGCACATTAATTAAACAAACAGGACATTTTTGGATGATTATGTTCTCTCCTTCACACTGTGAGGTCAAATCCCTTGTTGTGATTATCCCTGACAAATTTATGATAAAATAGAGCATTAAGCATTTATTAAAAATGATACAATTATGTGATTTATGACAAGAGTCTGAATGGCCTCCTCCCTCTATTGCCTAAAGAAATGGAAATCTTAATTACTTTTCTGGTCATTACAGTTTAATCATGCCAGCACATATTTCAAATATGGCAGGTCAAACAAACAAATATTTATGCATTTCCTGACCTTTGAGCTTCTTTTCTTCTCTGATTTAATGGATGTGGTGAAAGCTAGTAGAGTTTGAATTTTCCTCATCAAAATGCTCTGTGCCTTTTTGAGAGATAGACATTTTTTCTCAGAGCAAGTGAAATCGTCGGGAGTCTTGTAATGGTGTACGACAGAAAGGGGTGTCAAGTGTGTGGAACTCATATATGAGCAAATCTATATGACAAATGAATCCGGGGTATAGGGTGGATCCTGAACAGCTGAGCGTGGTATTGTTCTAACTGTGACATACACAGTCTTTTCTCCAGCTGCAGAGGTGTGAAGGACATCCAATGGATTCAGGAGAGCGAAGTGACAGTCCTGTGTCTTAAATCAGAGCCTAGCTCAGTGCAGAACAGCAAGCCTGACAAACACGCGGGCCTGCAGTTTTCCCCACATGGCAACCAATCCCAGCTTTGGTGGAAATTAGGTCTGACAATCAAACTGTGTAAATCAGTGCGATGCCAATTTATGACTACGTTTCCCACATTACCCCACATGCTAAAAGGGCACTATTAGAAATAAATGCAACTCATTGTTTTCTGATAAGTTTCAAGTTAACCTGCCCTTTGGTGTATGAATTTAGCATTTAGCCACCAGTTCCTTTGGAATGGAATGGACTGTGCCTAAAGAGCAACATTTTTTGTGTATTTATTGATACATCAGATTGTATATATTTACTGATACATCAGTACTCATGAGTAACATGGTGTCTTTTTTTAAGATGAAGACAACACTTCCCTCACAGCATAGTATTTTAAATCAAACCCCAAGATACTTGGGAAATTTCTCTCTCTCTCTCTCTCTCGCTGTGTGTATATATATATATATATATATATATATATATATATATATATATATATATATATATATATATGTGCTATGATGCCTCATAAATGCCTCATTTTTAATTGAAAAAGACCCTTCTTTCAATATTAACAACAGCATTAATACACCATTTTGCAAATTCATTGAATTACAACTTCCTCACACTAGTAAAGTGGAAAGAGGTTATATTTTGTCTTCTTTTTTAAAAGAAAATCACACTTTGTATATTCTCCTGATGGCATGCTGTCCTCTCAACCTATATTATTTTCTCTCATATTTTGAATGACAATTTTAACTACTGAGATAACCAATTAATTTGTGTTTTGGATTGTTCTGGCCTGCAAATGTCAAGAATAGCACTGTCCTCTAGGTCACCCAGTTAAAACTGAACTCTTTACAGCTCTGATTCAAACCAGTGAACTCTAGTTCGTATGGCACAATTTGCATTTTACTCAGTGGGCTGTGAAGTCAACAGACTCTAAGTGCTTGTTTCAGCTAACACATTTGAATATGAATAATACACAATGTGTGTAGTGTGCATTATGATAATAGGTTACAATTAAACACAGATCTCCATTTCTGTTCTTCTTGTATTTTAAACAGGTTGAAACACAGCAATACACTGAACGAGGTGTTCTAAGTTAAAGCTTCTAACTGAAGCCCAGAGATATCATCTAATAATGGTTACGCTGTTATAACAAGCAATCTGATGTTTTCAATTTTGATCCTGTGCCACATAAAAACACACTTGTACAACCATATGCATACACAGATGTACACACACTCAAACAGTGCATGAGATTATGCATACATACAGATATGCTTTTTCCTTTGGACATTTCACAATGTTCATATAAGCTTAAAATGCACAGAGTAATGCCCTGAAATATCCCACCATCAATCAGTCATTTTCATCATAACATTATACAGGATGATTGGCAATATATCACTCGCAATACACATTTTTGCAATATCTTTGCTAAACTCTTATCATGCAATTGTTGCGGTTGCTGTATATGCATTGTCATTACAGTGTTTGGTGGTATTCTACAATGATGGTACTCTCGCTTCATTCTGCACTTCCCCCTTGGAGCACTCCCTTCAAAATCTTTATGCAGAATTGTTTGATGGGAACTTGTTGTCTTTTCAGAACGCAGGCAATTGTTGGGACGCTGAAAACAGCTCACCCCCCTGGAACACATCATCATCACCGGCAATGCGTCCCTGGATTTCAGCGAGCTGGATTTCATTCATTGTCTGAAGCATCCTCGCTGTGCCCACATCCTGCTGCTCAGTGTGGATACAGCTCCAGCCACCACTACATGCCAGTTCTGACAATAATGTGTAGCTTGTGTACATGTGTAATATTGAAATACTGTATGCACTCAGCAGTTCTCCATACAAATGCATGGATGACGGAAACAACAGATGACCTTTTTAGATTTGTTTGAACAACCAGCCCAGCCACACTCATTGATATGCCCTGTTGAATACATAACTGACTATTGTTGCTCTGATTTCACCTGAAACAAAAGGCTTTCTTACACTTTTGGGTTCTGTCCTAGCCCCAGCCTACGGCTTGTTATCACAAAGTGAAGCTCGTCAGGCTTTTCAACATTGTTTCAGCTGGTTATCAGTTAAGTAACATTGTATTTTCAGCTAGTAAAGCAATCGCAATGATGAAAAATGATTGTTCACAGCTGCAATTAAAAGTGTTTTGCAACAAAGATTGCAACAAAACATTTGAAAAATACATATTAAACAACAAAAGATTTTATTTGTTATGTGTTAATAGTTATGAAAATGTTGCTTGTAGTTTCACAATTTGTATTTTGTCTGAAATTGTTTAAAAGTGAAACTAAGAACTACAATAATGATGAAACAGAAACAAAACAAAGCTGATATAAAATATTCTGTTGGCATTCAACAGGGCAACTAACAATGCTGTGCATATGAAGAGGGCCACATTTAGTGCTCTCCATAATGTACCACAGACATACCACCTTTTCCACTGAGGCCCTGAAACCAGGACAGCATGAGCTGGGCCCAAAGCTGTCCGATCACAAATGGTTTTCCATTGCATTACCTGCAACCAGAGCTGTGGCCCTGCCATCTAACCAGACTGGGAGGAATGCCTGGACTTTGTCGGCAGTCAAAGGCTGCATTTAGTCATTGGCATTGCATCGTAGAGCAGACTGTCTTATCCAGAATGACGTACACAGTGAATATGATAAGGCAGATGTAGCATGCTATAGATACAAAGATCACGCATAACTCGCAGTTGAAACAGTGTCATTGTATAACACAATGCTGCAATCAACATACTGTTATGCACAATTTCCATAGTGAAGAGGGTGACATAAATTGAGACAAATATAGAAATGCTTTAAATTGCAATCACAGGGTGCACCAGTAATCAAGAACCTGTGGCGTTAAGAATGTTAATGCTTGACGAGATGAGATTCTGGGTTCAGGAAGTGAAGATGCAGTCTGACGAGGTGGGTTTTCAGTCTGCGGCAACATATGGCCAGTTACTCTGCTGTTCTGACCAATATAATATGGTAGCACTTTCCACCCCAAGAGTGGCAAGATTTGAGAAGAACTGGGAACCAGGTGTGTCCTGATAGATCCCAGTCACAACTCTTCTGGGTTCTGACCTGCAGAGTAACGCTGTGATTGGCGATAGCGGCACGCTTCTTTCTGTCCCTGCCTGTTTATTTCTTCAGCTTTCCTCACAGAAGCTGGCAGAAACGGTGCAGTCACGGCCTAATGGCTACACCCACATCCCTCTTGTAAGCAGGCCAGCACAAGTACTTCAAACTAACACAGGTCACCATGCCAAAAGAGATAATGGAACACCACATGGAACCTGAACTAAGTGAGACAGACTGGTTCCAGCTCTGCAATGGAAAAAGAGTGTTAGCCCCTATGCGACTTTGTGTTCAGGTGTCTACGTGAGTGCTTACCCACATGGACCTTCAGCTAGCTCTTCAGTTTAACTGGCTCACCTAAAAGAAAACATCGGAGAGAAACCGTAATAGTGAGTGACAGTCACCAAGCTGTAACCATTAAACATGAGGAGCGTGCTTGATCTACATTAAGCAACAATTAAGACTACTTGGTTGAGAAATTAATTAAATTGTCTTTGGGGGAGAGGGAAAGTCTAATTCAGTTCACTATGGAACTTGTCCTTAAAAGTGTAAAAAATATTGTGTTAGAATCACAAAAATGTAATAAGCACTTCAGTTCTTAACTCAAAGATGAGGGTGTAAGAACCATATGCTTATACTGAATACCTCTTCCGTCACTTCTGACTCTGCTAAAACCTCTCCTGTCCTGACAATTGCAGCATGTTCCAGTAGCAAGCATCCAGACATGTCTGGCATCCTGCCCAATGGTTGTCTGTTCTGCTTCTCAGATTTACATGTAGCGTATATTATGATACTGTATATATCAGTTACGCTTTTTTTCTTCAGCTAGATCCTACTCTGCGCACACTGTGGTTCATTTTATATTGTTTCAATATGCATTGAAGACAGCACATGATACATCATACTTTCCAGGTCATAAAAACAGGTTGATACACTGAAAACCTGTCATAATGCCTTGAATAATCCCACTGATGAGTTATCACTTGAACATTTTCATCAATTACACTGTCCATTATGCCATACAGCCGTAAACATACATAGTCCCCTATGACTGGACAGGATATTCATTGGACCTTTTTGTTATTTACTCCCATGCACTTACATATTACATTTTATTTTTCTCCAGGGAAAAAAAAACACATCCAACACAAATCAGCCTTGTCTCTGATAAAGTGTAAAGCAACCCAATCCGTTGCAGCACGTTTGCTCCACGACACGACGCGTTTGCCTGTGGCACATGCTGGGAAGCATTTGTCTGAGGCTTACAGCAGTAATGTTACTGTGGTAACTTCTGTCTACGGGAACCTTCATTACACAGAAGCAGCCCCTCAACAAAAAAAAAAAAAAATTATCAAATTTATGAGTGAGTGATTCTGCACTGCATGAAAGTAATGCAAAGTCATAACAGGAAAACATGAAATGCAAAATCATTGCAAAGTCAAAATCATTGCTTTGCATGTCTTATACTATATGATATAATCCTCAGTATTTCACGATTTCAGTTATTCATATTTGTTTTCAGATTTACTAAAGAACACACACTTGCACACATGCACAGACACACTTACAAACAGCACATGCACACACACACAGACACGTATTTTACTTTCACATCTAACAATGATTAGGCAACCTTCAACTGCACGGAGTTATGTCCCTGGAATAGTGATTTATTCCTCACTATCAGTCATGTACACACACACACACATATACACACACACACACACACACACACACGTGCACACACACATACACACACAGCAGCTTCTCTCACATCTCAATTAGTATCATTGTCCCAATTTCCTGAGAGCTTGTCTTACAATAGTAATTTAATTAACGTGTTTTAATGAATTCTCAAATGAAACTTAACACTACACATTGTAAATGATATATTTAAATGGATTTTAAGAAAAAAAATGTTTTTTAAGCTTTGCCTATATTGTGACTTACGATGGGTGTGACAGTTTTTTTTTCAATGGACTTATTTCAGACATAAAGGTATTGCAAGCTGATAAATGATGACAGCCAGTCCTTCTAACATATAGTTTTTAAAAAGCAGTTGTTGTTTTGGTGGAAATTCTGATTCACAGCAAGGAACATAAAATTCACATATAAATTGTTAAAATTATAATTTCTGAAATATTTCTGGGTATTTGTTAGATATTACTAGCTTACTGGAGATTTCTGGCTATTACTGGATATTACTACTATTATACTGTTGAGGGCAGTTTGTCAACATGTTTGAATCTTTAGCCTCTTGGGACTGGAGGTATTGTGTTTGTATTGTATTTTTTTAGATTTATTTGCCTTAGCATTCACAGAACAAACTTTTGCCTCTCCATAACAACTGAAGATTATGACATATGTATATGTATTTTTCTGTGGGTTCACTTTCTGCATGGCTTTTTCACCTAACAGCAGGAAAACATTGAAAAATCAATAAAATGATGCATTGGCTGGCAGTCTGTCATATGCTAGCCAGTAAGAGCATATACTGCATCGACCCCCTAAAGGCAAAATTCATACTCTTCCCTTTTTTCCTGTACAATTTTCACATTCTGTTGATTGGTATAGTTGATATAAGGAAGATAAACACCTCCATCCGTCATCATGTAATTTACCATTTCTATTCATTAACACAAAAGTTCCCTCCATCAATGACAAGAAGTTTCAGTACAATTTTTTTCAAAAGTAAGTGCTCAGCAATGTCAAAATCAGATTGACTTTTAAATATTCATCACAGAAATAGTCTGCAGCCTGCACTTGAATGAACGCACAAATCAATGACTTCACAATCACCACCTGATATTTTAACCTCAATCTTGTTGACTGAATGGGTATGATTTTCCAGTCTTTCCAGGCTCAGACAATAGACTTGGAGAATCAATATTATTTGCAGCAGGTATTTTCTCTCACTTCTTCTTTAGATGGCATGAAATAACCTTGGACATGAGATGAGATATGCTGTCAGCCCTATCTTATCAAGAGCTATGCTGCTGCACATCAGAGCTGCAGTGCTGGGAGCGGTGTGTGTGTGTGTGTGTGTGTGTGTGTAAGGTCCGCCTCCATTCCCCCATCATGAAGTCAGTCCTCCATCTCTGACAATGCTCCTTCTATCTCTTCTCTCTCAGATGGCTTTTCTTCTCCAGCTTATGTCCTGTCACGGTTGTTCTTCGGTGTTTCAGAAACTACTCCTTTGTTTTTTTTTTTCTCCTTAGATTTTTTTTTGGTTGTTTTTTAAGTGCACTGTGCTTTGGCACTCAACACATAGCTGTTGACATTGACATTAGTGCCTTTGAGTAACAAACATTGTACATGGGCAAGTGTGCATGGACATCAAGCACAAGCAAGCTCCAAGTCTGGACTGGTCCCCTAGGCACCCCTGTCAAGCAAGGCAATATATGTGCAAAATAGTCCTACTGGATGATATAACCAAATATTAGCAAATAAAAAAAAAACATTAAACAATATAGTAATGATGAAATAAGTACATTATTTTGACAAATAATACCTATTTATGCATGTATGGCACAGTGTATTTTTGGTTGATATCGTGACATTTCAAATTTAGAAAATCCAGCGCCCTCTCTCACTCTGACGAAGTCTTCCTCCACTATTAATTCAAGCTCCTGAAGACATTACCACGGGTCCGCTGTTTCCTTGGAGATGTGATCAGGGAGCAGGGAGAACAGGACTAGGGGTAACATTAAAACAGGGGAGCTACAGTGACATCACTGTCCAGACACCGGTGCCTCGTGGCTCAGGGCAGAAGCATTTGCCCCAGACAGCCGTGGTGGTCACGTGACGGGGCTCCAGCGAGCAGATGGTTTATATTCCTGACCCGGAGGCAGGGGTTGACGGAGGCATTTACAGTCAGCGCCACTCCCCGCTGCAGACTCTTGACCTCAGCCATCCTAAATGGCCGTTGACAACTGGAACCGGGCTGCCTCATGAATTTAAAAGAGAAATCGAGACCGGCCCGCGCTGAATCCCAAATGAGCGCTCTCTGGACGCTGTGATTGGCACGTATTGTCAACATGCTGAAATTTGGTTTATTCATGTGGCTATTACTGATCAGTTAAGTCTGTGATGAAACACTGTGCATATATTGAGAACAGGTTTGTTATCTTTTCTGCTGCTCAGATTGTTAAATATTGCTGGAATCGTACAGATCAAATTGTAGTGATGTTTTCCATAGTAGATCAACATTATTTAGCATGTTCTTTTATATAATTATATGATATATAAAATAGATGAAATAATTCAGAGGCGATCATCTGTTCTGTCCTGACTTTTGATTGACCACCTCATTAAGTGCCATATACTGAATTAGTATCTAAATTTGCAGTTTTACCAACACATCACATTTGGATAGTTAATTAATTTAATAATTACATAAATAATAAATATAAACCCCTTATGTTTAAATTCCAAAACCATAAACATATACACATACATATACTTACAGTATGTGTATATATGTACATATGACCTGTTTGACACTGGATGATATTGTGTAGACACACCCTGAGGGACACTACCTAATTATGCTAAACCTAAGCTGGGGACTGGTGTCTCAGGTTGAATACATAATCAAAGACAGGTAATAAATAATAATCATTTGGACTCAAGGTGTGTGATAGAGTAATTACAAAGTCCTAATGAATATTTATTACACGGGAAGAAAATAGGTAATAGCTGTTATGTAGTGCATGTTTGTCACCTAAATCATTCATATTTGAGGGAGTATCATTTACGGAAATTAAATTCCATTACTGCTGAGAGGCAAAGTACCTCGTCTGCATCGGAAAATACAAGTGCACAGTGTTTTGTTTATTTTGTCTCGCCAAAAATGTATATTTACTTAATTTGGGGAAACAGGATGTGCACGGTTTGCGCCGTAGCCTAATTATCATGATTATATGCGTTTCCATGGTAACCTGCTAGTCTATTGGTTTTGATTCATTATGTTGTTATACCTTCTAGCAGATTTAAGTGATTGGGTGGCTGCGTAAAAGGATTGTGCTTGCTGGTAGTTCAGATATTGCGCCAGAATGGAGTTTTTAATACTCAACAAATGATTTTGGATTGTCATGGACTATGAAACGTGTGCATAGTAATATCGCACATGAACCCAGTGACCAGGATGTTGACCAAAATCAGTAAGATATTTTATATCAATTTTTACAGATGGATTTTTATACCAATTTTTAACTCTGGGAAAAAGTTTGAGACGAATCTAAAGCTGAATGTTAAAGTCAGATTGTATTCTTCCTGCCAGCAACTGTCACACTACACCTTAAAGCAGTCTATTTATGAGCCATTTTGTTAAACCCAGGCAAAGGAGAAGTGCGGTGTAGTGGTAACGATCAAGACCTGTTACCGAAAGGATGCTGGTTCAATTCCCTGCTCGGGCACTGTTGCTGTATCCTTGGGCAAGGTACCTAACCCACAACTGCCTCAGTAAATATCCAGCTGTATAAATGGATAAAACTGGAAACTATGTAATTTGCTCTGGATGAGAGTGTCTGCTAAATACCAATGATGTGATGTTTTTGGTGGGAGATAAAAAGTCACAAACAACTTACAGGCGTAGACATCTGAGATCCTTGAAGAGTGAGGCAGTCATTGCTCTTGCATCTGTAAAATAACCACATCATATTTTCACTGGTAGAGAAGTGACTCAGATTCCTGTGAGCCACATGTATGCAGCGTAAACATACAGTATTTGACATATTTCCATGTTCACTTTCATCTCTGCTTTCTCTTCATTTTTCTCCACACGGTAATCCTGTTTGTTATCAAGGTGCACATTTTCCCCACCACTGATCCAGCACTTCCTGATTATCACTCATCTGTGGCTGTCACGAGTTCCAGAAACTGTAGCGTGGCAGTTACTAACCAGATTGTCCATTGTTTCTGATGGAACATCTCCTCAATGTTATTGCAGTTTCCAGGATTGCTTAAACCTGTGTAATGAATGCTGCGTTTCTTTAGATTTTTTCATAAAATATTCATTTGTAAATACTTCAGACACCTGTTTTTGACATTTATTACATCACTAAGGACATGCGTACTTTCATTCTCAAGGGTGAAGGCCTCCATATATAATAGAGTTGGAGCAGCAGCATAGTGTAACTGTAAGGAGCCAGGCTTGTCAGCCAAAGATTGTTGGATGAGTTCGCAGGTACGGCACTGCTAGTGAACCCTTGGGCAAGGTTCTTAACCTGAATTTCCTCTGTAAATACCCAGCTGTAGAAACTGATAACATAAAAATGTAAGCTGTGTGAGTCACTCTAGATAAGAGTGTCAGCTAAGCAACAGCAACGTAGAAGCACAAGTCTCATCTTTGGCAGCTCTGAGCTTTCCCATTGGACATAGGAATTCCAGACTCACTATAACTTCTGTCCAAACCTCTCTGCTTCCTTTTATCTTCCTGATATCTTCTCCTGATTTCAAGTTGTCTTTTACTAGCTCACTTCTTAGCCCTCCATACCAAAAAGCCACAAATTCCCAGCTGTGGCCTTTAGTCATTCCAATTTGTAAAACAACAGGCTTCCTCAGTCACAGATACATTTAGTGCTTTCCATTACAATTCTGATCACTTCCTCTTTTGTGTTCTGTTGGCCCCATTGATAAATACAGAGTTTACAATGCAAATTAGTGTCGCTTTAATCACAATGCACTTTAGCCCGCCTTTTGAACTGTACCCAGCAGAGAACAACTGCTGATACCTGTAGGGGAGGCCCCCCTAAGACCCTTGAAGGTTTTGCTTTGAATTGTGGAAGGAAAAAATATTTCCATAACATATGTCTTTAGTATGAAAAGTCAATGTTTTAGGTAACTATTGTGTATTTCATTGGGAATTTTTCCAGATTATACTTACCAGCTAGATAATTTTATGTGCATACTTTCACATCCTAATTTCCACATTCAGTGCCCCATTGGCCATACCAGAAGATCCCTTCCTTTACCTCCTATTCGACCTGAGGCTGTTTCTATCCCAGGAGTGTTACATCCCTCATTGTCTCGTGTCTAGTCTAACTGCACTAATTTGGTCATGCAACAGTATGCCTATCATCGTGCATCACTACGCACACATGCCACATACCTGTGAATGGCACTCAAAAAATGGAAAGCTCTCTAACACCCTCACACCATGGTGACCTTAACACAGAGTTACGGGTGAGCACATGCTTAAAATTTGTATTGTCGTCCCGCAGTTCAATGCATCGCAGTTTAAATTGAAAGGTCTCACGTTTGCCACGCGTGTTTAGGCAGAGAACACCGAATGTAACAAAGCATGTCATAACATGCCTAAAAAAAGAAGCCAGCACCAGATGTATGCTGATACATCTCTGATGATGCTCTTAAACTTTAATGAACGAGTACAGTTAAACAGTACCAACAGCTGCACGGGCAGATGTCCAAAACAGGGCTGATGGCTGCATGAAGTGCAGATGAAACTGAAGGCATAAAGCTGAAGTAGAGACATCATTATTGCATACTTGTGTGCAGTTGCTCAATGCAAGTCTCTTCGTCTTTCTATCTGCTAAGTACAGTCAATCTGTATTCAATTCAACATCGAATAGATTAATCACAGTTTTTTTTCAGTTTTCTTTTTTTTTGGTTGGAAAACAATTGCTACAACTTGGAAACAAACAGACTAAAACCTGTTGGCTGACTCCAAAACCATTAACATCTAACCCACAATCACAACAATACATTGAGCTCCTGCTTCTTCTGAACTCAGTTAAGCTGTACATGTGTACCTGAATAATATCAAATTCAAAACCACACGCATTTTTCTAAATGCCATACTCTCGCTTTTGCACTGTTTTTAAATGTAATATCTTTACCAATATTTGCCAATATTTCCCATTCCAAAGATTTTTTCTTTATATTCTGTATTTCAGATCCTCTGTGCATAAACAGGTGTTATACATAGAAGGGGAATAAACAAGCTGGAGTTCAGAGAAGCATGCTTTTAGCCTTCATGTGGGAGATATCTTATATTGCTTTTTATTTGTCATGCAAAATATGTTGTAGTTCTGATGCAGTAAGTTTAATTCAAAACAGTCTCTATATTTATGTTCACAAATGCAAATTTAATTAAATCATAAACATTAAGTTTAGATGCAATTACATCTGGTGATTAAGGATCTTTAATAGAAACATAGAAATCTCATTTTCAGATAAAAAAAATTGTGACATGCTGTTACTATGGTATTTATACAAAAGGAGTTGTACTCCACATGGACACCATGCTGAACCATTGTGATTTATCAAAGATCAGTGATGCAAGAGTGAGATCAGGTTTTAGAGTGATAGTCATTCATCATGGACAGAGCTAATATTTGACCTTGTCAGAGTTCAGTCATCATTTTGTAATTGTTTTGTTACACAATCACAGAGGACACTTCTTTATGAGGAAAAAAATCCCACAGCTGGTGACATTAATAATTACTAAATTGATTCTGTGTGCCCTCAGCCTTAGTGGATGTTGAGATGGGGAGCAGATGTGGAGACTATATGTGCTGCGGACAGCAACGAATGGAATGTATGTGAGTAGAAGTGTGTGTGTATGTACTGACAATAACAGGACATTTTACTGTATGCAGTAACAGTCCCTTACGTGGAGCTGTCCCTAGGCAGGTGCTGAACATGACCTAGTGTGGGAACACAAGCACAAAAATAAAGGTATCCAGCGAGCTCAGCCTCACTCTGTGTAGCAATGGTGAGAGCAGTACCATGCATTATTTTTTATTCCTTTTAAGGGTTTTGACAGGTAATCCAATGTTTGGAATGAATAAACCATACACAACTTATAACACCCAAACAATTCAACAATATTTCCTAAAAATAATAAGATCATTTTCCGAAATGCACTCATATTTCTGAAGATCTGTCATACCCAGTAAAAACCCCATTATAAAAAAAATAAATATTTGACATACCCCTTTTTTCAAAATGTACTTTTTCTCTGTGTCCCTTTTTTGGCTCAGTGTCATTGTGGATAGAGTGTCAGTGATGAAAATGGAGAATTGTTGGCCAAAGGAAGGGCAATGAAAATAATACACATTATGGTGTCTGACATCTTTCCTGTCTGGGAGTGAATGCATATATTTCTAAATACAAGTGAACATCCACCAGTCCACCTATTTCAAAGAATAGTATCAAAGCTATTATCCTTATGTCATACATAAATGTGAGTTCTGGTCCATAGCTGCTAGTTTGGCTCCTGGCCTGGGCCTTTGTGTAAGAGTGGCTCTCGAGACCTCCCGTGGAATCTGGCAGGCTGGACTGTTGGCAGTGCAGTCGGGGGTCAGAGTGCTGATACTTCCCGCAAAGACAAGCCAGAGATGAGCTGGAGGCCAAAGCCGTGGGAGCTTATTCAACAGAAACTCCACACAGTCTACACAAACTCTCTATTTGCAGCACAGTTTACACGGGCTCAACCCAGAGTGTGCACAGTCAGGCACGGTCTGCACAGGTTGGACATGCACGCAAATGTACAGAGTTTACCCTTTGTTGTAATATAATCTTACTTTTTATCACTGTAAATAAATTTACATTTCTTTTCCTGTTCTCCCCGTTGTCACTTATTTGTGACACAAGTTAATGAACAGCAAACAGTTTGTACACATTCATATAATGAAAGAATGAAATGTGCAAGAGGTTAATATGAAAATCATGAAGAATCTTGTAAATACTATTTCATACTCTATTTGTTTACTTTAGCTAAAGTCTATAAAAGGTTCCATTAAACTATAAGCAACAAATTACACAGGATATATATACACTGTTTAGAACAAATTATAATGCTTTGGCACCAAACAAAATCAAGGGAAGAATATGCCTGCATATTTCCAGTTAGAATTCACAGTCAATACACAACCGATCACAAAAAATAAAGAAGTGAAAAAGAAACATCCTTTTAATATCACATCGATTTAGATGTCATTGACGACGGCAACGGTAGCGTTTTAAATGCGCCGCACGGCCCAGTGTGCATACTTCATATCCTGTTGAAGATGCAGGGTGGGTATTGATGAGGGCTGAAATGGAGACACTGTACCAGCACTCTTTTTCCTCCCGCTTTCATGATTTTTTTGTCCTACAACGGAGGGCGTTGCCCACGGAATGAAATCTTAGCCATGCTATTTCTGTGCATTTCCAGCATGCTATTTCCTCCCCCCCGTCTCTGTCCCATGATATCGCTCTGCCTCGACTGGGGCTCCCAGCTCTATTTATACAGCACTGCACTGTCCTCCGCCTGACCTTGCTGTGGAAGTGCGCCCTGTCGCCACATTTCAAACCGCGCTCCCGTGGCTCGCTCCGCAGTTGCCCCCTCCAAAAAAAAAAAAAAAAAATCAATTGCGCCTTGGCTTCGGTCGGCGGTGCAAATTGCCCGAGCGTGGCCGGTCATGTGGAGGGCCATTGTCTTTAAAGAAAATCCTTTACGCAATTACTGGGCCCTTGCTCGCGGAGAGCTCGCTTCAATGCGGAGCATGGAGAATCTGCCCCCTCGCTCTGACACCGGGTTCGCTGCCAGCGTCTCTTGCAGCTGGAGGGCTGGCGTTGGCCCTCGAACAGGGGGGACAAGGCTCAGGGCCAGACTCACACATATACTCCTACTTTGTTTGCTTGCTGTCACTGTTGCTGAAGTTATTGTTGTTGTAGTTGTTGTTGTCATTGGATCATAGGGTAGGAAAGCCAGGTTGTTATTGGACAGGAGGACGCCCACACGGCCTTCCTGAGCCAGAGTTGGATGGGACCCCACCCATAGATTACTGCAGGCTAACAAGCCCAACCTTCCCGCCAGCTAAGAGTAACTGGATTTATTCATTATTTATTCAGTTAACTGATGGATATTGTCATTTACAAGCTCTCAATTGTATCTATTACAGTGTTTTTATTGGGTTCCACATTGTTGCAGGGGTGTCTTTTGACCACATTTGATCCAGGTTGTTTTTGTTTTATTGCTTACCTTTGGAAAAATGTTCAGTGTTTTGTGGCAATGCTGTTCCAAAAATGCACTTAAAACTACACATAGATTGACTGATTGATTGATTTACTGGTTTGCTGATTGATTGGTTTATTGATTGATTGACTGCGTAAAAACACTGCTCTCCCCATCCATTTGAGACTTTTCCTCTTCTATTTTCATGGAGTATTTCTCATAGCTCATAGTCTAGATTTGAGGCTGAAAGTAATACAGCAAACCAGTAAGGGAGAAGAGTGGGGCTGCGCCGGTGACGAAAAGAGAGTGATGCCTGTCTAAACACATGTACATGTAGACAGAAGAGAGTATAAAGAACACCGTGGCAGATACACGGCAGGACCTGAGCAGGCATGACTGTGCACCCACTGATTATTAGTATGGCCTAGTCATCGCTTGCTGAGTAGCACCTTAGTCATCCTCGTGTTGGTAAGCAAGCAGCCCTCGAGTCCGCTTCATTTGTCATGTGACGGGCAGTGGCGTGCGATCCATCATGTGTGAATAAGAGATGGCCAGGGGAAGTCAAGCGGGCAGCGCGCAGTCAGAGCCAGTGAGGCTCACATTGGCTAGGCGTGGTGGGAGCGGACACACAACTCAACAACAGCACTGTCCCCTAGGCCTCTGTTTGTGCTGTCTCCCACTCATTCTTTCAAGATATGGCATGGTAAGAACCTGATAAATCTGAAAGTGATAGTCTGATTCTTTATTTCACTCTCAGATACAGCAACATCACTGGTAATAACAATACCAAAATAATAATAAAGCTAACGATCATCATGATCAGTTGCCATGGTCATTGTTGTTATGAAAATGTTCCTTGTATTAGTAAATTATTGTGGTTGGCGTATTGTTTCATGCATATAAATCAAAGAAATACAAAAACCCTCACGGCTGTATTTTGCCTGGAAGCGATGACGTAAGCCCTCGTGTTATATTAAAGCGTGCTGTCAGAAGTTCCACAGCCCGGGAAGAGTTTGTCACGGTTCACCTTCACACAGACCGCCACGGCCAGCAAGCCCCTCCTGGCCTCCCTCTGTCCCTCCGTCTGCCTGCCGGACGCCGCTGACCTTGCCTTCTCTCCCCCCGTTTCCCTCGCCCTCCTCGTCGAGCTCTCCGGCCCGAGATTCACCCGCTCCTCCAGCGCCACCCCGGCCCGACCATCTGCCTCACCTTTTGTGCTGCGAATTTGAGATTTCCCCTGAATTCCAGCGCAAGGCCTCCCCCCGCATCTTCCTTGCGGGAGCCTCGGCGGTGGCGCTGAGAGCCCCACGCGACAGCTCGGTCTGGGTGACCCGAGTCAGCAGGCGGCGTGGCGGCCTGGCTGGATATGCACAGTTAAGGCCGCCTTTGCCTTTGCGGGTGGCGACCACAACATCTCTCTGCACTCTCCGAACTACAAAGACATTCATCTGGGCTGAGCACCTCCATTTTGTTTAGATGTTTGTTTCAATTTGTTTGAAAATTGTGATCATCACCTCCACGTCTCTGTTCCTAATAACTCTCCTCAAACGAACGCCACACACTGTTTTTCACATCAGATAGCAGCATTCCGCCAGTTTTGGGGGAAACATACAGTACATATTTCATCAAATCCTTGCAGTTCATAAACAGTTGAGGTTGAAAGCCTCAAATCCCCAAATCCCCACATGACACAAAATGCAGTGAAAAAAAAAAGCTGCTACCCTACAGTGGTGCCTCCATCTGGGGTCTGGGAGAGGGACACAACTCCATTAGCATGCACTTACCACCTCATGCAACTGCACATTCTGCACTTCCACGGCATAGAGAGGGCCTTGGTTTGAATAAATCATTGAAAAGATGGCAACAGCTACACACAGTGCCCCCTGCTACAGCACTCTGTACAGGACTGGCTGGTGCAAAGGGAAGAGTGCCACCCTCTGGTCCCTGGCAAACACATCTAGCTATAGACACATTCTCCCCCCAGAGTCTTTCTGGCCTCATATGAACCAGCCCCAGTAGTCCATTGGTACTGATGGTATTCCTGCTCAAAGCCTTTTTACCACCACAAATTGTTCAACCTGTCCAAAGTTTGACACAACATTCAAACAGAGATCCTACACTTGGGACAGCAAATAACCATTTTCATGTTTTTTGTGTATTTTCTGGTTCAGAAGAGAGGGAAAAGAAGATTGCCTTTTTAGGATATCTCTTCGAGTGAGACAGCCCTGGGAAGTTTGTGTCTCTGTTCAATGGCTGCAGTTTGTGCAAACAGAAGAGACTGCATTTCCACACGTAGAGAGCAGCTTTGATTGGTTGAATCGACCCATGCAGTTGTTTGATGTTACAGGAATAAAGAGACATTGATTGGACCATAATCAGAGTCAAGCTGACATGGCCTCTTCAATATTTCAGAAAGAGGATTAGAGAGTGAATCCTCAGAATGTGATGTAGGTTGTAAAATTCATGAGAATAGCCAGGGAAGGGTCCAGGAGACACTATCCCACCCATTAGTGCAACCATACAGCACATCCTCACCACTAATACAAGCATTGCTATTAGAGTCATATACCGGGGACACAACAGAATAGTGAGAGCTGATTTTAAATGACTAGCATAACGGGGGTAGAACTTGATAATCAGAACATAGCAGTATATCCTATCCACCTTGTCCTTGAATCCTTCCAGATTCAATGCACACTGTTTGTCGGACCTATTTATTACAGCAGCATTGCAATCTTATTCATTTTCATGATACAGACCTGCAGAAAGTCTAGACATTTTCCATCACACAGATAGTACTTAATTTATTCTCTTGAGGTTATATGGCACACTGTCAATGATATAACACATTTCCACGCACACACATGCAGTCCTTCACTCCTTACCAATATAAGCAATGAGGCATCTTTCTTGAATTTGTTTGTATTCTGTTTTCTGTTTTGTGAGTAAAACAATAAAACAATGATTAACTAACGAATCAATTTATTAGTTTTCAGTCATTATTCGAGGCTATTTCACCCCCAAAAGCTCACTTGCCTCCATTATCGATGTCAGTTAAAGACAATCTGAAGCACAGACTCAAGTAAATTCAAATAACATGTCCAATAATTAAATAAATGCAAATGCAAAAGCAAAGAAAAACAAAACAACATGGAAATGTACTTCCAGTCAAAATGTGCAAATATCCAAATACAATATAAAAATGCAGTTAGTTCTTAATCAGCATATCCAATTTGCATTTAGATGCAATCAGTCGCAAACACATTTCCGCTTGACCCTACATTTTATGTGCATGTGTTGTTATCTTTTCATTCCTTTCCGTCAAACTGAAGCTTGCATTGCCCGGCCCAGTCTGTGGTTCTTGGTGCATCTGGAACCACCTGACTGCTGTTCCCGGTGCTTGTCCAACAGTGTCCTCCCACAGTGCTCTCCCCCAGGGCCCTCCCTCGGCTCCTCCGAATGTTGTTTGCACACCAGCACTCTCCCACCCGAGGCAGAAAGCAAATACAGAACTCTGACCCCATCGCAGCGGCAGAGGAGGATGGAGAGGCTAAGACTTGCATGAGTGTATTTTCTATTGCGGGACAAGTCCTTTCTCCATGTCTCCGCAGTCGCCTCACTACAGAATCCCATTCCTTTAATTCTTCCGTTGCGTTTCCTATTGACGTTCCATAAAACCCTTCTCTTTGTGAAGGTATTGCAGACAATATCTCCCTCTGGAATAGTATTTTTCTTGCAAGGATTACAGACTGAATACATATCCTAAATTTAGAAGTGATTGTCCTTACAAGATCCTTATCCTATGTTAAATCCTTCGAGTACAAGACATTATGAATAATTGTCACTGTGCAACCCACAAATTTGTGTATACAGTGATTTTCCATTCCTTGAACCATTTAGAAAGACAGAAAAGGAAGTGAGATGCAACTTTTGATTGTGTAAAGGGGGGTGAGCAAGTGATTGACAACATCATATGTTATGTCCTCATCTTTATTAAAAAAGTAAGTGAATATGCAATTTAACTTTTTTGTTAGTTTGTTTCCAAAGACATGTTTGCAAGCACATGCACCAAATAATGACATGATCCTCCTATTAATTAAAATGTTGCTGCAATAGAAAAAAATGCTTTCAGATGTTGGAATTGCAATATACATTAAACACAGATATATCTTGGCTGTCTGTTGATAAAATAATAATTCATATATTTTTTCACTATTAGTTGAATTGATTGGTAGAACAATTCTTAACTTAGTTACACTGACTTAACTTACAATATTTAACATGTTTATTAAGCATTCTGGCAAATCAATGTGTTTCTGTTTCTGTTGAGTACAGAACACAGATGTGTTAGGAATTTTCACAGTTCAACCTTTTGTATTCTGTAAAGGCTGCTAATGATACTCTGTATCAATTCTGTCTGTTATGGTGCTTTGTTAGCTTGCTAGCTATTTTCTATAGTTAACTAGCTAAATATTAACAAGATAGCATGTCCATTTGCTAGCCATGTTAATGAAATATTACACACACATTCAAACTAGCTACCTTATGTAATTTATAATGGTTGATATACAAGTTGGATCAGTGCTTCTGCCTGGTTAGCTTTCTAGTTAACAGGAGATTTGCAGCAGGTTATCTGGCAATACTATGAAAAAATCAAATAAAAACAAATGCTACACTAGGTCCACCTTATCAAGACCTTCACTCAATGATTGGTTGAGTGAAGATGAGAAGCACAAGGCCTTGGCTGTGAAAATCAGTGAGAGGACACAGCAGATGGCTGAACATAGTCCTGGGTAATTTACACAGCGAGCTATTCTGTGTAAATTGTGTATATGAATTTGTTTGTATTTTGAGGAATAAAATAGACATAGCTAAGGTACGAAAGTTATTCAACTGCATTTTCAATTTTGTTGAAAATCAATTTCCATACTTCAAACAAACAAGGATCCCTATCATTTTAATAGAATACATTGTGGTGTCATTTAAATAAGTCATAATAATAATTGTAGCATATTCTAAATAATGTCAGAAAGATCAGAAATACATTAAAATTGTGACATTTTTTCCTCCTCTATTAAACAAATAAGTAATACCTTTGAGTATTAGGCTGTTTCTAATAAGCAGGCTATCTTAAAGGAATGGGCCCTACTTCTCCATTTGTAGGAGTATAATTCATTAGTACAGCCAGCAAAGGCTAATGGCATATACAGATAAGCCAGTAAGAATCCATAGGGGTTTTCAAGATATTTCAGTATGTATAGGCTGTTCACACATACAACAGCACACTGAAATTATAATGCTGGAAAGAGAGAAAGCCCATATTGAAACACCAGATGAATGTGCAGCAGTTAAGAAAGTGATGACTGCATTTTATGAAAGAGATGAAAATAAGATTGTGACATATTTGGTATCACTCCAACAACCATATGGCACACACTGCAAGTCTTCACTGATTTTCTGTTTCAGATTCTGTAGGGAATAAAATACAGTTCACCATAAATGTGAATCAATCACAATAACAACTGTCTTCTTCACAGGTGTCAGCACTGGATCAAAATGTTGCTTGGCTTATGTTTTATATTTATTTACCCCCCTAGGGGACTTCCATAATTAGGATAGTGTGCCATACTATGCACATTATTGTTAAGCATATCAGAACAGTTATTGATTCACAATGCAGGTGTTCACTTCCCCTGGAACCCACCTGCCTTTCCTGATACCCCAATACTTTTCCCATTAATCAAATAGTATGCAAAGGCCCCGAGAGTCAATAATAAAACGAAATTAGCTAGATCCACACTCTCTGAGCATTCCCAAGCCCTTACCTTTCTTTAGGCCAATAAGACTTTGAAGAATGTAGCAGGCAGAAGAGGGAAAAAAGAAAGGGATAAGGAAAAAATGTTAGAGAAAATTGTAATAAACAAATGGTAACAGGCATTATAAATCCTGTTAAGTTATTCCATGCATTTTTACCTCTCCGAGTGAAGAAAATACTTTCTAATGTCAGTGTTTAATTTACCTTCTGACAGATGTTCATACATTATTAGCAAAAACATTCCCTTACTAACAAAATAAGAGGATATACCTTTTTCAAAACCTTAAAATAACTGCTGATGTTCACTCAAAATTCTTTTTAGCTTTATGTAATCTTTTTTGAATTGGCATTTACACATGAAACAACCTCCGCATGCTGAAGCAAAATGAGTCAGATCCTCTGATACACATAGTCAACAGATATTTTTCACACTACAAGTCCCACAGTGCACTACAGGAAAATGAGTGCTTATTGGAGGATAGGTGTGGGTTCACTGACATCATCTGAGCAGCTGATACGTGTCTGACAACCTGTAGGGTAAAAACCACAATCAAATCTCCTCTCCCTCTCTTTTGTCGAGGGTAAAGAAATTAAGTGCCTTGCATCTCTCTTAATAATTTACGTGTTTGGAATCAGTCTTGTTGCCCTACTCTGTACTTTTTCCAGACCTACAATGTCTATATAGTGTGATGCCCAGAATGGTAATCAGTAAACCACTGGTTGAAATATGCATAATTTTGAAAGCACTTCAGTGCCTAAATAAATCATTTTTAGAACAAAAAGTCAGCCGTTAATGTTGTTTTATCTAAGAAAGAAATTTGTGTCTGACTCATAGAAGGTATGTGTGGGTAGACATTTCAGTTGTAAGACAGATGAGAAAAGGTGTACAGTTATAGGTAAGTGATACCCTGACTAAAAGACATTCAAATAATTCTGTGTAGTCTGAACTGCAGCCCTGTTCTCTACAATTATTGGTGGGTTACCAGGCATAGGGTCTTGTCATTTCTGTTCATCTGGTGATGAAGGCAAGCCATGTTTCATGGCATTTTGTGAGGACACATCTACGCAACATGCTCTTGCACACCCTCTAAAGTGTGTAAAAAAGCATGTCACATTTTATGTCCAAACACATCCACTAGCCTTTTATCACACCATTTGTGTGCTCTGTGTATTACCAAGCAGGTGAGCATACTTAAGTAGCTGCAGGCAATCTCCTTTGGTGGCTGCAGCAGGTTGGTCAACAGTGTCATCAGCCAGGGTTTCAGCACATAACCCACATCGCCTTGAGACAGATTCTGACAACTGTTAGTTTAGTTACCTAGTATATTTAATTGTTTATTGTAAATTGAATTGCATGCTTGTGTATTTCAGCTGTGAAAGATCATTTTGTTCACATAAAAATTTGATGGTTGCACAATTTTATTGGGATGGTACGAAATACATCCTCTTGCTCAAACGTGTACTTGCATGTATGGTCCACAGCGTCACACTGCAGCGGTCCATCACATGTAAGAACAAATTCCAAATAAGAACAACTTCATGAATACCAACATGTTTGCAGGATTCATCATACGCATACCACATGCACAAAGTCATTTATACACATGAATAATGAATCTGGCCCATTGACTCTTCCAGGAGATTCACAATCTAGGTAGTATATGTGAGGGTTCATTATGTTCAGTTATGTAGTCCATCATTAAGGCAGTGGTCATGATATTTAGCCAGCGTGAATGGGAAGTGTTGTTGAACACTTGAAGTGCTGTTGTTCCAGTGGATGATTGTCTATCAGCTGCCATCCTAGTCTATGCAGATCTGTAACTTTTTCATAGGTAATTTATTTTTAGGTCAGCAAAACATTTTTGCAACTCTGCTTGCACCCCAAGATATTTTGTGGGGGCCCAAACAGTGAACTACATGGTAATTTCCAGGGACATACAGTAAGCTGCCTATGAAATCCTGGGAATTAGGACAAACATTTTGAAGTCTCATTTCTCCACCATTTTAATAATCATCTTTATATTGATGGCATTTTCACACTCAGTAGAGGACCAAAAATAATCACCAAAAGGATCGAGCTACAATTTAGAATCGCTGATGGTGCCTCTTGGTAAATATAAATTCCAAGGGTTTGGTGCATGGAGCATGCAATATTGACTGTGAAAATTCTCCTAAACTTCTCTGATGTAAGGAATCACAGTCTTGTGTGATCTGACATTTATTTCATGGGCCATTGCAACCACAGAATTAGATCTCCTGCTAAGATTAGCATGGGTGCTAAGTGTTAAGTGGTATAAAATGGTACTAAATGGTATGATATTAAATGTGTTGCTATTATATTAAGTGGCATAATTATAACAGAATGTTATATTATGTATTATATTAGTAAAGTAAGAAGAACATGGGTTAGAGTTTTAAACAGGTTTGGATAAGTAAAGATGTGTTCTCTGAAACTGTGTTGTCTAACTCGGTTTCACCTTGAACATGCCATTCAGCATAATAATAACCAATCTGGCTATCCAAGGTTAAGATAGCACAATGGCAGACCTCAAATATTTGTCAGGAACAGACAGGTTATTTGGTGCTCTTAATTTGAGGTGAACTCAATGAATGGTTCAGTGTTTAGAGAGAAGCATAAATATAGCTACAAGTTGCAATGACCAGGGGACTAGCAAGAGCAAAGGCTTCAAAAACATCACAGACCTTTGCCTGTCATTATGTGCAAAGATTATTGACTTTACATTGTACAATTTACATTTATATTTTGGTTTTAACATTATACATTTACATGAAGCCACACACAAGAACATTTAGAATTCAACACTTCCAAGGTACTGTTTTATCTACTGTTATCGACCAATTAGCCTATCCTGCCATTCTATCCAGAGTGACAGAGTACCACATTTATGTTCAAGCATTTATTGCAAAACAATTATAGCTGACAACCAAGCATACCAATAATCCTAGCAGTCATGCTAATATGATAATAATGCTAAAAATCATAATGATGCTAATATGTAAATGATTCTAACTGTCATGTATGCTGATGATGCTAGCAATCATACTAATAATGCAGACAGTCACATTTATGTAAATACTGATTGCAATGATGCTACTACCATGATAAAGGTAACAGTCGTACTGATACTTATGATGCTGGCACTTAGATAGTGGTTAAGTAGTTCAACTTGAAATCCAAAGGCTTTATGTTTAATTGCTGCGAGGGGCAATGCTTCTGTATCATCTGTCTAGCTAGGGGCTTAATTGAATTGTGTCAGTTAATGTCCAGCTATATGAGAGGGGTGAAATTTGGATAAATAGTTAGTACAGATAAATAACAGTTTTCCCATGGCATATGCCATTTTTCACATTAATCAGACTTACATTTAATATGAAAAAGTTAAATATTATATCTAGGTTATACATATTATATATATAACATTTTAAATCTCTGATTTTTCAGTCGCCTCTACCATGTATAATTTTTACCAGATTGCATATAAATTCAGAATGCTGTTTCAGGCCAGGTTCAAACCATGGGAACAAGAAATTTTACCAATGGTTCCAGTCAGTCTACTCCTGACTGAGATGTTCTCATTTACATTTTTACTTGGAAGAACAATCAAACTAACATGGCAGCCATTTTCCCAATCACAAATATTCCTTCAGAAATTATGTAGAATTTAGGAGGAGTACACATGCCAATTTTTTTTACTGATAGGCTTAATCGTTCTACAATTGCTTGAGCGTTCAAATTCAAAAGAGGAGGTCCCATGTTGGGGGGACATTATAGGTATCTAGGCACATTTGTAGTTGTGAGGGGAAAATTCTTTATATTCTCAGATTTGTAAGATATAGTAGGGATCTTTAAAGAAATTTTTATAAATTTTTTGAAAATTGGAATTTCAGTTGACTGTTATAGTGCCATCAAGTGTCTAATCAGCAGCACTAATTCAATAGCCAATATCAGTATCAGTTCAATAAGAGTCACCGTTCTCCTGAGAAGCACACTCATATTGTATCAATATTATGGTCTATATCATGTATAATACTGTATGTAATACTTTTAGTCTTTCATGTCAAGGAATTGTTTTCTGATATTAATGTAGTAATGGTATTATGATATTACAGCCTTTAATCTGCAAAGGATATAAATAACTACCAGAAAATCATTTAACATGACAGCAGAATTGGCTAGAAAATCTACATATTGATAAAACGCAAACATGAAAGCATATATCAATTTCTGGTCAGTGGACTGAAACAAATCTGTTATGTTCTGACTGTTGTTTGGACAACACCGAGGAGTTACACTGAAGCAAAGAGAAAAACAGAAATATATTATGCATTCTTGTTAGAAAAAAACATGCTTCAGATTATATGAAATATATAAATCTATATTCATTCAGAAATAACTAAACTATGAATCAGTTTACAAAGTAAAAATCCTCTGTCCTTTGTGTTTCTGGTCAACCAATGCCGCTCAATGCATAGAGTAGGCACTCTGAGAAAACCATATTAGTTATGTTACCCTTCCATCTTTTAAGGAAAGCATATGAGAATTGCATGACCAATGCCATTTCTTCCAGTAAATATATATATATATATATATATATATATATATATATATATATATATATATATATAATGCATAAACTAATACAGGGCTTCATGGGTTACATTTTTATCCTTTGTATTCTTAAATAAGTAGGTGTTTTATCCTTTTATCCTTCTTATTTTCCATCAGAACCCGTATCAGCTTGAGACCACTGCCTAACAGGAGGAGCAGTGTTATGCATTGCGAGGAAAGGAAGAAAATGACAGAGGTTAATCATTATCTGTATGCATCAGCCCCGACGGAGGGTCAGCTTCGAATACACATCCACACAATCGCATGAAACGAGAGGGGAAGCCCTCTTAAAGGGGAGCCTGTTTCCAAATTTGGAAGGGATTTAAACGTGACAATCAGGTGGAAGGGCTCTTCCCTCTGGATTCTCAGTGTTGTCCTTGTCTAATTACAGCCCGTCGTGTGGCGGATCAGCAGCAGCAGCAGCAGCAGCAGCAGCAGCATAATGCCAGGCAGGGATGCAGTCCAGCAAGAAGATAACGTGCCTGCAAAGCTGCTCTCCTTAATGCTGGCTGACCTTGACCCGAGCACTTTAGGGGAGATAGCTGGCCATTCGGAGGCCGGCAGCTCGGCCAGCTCCCCTCTGCAACTCAGCACCATGGAATTCGTGTTCGTTTCCCTTCCTTGACCCAGCATGTCCTCCTTCCATCATTTTAATGGTTTTGCACAGCCTTTCTAGGTCAGTTATGCAGCATCATTCACACACCAATCCATTTTTACCCCCCCCCCCCCCCTCTCTCCGTTTCACACACGCTCCTTCAAAAAATCTATATGTGTCAGCCATTCAGACAGAGAAAGACAAAGGCACTGAGTTAATTACCCATCATTTAGTGCAGCACAGAGCAGATGGCTGCAGATGATATGTAAATGCTTATGTGTGTGTGTCTGTGTGTATGTGTGTGTGTCTGTATCTGGTTTTGTATCTGTACATTGGGGCCTCTGTACAGGCATGTATGGATATGTGTGTGTGTGTGTGTGTGTGTGTGTGTGTGTGTGTGTGTGTGTGTGTGTGTGTGTAGGAGCATATGCACAGGCATGCATGGACGTGTGTATGTGTATGTGTGTGTGTATAGGAGCGTATGTACAGGTATGTATGGACGTGTGTGTGTGTGTGGGGTACTGAGGAACACAAGAGTGGAACGTGCGTGGGGGGATGGGGGAGGGGGGTTCTGCTGGTGAATGGAGCTGTCGATTATTCGATTCCTCTTAGATAAATTGTAATGACAAAAGCTGTAATTATACGTTGTGAAATTGTGCAATTATTTAGTCTCCTTTGGGTTCAGAGTCTGAACATTTGATGTCAGATATATTATGCTATCTACTCCCGCTGAATGCTAAACTATTGGCATGATAGTATTCATGATTTGTTTCGGTAATGCAGTACAAATGCTTGAAGTGCAGAGGTTCCTTTGAGAGAAATTGTTCAATTTTAACTACATAAGAATTGAATTTTTTTTTTCATGGTTACAAAATCGCAGATGAAATATTTGACAGCTCGGTAGAAAAGGAGCTCTGGGGTGATTCAGAGGAGAATTATTTCCAGGCTTGTCAGTGGAGAGCTTGCTCTCTGACTGAATTAGCACAAGCTATTCCTTTGGTACATGCAGTGTTTGAAAACACTGGAACCGTAAACCAGTGAATTTCTCATGGAAATAAAATGGTCTTTCAAAAAAACATGTCAAAGCAGCAGCAGTGGAATAGAAAATATTAAACAGACAAAATGAATAGCAGTGGCTACAATTGAAATCAGACTTTTGTGTAAAAATAGAGCTTAAACAAAGACCTATTGTCTCAGTTAGTACTTGCCTAGTCACCAAAGGATGATACCTTTACCTTCCGAGGGAAATTGACTGAAAACAGTGTTCAACCTTAGAGTTTTTAATCCCAAACATGAATAACAATGTGGATCGATGGACTTGGATAACACAGAGAGCACACGGGGTGTAATATACCATTCCATGAGCAGTACATCCCTCATACAGGAAGCAATGAGACACAGAAGTGGAGAAGTGGTTGGGCGACAAAATCGATACTGCTGTTGGAAACACTCATCTGCTCTGCGCTGTTCTATAAATCAAGCTTCTTCAGTGTGGAGCATTTCTGCAGGCAGGCATGTGTGTGTGTGTGTGTATGTGTGTGTGTGTGTGCGTGTGTGTGCATGTATGAACATGTATATGTGTGCATGTCTGTGCATGTGTGTGTGCCTGCATGCTTGCATGCATATGTATTTGTGCATATGTGTATGTATATATGCCTGTGAGTGCGTGTGTGCATGTATTTGTGGGTGCATACATGTATCCGTGCCTATATGCTTACGTGTATATGTATGCATGTATGCGCATGTGAGTGGGTGTGTATCTTTGTGTGTGCCTACATATGTGCGTGTGTGTGTGTGTGTGTGTTTGTGTGTGTGTAGGTGTGGGTTCATGTGTGGGTTCGCGCTTTCCTCCCTCCACAAGCGCAGGTGTATCTCAGCACCCGCTGCACGTTCCTGCATCCCGCAGTGTCCCGGACTGTTCACACCTCTCCGCTGCTCCTGCCTGACAGCCTGGCACGCCACTGACACATGCCTCCTCAGTCAGGGATCCGCGCCAGTGTCTCTCCAGCCGGGTGGAGAGGCATAGGTGAGGCGGCTCGCGAGGAAACCAGAGCGGCATAAAGTAGCTGCGCTGAGCCGGCCTCTCCTGCAGCATACTGCAGCCTTACAATCAGCACACATTCGCTGCCTCTGCCAGGAGAGGCTGCACCATGGGCACATTCAGCCACCGTGTGTGCGTGTGTGTGTGTGTGTGTGTGTGTGTGTGTGTGTGTACGTGTGTGTGTGTGTGTACGTGTGTGTGTGTGTGTACGTGTGTCTGTGTGTCTGTTTGTGTGATTTAAAAATGATTTCTCATAACAGAGGATAAAACTCAGCAGGTGTGAGCCAAACTATAAAGACCTGATTGTATTAAATAATGCAGCACCAGAACTGTAATGCGTTGAACAGCAGCATAATGTATTAAACATTACCCTCCCTCAGGATATCCATCTTTGTGATTTTCTAGAATATAAATCTAAAAAGAGTGTTGAACTAGGTGGATTCAAAAGAAGGGCCAGAAAGGTCACATTCGGTTAAACTGATGCAGAACATCACTGTACATATAACAATAATGTGCATTATTTTTTTTAATGTCTCAATCCTTCAGAGAGTGCCACCTACTCAACACTCCACCTCCCCAAAGCCTTGGACGGATAATGTGCATAACATTTCCCTCCACATCGATGATGGCAGCGCACGCAAATGGCACGATGGGCCTATCTAAGCGGGGGGCTGAGTGCCGTGAGACCCGAACCAATGTAACGCGTCCATCGCTGTACATGTGTGGCCATGTATGGTCATCATTTTCAGCTTGTGTCCCGCAGATGTGAGCACCATTCAGGGTTACGGGTTCTGAATGGGACTTAACCGGTTCCTGCTCTGCCAGTATTTACCACCCGTTGCTGAGTGAATGACAGAGCTCACCTCACCACTTACCTCTCAGTAAGATGTGTTTCTCATCCAGAGTCCCCCCTGAATCTTTATTACCCAAGCTATTTGTCCAATCACTTCACGTCAAGACAATGAAAGAGGAAGCAGGAAAACTGCACTGATGTGTTGGTATCGAAAAGAAGCCTATGCTGTATAAAAATACTTAAGTAGAACAATGTTTTGTGCATTTTGAAGTTAATGTATGTAGGCGATCATAAAATGCTTTACTGTTATTACTATATCTTGTCGTTTTTTTTTTTTCAAGATGGATTCCCGTTTTCATCTTATTAACACTATATTGTACTGAAAAATAAGTCAATCTTTAGTTAACCAAAAACAACGATTTTAAGTTGCTATGACACAGTTAAAATGGATAAAATTGCATTGTATCCCTACTCAAAATTAGTTTTAAACAATTTCTACATATTTATTCTATTGTACTGTATTTATTGTATTAATTTCATGACATCTCTGGCTTTTGAGGGACATGTTCAGAACTGTATATGGAATAACTGCGACATGAAAATTTCCTTTTATATCTGTCTATCTCTTGTCTGTCTGCGTACTGTTTGTGTATTAAAAACTAAATTAAAGCTTTGCACATTGTTAATTCTCTGTGCATTAAACCTACGAGGACCTCTGTTGGTGAAAGGGTGGTACTTCTTAGCCATATTAACCCATGGGGGAAAATGAGACAAGAGTCAGTGGAAAAGCTGTCAGTATTCAAATATGGACCAATGAATTATAGTATGTGAATCACAAAACCCCAGAAATATTAATGATGTTGATATGTATTTACAGGAGTTATCCATCATACTCTCTTTTGATCCCAAATTTCCCTGTAAAATCCCTGAAATTATTGTGCAAAGAACTCTTTTTTTTGTTCTTCATAGTGTCCAGAACAGGTACACAACCCTGGAAGTGCTTTCTGTGTGTAGCCATTGCTAGCCTGTTCTGTGAATAGACAATTGAAGGCTTAGTCAGAGTTCTCTAGATACAGTTAGAAATGCATGGAATGTCTGCATTGATACAAACCAGGAGTATACTTAAAGGAGAATGTACATTCCCACTAAAGGTGTTCTGTGTGTTCTGTGAGCACTTTCTTTCCTAACAAAAAAGACTGTAGAGATACACCACTTGAACTGATACATGAATGCCTGTTTTGTTAGCTGCATTCCGTCTTGCACAATCTTTGCTGATGAAACATAGCATTAGTATAATCCACGTCCATATAACCAATACACTGAAAATTATGTGTGTTTATTGATTGTGTGATTCCTTCTCTGGACCACAAGACTGCCAGTGTGCTGGCTGATTGTGCAGGAGTCTGTGAGAGCAGCATGTCTCTCCTGCCCAAAGAACTGTTCCTCTCTGTGATCTCCTCTCCTCATGGGACAAACACAAATTCTCTCCAATAGCCTGGAGCCGTTAGATGTGCAAGGTGTCCAAACATTTGTCATGCATGGCTGGCTCTGGTAGCTGCAAATCAAGAGCATCTATTTTGCCTCCAACATGAGCATTTGTATGTATGTATGAAAACAGCACAGTCAAGGGCCTTTACAGTTGCTACCCCTAAGTAAGTCATTAAAGGATACAGGGGAGGAACCACCATCAGTTATGAATTTCTCAAAGTATAAACATGCTTGATGGGATGGTTCTCAAATATTCCCTTGTTGAATAGCGTGTCCACTTGGAACTTGAGTGTACGGTGAGTAGAATAAGGTAATACGCAATAGAAAAAAACATAATATTTACAGTGGCAAATTATTTTCATGTATTTTCATACACAATAGGCTAGTAATCTGAATAAACAATGAAATCATTTTGTGGTCAGACTTAGTATTGTTTTTCTTGTGCATGTGGAGTTTTGCTTCATAAAGCTGTAAATATTTACTGGATCTGACAAATAGAAATTAAACAGAATAACAGAATAAGTTGCCCACTAAACACAAGTTGGAAGTTGCTTGCAACGCCAACAAGCCGAATTAACAGTTTTGAATTTCGATTACATATTTCACAAAGGAATCAATCAATCGGCGCAAGGCCTGAACACTTCCGGTGCGGCGTTTCCACTGAGTTTATTGATAAACAGTTGAGTTTGCGGCCAAATCTGATTTGGAGCGCAGCAACTCATGATGTTCTACACAGAAAAGTTCGGTTTTAATTACAGCTAAGGCAAGCTATTGATAGGGCAGGTAAAGGAAGAGTACAACGGCACAGTTTTTTTTTTTTTTGTTTTTTTAAGAAAGGATCCCATTAGTATTCGGTGCATGACCCTCCCCATCGAGGCAGATTTCTCACTTCAGACGCGTGTCGGAGGGAGCCTGGCGATAGGTCCACGGGCCTCTCCAGCGCGCACTGACCATCTGCTTGGAAAACATAGGGGTCTGACCAACCCCGAGCCGTCCGCAAGCCATTGTTGCTCCACATTAATACATATTTGACAAGGGTAATGAGAGACTTTCATTAACCTTACATGACAGTCAGCACAATGGAGCAGCAGCGCTTGAACAAAAGAGCAGAGAGCGTGAATGAATAAAAGGCAATACGCCATTTCCATTTCGCTTTCCAGTAGCTCCTTTCTTCTGGTTTCACTTCTTTCTCCCCGGTGTTTTTGTTCCTCAGTCACACGTGCTGTTTCTAACATTTATACAACTGCAGCTGCTTAAAAACTGTTTGCCGCCTCAGCGAAGTTTGATGAGGGTTGGTTCCAAAATGTAAAAATGAGGTTTTCTTTTTGTTGCAGTGTCCCTGACATTGTCATCTTTTGCATTGCTGATTTAAGCTGCTAAATAAGTTACTGGAACACATTGTGTATGTAACAATATAACTGAACTTCTGTATATGTCCAAGGCAATTTATGCCTGATTTAATGCGGTGATAGATGAAACACAAATTCTGCATATCATCCGATTTAAATGCCACTAAAAAGGAGTCATTAATAAGCCAAAATAGCCAAAATAAGAACATAAGAATTTATACAAACAGTACAGTATTACGCACACACACACACATAAACATATGCATACACTTACACTTACACACACATATACATATACATAAGAAGTATAGTTGTTTTCCTTTGTCATGCTGTCCTTCATTTTCTTCAGGGAACTCTAAAACTCACATACACATCCACACACACAAAGGAATATGCAGAAACTGAACAAAAAAGGTGTAATTTCTGTTCAGTTCAAGAATCATGTTCAGCGCGTTGAGAGAACTCCTTCACTTCTCTGGGTGAGTCTCCCTGTGTCGCCTGTGATTGCCACTCCTTCTTCCAGAAATATTCTTCTTGGAAAGTGATTGATAGAATCAGGCCAGGGCAGGGTATTCTCTGTGGCTCTATAGACAAGGCTTTGTGGAGGTTCTGAGCCAGTCCTGTCAGTGACTTTCAGATGTGCAGATATGAACAGAATGTTACCTGCTGTGTCACAAACTATTCTGACTTATGTAGACAGTGATCCAATGAGAATAAATCCTACTGGCTGATGTGACAGACAATGGAAGATGCAGTAAAAACATGTTTCAGTGTGCGTTGCAAAATGGTGAGCATGACACAAAGGATGGTCTCTCAATAGTATGAGGAGTTTGGTCTCAGTGCTGGTGTTAAGACACAATGGTAAAATAGAAATAAAAACAAGCAAAAGGAAACATTTTGCTTTATTCGGAGACTGGCTACCTTTGCAACATAACTTTAAGACACCCAGGATTGTCTCTCCATTACTTCAAACTAAGTGTAAATTAACATCACCAAATAAAT
This sequence comes from Megalops cyprinoides, assembly GCF_013368585.1. Classification (NCBI taxonomy): domain Eukaryota; kingdom Metazoa; phylum Chordata; class Actinopteri; order Elopiformes; family Megalopidae; genus Megalops; species Megalops cyprinoides. The sequence goes on from NC_050584.1 coordinate 18,066,659, forward strand.
CTGCATTTGTAAATCAATCAATGAATGAAATTTGATTTAATAAAGCACCCTTCAGACTAAATTTCCACAGATCGCTTTGTGTTTTGCAAAACAGACTGTGACATTATGTTGCTACAAGACAGCATGCAACCTATTAGTTGAAGTACCACCTACTTTGAAGCAAAGAAGTCATTGAAATGGCTAGCCTGCCCACACTTTCTTCAGAGACAACAACAATTTCATAAACTCAATCACGTTTTCACTTTTTATTCTCAACAGCAGCGTCTTTGATGTAACACGCTGGCTGTACAAATACACTCGTATTTCCCTTAATCTGCATTGACCAGACCACGGAATATAAACAGATTAATGAGGAGCTCTGTCAAAGCTAATAACTGCCTTGGATCCAGAGTGCATTCCCAGAAGCTTTGTTTTGGGACACGCTGTTTGACGATCCACAAAAATGTCCGGGCAAATTGTTCTCGGTTGGTGGCTGGCTATTTGTCTCGTTTACAGCAATGCCCTTATTAACCTGCTTTTGTGTTAAGTAGGCTTGACAGAGTCCTATCCTGCACACCGCTCCAGGCTGCTTCGAAGTGCCTACGTCGGCATGTCGGCTTGTAACCCGGCAGAGTAGCAGGAGGGTGGGGAGGCGGGGGGTGGAGGAGGGGGTGGGGGGACACAACACTTGTAATCGGATCATTGGCTAAAACGAGTTGAGTCAATGTGATCAATAGAAACTGCACATGCAGCAAAGAGCTCTTAATGGCTCTTAATCTCCATTAGGGCTGAGAGGAGGAAGTCGGAGTTGAGGCTGCATCGCATTTCAGCCCACTTACAGCACCACCCTGGGATGCGAGCGTCTTTCTGGGAATGCAGGCAAGGCACGGTCCTGGCCGGTGCCCGGCGATAGCTATCGCCACGGCAGGAAGCAATTGCATCATCATCGATGGGAAGGAAGTGTCCCCGGGGAGCCCGGGGGGGGGGGGGCGTACGGACTCCCAGGGTAATGAAATATTCAACACAAAGCCCAGGATTCACTCCTGCTTCTTGGTGCATTAAGAATTCATCCCGGCTGGAATGAAAATTTTATACCTCTTTTAAGAGAGTCAGAGTTGGATAAACTGCGCTAAATAAATGCCATGTTGGTTGCTGTTCACGTATGTGGAACAAAAAGGCAAGCAATAAATACATCGGGTGTGTGGATTGTCCTCTCTTGTAAGAAACATACTGTTTCCTTAATGTATTGAACACGCATGTGTTTGATAGAATGCGTTTACCCTCACACCTTGAGATGGAGGAATATTGTTGTGCAATGCAGTGCACTGCAAATAATGACAGCCTTAATAGTTGCGTGCATTCAAGGACAATGACCGTGGGGACAAGGAGGTACTGGCAATCTGGAGCTGAAGAATTAACCTGGCCTGTGTGTGTATGCATGTGTGTGTGTCCATCTGTGCTTGCTGAAAGTCACATGATTTCCTGGTCAATCCCTCATTGGGTGGACTGGCTTGGAGGCGGGCACAAACTACATCACTGCTCGTTCCCCATTGGTTCTTGGACTGAAACTGACACTGCTGCCCTGTTAGTATGCCCCCTCCCGACCATAAAGAAAAGACCAATTGCCTTGTATCTCTCCAGACTACTTAATATTTATAGGACCATTTCAAATGCCAAAACTTGCATGCGATGAATTTACTAGTACTGTAAGTACAATCAAAATCTGTGTGGGCATGACTGAAACAGAACCTGTGGATGTCGGGTGTCAGACTGGTACTGTACTGGGGTCAGCTGGTGTGAACAGGCAGTGAGGGTGCATGAGAAAACAGTGAGGCTTGCCCCCATTGGAGGAGCCCGGTGCAATCCCAGCAGGCCTCTCTCTCATGAGAGAGAGAGAGAGAGAGATGGAAAACCTCTGAACGCCTCCAGGCAGGGAGGCGGGACAGCGTCACACGAGCGCAGCAGAAAACTGTAAATGAATGCAATTTCGGCCTTGTACCTGGAGGCAGCACTGAGATGCAGGGACAACAGCTGAGCTCTGAGCGTGCACTGAGAGCCACATAAACAATTCACAATGCTCCTTTGTGGATTTTTTTTTGCAGGATCATTCCTGTTTTCTGTGTCAGGGAATACATGCATTTGGGCTCATTCCCATGTTTTGTTTGGTTCTGTTTTTCTTTTTTTTTTTTTTCAGAAGCCTGCGCTTATGTGAAAATCAGCACTCCTATATGTATGCTGCTGCTTATGCGCTTCATCATTAGTTTCTCAGAAACTTGTTCGTAACTCTCCTCATGTGCTAAGAGGGAGAGATGAACTGGAATTAACTCGTTCATTAGGAAGATCCCAGCTTTTTTAATTGTTTTTCTTCTGCATGGAATGAGGAGTGAGAGGAAGTGCTAAGTCCCCAAGCTTATTAAATGGAATTGTTCTATTTACATAGCTGAACACTGATTCCAAACTGTGCTTCAAAGATTGCTTATTAATATTCAGAGCAGGGTCAAAGTCGGTTTTGTAATTTTCTTCTGAGGAGTCAATGGTGACACAGACTTCTGAAGTATAAATAAAATATGCTTGCATAAATAAAATCGTTCCATTAAAGCAGTAGGCAATTAACTTATTGTGTATTTGCTGGATAATTAAGTCATGTTACACGGACTGGGACAGATGAAAACAGGTCAGGCCCAGAAGCACTGCATGCATGTTAATTACTCTAAAACAGTAGTATGATCACGATCTCAAAGTTAATAGTGAAATGCAAGAGGTGCAGATACAGTAATAGTGATATTAAGATAGAAAACCTGAAACACTGGAAAAGAGATTTAGGGTTTAGCTTGGTTTCAAAAAGGATAATAGTGCTACATGGTGGTATTTTTCGACTCCTGTCCAATTAAATACCATTCTAAATATGAGTCGCATGCTGGTATGTAGGAGCAAAGGTGTGTGTGACAAACTATAGAAAGATGCTGGTGATATGTTTGTCTTCGCTGAGCCTCTTGGGAGTCACAACCATCTGCATTGATCTGAAAGCGCCCTCCAGTGGCTAAAAGAGTCACCTTGTGTATTTTTCACATTCCATTTGTTGATTTACACATTTTAGCTTTGAATATGTTTTTTCCTTACTTATGTCAACTTGTACAAATTACAATGGGCTTATCACGGAGTGCTTTGCAGACTATAACACTGCATACTCCCATAGGCAGGAGTATGTGGTATAATGTTAGAAATACAGACAGGAAGTTGTCTACAGGATGAGGGTGTGGCCAAGCAATAAATCAGCAATACTCAAAATTAACAAACGTACACCTATGTGTTATTAAATAAAGTAAAGTTTCAATGTAGGAAGAGAGGCTTATTATGAAATATTTCTATGTTTCCAAATACTTCAACATTTTAAGAAATAAATACAGACATTAATTTTCTAAATTCTTTTATTCTTATTATCAGGCAGAATTTACACCAGCAATGTGTGTTGTATAGGTCCGGTGTCACTGCTCAGTCTTTGTGTACTCGGTGATTCTCTTGGCTCTTTTGACACTTATATCCAGTTCTAATGCACTACTGAAGTCTAAACAAAGAGAGCAAGAGAAGATGTTTACATTGTTTTTAGTGTGAAGATGGCTGACTGGCCACCTCTCAGTCAGGTTAACATTTAAATTCGAGGCTAAACATGCTTAAACATGCATTTAACATAAACACTGTACATAATACACAATATGGGCAGCTGGCTAGTTTGTAAGTTTGCCAGTTCAGTCAAGTATTTTTAATATGTGTAACCTACAACTCTTGAATGATAGTTAATACACTTTGTAGATTACAAAATAGTGACAAAATAGTAACACCATAATGTTTATTTGATAATACAGTTATGAACAGTATTTTTATGTATTAATTTAATGTATTTATTTAATTTATGTATTAATTTGTGTGCCCTGCTGCCCCCTTCCCCCCTGCTCAAAGGGGCTGAATAAAATGCCCTGATAGTAAGAAATGCTGTATATATCATCTTATGTATATGGTGAAGATATTTCTCTCACTCAAAATTGATTTTAACTGCTATTATTTTTCCATTCCTGCAGGATAAATACTGAACTTTATTTATAATAACTTGATTTTTGTCATGTTCACAGATTGTGCAGTAGCTAAAACATTCTCTTCCTGGGTGTAAAACACTGATTCTCAATCCTGCTCCTGGGCCCCCCTTGCTCTGCATGTTTTCCATATTTCCCTGCTCTACCTACCTGACTGAACTCATCAGTGGCACTTTTGATTAGCTGAGCACACCTGATTTAATCAAGAGCATGCACACTAATTTCAATCAGGTGTGTTTGGAGCAAGGATAGATAAAAGATATGCAGGACAGGGGGGCTCCAGGAGTAGGATTGAGAAACACTGGTGTAAAACAACATGAAATTGTCCTGTTCAAGTAACTACACAGCCAGAGGAAAGCATATCACCCCACTATGATGGAGTGGAAATCTACTGTACATGCATAACACAAAGATTTCTCCCACAGGTGAAAATTTGAATTTTGAGCTGCACCTGCCACAGGAAAAAAAAATGTAATTCAGAATCTGGTGGCAGAGGTTGAAATTACACTTACAAACATTTATTTAATACATCTATTGGTTATGCTTACATTGTACCTACCTAAGGACATATGCATCACTCAGAGCACAAGCATGACAGGAAATGGTTGTTATAAAAACAATAGGCTATTAACAGAAAAGGGTAATAAATATACACTAGAGAATTTACCAAGCACTTATTACTTTTTACTGAAAGTAGAAGATGGAGCATGTCTGATTCAAAATATTTCTGAGCACTATAAAGATAAGTGGAGCACCCAAGTTTAAGTATTATTAATATAACAATATTATCACAACAAAGTAGGTGGAAAAAAATGTATATAGCTTTTTTTTGATAAGCCCAAAAGAATGATAAGAAGTTACATGTTTGCAAACTGTAACTAAGACCTGTGCAAGGGCACATTGATACACTTATTGTTGATCTGTAGCAACATAAAAGAATAAATATATTTGATTTTTTAATTATTCCTGCAACATGTTCATCTTTCAACTTGCTCTATGGCTTTCAAATTATATGTGGTGAAATCTAAACATGTTTTCATTAATAATATTTGTATTTCATTATTGGACATCAGGGTATTTTTTGCAAAATACAATACTATCCATACTATTGATATGTGTAAATACTTGACAGTCATGCTTACTCATTATATGTACAACACAGTATGCGACTACTAAATATGGGATATGCATATAGGCTGAACAAGACTGCAGTCTCTCTGGAGGCTCTACAGACTTGCAAAGACAACTTCAGTCTTTTTGGCCCATGTAAGGAAACTGCCCCTTAATACCTTGCAACCCAGAACACAAAGCTTAGAATCCAAATGGACAGCGACCTTTTTAATCAAAGTTTCTCTGTAAGCATTGAACCGTTCATAGATTTCAAATAATTCAGAAACGTGGGAGAGTAATCACCATTCCATTCAAATTCTAGCCACATATGTGAACACAACCTTAGAGGCAAGCCATCTGTTATCACCAAAATGTAAATAGCAGCCTCATGCCAGAGCAAGGCCAGCTTTCAGGAGGTTGATCAAGAAAAGTGAAATGCAGAATGAAAAAATAGGCATCTATTTGAATATTCCCTTTAAATAAAGGGATCACAACTATTATTAATTGGGAAGTGTGACATGTTACATGTACATGCTATGCTGAAAGGAACTTGTGAAATTGCATAGCCAATATGGATATGGCTTAATCTTGGACAAGGTCTGGAAAGGAAATGTTGCCTGTGGGCTTGTGGCTCTCTGTTGGAGCTCCTCTGCTGGGGAAATGGTGTAACTGCAGCTGAAGCAGTCCAATAAGTGCAGCTAAAAATTGTTTAATTACATTGTCATCTTCAACTAATATTTGCCTTATATGTACCTTTTTGTGTGTAATTTGTGTACTACAGTTCACAAATTATTGTGAAAGAGAATGAGATGGCCTTGTCATCAGCATAATGGCATTTAATTTGACACTGAAACAAATCACTAATATAGCAATGGAAAAAAGAGCCCTGCTACCAATATGGTAGTTTCATTGTAATTTTTTTTAAAAAAAATGGATGCTTTAGGACTTTGATATAAATGTTTTGCTTGTTTGAGTCATAATCGCTTATGTGTCAGGCACTACTAATAAATGTGCGTTCAAAACAGATTGATGGGATGAGTGTCTCCAAATCAAAGCCTTCTTAGAACATATTGCCTTCTTAAAATGTACTGTCAGCATATCCAAATGATTTCTACCGATTATGTTAACCATTGCTCAAAAGTTGAGAGATTATCTTCCCCAAATATCCCTCCAATTTTAGGCCCCACAGCATGAAATATACAAAGGATGAAGAAAGCATTGGTCTACATCATACGCAGCTGTGCATGACAATGACAGCATGTCTTTACAAAGACATGACCTAACCTTCCTCCTGGCAATTTCACAACAACAGAGGTTTCTCCAGCTTGACAGATGTATCAAAGAGAATTCAAGTGACGTCTCCTTATTTTTTTCTCTCTCTCTCTCTCTAGTGAATGATTGCTTTGAAAGTATTTTGGAGGCTGCAAAATCCATAAAAATATAACACAGTAAGAACGGGAGGGAAATTAGTGAATGATATTGATCTAAGACAGTCCTGTTTGCATTGACTAATTGATCACTTGCGAATTAACCCGGCAGAGCATTTACATATTCTTGAATAAGTAAGCAGTGGATTTTGTAAAACATTCAGAAATGGCTCTCTACAAAATACAAACAATTGTGAAAAAGAAATCTGATTAAGAAAGTATGGAGATAATGATGTAATATAGTAAATGTACATGTGTAGATTTAATTTAAACAGTTTATATCATCCATGCCATTTCAATACAAAATACTATGAATAATCTGGACCCTCTCAGTGTAAAGTTTATAGAAGAAGCCTGAAGAGTCTTTTTGGAAATGATATCAATATTTAATTCACAGTCATATTCAGGGACAAACTCAGGCAAAGCAGATGAGAGTGTAGCTATGTGCAGACTAAGGTGCTCACCCACCACACTGACATTAGTCAGGAACCTCTTACAGCAGCCGCAAAGACTGATTCAATTTTGCACCATGACAATAAAATAGAAAGCCCTGATCAGATTTTCTTTTAGCAAAAGCTCTGAATTCATCTTTCACATCAGAAAAGAATGAGTAAAAAGGCAAGGGGATGTTTCCTATTGTGCCGAACCGGTCACGGGCCAATTTTACCTCTAAACGAAAGGTAAAAAATAATCCAGAGAGCACAAAAGAGGCTGAAATTAAAATTTAATTTGCATACTCAGCCTTTATCATTTTAATGTCGGTATCCACAACCAGCAATTGAGAGGGAACATCATTATGCCTATTTATAGCATTAGCTGCCTTACATTTATTCATACAAACTGGGGATGTAAAAATTGTGAGAGGAACGTGTGGTCCTTTTAAGGGCTGCTTGATGAGCTGGATAGGTCCATAAATTAACATGTAGAAAAGAACAGCAGAGTCAGAATCCAAAGGCTCCGCCAATGTAATTACAACTCTTTGTACATCAGGAGCCACAAAGAGGGATTTCTTTTTAGAAACATGGAAGGACTCACTTGGCAAGCTACCATTAATTACTTGTAGAAAAGTGCAGTTTGTACAACAAGTGTCCTGCTTAGGTTATAATTGTGTCTGGAGGGTCCCCTGGTAAGAAGTGGGCTTTGTCAGGTTTATATTCAACTACTCAAGAGGACAAACCACACAACAAGCAACCGCTGCACCATACAACTATATCTCCCCTTCAACAAGCACTTTACTCTGTGCTTTCAATGCTTGCCTGGGTGTGATTAAATATACAGTGTTAAACTCAATGGAGCCTTGGTGGTTCTGCCTGATTGTTGAGAATTCTTACAGTAAGGATTGCACAGAAGGAGAAAGATTTTTCTTTTCTTATATTGCCAGAAAAGGAGAATCCATGCACTTTGTTCAAGTTATTTTCATTTCATTTCATTGTATAATTATTCTGCTGCTGTGAAATGAATGTGTGTGCATACATTTTCTGTAAAACCTGCATCTAAGAGAGTCATCAAACATTGAAATAGTTAGCATTACAGTATGTATTTAAACAGGTATTTAAGCAGAATGCCATCATTTTCCAGGTACCCTGGTTGTTGCTATGGCTTCAATTTTTTTCTCTCCAATCAATGTCATGTTTGAGTTCTGGATGTTGTCACACATGATTAGACATCCTGTAGTTCTGAAACATACAACAGACTGCACAACACATGTTCACTTCAATAAATGTTGACAATTCTATTCTTCAGCATCTTGCTCAACCTGTTGACATCAAACATGACCAAACATACTATAATGAACTTCATGTCATCACATTAGCGTGACAGTGAGACTCCTTAAGAATGATTGTGTCTCCATAAGAGTAAACAAATGTAATGTTCTTTTTTCCTCTTCTTGGGACACATTATCTATTTACAGTTGTTTTCCATTAAGCAGTTTTATGTCCATAGTCATGTGACCAAATTTGTATACTTAGTTGCAACATCTAATAATTCAAAAGAGTACCACAAAGAGGTAGACAAGAAAGCTTCTGCATTTGTAGGAGCAGAATATCTGTGGACAAAGCTCTGAGACTTGGCGTGAGTATATGCATTGCGCCACAGCACCGATTTCAGAATCCACAGCTATATTTACTCTGAGAGCAGGCTGTCTGAGAGCTGGAAAAAGACATCTTAATCTGATGATATCACCACATTGCATATTGAGTAAATGCATGCTTCTTAATACCTGCAGCGCTTGTCTTCAAATGGCAGGTTTCAAATAAAACAATACAAACATGGTTATTAAAGTGGCATGCAACAACTATTTCTTCATACTGCATCTAGAGAGGCAAATATTTCAAGATTACGAGAAATGTTTTTGATATCAAAGATTTCATTTTGGAATTTCTTTAGGAAATCAATGCAATCATTTTAAATGTGCTTCGCAATTCATTTATAAATGCAAGCGGTATAACAGCGCCTTCTAGTGGACAATTTTGAAACACGTCAAATTAGCCTACTGTTGACATTGGCAAAGTCCTGATGAACCAGCGTCTTCACTATATTGCCTTAGAAAACCAGGAAAAAAATATTGTAACATTTTAAAGTGTATTTTTAAGCCTTTGGGTATTATACATTCTCAAAAATAATTACCTACTACATAGGTTACACATCCTCACTGACTATTCTGATCCACAATACAATGCCAAAACACTGAAATAAACAGAAATATTGAAAAATACACGCCTACGACGACAGCATTACTTGTGACCATTCTCCCCTTTCCAGTGAGGTGCAGTAGACACCTGTGCAGCGATCAGGCTAGGGCACATGACACACACAGTCTAGATTCCCTTCAGCTGAGCTGCGATGGATACAGAAGCTGCCACTCAAGACAGGAGTGCTGGCAGCCCCCAGCATGTCAGACACCAGGCAGTGAAATTCAGAGAGGCTGTGCGAGATGCAATACCAGAAACCTTCTGTCCACACCAGCTGCCTTTCACAGCGGACTCTGCGTCGGGAATGCTGGCTCTCCAAGGAGTCGTTTCCAGCTCACACTCAGCACTTGCTGGCCCGTTATCACTTCGATTTCACATTCACGTCTTTTTTTTTTTTACCCTTTACAAACCAACTGTTCATTTGGGCAGTCGGTTTCATATAATTAGACTTAAAAGGAATGTTTTTAGTGGAGTGGGAGTTTGAAAATGTTTTAGTGTTAAATTGTTTCATGTGTAACTATCAGCCACAGTGCTGAAAAATATATATATCGCCAGTGCTTTTTGAAGGAACAACTTGTTAATTCAGACATACTTGCACAACTGTTTTTTTTTCTGTTCAACATGTGACATTCCAAAAGGCCTGCACCCAGATAAAAAAATCTAGCAACTCGATCCAATAGGTGAAGCCGTGGTTTAGCTAAACCAGATGGTCACCCATGTCAGATAAATGTTAAAAGCTGAGGTATTTCATGTCAAAAGGTGGACAAATTTCCCTGTCGCTGGTGTCCCAACAGGTCATAAGCACTCACCAGAGATGGGGCTGGGCGTGGTGGGTGTCATCGGTTGGCTGTGTGTTTCAGGAGAACACCAGTGGCAAGGAAGTTACCATTCCTGTGTCTCTTTCTCTCTCTCACATACAGGGTAGAGGTCTACCACCAACCGCATGCAAACAGTTCACTCCACAACTACTGAGAAAACTCTAGAAGGCCTACCTTCCACCATTTCTGTGGTATCAGAGCACAACATTTATTTATCAGTTGTTCAACAGTTATTCTCAAAGCAAAGAGTTTTCAAAAACTGTTTTCATAAATCTATATTTATTTTTATCATTTTTTAATCACATCAGCGTGTAATAAGCATTAGCATCATCATTAAGCATTGGTTTACAGTAACTCAGAGACATGGGCACAAGTATAACCACAAAAAGAAAAAAAATAATAGTGGCTTTTGCAGGATAGTTTCCCTCTTGTTAATTCACTCTAGGTTGTTCAGTGTCAATTTAATCATTGTCAATGAAGTATGGTGCAGCGATTTCAACATTTAACGGAGCTCAATTCTTACACGTCCTCCCTCACAACAGAACTAAAGCAGAAGAAACCTACAAGATTTATGAAAAAGGCAGTTTATAGTGAACAAACAGGAAATACCACAGGCCTTAACGATGGTATATTACTTACAGATGTTGTAAAGAGTCAGACATTCAGTGGATCTGTCCTGATAGAGAGCCAAGTTTGCCAATGCAGACACAGGAGTTTGCCATGGCAGAAAGAGCCGAGACAAATCTCCGACTCCGGTATATGCTTTTGGCCAAAGCAATACAGTCGACTGGATTGTTTTTAATAAATCTGGACAGCCGCCTGGTCACTTTCACAAGCCCATACATTACATTCTCAAAATAACTGTCTCAGACTTGAAGACAGAAATATTCATGCAATACCGCAACAATGTGTTTCATGTTCACACTCAAACGGACAAACGCAGGAGGAAACGATGCGACGGAACTCCTCGAAAATTAAACACTCAAAACGTGTGATCGCTAAACAAGTATGTTTATTTAGCTAGTGAATCACCTAGAGGAGAAAATTGTCACTTCCTTAACAGTTATCTGCCTTTGGGCCAAGCCCCGCAGCCAGGAAGTCCCATAGTGAAAGCAGTTACAGAGGTCATAATGAGAAGTCTGGTTTAGGCTGAGGTACGTTAACTTCAAAGTTCAAGATGGTTGGATAACTGGTAGCATTGAACAAATTTCTCCTTAGACAAATGCACTTTTGTATGACATTATTACAGGAAAAACAAACATGTGCATTAACCTGTGTCATTTGCCACGCTGCATAATATCTTCTGGTACACAAAACATGTTGAAACGAGGGAAAGGCCAGTCTACAAACAAATCGCATGATCATTCCTGCTTGGGTTTCATCAAACAAGACACTCCGTCAGCTACCAAACTATGATATCCATCTGAGAATAGGGCAGCTAATTGCAGATTCAAGTAAAACATTTGTTATACATATTTTAATCTCTTCTGAAAGCGCTCAAATTCATAAAGCGCCAATATTTCCAAAATTTGGAGGAATTAAGAAAAAAAAAAACTACAAACGAGTCTTGTGAAATCTTTAGAACCAACTACCACTGGTTAGTTAGTTAATAAACAAAACTCCACAGAAAGTTAAGGGTATTGGTAAAAGCTTTTAGAAGGACTGAAAGTGCTTTAAGATACAGTTTAAGTGAGTTCTTTTTCTTTCTTTACTTGTGAGACAGGAGTATAAGGGCAGATGCACCAAAAACCAATACAGAACAGTCCACTGATGTGTTAAGAGTTCAGAGACGTAGTCTTCAGCGGGAAACGTTGTGGAACCCTTTCTTCCTCATAGTTAGGCGATTATTTAAGGGTCTACATCATTAGTGTTGCAGTTCTAGCAGGAAAATCTCCATTTTATTACTGTTTGGTTCTATTCCGCTCCTGTAAAAGGATGACAGAGAGAGAGAGAGAAAGAGGAAGAAACAAAATCAGTACAGTCAATGTATAGCTCTTTTACCACAACCACACATGGGCACCACCGTCTGTATTTAACCCTTGCACCTTGCAGTTTGAACTGAACTTTGAATAATCATAGTGTATTCACAGAAAGACACTGTTTTTCACTTGAAGAAGACATGGCCCCAGTTTGCTTTTAGACCAAATTCGTTCTTATGCATATTTGCCATGAGTGCCACTCCCTCCCAGCTCCGCCCTTTCGGAAGAGGTTTTCCCTGGAAGAGAGGTGCTGCGATGAGCCGACCACCACAACTATGATGAGGCCAGACACTCAACCACAGCCTCACTCTCATCAGCCTTCTGAAGCCATGTCGGACACTGCACTACAATAAAAATACTACCTGACTGCTGGAGCACCTCAGCCCCACACCAGCAAACATTGCTGAAAAAATATTAGCGTGGTAGCTTCCGATTGCCAGAATGAAAAGCCTTCCTTACCAATGCCTATTACTCATTATTGACTAGACTGAAGGCTGGGTGATATAGCCCTCGCGATATATCGAATAGCTATTTTTAGCGCAATAACAGCTATCCCTGGTATGTGGCGTTAGGTTTTTTTCCCGTTAGTCATACAGTCAAATGCTTCCGGGGGAAAAAACACCACTCGTATTTACTCAATGTTGATGTCACAGCAACAGCACTATGCTGCTTCCATGTGGTAGATAGAAACACATGGCTACAAAGATAAAGAGTGAAAACTAGGGCTGTCAAGCAATTAAAAAAATTAATCTAATTAATTACATGCTTTGTGATTAATTAATCTAAATTAATCGCATATATCAATACTTGGCGTGAGAAGCATTTTTTGTTCAAATTGTGCTTTATACAACAGTTAGTTCTGACCAAGTAATTTGACTGGACAATAGGCATTCCATGAGTGATGATATTCAGTATAACAGCACTGGCACTTTTAACTATACATGTATTACTCCGCTTTACAGATGTTCTGATACAATCGTTGATTACACCAATGCAAACTGAATTTGCATTTACCGACATCGCAAATGTGGATACGTTTCGTGTATGATATAAAAGAGCCTAGCTAGCCTGCAGTTGGGTATGATAAATGCTCAAATGTACAGTAACGTACGGGGTCAAGGGGCATCATAGAGTGCAATTAATCTGAATACATTTTTCTGACGCGTTATTTTTTTACTATAATTAATCAAAATTAATGCGTTATTTTGACAACCCTAGTGAAAACATACGCTATGTGTTTGTCAAAGCTAATAGGTAAGTTAACCAACATATAGATACAAGTGATATTTTTCTGCCCCAGAAGCATTTCACTGAACTTTGGAGGTGTGCTCCCGCATCAGGTATGACTAAAGGGAAAAAAATAAAGGAAGAAACCTAACGCCACATACCGGGGATAGCTCTTATTGCGCTAAAAATAGCTATTCGATATATATATCGTGAGGGCTATATCACCCAGCCCTACTAGACAATAATGGTTAGACAGTTATTAAATAACAATCACTACCTCCCCAATACCCCTAGTAATTACAGAATGTGTATAATTTCTGCCGTTAAGATTTGAAACATTTTTCCAGCTTCAAACCACAACAACATTGCTTTGACTGCAATGAACTGGATTTCTTGGAAATACCAAAAGTCTAAAAAAAATTTTGAAAATATTGCATCATAAAATGAACCAGAAGGGAACCAGAGAAAAAGAGGGACTAGCAAATATAACACTGCTGTTGTTGATGTTCATTTAAAAAGTAGTGCCTGTGGAAAAACCATGTCATTTTTAGCATTTGCAACAGAAAAAAGACACCAGAGCTTACCTTTGACTTGTACTTTGACTGACCCAGGAATGGGGGAAAAATTTCAGGAAATGCACATCAGGCACTAGCCAGGCAAATCTGAGTCTCAAATGCACACAATGGCCACTGTATTGGGTTTCCTGAAACCCCCCAGCAACCACTAACAGGCAAAAGGCCAACCCTGGAATTTTATTCCCAGCTTTATTACATACCCCCTTACAAGACAGAAATGGCCCATTTTCTCATTCCATGTAACTTTAGCCCACTTGGGGGCATGGTTTCAATGCACAAACCATGAAAACCTTGTTTGGAAGCCTTCGGTTTCATGACCTAACACTGTCTCAGTGAAATGGAGATGGCTCAGATGCACCACATACCAACAGACCCTTGTCAGCCTACAGCAAAACCAAAATGTCTTCATTTTAGGCCCTCTATGTTTCAGTAAGCTACAACTTCACAGTGCATACTGTCTTACGTTTAAATGTGAACGCTTCTGTCATGACCTGTACGTTCTGTGTTGGATAATGACTGGTTTCGTTTCTTGCAAATGGAGTCAGACGGTGGACAAAAGCAACGCTGAGCAGAAGAGAGTGACTTTGGAGACAGGGCAGGGGTGGAAAGGGCATTCCCAGCACACAGCAGTTTCAGGCATTCCACCTTTTACTCGAGACACACCCAGCTCCATGCCTGTTCACACTTAAAATCACATCCGTGGATAACACAGACGAAATGCACGTCAGAAACCGATCGGGTTTAGGAAGTTTTAAAACTTTCCAACTGCGGAGGTAGCCATCGAACCCTTTCCGCCTTTTGACGTACAAACTCATCTCCTCACTGAACAAAGACCAAGGAGGAAGACACATTCCTCTGGACGTGGAGACTGTGCATACCAGCAGCGTAGCAGGAATAGCAGCAGGAGAGGCCTGCATGCCAGAGAACATCATTCCCGCCAGTGAATCCCTGCAGCGCATTTGGGCGACTGCCTCCAAGCCAAAAATGCCTTCTTTTGGCGTCGTTTTCTCCACACCCACATGTGCTTTCACACACAATTTAGGGTTACACTCAAGCACACTACATGCTGGCTCTGTACTGTCCGACTCAGGACCGGGCTGGGTTGGGTGTGGCGCAGACTGGTTGCAATAACTATTTTCCCTGCATATCATGGCAAGATTTCAGTTCAGTTACATTGTCCATTACAGAACACAGTTTATGATCGTGGATACTTCATTTTGATGAGCACTTCAAAATAATGCTCCCAGTTCATAATCTGACACACTGCCTTACTTTATGTCTCAGTGTTGCTTTGATGTGGGTGCGTTTAAATATTCAAATATTTTAAAAGCTTTTAATATTTAAACACTAATCAATTGTGAATTTCTTTTGAACATCCTTGATATGACCTCAATGCCTTAAATGTTAAACAACAAATAAATTAATCTCTCATTTGATGGCTTCAGGCTTTTAAATGTCACACTAAATAACACGGATGCTTAGGAAATCTTAATATGCAACTCCAATATTTCCAAACTTTTTACAAAGGCAACAGGATTACTATTTACAGAGTAATAGGGTTTATACTGCACTATTTTAAAAGACAATACTGGGCTTCATAAGAATTTTATGTGCACATTTACAGTGATAAATGGTATGTTGAGTGGATGGGGGGAAAATCCAGGGGATATGCAGTCACGTGACGTTCTGACAGATCTCTACAACAAACACATTAGACACAGTTAAATGAGTCGAACGTGGTCCGCCATTAGTATTTCAGGGGTGGATTTTTCTTTCTGGCATTCCTACTCGAGGGGATGTACCTGCCTGTTCAAACCTTACTGTGCAGTATGTAGCCCTATCATTGGTGTAAGATCTGGTGACAATAAAATGAAAGGGTTTTTTTTTTTTTTTTAAGAACAACTATTTTGAAAAGAACACCTTAATCCTATAAAAAATGACTCATCACAATTTCATAAACGCATTAGAGAGGTACTAAAGGAGAAGCAAATAACCTCACATGACACTCAATATTTAATAAAATACCTAAAGCAGAACAGTCTCACGAGCATTTCCTGTCTTAGTGCATGAGATGGGAGGGTTTAGTGTGGGAAACACAAAATATTGTGTAATGTACTGACTTTGATGATAACCTCAAAAAAAAAAAAATCCTGATTTCCTGTCTTAACAGCTGATGTGCAGCCCGCTCCCCAGTCTCAATGACCGAGACTGTGCCGAGAAAATGACTTCAAACAGCATACGCTTCTACCTGACATTATCCTTTTCATCTGATGCTCCATCTCTATTTTTAACATCATTCCAGGAATAAGTAATTGGGTGGAGACAAAAAAACATGAACTATGCAAATCAATTGCCCACATGCTCTCAGCTGCACAGGAAAAAACCTTTGCCCTATTACAATGAGAGCAGTACCGTGGAGCTGATCCAGACACCAGTCCGTGCTCAGCTCCATCACAGATTTTATACTGGTAAAATATAGACCATTAAGTGATATTTAAAATATGAATTGCTTTTTTTGTGTCTGTGATATATATGTGCACCACGAGGACATAGTGAACTGTCATTTTTGTGACTTAATGTGAGAGACGTTTACTTCATTGGGCATATTATTTTTGGTCGTTTGTACATAACTCTAATTTCAAGTAAGGAAAGAAGATAACTCATCCAGTTAGCCCAGGGCAGTAGTGGTAGAAAGCGTTGAGGATACTGAAACTCCATAGGGCAGTAGTAACCTTCACCTTTGTCAGGGGATTACAGGAGTAACCTATGAATTACCTAACAAATTTTCACTACAGTGCCACTTATAAAAGGGGCAAAAAACCTTCCAACTGGTTTCTAAATGATGAATTTTCACCATAATACTGTTAATTTCGCAGTATATATGTTGTATATACAAAGCCGTTTTAAAGACACCACTATTTTGGAAACAGAAGGATCCTTGTACATGAAAGAAGGAACGGTGAAGAGTATCTCTGGCCCCGCTTGGATATGTAAAGGAGCCGTTCTGCTTCCATTCCATCTGACCTTCCCTGAGTTAGTCCTGCCTTGTTCCCCCATCTCAACATTCTTTTAGAGCCCTCCGTGAGCATGATGTGCCCTTAGCAGAGACAAGCACACAAAGACTTCCCCTCATTTTAGAAATGTTGCCTGTCATCCACCTGTTCCCTTATTTTCACAACCGATTACATCAAGCAAACCTTGACAAAAACAAAAAAAAAAAACGTACCACACTCTAACTGACTGGTTCATTGGACTTTCTGCATACGTTATCTCAGTGTAGAGTCTGGTTGCCACCGGACATGTTTTGAGGCCAGACAGAGCTGGTAAGGGAGGCAATCTTTATTCCATTTCAGATATAAATGCAACATTCAGAAAGCCCCAATCAATATAACGGTTTCTGGTGACAGGTTTAATTAAGGGTCAATGGAGGCCAGGAATGACATTAATCAGACAAAAAAATTCTGAAAATGCACTTGAGTCCAATTTCTTTGGAAAGTGCTGACTGTACTGACTTGCACGTTTAACATTTGCCAGTAAGAAATTTAACATCTGCGTGAGATCCACTAAATCTCAGATAATAGGACAACTAATTCCCATCTGTAGGTCTACACAATGTTTGCAAGATATTATAATACATATCTACTGCTTGTGGCTTGTGGTGCAATCATAATTTTGATAATATCTGTGTTTCCTGATCATGCTACTGAAGTGTACTGAGGTAGCATAGAAAAGGCCAAACACACATTAAGCACCATTATCTATGAACTCTGATTTGCTCTTATCCTAAAATCTGGTTGGAAACTGCACTTAACAGCTTTTAGAAATTACAGGAAAGTCACAAGATTCATATAGAGCCGGCAGCTCCCTTATTCAGTAGCTTATCATTATCGGTGAAAAATATCTGAGTCATTCAGAGAGAGCAGAAGATATTAATAGATACAGTCCAACTTCACTATGTGGACACAACAACCCCTTTTAACATATCAAAACAAGGTAAATCTGGGAATTGCAGTCTCCCTACCAAAACACTCCCAAACAGAGTAAAGCATTAAATCAATAAGCACAGAGGCAGCTGAACACAAAAATAAATAATCCATTGTCTATAGCTCAAAGTACAGTCTGCATACCAAGCATTACGTTATAGCACAAATAGCACACACCCACCAGTACATTACTATTTGTTAAGGATGAAAAGTACATCATGTCAAGAAGTACTGATTCACACTGCTTAATGAAGGCAAATGAAAGGCGTTTTTATCTTTGTGAAAAATAACTTTGTGAAGATGATCACATTTCCTACTTTGTGCCTGATGAGAAAACGATCATATTCCTTCAATTACAGCTTCATGCTTTGAGTCTGAACTCCCATCTCACAGAATTTGCTGTGCAATGATCCCTGCAGAAAATAACTTTTGGAAATAAGGATTGGTAAAAAAAGATGACCTAACCTGCTCATCAAGTTACTGACTTGCCAAATATATGGTAACTTAAGAATAAGGTCTGAAAGATATGGGATTATCTAACAATTTTTGCAAGGCCAAGCCATTCAATAACTAATAAACCTGCTGTATGATACAATCTTCAACAGAAATCAACAAAGGTTTTTTAAAAAAAAAAAGACTTCAAGAAGTAACAAATTCAGTGTATTCGACATAAATTAATAAACTAGTTAAAAGCAATAACTACAGAAAACATAAAAAATTTCAAAAAAAAAATCAAAAAAATTAGATTTACTGTATTTACAGACATACATTTTCTAATAGCATTACTTGTGCTCCAATTGAACTCACTGCTCCTACATGTTATGTCCTCTTGTGAAAATATTAAGAATTTAGGACTTATACATGATGTTAGCTAGGCTAGAAAACAGAGAAGATGTGGTGGATCTGGCTCAACAAACAGACTGTTTTTCTACTGCACAACACATTCTTAACATGCTACGATCAAAAAGGAAACATACACAAATTATAAGATGCAACTATTATATGATATGAAATTGGACACGGATGTTGATTAGTACAACAACATTATGCTGGCTAATGAAACAAACTGCAATGAGATGTGCCCACATTTCACCCCTTTCATGATTAAAGTGCAGACTTTACTCATTTCACATATCCAGCAAGGTGAGGGAGTAAAAATAAGGCACAGTAGAAAGCCATTCAATTTGGGATATATTCCTCAGCATCCATGGTGGAGACATGCATGTTACAGAGGTTGGGGTATCCTTGTCTAATCCTTCATGGAAATTTACAAAATAACATAACTTGCTTTTGATTAGCATGTCTATGAAAAATGTTTACTCAATACTCATTGTGAACATAAAAATGACGTCACAGAAACATTTTATCTACATTTTTGTAACAAAGAACAAGCATTAAAAACTTCCAATGAGTTTGATGAGCAAACCCAAGCTGCCAAAAGATGTATTCTACTTCTTTACAACACTAAACACTTGCAGAAAGACGTCTTTCATTTTAATTGCTGCTTGGTTACTGTATCATAGGGTTCAAATGCCATAAACCTTGAGGACGTTCTTCAACTGTTTAGATTCACAAGGATTTATGGGGTAACAGAAAGCTGACTGTTGCAGCAAAGAATACTGCTTAGACTTGATTTGAGGGAGTAAGAGACAGGGCTGAAGAACTGACGAGGCTTCCTTCAGTTGCCTTTTTTATGGACTGGGACAAACCTCAAGATGGCAGCAGTTTCACTTAAAGCTCCAAAATGAAGGGAATTACCAAGTGAAGTAAGAGAAGGAACACCTAATAATGCACTGGGACACAATACTGAAGTCAAATGTCAAATACAGAGCATGGCCAGTCAAAAGGAAATATAGACCGATTCTGATAAGATGTTCACAAGTCATTTTTATTTGTGAAACAGCTTTTGGGTTGGGTCCCATTTATGAAGAGGAGGAGCTATTACACTGCAGAGGGTTAAGCAGTCGCAACAAAAACTTAAAAGGTGGGGCTACAACCTAACTTTGATTGCTTCATTCTTGCATTTTTTATGCATCTATTAAAACTTCCTACTGTGCAAGAACAGAGCAAAATGCTTGTTACATGAGGCAATTAAGAGCACAGACTCAGGACATGAAGACTAAACGCAGGAGTTGGTTGATATGTGATTGAAGAGCAAGACACCGATTGTCAGCTAAAAGCATTCTAATGCACAACGGCCAGGCAATTTAGCTGCCACAGTGAAGATGCCTCCATCATCTGCAAATAGGCACAGCGGGAACTCCTTTCAGCTGTTAGGAAAAAAATGTATTAGAATTCAGCTTACCCTACGCATGGCTTCCTCCTCCTCCTGACGCTTTTCGTAATGTGCAAAGTCATCAAAGATTGAGGTGGTATGCTTGAAAGTAGCAATAATTTTAAGCACTTGCTTTGCCTTTTCTAGGGGCACTTCCTGAGTGTCCCTGGAGTTGGTGACAGGTTTGTTGTCATTGTTTTCTAGACGGATGTGCCGCAGCTGGTTGTTGGGAACGTCCTTGACAAAGATCCACTTCACCTCAAACTTCCCCTTCCACTTGTCCTGAGACCACACTCCAGCATAGGCGTTGTAGTCCACCACCGACTTCATCTCCGCCACGCCGCAAAAGTGTCCGCTACCATTGACGCTGAAGAGCAGGTAGAGGGGGCCCTTGGTATTGAGCGAGCGGTACGCGGCGTCCAGCCGCTTATTTCCGTGCTCGGTGCTGCACCAGATGGAGTACTTGATGGAGCGGTGGATGTCATCCTCGGAGTAGCTCTTGATGATGAACACCCGCCCGTTTTTCAAGTTCCAGTCAAAGTCTTTGGGGTTGTAGTTGTTGAGGGCCTTGAGCTTCTCTAGCACTGGGTGCACCTCGCCGGAGGAGAGCGGGGCGCTTATGGGGACCCCCGTTCCCATGCCAAAGTTCTCCGCCCCGCTGTTCTGGTTAAAGCTGGTGCCCCGGTTGCGAGGAGCCACCCAGCGGTTCTGCGGGGGCGTAGGCTGCTGCGGGGGTTGCAGGGGCTGCTGGAGGGGTTGGGGTGGGCCGGGCTGGGGAGGGTGCTGCTGGTGGGGGTGAGGGGGGCCCGGGGGGAGTGGCTGGGGAGGCTGAGCCGACTGCAGCTGCAGCTGATGTTGATGCTGAGGCTGAGGAGGCAGCTGGCTCTGCATCAGAGGCTGCGGCTGCGCCAGGAGCTGCTGCTGCACCAGGGGCTGAGGCGGCAGCATCTGCTGTGCTAAGGGTGGCTTGGTGATGGAGCCCTTGTCGTCCCAGGTGCCAATGTTCATATTGTGCTTAATGGGAGGAGGGGGGATGGTGGCCCCGCCCCCCATGCCCATGTTGGCTTTGGGCTTCAGTTTGGGCTGGGGTTTGGCGGGCTTCCTGGCAATGGCTGCCCACGAGGTAGGCTTGGGAGCGGAGGAGCTGACGGGCGGGACACTGTTCACTGCCATGCTACTCATTCCTGCCGCCCCTCCCAGTGGGGAGCCCACCGTTTTGGTGACGGCCGCCATGTCAGAGCCGAGCTTGAGTCCGGCCATGCCCTGCTCGATACTGCTGAGCCCTGGCACTTTACTGAGGGGAGTGTCACTCCCAAAGCCTGCCTGTCCATCTGCTATGGCCCGGCCCAGAGAGCTGGGGGCGTAACCGTAACTGCTGCTATAGGCCGAGCTCTGTGTGGACTGTCCCTGAGACCCGCTGGTCCCCCACGTGGAAAAGTCTGCGTTACCGGGGAAGAAATTGAAGCCGTGCTGGCCGAGGAAGGGAGGTGTGTTGCCCAGGGCTCCGGGCTGACTGAACACACCATCTGGGATGAAGTGGGGCTCGCCATTGCTCATCTGTCCATAGGTGGTCAAGTAGGGCATGGGGGGGTCCCCCGCGGTGGACCAGGCAGCTTCTCCCAGGGAGTAAGGGAACCCGATGGATGGAGCATAATAACTAGGCATGTAGGGATCAGACATTGGTGGATAGCTGTTACTCTGTGTGGATGAGAAACAAAATGGTAAGACAGTTGACAACCCTTCCATTATACATACTATGGGGTGATGATGCCACCGAACATGTGAACTGAACATGGCTACTACTGCTGCCACTCTAAACAAGAGTTTAACAGAGGCCAGGTGGTGCTAAAATATACATGTGATGCAATCGAAATAACCACCTATACAACCACCTGTACTCTGGCCCTTCCTTAAATCCAACCAGCAAAACTATTTTACAAAAGTGCACTACTGTACACTAAACACTCCTTAATGTTAAACAAGCATTCCATTTTATGCAAAGACAAATTCCTGCTGAAAAAAGGGGGAAACAATACTGAACAGTGATACGCTGATGGTTTTATTTAATATTACTTGGTTTAAAAAGCTACACCGACAATCAGCAACGTTGTAGCATTGCAATATAAAATAATATCCTACCTCAGTAAGTATCCATTAGATATCATTTATGGTGTCTATGACTGAATATAGTGACCTAAACAAAAATGGCACAATGTTTCTTCTGAAATATTTTTTTTTTTACAATATTTTGGAGAAATGATTCAAAGGGGACCAACTAAATGCATGCTCAGAGCTGTTTCAGGTTGGTGTGATTAATTTCACTTCTATCATAAAGTATAGCTGGAGACAGGCTCTCTCAGCTCTCTCTGCTGCTGGGGATACCTTCCATTTCTAGCAATACTGACCTCAATGACATTGAAATACCTCTCAGAATTTCACAACTTTAAGACTGAACCTACACTTGGAACACATGTTTCAAACAGATGTGCAAAACAAAATACTTTAGTTAAAGACTCTTACTTGGTATTTCTAAGGTTTTCCATGGGAAACGCTTGAAATAAAAATGCATTTCCAAATTCAGCTGATATAATCCTCAGATAAAACTGTATGGTGGAAAGCAAAAAAATGAACTCACCTGATTTGTCTGGCTGCTTAGATACGGCTCAAAGTCGTCATCGTTTACAGCATCTTTCTGATGCATTGAACCGTTTTGTACTACAACAGGAACAAAAAAGAATGAGATGGAAAAAACTAAAACACACACACACACACACACAGAAACTGATGCCACCAATCAATACTCAATACATTAAATATGTGTGCCACAGTCTAAATAGTGTATTCTTATTTTATTGCCATCATTAAAACCTAACAGTATGCAGCAAGGGTATCAGCTTTTTTTGAACACATTGTCCATGTGATATGATACCACATTATGACACAAAAAATTAAGTCAAAATTATTTTCCCACATTCCATCCATTGAAGATGGACATTCATTATGCATGAAATGATTTACATCAGTAATTGTCATAAAAATATTGTGCAGTTAAACATGAATGCCAGTCCCATATCCCATCAGAAAGATGCAAACTTGCTTGCAACTACTTTAAATTAAATTTATTACATGTTCTCTTATACAACTTACGCCTCCAAGTGGAGGAATACCTGGACATTACTACTTGCATGTTTTCTTGTATTTCAACCATTTTTCTCAGTGAGTGTAAGAATGCTGACCTTAGTAACTAACTGGCTGAACTCTTTCATGCTCAAGACAAGCACTGTGAGGTCAGCACAAGGTGATAATGCATTTTCATTGAGGTATATCCAATATCATTGCTAATTCATAATTTTTCGCAAGCATATAGTGCTTGCTTTCGAGAACAGTTGCAGAGGATCATAAATAAAATGTGTGACAAGTGCAATCACAGATTTCAGACCCTCACCTCTTTAATTCAACCTCTAGTGGTAAAGTGATGTTACTGCACCTTTTAGACACAGACAGCCATATGCAACACCCTCATGGGAGGATAATAAGGCAAGAGAGGTTATCAGCAATCACTGGAACTGTACATTTGATTAAAACTACCACCAAAGCCCCTTAGAACAATAATTTCTAAGAAACACAAGCCACTGCTCATACCTTTTTCTGTTGTCATCCATTCTTAAAGGGGACTACATCCAATCTGATTTTGCTGGTAACTTAATACTTTAGCTTTTACATTTGGAATGCTACAGCTAAAGATATGACCAACTTTTTCAAACATAATACCTGTATCTAAGCTTATCTTGAAATTCACTCTCCATAAGAGGTGCAGGACAAAGTCACACCATACTCTACTGGGGTTAAGGTGCAACCAACCTACTTATTTACTTATTTTACCCCCGATGACCTTTAATAAATTTTGAGCATTGCTGGTAAATAATTTTAGTGTTTCCAGCTATTATACAAAAGTGAATAAGATGAATACATCCGCAACATTTGTGACACCATTTATCTGTCATGGTTAACGCTACCTGGAATGACACACATTTCGCTAGTCCGTCAGATATATTCCATTTTCAAACAAAAAGGCACTGAATCTACTGCTTGTATAGAAATACACTCGAGAGAATACAGTACTGTAAATAACATTACATTAATCAACGCCATTCTTATCACAGTTCTCATCACATGGTACTGCATGGACTTCAGCTACTGTCGCATGTATATTCGCTAATTATCCTATGACTGGGAAGCTATCCACAAGTGGTTCGAGTCCCTACAACGGGAGAAAATGGGCTTTCATGTCCTGCGATATCTCTCAATTACACATGGAGTCAAGTAAACACACAATACAAATTAGTCCAAAAGTATTCATATCCAAGCCCAATGGTAGCAATTGGATGTTTCTTATTAGCACCCGCTCTTCCGAAGAACTGAGCTGACATCAAGAAGTGCTGTGTAACAGTTACTCATGCTACTAGCTAGCTACAGCTAATTGCTATACATTTAATTTACAATATTGAAACATTAATTCCGTTAATGATAGGAACATGATGTTATTAATAATCTGTTACTGAAATGTTTTTCAATGTTATGAAATTACTGACTGCTATGTAGCTAAGCAGGTAACCTGCTGTAAGAGCATCTCCACGATGTGGCAACACCTTATCCATCACTCGCCTACCGACCGTAATAACCTAGCAGGCTAGTAATCAATACAGCTCCCCAAAGAATCTCCGTCGGTACATAAGTAAAAGCATTATGTAACTTACCTTTATTTCCTTGTCCCTTGGGTCTCTGATATCACAGTGAGTATGTGCGCATCAAGGGGTGGGGGAAAGAAAAGAGGGTCGTCAGTGTATGAACATCAGTTTTGATTAGCTTGCTGGCTTGCTTGCTTTTGTTGTCGCTCCCCAAAAAATAAACATTTAAATAGGCGTTGTGTACACTGTGAAGGCGCATCTGGAGGACCAACCGCCACCGGCAAATGAAAACTCCCAATCAGCGGCCCAGGGTTTAACTGCAGCTTGTACCAGTAGCAATCTCCTTGGTTTCTGAGATAAATTACGGTTTTGAAAATAGCGGTGTTCTGCTTAATGTACGCACACCTTGCACTTTCTTGACCTAATGTCGAGTGGTCTCACAGCTCTGAGTACAAAACTAAAACAACCTCCCATGCCGCACTAGTTAGCGTTATTAGCTCGCCAGCTAGTCAACCCAAACAGCCACATTGATAGCTAACATTAGCTAGCCAGTTAGCTAGACTATACTTTGCTAGAGATGCGTGGCCGGTGAGCGAATCGGTGTTCGGCCTAGCTATCTTGCTAGCTACATGCATCAAACAGAAGACTTGCCCTGGCAGACTGGCATAGCTATCTTAGCAACTAACACTACTACTGGCACAGCCAAGACTGGGTTAGCCAGTTAGCTTGCAAGCGTTCACTCTTAGGTAACAGCTAGCTGGCTAGTCACTCTGCTTGCTAGTTAGTTAGCTTGCTAGCCAGCTAACAAGATTGCAAACTTGCAAGCGTTACCTGATCGACACTGGTCGCAGACATCCTCCAGGAACCAGAGCTGATTGCTATTTGTTAATGTCCACGGTCGCTCTTACTTCTGTGGTGGTACTGGTATTTTCTCTCTCGTCTCGGGTTATTCAGTGTGTCTGTATTTTTAGTCGCTGTTTTCTTCTATTCCAGAGGATTCGTATCGTCTTGAGTTTTAAGGATACCAACTTTTTGTTTGCTGTTAATATCACACGCGGGAAGGCTGTCTTATTTTCCTCGATCACACTCACTCCCTATAACTGTTTCAAATGTCAGATTAAAATATCCCTTACTCTATCTTGCTACCACAATGGCGGAGAGGCTCCGATTCTCACTTCCGCTTCACAGCTCCGTGACCTTCCGGTCTTGACGTTCCGAGTCATGCTCCAGCGTTCCAGCGGCTTGTTACAGCACATGTGCGAGTTTTGTAAAAGTCGTTAATTTATTTTGTAGCGAAGTGAAGAGCAATTTACTTTGCATATTATGTTAAATACCGTGTGACCTCGCAATGCTAGATAAAGCGAAAGTTGTGCGTGATGTAGCTACATTATTCAACAGGGTGATATTCAGGTTGCTTAAAATGGAAAAAAAAAAAAAAAAGTTCCATTCATTTTTCAGGTTATATCCCAAATTAAAATGTAGTTTTTAAAATGTAGACAAATATGAATTCCAGATTCCAGGCGGCTGAAGTTATGGGATCTATTATAGGTTGAGTAGGTTTTGTGTCTTATCGCTGGAATATTAATTTATATTGAAGGACACAAGGGTGCATTTGGCTGAAATATAACCCTCCACCATTTTCTCTTGAATTTGAAATGTTAGTCATTGGTTTTATCAATAGTCTTTTACATCATCAGACTGAAATTATGTGCAAAGATGTTCTTGCTGAAAAATCTAATCTATCTATCTATCTGTCTATCTATCTATCTGTCTGTCTGTCTGTCTGTCTGTCTATCTATCTATATATCGATGTATCTTATATGCCTGTCTGTCTGTCTATCTAGTTTTCAAATGTTTATTTCATTTCCTGAAATTTCAAAAAAATAACATCCACTAGTGTCGGTCAGGCCAAGTTATTTGTCTGTACAAGTTTGAACATTGATGGTTTTCTTTTTAAAATGTGTTTTTCATATGGGCATTGCCGTTGTATCATTGAAAAATACACAGTTCATTTGAACTGTGAAACCAAATTAAAACAAAATAACATAAATAACTACATAAGCACCATAACACATGGATTGCCCTGTTATTTTCCAGGGAAGGAATATAGTAGACTACATTCCAGAACAGCATGATACAAGAAGGAACAGGATTACTTAGACAAAATGATAGATCTGTACCGTAATTGAAAAGTCATTTACAGTTCAACAGTGTGGCTGAGTTGGTTGAGTAAAACTGTCGGCCAGGCTAAATAAGTGGGAAACACGCTCTGAGGAAGACGTTTGATTGCAGTAGTCCAATAGGTCAGTTGGAGTAATTGGAGACCAAAATAGCTATTGGAAACTGATATTGCTGTGATGCATTTGACTGTTCACCCTGCATCAAATTCCACTGACCGGTTATATACTAGAAGACCTCTCTGTCTAAAATGCTGGTGACAGAACAGTCTTTCAAATAGTGCTGCAATATCTGTTAAATGTGCTTTGGAAACACACACACATATGCGTGTGTGTGTGTGTGTGTATATATATATAATGTACGCATACATGTATGTATGTATAATGTATAATATTGCTATGCTATGCTGACACTGGAAACAAGATATCAATGATCAGTGTAAATGGGAGAGATGTATGTGAAACTGGCCTTTATATTCAGTGTTTTTCTCTTTAGTCTGTGGAAGAGAACCATATCTTATTTTACTCTTATTTCCTTAAAACAAGGACAGCCTTTCCCAAGGATTAAAAAAATGCGGAATTTCTTTCTATTTTCAATGGTGTGTTATAGAATAAATCATGCCTTGTTTAGCCTTGGTTATAGTCTGGAGCTGAAAACTACTGTATGAGCAGGATGTGACTCTCCAAAACTGTAAATCACTAAATTAATTACACATTGGCTAACCATGTTTACCAGGCATATGCCAGGTCTACTTCACCCAGACACTTTTCTAGCTGGTTAGGGAGACTATATATGCACTAATTACTTTGGAGTCTTGTAGACGATACTTCATCTGTCACAATATCTATCATTTAAAGGCAATGGTTTTCCTACATTTACCCATATAAGACTCAACCATGGATATAGAGACAACAGTCAGCTTATATATTGTTATATGAATTAAACAGCAAAGATTGATCTGATTGTGTGCAGGGTCATATTTTTACTGTACAGTAACATTTGAAATATGGAAAGGCTTCTGTTAAAAAATCTGAAATGTTTCTTGACGTATCTAGAGCATTGAGTGAGTTTAATGCCTCAGGCTATTTTCATACTGGTTGCATAGTATTTCAGAAGTGACTCACCGTAAAATTGCCAACACTTTCTAAGAATGTACTTGCCAAATTATGATTCTGGAGATTTATATTTGCATTATCAACTGTTCAAAAATCTACTAGGATTTGATTTGTTGTATAATATGATTACAGTATACACACTGTTGTTCCTACATTCAGCAGTATCCTTAGTGTTTCCAAGTTCAGGTTTTACTGCCCTTTCAGCCTTTGCCATTCTTATTCCACTTTGAACATGTTTAGCACCACAATACCTGTCACCACTGTACTGGGTGTGGTCTATCAGTCACCAACCATTGAAGGGCCAGCTCAAAATGTTTATAACATTTTAATACCCAATTCATTTATTATTCTGGATACTGGATACTGTCAAATGGTTTATTATCCATTCATGTGTTTGTTTGCATGTGAAATGTGTTTTATTTTCATCTTGAAATGAAGGACTTGTGCTGGAATTGATATTTTGCCAAAAGCTCATTGTAGCTCTACTTGTTTGATGTTTGTGGTGAGATGAAAGGGATAATTTATGGCTCGATAGTGCCCTTGTGTGTGTACTGAAATAGTACTTTATGTATTTTGTGGGACTCAACAGTAACGTTGGTCATTTTAACTTTAATCCAGTTTGTAATGGATATGTTTTTGAGGCCTGACTCACTTCAGGGGCCACACATCAACCTCTCAAGGGCCACATGAGGCCCCAGAAATGCAGGTTGTCCACCTCTGCATGAATATAATGATGTATATTTTTTTTATTTTCAGGGTAGTAGGATCCCAAAGGCTTTACAGACTGCCAAATGTCATGTGTCAGCCCCCTAGTTTGACATGACTGCTTATGAGCTTGTCACTCAGAGGAGTGAACCAAAGACTGACTTCAATCCTCATTCTGGTACTTTGCTCATGACTGCCAAATCACCCCTTCACTGGCTCATCACAGTTGAACAAGCAGTGGGCATCTGCTCACTAGTGTCTGTGTTCAGTAAGACTGCTATTTCATATGAGATAATTGTGCTCTCATAACACAATTGCTAATGACGACATTAGGAACCACTCTGCTGTAGGGGATTCATATTCCTGCATGTGCAATTTAACCAGCAATATCAGTACTGAAAGTCTGTACAAAGAACACACTATGAAATCAAATGGAAGGGCGAGGTATCATTATGGCTGTTTTTGTTTCCCAGATAACAGGAAAAGAATGGTGAGGCATCCCTTCAAAACGAACAGATTATATTGTATTATATTATGAATAGAAAAAAACTATTCCTCATATAAGTCCAGTTGACTTTTAACTGTCCTCCATGTCAGGGATTTCCGAAATGGTCTGGGTCCATGCATCCTGTGACCCACCTCAATCCCTCTCACAACAGTTTTGGAAGCACTGCTTTGTGTAATGCCTACACTCAATTGCAAACATGTGAAATAATTATGTTTTATTCACAGCTTAATAAAGAACAAATGCTAAAGTATCAACACTTTGAGACTCATGTTTACCCATGTTATGGTTTCACTCTACAATCAGAGAATACAATAACAGAGAACACCTGTACTATGACAATATGCCATAATTACTATTTGCATATTCCCGAATATTACAACTTTTAGCACTAATGTTACATAACATTATTGTCATTTAGCAGACACTCTTATCCAGAGCAACTAACATAGTTTAAATTTTACAAAGTTTTAATTTTTACATGTTATCCATTTATACAGCTGGACATTTACTGAGGCAATTTGGAGTTAAGTACCTTGCCCAAGGGTACAGCAGCAGTATCCAGGAGGGGAATTCAACTGGAAACCTTTCAGCTACAAGTGCTGCTCTTTAGCACTATGCGACACTGCCACCCTACAGGACACACATTTAAGAATAAAGGCACATTTCTTGGTTGATACCTTGTTAACCTAAACACCTAAATTTCTGTTACCATGTGCTTAAGTAGCTTCAAATAAACTGGATAGTATCCCTCAATCGTTGGGAACTCTCTGATTTACAAAGTCTTGACTGGATTTCAAGTGTTTATAATGCCATCTTGTGGCTATTTTGAGCACTAACAGCTATTGGTGAAAACACTCTACACTCTTCAGCCCATTGCTTCAATATACAGTACATTAAAGTAATAACTTCTACTTTTCAGCTGAAAAGGTACACCTCTGTAAGACAGAGGTCCTCTGTTATTATACACACATAGTGTATAACAAAACCTGATGGATAAACTCATTTACTTATCAAAATCCAAATTTATACACGACACTTGATGAGACAATGAAAGTGGTCTCACCAATCAGCCCTTATTTCTGTATATACCTAAAAGCAGACAGGTTTAAAAAGTGCAAACTGCAAATGTAGCATGAAACATATGAGAATATAGGTTGTGTATAAGCCTACTAGGAAAAAAAGACTGAGTTGGTCAAAGCTACGAATGTGTTGCCTAGACTGGGCTGTGACTGTGTATCAAAGGTCTCTCCTCTTATCTCGGTCTATTCTTGTTTGGAAATCAGTGTGAGTTTATTCTTACTGAAGTAGAAAGAAGAGACTTGAAGGATTTAGGGATAGGATTTAAGGAAAATATCACTATATGTAGAGACATACAACATTTAAAATGTCACATTTTCATTAGTAATAAGCTTAGCAAAGAGGAGTTTTAGATGGAAGGGATATGAATCAGCTGTGCCTGTGTGGTACAGAATGTTAAGAATCCATGATCACCCTAGCCCTGACCCCACCCCCTGTGAAATTGGAGTGGTCTGGCAACTCTGCAGTGACCAAAGCTGTATGAGTAGCTTCATGCCCAAACAGGCTCATGACTGTGCAGCTTAACTCAAGAGGTGACAAAACAGAGCTTCTGGACCTAATTACTTCTGGACCTACTTGGCGAGTCTGCCCCAAGAATGGTGTACAGAAAAAAACAAGACAGCAGCCAAATCCACAGCTGTGTCCCCATAAGCAAATCTTGCAGCTAATACAGTTTCTTCAATGTCTATCAGATAGTATCAGAGTCTTTCACAAACTTCAGTCTCAAGACCTGGTTTGTATTCAGTGTCACAATTTCTCTCTCTGAGGTTTAAGTGCTGAAACATGTTATGTTGTTTTTCACAGTAAGTTACATATATGATTGTTGTACATACATGGTTGTTGTACAGTAAGTGTTATCTCACAACTTCCCAATAGTAGCTGTTTAAATGTCTCATTCTGGAAAAGAAACATAAATCAGAAAAGTACACCTTTCATCGTTTTCCTACCACCAAGGACTGCCCACAAGATCAGCCAAAATAACTGCTGGGGTTCTGATAGACAGCTGTGACATTTTGGGGAATAGTTGCTACTTCAGTTTGGTCAGAAAAAAGAGAGAAGGCTGATCTACCATAACCCATAATATTCTTTTACATGAAAAGGATGAACTCAATGAAAATACCCTGCTGTTTCGTAAATGAACAGAACCCTTACTGGCAGTGTTTACATCTGAATTATATTCATATTCATATTCATATTCATATTCATATTCATATTCATATTCCAACTTCCCTCCTTGCTTCCCAGTCAAGCAAAATCATATGTTAAGAGGTTTGTCCCACATCACATTTCCCTCACCTCTCATGTTCCAAAATAAAAAGCTCATAGCTGATTGATTTGGAGTTATTCATGCTGCATGGCAGGGAAGAGTGGGGTCACAGTGACTGCAGTGACATTTTCTCCTTCTTTCAAATGGTTGTTTGTAGCTAAAAAGGCTTCTACCACACAGGGTGAAATACGTTTGCGGGGATCTGGGCTATTCATATCAGTATGTGTTAGTTTTGAGTCACAGCTATTTATAAACAAATGCCAGCCACCGGATTACCCCACTGCTGACATGAATTGCAGTACAGTACACACGCTGTGCGATAAAGATGGCTTTTCATACAGCGTGATAACGGAAAGACAGTGAGGTAGATTTTATTGTTAATGCTGAAATTTTCTCCACCTCTTGCAGATCGAAGTAAATGAGGAGCAGTGCCTGGTGAGCTGGAGACGCCAAAACTAGGAAAAGATCTGCTGTGTACCACACAGCACAGTGCGCGTGGAGCAGGTGGACACGTGCCCCTGCGAGTGTGTGAGGTGTGTGATTGGTAGAGTGAGTGTGTTTGTGGGGATGTGCCCATGACTAAATTGACAAAACAATTGACAAGGCCAGCAAACAGACCATTGTAATATGTATGCATTTTACATACAATTAACTTTTCATCTCATTTTGCGAAGCCTTTTGGCTTGCCATCATTTCTGCTGAAAAAAAAAAATGTAAATATGATCACTTTTTGCAATGCACTTCCTGTATGTAGTAGCCTGGGATTATTAAATATAATACTGCAAATAGACAGTGGTTAGAGCTCTGTATTAATTGGATTCATAATTGATAGTGCCATAGTTAGCTGTTGAGAGTACAACATAATGAGTTGCACACACTACATTAATGTAATAAGCCTCTTCTACCTGTAGCTACTAAGCAACATTAAACTAGTTCCCTGCAGATTACAGCTATCTAATCATTACTGAATTCTTTCACAATACACTAACTGACTTGTAAATTTGTAGTCATAATTTTTCATAAGCATACAGAGAATGTAATGTTCACATCTGTATCTGTCATTGCAATATCTTGTGAAGTCTACTTCTACTTAATTGCCTTATGACTGTGTCTACTTAACAAGGCTAATACCTCCTTATAGCCCCTTGAAAACTGCTTCAGTCTCAGGTAGCTGGCTACCTCATAGATCCAAGATGACCAAAAGTAACACATTGTGGCAGAAACCCTCAGCTATGTACTAATCTGCCAGTTTATGTTTGGGAATCAACCACAATTTCAATACAGATAAAACTAAGACAATAAAAAAGTAGTATGATACTGACTGTTGATCAGAATACAATGCACAAGGCCGAGGCTAAAGAATGACCTTTGCACCCAGCTGTTTCATATTTCCATTTGTTCATTTGTTATTTATTTTCTCATTTCTTTCAATTTTCATTTGTTGTTTTTTTTTTTCCTTTGGTTCATTGTTCAGTGCTGTTTACATGTTACTCATGCTTAAACTTAAGTAATACCGCTGAAAGTAAATATCATACAAGACAAAATCTGAATAATTATGTGGCATCTAGAATGAAAGTCATAGAATGCAATTACCATGACCCAAACATTCATGAAAAAAATAGTGGTCTATGGAAAATGATGCAACGTAAATTTCTTTTCAAAGGTATGCTGTTTATCCACGTAGATGCTAGCATTTTATTATTAGGCATCTATTAAAAGATGGCCTAAAGAAGCAGAGACCTTTCTTTGAGTAAAGGAGCTCAGCCCCAGTTTCTCACTCTCTGCCTGGACCAAGAGCAACTCAGATGAAACATAACCCATGCACCATTCCCCAACATTAGCACAGCCCTGAATAACTCTCAGGCGCAACACTGCAGAAACCAGGGTTTACCCCTGTGACAGATGTGAGAAGCTTTTAATGTTTTCCCTTCCAGCATCAAAGATGATTGCTCTTCCCACACATTATTTTAGAGCTCAGAGAATTTGGCATCATTCCATTTTACACCCTTCATATTTCATTTTGGCTAGAAATTAGGAAATATTTTAAGTTATATGAGTGGTAAGTGTATTTCTGGTTTTAATATTGCTTGTGACCTGTTTGGAAACTAAATTATCTGTCAGACCCACCTCCAGCCAACTCCCTGTTCAGCCACGCCCATGCTCTGAGTCGCCTGAGTTTTGACCACACCTGCAGCAAATTCAGTCAATCACCACAGGGATTTCAGGCACCTCTTTGTGCGGTATTGCACTTGTATGCTGAAACCAGTGTCTTGGTGGTTGTGCTTTGCTCTTTTCCTGTTTTGACCTGTTTGCCTGTGTTTTGACCCTGCTTATTGTCTGGCGGTTTGGATTGGTTGTTTGGTATTACGGTTTGCCCTCCAAGTTCTTTGACCCTGGCTTGTGTTTGGACCATTCTTGAAGATTTCTGTTTTGGATTTGTGGACACTATTAAAAGTACTGGAGCTCTGCACTTGGGTCTTCTGACTCTTTCGTTACATTATGTCATGGCGATGTAATTGCCACTCTTATTAATATAAGCAAATTAAATTTCTTTCTCCTACACATTCTTTTCTTACCTTTATATTTACTCATTTTGCAGGAATTTTACATCATCTATTTTTAGCCTCTAGTTTGACATATCAAGAAAGGAAAGAGCAGCATTTTGGTGACAGACTATGTAAGAAAATTCTACTGTGTAACCATGCACAACACTACAGAAACAAAGCCTCAGCTGGACCAGGCTAAGAGGACAGCCATTTACAAGCTGTCTATATTTTCTTACAGTGGAAAGTCAGCTCACATGCCACAGTCATAAGACATTTTTTAATTTAATCAGATTTTCCTGTATGAATTATTCCACTGATATATATATATATATCTGTGTATATATATACACACAGTATATATATCATCATACAGTATATATATCATCATCACCATTTTTTTGTAATCTTTTAAGTTAAGCAAACTATTATTACACAGCAAAAGTTTTGCAAATTTGTGTTTGGCAGTTCTCAAATATGTCATTAAATGTAAAGAGCTATTTTTATTTTCAATAAAAATGGCCTTTTCATTAACCTGATAATGTAATGCTGCACAGAATGAACATGATAAAAAAAACTGTGAATACAGCATGAATGACTTTTTCTGTAAAAATCTGATTCCTGGATGCAGGAAAGTGTTACTGGCTTGTATCTGACATTTACAGTTACCAGTTTTAGTGGAGAAATTGAATAAAAACTCAATGTTTACAGGGGGTGAAAAGAGAGATTCTGATAAACCACTTAAATTTTAAAAATAGGTTTTGTTTGAACAACTGGTATGACTAAGACTTGCTTTTTAAAAAGGCATTTAATTGAAACAAAAAAAAATTGTTTGAAAATTCTATAAAATTGAGTTTAGTAGTTCTCATTAATACTAATATTCTGGAGTGGAATTTTCTTTTTTGATAATAGAAATACATTTTTCCAACCTCCGTCTTGATTATGCTGATTATAAATAGTGTTACAAGCAATGAATAGCAGAATTTAAGAATACTATAAAATGTGAAGCATTTTGAGAAAACATTCTGTAAAAAAATATTTTCTTGTATATTCACATAAATACAAATGCATTTCCTACGTAAAGAACACATTGTCCAAACCCCTTCTTGTTTAGGCTGCGGGAGTGTAATCTCACAGAGAAGTGCTGTGCTGAGCTGGCCTCAGCTCTCAGCTCAAACTCCTCACACCTGAGAGAGCTGCACCTGAGTGACAATGAGCTGCAGGATTCAGGAGTGAAGCTGCTCTCTGCTGGACTGGAGAATCCACACTGTAAACTGGAGACATTGCAGTGAGTACAGAGTCTGTGTTTCTATTTCCATTTAAACTGGAGACATTAACCCTTTTGTAAATAAGTTGTAAAATATTTCAAACTGCCCCCCAGCATAACTTTTTTTATGCAATGGAGTGTGCGTGTTACATTACATGGTTCATTATGTTTTCATTAGCATTATTAAGCATCTCATCGTTTTCACCACTGCATTTGCTGTACTTTGTAACGTTAAATCACTGTTTGCTCAAAGCTAACATTAGCTAGAATCTATTGTTCTAATCACACTGTGGTGAATGTACTCGCGAAAGGGTTAATCACAATGGTGTGTCCGTACGCGCGAAAGGGTTAATCACACCTGTGTGACCATACGTGCGAAGGGGTTAAAGGCTTGAATGATGCAGGTGACTGAACACATTTTTCATTAGTAAGTCACTATTTTAGGAGACACTGAGGTCAGTAAAGAGTCTATGTGTCTGTGTCCATATAATTTGGATTATTGTACAGGATATATTAATTATATATAATAGATCTTTAGATCTTTACCCACCCAGAGGGGAATATAGCTTGCACATATGGAGAACCAGTAACACACAGTACAATTACAGGACATAAATGCTCACACATATTGCACAAATCACACACACTGCTGTTGGAATTTCTACCCCCTCTCTTGCTCGAGAGCAACTCTGCAGCACCCAAAATAGTTAGCACTGTTTATGTAAGCCTCAGCCTTGCATGGCCTGGAGTCTGGTGCCTAATTGGAAAAACATTGCTTCAGAAGGTATCCTTGGATTGATAGTGAGACCACACTGACCCGACTCCTCTCTGTCACAAACAATGACAGGCGAGGCAGAGTGGGAGAGTAGTTTGTGGGGTTCACCTGAGCAGTGTGCACCTATATCACCCAGGACAGGCCTTCATATGAGAAACTTTAAAGGTATGAGGTATTGTGGTTAGAATTATGTAGTGATCAAACTGATCACCCCTAAGTGGTTAAATATGAAGTGATTGAACTGATAACAACTACATGAGTGTATAAAATCATGGGCCTCTCAGTTGGTCGGCCTGCACCACATACACACGATCACAGCGTGCATGTGCGCGTGATTAGTTCAACATAGCAGCATTACATTGGAATGTGTGTCACATAGCCTGATTATGTGATCACCCTAAAAACTACATAAACACAATCACACCTATATTTATACTAATTATACCAGACTAATTATTATACTGATTACTACGTATGCTAAATGATCACTAAATAATCACCATTATTCTTCACTGCACACACAAAAACAATCCGTCCAGGAATATGTAACAGTAGAGCAGACATGGTGTCATCGGGAGGCACAGTTCAGCAGCTGGACACTAGAGGGGGTAAATGAGGTAGCAGCTCTTTTTGGTTTCAGTCGTGGGAGCTGGTAGTGACGGCCTGAGGGCAGGATGGTGTATTCTGTGTGCAGGGGATGTGCTGATGGATCAGCATTGATCTTCCTAACAAGAGATGGTGTATGATGTTCAAGGTGATGGGTCATATTGGAGATGGTTGTTTGTGTTAAATTTGCTGCAATGGTTAGTGTCCTGTTGAGTTTATTTTAGTTTAGGGTCCAAAAATAACTTATTGCTCCACCAGACAGAGTTGCTGGTAAATTCACCAGCCAGCTGGATTTTCCACAAGCCAAAATAATTTATTGCAATTTTAAAAACTTGTACAGAGATTTTGTGCCGCATTGCAGCTGTGATTTATTCCCGTTTTAGTCCATCTGTTGTCGGTCCGATTCTGTTTAACAGGAGCTATTGTAAAGGGCCCACTGTCTTACTTACAGTGCGCTGTGATGTTTCACACAGTGAAGGTGATCAGTCATAGTCGTGTCATAGCAGTTCTATGTCAAGTATTTTAGCACAGGTGGAATGCTCTTTGACAAATTAGTCAAGGACTGGAACTATCCATCTGGTGATTTGATTCAGAACCTTTTGATTGTGACCAATTTCAAGGGGAACAGAGCAGGATGGGGTGGGACCAGACTAGATGTGGATTGAAGACACACGTCTATCATCAGTCGCTTAGTCATAAGACAACATTAGGAAACATAAATGTTCTGAAAGAAGGATGGATGGAAAGGGTTTTCAAGAGTGCTTGACGGAGATGAATGTAAGGTACAGTGTGCAGTTTGTAAGATGTTCAAGTTGTGTACTGTGTCTTACCTTTTAATAACACACACACACACAATTTTTTGACAAACATCAGCAGACATAGGATATATCCCTAAATCAATAGGTGCCATTTTGCTTTACAAAGTAAATATGCATTGGATGGAATACTCAAAGTAAAACCTTTATTAAATTTCACCCACAGTGACATTGAAAAGGGTCGTAAAAAGTCTGAAATTGAATTTGCTGATACCTGCATATACCCTGAGTTTATTTTTATTTCATATTCACTGCCAGGTGATGACATACTTATTTCAAAATGAGCATTTCTATTCGAACTTCTTCATCAGACAGCTGATTATTAAACAGTCGATTAAAGAAATCCACAGATGTATGAGCAAGTTATGGTATTATTGTGGCCCAGCTCTTCATGAGATTCTCACACTACAGCTGACCTCAATCCTCCTTGATGAACAATGTTTTAAATTCCTGTAAAAGCTCCACAGTGACGTACCTCTGTTTTCTACCAATCTGCAAAGATGAAGTCATTCTGTTATTAGTTATCAGTTCTGATTTGAACTCATGGATAATTCACATTCATCTGTCTTCATGTGGTAAGCGTAGTTCAGTAAACCAGCAATTATCCCTAAGCTTTTTTTTTTTAACTAATCAACTACAAAAACTGTCTTAATTAATTAAAATGAATTCATCAGAGACAAAATGTTAAAGTATGATTCAAGATTTTAACTGGACCCTGTGATGCACACATCTGAATTGTACAGTTAGTAACATGGTGTATTATTCACTAATGGAGTCTGTCTAACCAGCGAGGGAACGTTATAACTAAAGCTGAGAAATAAAATGCAGTTATTTTTTCTGGTACTAATGGCTGTTTAGTTATCTAGCCAGACATACATCTGACTGCTTCTCATACACTAAGTACAATTCCTGAGAAACCTACACTGCTCTGTTTGTCTGCCATTTTTGTCAGGCTTACGCTTCTTAGGAGGCTTGGTAAAACGTAGCTAACTTCCTCTCAGTCTGAAATTAATGAGTTAGTTGTTGAATCAAGCCAAACCCCCCTCTCGGTAGAAGAATTTGCATAGTGCTGTCTTTGATTTCAGCAGCAATAAAAGAAAAGCTATAAAAACCAGACTGAATGAGGTGTGCATTTGAGCATTTTACACTTTACAAGGGTTATTTGACTGATATAGTACACTGTGATTCATTTATTTATGCCAGTTAGTGCGCCTCCTCAGCATTGGATATTGAATGCCAGGACACATTGACTGAAGGTCTTTCAGCTGAAGCATGCTGATCATGAAAGAACTGTCCGTGCACCAGTGTGAAAAGGTTTGAATGGCATATCTGTAGCCAGCATCTTTGTAGTTACGATCAGGCCAACCAATGCTGCATCATCTGCAAACTTGTTGAGGGAGCGGTTCTCCTGGTTGCTCTTACAGTCGTTGGTGTACAATGTGAAGAGGAGTGGTGAGAGAACACAGCCTTGGAGACCTGTGCTTGTTGTGATGGAAGAGGATTGGCCTAGATGGAGCAGGACATACTGTGTTCTGTCGGACAGAAAGTCCCTGATCCAGTGTTATGACTAGGTAGCCCAGCTCGCAAACTGCTAAATGCTAATGCTAAATGGCTGCAAAAGGGGAAATTGCTAGCCAAACCTAGCTGCATGGGTGTGAGGAGGAAAAAAAAAACAAACCCCAAAAAAATTAAAGAAATATGACTTTTATGATTTTTAACAAAACGCCTCACAGACAGTGGCATGCTGGTTTGCATGGCAATGCAAAATCATGTTGGCTGCTTATATCACATTACATTATTGTTATTTAGCAGATGCTCTTGTCCAGAGTGACTTACATTGGTTACAGTTTTTTACAATGTTATCCATTTATACAGCTGGATATTCTGGAGGCAATTGTGGGTTCAATACCTCGCCCAACAGTACAGCAGCAGTTCACCACTGGGGAATCAACCGGTAACCTTTTGGTTACAAGTCCTGCTCCTTACCACTATGTTACACCGTTGCCCCCATATGGCTGTTACTTCATATGGGAGAAAGTGCTATAGGAGAGAAAGATCATTCAGGTCAGAGCGTGTGGTATGTGACAGCTAGATTGCCGGCCAGACAGATAACTTTATTTCCCTTTCCAGACATCAATCTCTGTTGCTACAGATTCAAGATGCCGATCAAACAAAATCAAGAGTTCATACATCACATACACGACCACGACCTGTTGGGATGGATGCAGTTTAAGGTGACAGGAAAGAGGATCTTGGCAGGTGACCTCGCAGTCGCCAGTTTCACCTCTGATGGAGCATCAGGAATTGTAACTTGTAGAACGATGGAAGGGTTTAAAGAGTAAATTATAAGTAAAATACACATCACATTGAAAATAAAACTGCATGATCATCTCGCCTTTTGACAATGTAAGCGTTACTGATAACAACACATGATTAATGATGTCCATTGCTGTACTTGGGAGATGGAACACAAACTCATGGTCACTGACTGTGTAATACTCTGACTAGCATTACAATGTGGGAGTATTAATTTCACAAAACGGTTTTGCAGCAAAATATTTGCTTTGAAATGTCTTGCACTAAGAGGTGGCTGTTGAGGGTGATTTTTCTTAAGCACAAAGCTGGATTAAAAATAACTCTTTTCACCACACCACACCCTCACCTCCAGCACAGCGCAAGTGGTGTGATTGTTGGAGAAGGAAATTATCATCTTTGCACAAGCAAGGCACTTCTCACACAGCACTGGTTTTTCGTATCTCTTTTCATAACTCATAGCATAAAGTTGTGTTTCAGAAATATGCATTCATACATTTGTCACAAAATTAGGGTGCAGAGAATTACCAGAGCCCTCTGACATGCAGAATAGTCAAGTATAAGACTAATTATATTATATGAGAAGAAATCTGGACATGTCATTACTGCAATTGCATGTCTGTGATTACATGCTTATACAGTATGTAGTCTCAGTACCATAGAATCAGAAACTAAAATTAAATTTAGCCACTATAATACACTGGCACCAGTAGAGGGCAATATGGAGTCACACTGGTAGAGGGAGGAGTTCTGGTTTCCCTCTCTCTGCAGGCTGATGGAGTGTGGAATCACAGAAAGAGGCTGTGCTTATCTGGCCTCAGCTCTGCGTTCAAACTCCTCACACCTGAGAGAGCTGGATCTGACTGTGAATCACCTGCAGGATTCAGGAGTGAAGCTGCTCTCTGCTCTACTGAAAGATCCACAATGTAAACTGGAGACATTGCAGTAAGTACAGAGTGTGTGTTTCTATTTATTTTTAGAGGCGTTTGAACACACAAAATCAAACTTTTGTTTGAAACTGCATGTTACAAAAGAGCTCATTATATTTAATAACATTGTTATTATGGGGCTATTAAACATGCAAGGAAGTTATCATTTTAAGAGCTGTGTATATCCTTTAAAAATTCCACTCACCTGTGACTTTATTGCAGAATGTAAGAGTCTACACCCTGCATCTCTGAAAAGACACAAATCTGTCCTGGTCACCTAAACTGCCTCCTTGAAATAAAGTACATCTGAGGGAGTCAGAGTACAGATGCTTGCTCACTGGCTTTTAATGGCTGCTCATTTATTGCTGATTGGTTGTAAACACAGGAATCTCATTCTAATAAGTCTGTTATCACGGAATCTTCTTCCTGGACTGTGACACAGATGACTGTTAAAAGCAGTAGGAGATGTGTGTGAGTGTGACTGTGTCACTGTGTGAATCCTGACAGTGTGCGGAGCTCTCCCTTTGTCACAGGGCTTTGTGTTTCCACACTGCACTTCATAGACAGACTGTGTGTCTCACTTCATCCCTGTCTGCCCCTACAGGTTTGGCTCTTAAGAGCAGAACTACAGCTCACAAGACTGCAGAAATGTAAGTCAGATGAGATTCATGTTAAATATGTGTCACATGTTTCTAACTTTCACATGTTTAAATAGTATCAGTGCATAAAATCCACTTTGTAGGTAACAGAATGAGCACAGCCTGTTCTTTCTGTGTCAGCCTGTGTCAGTGAGACCAGCCTGTGTCAATGGCCTGTGTAAGGACTCAGGCAGGGACTCAGTCGCAGACCAAGAGAGCTTCAGGTTGCAGGTGGGTTTATTAATGACGGCAGGAAAGTAGCGAAACCAAAAGCAGGCAGGGTCGAAAACCGGAAGGCAGTCCGTGGACAAAAACAGGGTCAGTAACAGAAGCAGGCAGGATCAGGAACCGGGCAGGCAAACAATCAGGCAAAGGGACAAAACGGCAGGCAGAAAACGAAGACGAAGGGCAGGCAGAGTCAGGCACGGAGAATACAGAAATCCAAAAAACTGCGGGAACGAAACAGGTACGAAAACGCTGAGACGAACTGGCAAACAAGACAGGAACAAGCAGGGTAGAAATAGGGCTGGACTGATGAGGAGATGGGATGCAGGTGAACAGGCAGGCAGGTGAAGGTAATGGGGCAATCAGGTGGGCGGGGACCAGGCGGGGAGCGGGGCGGGGCTGGAACACAAGGAAAAACAAAAGCACATGGACAGGGAAAAACAAAAACACCACAGCTAGGAGGGCGGAGCCCTGACAGCCTGGCTGTGCTTACAGAGTCCTGACCCTCTGTTAAAAGCAGTGAATCAGACCCTTCCATACAGAACAAAAGAGCCCAAACCTGAAGTGTCTCTTTGTTAAATCTCACACAGCGAGTCCCCTTCTGCTTCTGCTGACATTCATAACATAACTCATTTGGACAGTTAGTTTACACACCCCAGTAGCTATACCTGCAATTTCCTTGTAGAGATCAGTTTAGAGTCAGTCATTTAGGGTTCATCTGTTAAATGTGTATGTGTAATATGTGTGATATTAAATAATAAATACATAGAAATTGAGTGGAAGGAAATTAAATCCAAAAGCCAAACCTAAGTGTTCTGAGTTGTCTCTGTGTGAATCTTGTCTCAGTTGAACTGAATTTGATTCCTGGTTCTGATCCAGTCGACTCTGGTGGAGACATCTCTCTGACTCTCTCTCCTACAGAAGTCCCCCCCGCTCTTGTCTGCAGATGTGTGTCATCTGCACATCCGCACACAGAGAGCTGTCTCTGTCTGAGGGGGGCAGGAAGGTGACACGGGGGAGAGAGGAGCAGCTATGTCCTGATGGCACAGAAAGATGCGACTGCCGTCACTCAGAGCTGTGCAGAGAGAGTGTGTGTGTGGGCGCTGTTACTGGGAGGGGGGGGGGGGGGGGGGGTGCGGCGTGTGTTTGGGGGGGTGAGGGGGGCTGAGGTAGGTATGATGAGCAGGAAACCTGCATTGGAACCTGCTGTTTAATAGTTCTGTGTGGGACAGTACTGTTTGCCCTGAGACACCTGCACCCCTCCCACTGTCTCAGAGAGTATCAGGACTGAACAACGCCCCCCTCTGGCCACCTGCAGAGCCTCCTCTGACACAATGAGCCTGTACTCCCTGCACAGCACATTGCATGCCAGGATGCAGGTGCACTCTGACTCTTAACCTCCTGTGTCCTCAACCAGCACGTCTTTGAGGAAGTCACATTCTACAGAAGACTTTGTACAGAAACTCGATAAGCGTGCAACTACCAGCATGTGAATATACATTAATAAATGTGACCACTGGAAAACGTGTTTTGTTAGACTTGGTGCACTGACACTTGTTCACCTCGAGAGAGAGTTGAAATGTAAGGAATATGTGCCTATAGACAATGACCGTGTCTGCTGTGTCCGCTCCTGTATTCTGTATAACACTGCCAAAATATGGCACTTCCTCTTAAAGTTTGATTATTATTTATTTTTACCTTTAACAC
Source organism: Megalops cyprinoides (assembly GCF_013368585.1). NCBI lineage: Eukaryota > Metazoa > Chordata > Actinopteri > Elopiformes > Megalopidae > Megalops > Megalops cyprinoides. The sequence goes on from NC_050584.1 coordinate 18,110,169, forward strand.
AATCTTTACACAGCTGTAGAAAACGTAGTTTGTGTACTGGAGATTTTGTTCGGAAAAAAAGGTTTTCTATTCTCTGAAGAGTTCATTTCATATATGATACTCATTTACAACAGTAAATTCTGACATCAGGACCTCTGTGTGTTAAGAAACAGCAGAGTGTAAGCATACCTTATTGGTTGTAATACTATCGTAGACAAGGTCTGTTTTCTGTGTTGTATCAGTACTCTTTCTGTATCATTCCATGAGGTTTGCTTAATGTTTCCAGGCTACAGATGACAGATACCTGTGGCTAACAGGCAGCTCACAGACAGACTTCACTGCTGGGACACAGCTCCTGTGAGCTTATCACTACCTGCTCACCCTTTCACTTGTATTTATATTTATCATTCATGCAGGACTGGACAGAGTGTGCATTCAGCAGGCATGGCTTCTTTTCCCCTCTTCCACCCTGTTAAGCACCCATGTTAAGCTCTAACATGGAAACATCACCTTCCAGCAGCTGCACTGATCAGCTGCAGCTGATGCTTCCGGCCACAGTGAGCAGCTATTCACACACTACTGTCTCCCTCAGAGAAAACCTTTCTAACTCACCTGACAACCTGGCAGTCCTTTGGTACAGCTTGTGCTTGTATCCAGTAACGTGGGTTGAAATCCAGTATGCAACCAAAAACTGTTTTTTTGCAAACTAATTTTCAGTCTCTACTAGTTATGAAAATAAGCTCTTCAGGTGCCTGTGAGTTGCATCTGAAGTGAACTTTTCTTCTATTGTATCATGTTGCTCCGCACGTCCTGCACTGCTGCCTCTGCCACACTCCTAATAAGGAAACTGAAAGTAAAAATGACACTTCCTGTTTGAGTGCAGAAGAACATGAAGAGGAATTAACACATAAACACACCACACATTCTCTGAGTAAGCTCAACTGTTTGATTTGAAAAATGCATTATTCAAAAGGTGGACTAATAGATAAGGCAGACATATTTGAAGGAAATGTTGCTGGTTTGTATTCTCAGATTTGGCACTGCTGCTGTGCCTTTTAGTAAGATTTTTACCCTGAATTACCTCAGTAAATATCCAGCTCTTTAAATGCATGACATGGAGTACTGTAAGCTTTATAAGTCACTCTGGATGATATTGCCTTGTATGCAAACATTCCATATACCAGGATGTCCGGTTGAAAGAGTATCACCCAAAGTAAACTCAAACATCTCTTCTCAGGAGGCAAACAGAAACGTGAGAGAATCTTTATACTCATCATGAGGTGCTCAGAGAAACACTTCACTAAATTACCTCTCAGAACTGAGACATGAACATACACAGAAACCCCAGCGATACAGTCAGCAGCAGCAGCAGGGACAGTCAGCAGTGCTGGAGCCCAGGAGCAGTGATGGACGACTCACTGCTTTAAGTGACACTGTAAACCATGTGGATGTACAAACAATATGACACAGAACGTATCAGTTTACCGTGAGCTCATGTAACCTGTCTCTGCTGTAAGCTGTGAGATAGGAGAGCTGAACCTGAGTATCAACGACCTGTAGGATTCAGGAGTACATTTGTGGAAATGTTGATTTCTGGAAACTTGGAGCATATAAACAAGTGCAGAAGGGACAATGTTCCCAGATTTTGGAAATCGGGGGTGCATGTTTTAAGGAATTATATTAATTATTTGTCAACCCTCTGTGAGTTTTTACTTCTTTTTCTACAGTCTCACAAGCCTGGGCAGTCATTTCATTGCTTTGTTTGCTCTCTCTGGTCATACAGCACAGCAGTGAAAATTCCTTTCCCCAGGACACTCCAGGGTGTCATGTGATTGTTTAGCCGCCTCCCCCCTCCTTTGTGTGTAATTACCTGACAGAACGGGATGTGTGCAGGGGATCAGCCTGCCTGAGGAGTGAAAGAGCAGTTTATTGAGCAGAGAAGCAGTGTGGTCTTCACAGGTGTCAGAAAATATCATTTTTAATTAATAAAAATATGAGCTAGCAAATGGAGGCTGTGGGTGGTCATACTACAGGGGCACCAGGGAGAAAGGGCTACCACTTCTTCCTTGGGTGCTACTCTGAGTTGGCCCCTTTTCAGACAAATTCAAGAACCACCAGGAGGCAATTGAATGAGTAAGTTCATCAGTTTTTTCTCTCTGTAGGCCTGCTGGTGGGCGTTTGCAGTACCTGTATGGCTGATAGCCTGTGCTGGTTGGGTTGCTGACTGAGGTGTGGTGCTATGATTGCACTCTAGGATTGCTTGGTGGTTCACATGCTGAATGAATAAACTGTGACTCTACAGCATTACTTGGATCTACGCTTTGCACAACATGCTGCTGTTATTGGGATCTACTGGGTTGTTAATTTGCAGCTGTGTTGGACTTTTGTTCTCCTGGACTGATTGTTACTTTCCCTGGCTACTGACCTGCAGAACTAACAGTCTTTAAAACTTACTCTCACTTAGTCCCTGCTGTTTGATTTAGAAATGTCACTGGGCCTCAGAAGCTCCACTAAAGCTTGAAACATTACGGATCTACACACCGTGCCACTGATGGCTACATTAGCTCAAGGTGGCTGAACTGCTGGTCTACTACCCATATAAGAACTGTAGAACCCCACTGCTGGTGTAAGGGTTAGAGACACACTCACTCCACACACACACACACACACACATAGGGGGGTTTTATTTGGCACATGCTGCAACATAACTACGCAGCTGGAGGCAGCCTCCCTTCCAGGTGAGCCTGTACAGGTGAACCACTGACCAGAAGAGGGAGGCTAGAGAAAAATTGTAGCAGAAAATTTTAATGCGACAGCATTGGTGTTTGCAGTTTTTCATGCAGTCTGGATGGGGAGACCAGTACAACATTTGTTGGGGGCTTACACCATTTGTTGTTTCTTTAACAATGTTTGTTTTCCTTGGGATGCTGGTGTACAGAGTTTTGTTTGGGGCCCACCATGACCGTAGGTGATAAGTATGTACTGTTTGTATCACTCGGGCTCAGACAGCATTGTGGGAGTTACCTGTTCGCTGTTGGTTCCGTGAAGCCGTAGTTTGGACCATCGCTGCTGTGCCATTGATTTAAAATCAAAATAAAGTAAACTGAACAAACTGCTGTGGGTCCGGTGGCTGTGGAGCCCAGAGGACAGAGCTGGCCTATAAGCAGATCCCCAGAGTCAGTAGGTTCACCTCTGCTACCTCGGACTGGGAGATCTGCTTGGTGCCACTTTTCGGGTTTGACTGTTTTTCTGCACACTCACACCACAAAATCAGGTTATGCTGTGTTTCCCTTGTAAAGCCATTGTCATCATTTTATTTTGAGCCAGGGAAGGTTCAAATAGGTTCAAATAATTAATTTTAACATTCATACTGCAAACCAAGGTATTGACTTCTGATCTTAAGTACCGTTTGCTAGCTAGCTAGCAACTTAACGTTAGGTAGCTAACTAGCTAGTTTCCCTGGCACAAAAGAGGGAATAAATAACAACAAAAACAAAATAAACAAACAAACAGACAAAACACTTTGGAATCGGCTGTCGGCCAAATTGTTATTTTAAACATCGGTATCGGCCCAGAATTCCACAATCGGTTCATCCCTACTATTAAAGAAGCAAGACATGGTTAAAATATTTACATTTTACACCCTGGTCAACCAAACTACAGACTGTACAAAAAATGTATGGGCAAAGACTTCTTACACCAACTGTACCATTGTTTTAAACTGCTCAGTTATATGGAGTAATGCATGATACCCATCTGAATCAACTAACAAGTTTTTCCAAGTGAAGATGTTAAATAGAATACTGTACAACACAACACAAGTTGTCTGTCATTATATTGTAAGGGATGGAATAACTAGATTCCCAGAGGCTTAAAATAAAATCTTCTCCTGAGTAATGACATAAAAACAAATTTTAGCACCATATCAGCAGCCAGGGATGCGCTGACTACTGGAAATATGAACATTCTTAATACTTGGAAAATGTTTTGACTATGACTACTATTCATCTATTTTTGAAGAAATACCTGAAGATTGAAAGATAATAGTAAACTACTTTAAGTTTGTGCTTTCATTTTTATTCTATAGTACTGCCAATCAGTACATGAACACTGACCTGTGACCTTCTCAATGCCGGTCATCAAGTGAAAAAACGTCCTTACCGGATACACCATGTATTCAATTTTGTCTGCATATCTTGATCATATCTAACGTATGGCATCTGTTTAATCAGAATAAGAATACAGTATTGGTTGTTTTGCATTGTAACCTTAAATTTGAACTGTTGCATAAACTCATCTGAGCTACTAGCAGTAGCAAGCTAGCTAGCACAATGTCCCCCTGAGAGAGACAGCATAGTGCCTGTATTGTGACAAGACAAACTCTTTCATTTAACTACATAACTTTGTTTTATGTAGTTTGCTAGCTAGTATAGCTCAGCTGAGTCCAGAAGTTAGTATTTGCAAATTGTGTGAAATACTAACAAAAAAATGTTGGTCTCGTACTGTTATTTCATGTGACTGACTTTCTGACTGGCATCTTTTTGTTTCATGTCTACCATATTACTGAACTGCTGCTGTGTTGTTCATGTGAAGTGTCCTTAGGGTGAATGCATTTTTACAGCACCTTGATCACTCTGATAATATGTACTGTTACAAGCAATGAATGGCATGATTAAAAGCATTCCATGAAACGTGAAGCATTTTCAGAATATTTCATGTAAAAATCAAATTGTTGTATAGTCACATAAATACAAATACCTTTTGCAAACAGCACATTGTCCAAACCCCTTCTTGTTTAGGCTGAGTTGGTGTGACCTCACAGAGAAGTGCTGTGCTGCGCTGGCCTCAGCTCTCAGCTCAAACTCCTCACACCTGAGAGAGCTGGACCTGAGTGAGAATCACCTGCAGGATTCAGGAGTGAAGCTGCTCTCTGCTGGACTGGAGAATCCACACTGTAAACTGGAGAAACTGGAGTAAGTACAGAGTGTGTGTGCTAGAGTAGGTAAGGCGGAGTGAAGGAGTTTTTGAAATTTCAAAATTAGTTTTAATGTATTTTATCTTGAAAGTAGTATTTGGTCACAGAGATTACGGAATTTATGGTTTGCGTTTGCAGAAGTGTGAAGTGGTATGAATTTGCCTCTCCCAGAGTCCCAGAGCTGGTGACAGGCTGGATGTAGGAAGGTGTTACTGGCTTGTGTTTGATATTTGCAGGTATCGGTTTTAGTGGAGAAGTCATGTAAAAGCAGACTTTTACACTCATTCAGAAAGGGAGAAAGGAGAGGTTCTGATCACCACTTAAAAATTAACAATTCAATGTGTTTTAACCCTTTTGCACGTATGGTCACTCCAGTGTGATTACCAGTTTAGCACGTATGCTAAAACCGGTGCGATTAGAAAACTAGATTAGAAAAACTGTAGATAATTTCAGCCTTGAGGAAACAGCAATTTAACATGAAAAATATAGCTAATGCTAATTGAAAACTATGAGAAGCTTAATAACGCTAATGAAGACACAACAAACCATGTAACGTAACACATGCGCTACATAGCATAAAAAATAATGTGAGAAAGGGCTAAAAGTAGCATGATCAAGAATCGCATTTTTCTAATAGCTTTTAAGTTAAATAAAGTAAATTATAACGTAACAAAATCCTATAAAATTGATTTTGGAAGTACTCATATGTTACTTCATCTAAAGTGGTAGGCTATTTTCTTTTTTTGAAAATATCGATGCATTTTTACAGCACCTTGATTACATTGATAACATGTACTGTTACAAGCAATGAATGGCATAATTAAAACATTCCAGGAAATGTGAAGCATTTTCAGAATATTTCATGTAAAAATCAGATTCCTGCATCTTTCCATAAAGATTCATGTTTCCTTTGTAAACAGCACATTGTCCAAACCCCTTCTTGTTTAGGCTGAAGAGTTGTAAACTCACAGAGAAATGTTGTACTGCACTGGCCTCAGCTCTCAGCTCAAACTCCTCACACCTGAGAGAGCTGGACCTGGGTTTCAATGAGCTGCAGGATTCAGGAGTGAAGCTGCTCTCTGCTGGACTGGAGAATCCACACTGTAAACTGGAGAAACTGCAGTAAGTACAGAGTGTGTGTGCTAGAGTAGGTAAGGGGGAGTGAAGGAGTTTTTGAAATTTCAAAATTAGTTTTAATGTATTTTATCTTGAAAGTAGTATTTGGTCACAGAGATTACGGAATTTATGGTTTAAGTTTGCAGAAGTGTGAAGTGGTATGAATTTGCCTCTCTCAGAGTCCCAGAGCTGGTGACAGGCTGGATGTAGGAAGGTGTTACTGGCTTGTGTTTGATATTTGCAGGTATCAGTTTTAGTGGAGAAGTCATGTAAAAGCAGACTTTTACACTCATTCAGAAAGGGAGAAAGGAGAGGTTCTGATAACCACTTAAAAATTAACAATTCAATGTGTTTTAACCCTTTTGCACGTATGGTCACACCGGTGTGATTACCAGTTTAGCACGTATGCTAAAAACGGTGTGATTAGAAAACTAGATTAGAAAAACTGTAGATAATTTTAGCCTTGAGGAAACAGCAATTTAACATGAAAAATATAGCAAATGCTAATTGAAAACTATGAGAAGCTTAATAACGTTAATGAAGACACAACAAACCATGTAACGTAACACATGCGCTACATAGCATAAAAAATAACGTGAGAAAGGGTTGAAAGTAGCATGATCAAGAATTGTATTTTTCTAATAGCTTTTAAGTTAAATAAAGTAAATTATAACATAACAGAATCCTATAAAATTGATTTTGGAAGTACTCATATGTTACTTCATCTAAAGTGGTAGGCTATTTTCTTTTTTTGAAAATATCAATGCATTTTTACAGCACCTTGATTACTCTGATAACATGTACTGTTACAAGCAATGAATGGCATAATTAAAAACATTCTATGAAATGTGAAGCATTTTCAGAATATTTCATGTAAAAATCATATTCCTGCATCTTTCCATAAGGATACATGTTTCCTTTGGAAACAGCACATTGTCCAAACCCCTTCTTGTTTAGGCTGAGGAGTTGTAAACTCACAGAGAAATGCTGTGCTGTGCTGGCCTCAGCTCTCAGCTCAAACTCCTCACACCTGAGAGAGCTGGACCTGAGTTACAACGAGCTGCAGGATTCAGGAGTGAAGCTGCTCTCTGCTGGACTGGAGAATCCACACTGCAAACTGGAGAAACTGCAGTAAGTACAGAGTGTGTGTTTCTATTTCCATTTAAACTGGAGACACTGAGGATTACTCTTTCTGAGGTACTACAGTAACATAAGCTTGAAATAAAATCATTCACAAAATGCTTAAATAGTTAAATAGGAGTACATTAATTAAATGTTTTACGGTTATTTTGTTACTAAGTCGTTATTACTGGAGACATTGAGGCCATGAAGTAGTTTGTGTTTCTGTGTCTGTGTAATTTGGATTTATATACCAGATATATTGGTTTCATAAAGGTTGTATTTATCACAGAGTTGTTATTTACATAGTTCATAACACTTTCTGAGGTGTGCTGGAGTAGGGAAGGGGCAGTGAGGGAGTTTTTGAGATTTCAAAATTAGTTTTAATGTATTTTATCTTGAACGTAGTATTTGGTCAGAGAGATTATGGAATTTACGGTTATTGTTTGCAGAAGTGTGAAGTGATATGAATTATCCTCTCAGAGTCCCAAAGGTGGTGACAGGCTGGATGTAGGAAGGTGTTACTGGCTTGGGTTTGATATTTGCAGGTATCGGTTTTAGTGGAGAAGTCATGTAAAAGCAGACTTTTACACTCATTCAGAAAGGGAGAAAGGAGAGATTGTGATAACCACTTAAAAATTAGCAATTGGTTTTGTTTAAATGTAGCATGGTCAAGAATTGAATTTTTCTAATAGCTTTTTCATTAAATAAAGTAAACTATAATGCAGAAAAATCTTATAAAAATGATTTTGGCAGTACTCATATATGGTATTTAATCTAAAGAAAGATAAAGATTTTGGAAGTAGTCATATATGTTACTTCATCTAAAGTGGTATTTCCTTTTTTGAAAACATAAATACATTTTTATAGCACCTTGATTACTCTGACAATATGTAGTGTTACAAGCAATGAATGGCTTAATTAAAAACATTCCATGAAATGTGAAGCATTTTCAGAATATTTCATGTAAAAATCAGATTCGTGCATCTTTCCATAAAGATACATGTTTCCTTTGTAATCAGCACATTGTCCAAACCCCTTCTTGTTTAGGCTGTGGAGGTGTAAACTCACAGAGAAATGCTGTGCTGTGCTGGCCTCAGCTCTCAGCTCAAACTCCTCACACCTGAGAGAGCTGAACTTGAGTGAGAATCACCTGCAGGATTCAGGAGTGAAGCTGCTCTCTGCTGGACTGGAGAATCCACACTGTAAACTGGAGAAACTGCAGTAAGTACAGAGTGTGTGTGCTGTTTTAGGTGTGCTGGAGTAGGGAAGGGGCAGTGAAGGAGTTTTTGAAATTTCAAAATTAGTTTTAATGTATTTTATCTTGAAAGTAGTATTTGTTCACAGAGATTATGGAATTTATGGTTTGCGTTTGCAGAAGTGTGAAGTGGTATGAATTTGCCTCTCCCAGAGTCCCAGAGCTGGTGACAGGCTGGATGTAGGAAGGTGTTACTGGCTTGTGTTTGATATTTGCAGGTATCGGTTTTAGTGGAGAAGTCATGTAAAAGCAGACTTTTACACTCATTCAGAAAGGGAGAAAGGAGAGGTTCTGATCACCACTTAAAAATTAGCAATTGGTTTTGTTTTAAAAGTAGCATGGTCAAGAATTGCAATTTTCTAATAGTTTTTGAGTTAAATAAAGTAAATTATAATGCAGCAAAATCATATAACATTGATTTTGGAAGTAGTCATACGTGGTATTTCATTTAAAGAGGTGTTTTCTTTTTTGAAAATATCAATGCATTTTTGCAGCACCGTAATTACTCTGATAATATGTACTGTTACAAGCAATGAATGACATAATTAAAAGCATTCCATGAAATGTGGAGCATTTTCAGAATATTTCATGTAAAAATCATTTTCCTGCATCTTTCCATAAAGATGAATATTTCCTTTGTAAACAGCACATTATCCAAACCCCTTCTTGTTTAGGCTGCAGGATTGTAATCTCACAGAGAAATGCTATGATGCGCTGGCCTCAGCTCTCAGCTCAAACTCCTCACACCTGAGAGAGCTGGACCTGAGTTACAACGAGCTGCAGGATTCAGGAGTGAAGCTGCTCTCTGCTGCACTGAAGAGTCCACACTGTAAACTGGAGATACTGGGGTAAGTAGGCTAGAGTGTGTTTCTATTTCCATTTAAACTGGAGACATTGCAGTAAGTAGGCCTACAGAGTGTGTTTCTATTTCTCTTTTTAGGGTTTGATTATATAAGAGGAAGAGTGTTCATTGTACAATAATAATCACAGACAGAAATGGAGCTGGTGTTATGTTATGGGTGGCCTCACTGGCTGTCCCTCAGGTTATGACAAGCTGCCACAAATTTTGCTGCCAGAGAGGCCAAATCCTTGTTCTCTCCCAGAATGTACGGTTTCCTCATTCGTGTAGTTTCGAAACTCAGGGAGGATTGAGTAGAATTTATTAATGTCAGGGCTCCTGCCCCCTAGCTGTTGTGTTTTTGTTTTTCCCTGTCCATGTGCTTTTGTTTTCCTTGTGTTCTTGCCCTGCCCCGCTCTCCGCCCTGTATCCGCCCACCTGATTGTCTCCACCTGCCTGCCTGCACACCTGCTTCCCATCACCTATCAGCCCAGCCCTATATCTACCCTGCTTGTCTCTATGTTGTTTGCCAGATTGTTTCAGTGTTTCTGCCTGTCTCGTTTCCCGCCTGTTTCCCTGTTTGGATTTTGCTGGTTTTTGCCTTGCCTGTTCCTTGACATCGTTTTTTGCCTGCCCTTCTGTCCTGATTGCCTGATCTGCCTGCTTCCACGGTTTGACCCTGCCTGTTGCTGTTTTGATCCTTGTTTTGCCCTTGGACTCCTACCTGCCTACCTGGTATTTTGACCCTGCCTGTTTTGGACTGCCTGCTTGTTCAACGATTCTGTTAATAAACACCTGGAATTGGAGCATTCGTGGTCCGTGCCTGAGTCCTGACCATTAAATGAAGATTCTCTAATTTCAGTGTATTTAGTGCATTCGGTTAAGACTGCAGACTGCAGTGTGAGCACAGCCTCTCCTCTCTGGGCAGCCAGGTCTGCCTGTGTCTGCCTTTTTCGATGGCAAGGCTGTGCTCACTGAGTCTGTACATTGTCAAGGTTTTCCTGAGTTTCACGTCTTACTGTACTCAGGTAAGTAGCTGTTGTATATTCACGTTTTAGGGCCGAATAGCATTGTAATCTGTGTTTTAGTGATTTCCTTCCAATGGTTAATGTAATTTTCCTTTTCAGTGGCTGTAATTTTGTTGGGTCTAATGCTTCTGGCTATTGTGTCATTGTCCTGAGCCTCTGTGATGTGCGCTGGTGTTAAATCACTGAGTCTCAGGACAAATTGGCTCAGTGGGCTCCTTCCTCTCACACTCACTCACACATTCAAATTCAGATGCTTTATTGGCATGACAAATAGGCTCTTGTATTGCCAAAGCAGTCATAACAATCAGAACATTTACCGAACACATGCATATACATCGACAGATACAAGACAGAACAGATACATATGCAGAATCAGAATATATATAGGTGCAGTATAATAACCAGATTGATAATCGGATACCATTAGTACTTAAGTATTTATTATTTTTGTTGTGGTTGTTGGTGGTTTAAAGCTGTAGGATAGTTAGGACGACTGTATCTGTGTGTGTGCATGTGCACTTATGGGTCTGTGTGTGTGTGTGCGCATGTATGTGTGTAAAAAGTAGGAAGTATGTGTGTGAATGTGTTATTCAGTGTCCCTCAGGTGTTGGCAAGTGAGAACATATTGTGCAGCTATAGTACAGCTCTTTGTCTTCACCCAACAAGTAGGGTAGTTTTACTGTGGTTTGGTAGAGCATTGAATTTGCGGTGTTGTTCAGATTTTGGGAAGAGGCAGTCACGGATTGATTGGAATGCTCTGTTAAAGTGCAGCTCTTTCTCAACTACATTGTCTTTGCACTGCTAACACAGACGTTGGCCGCCAAGTCTTTTTGTGTCTGCCAGTTTCTATTGCTAAGTGGTGCTCACTGAGTCTTTATTTCGTCGGTGTGTTTTTCAAATTAGTTTATTTTAGTTAGGTAATCTGCTAATGTATATTCTCTGTTAAGGGCCAAATAGCATTGCATCTTGCTTTGTGATTTTGTTTTAGATCGCCAATATTCGTAATTGTCTTTTTAGGTTTGAGCCGAATATGTTGCGTAGTTTGGACCTGGTCTTGTGCCTTTTAAGTGTTAGTGGAACAGAATGGCTGAAGACCGGGTTCGTAGGAGAGTTCTTATCTTTGCTCAACTCTTGGTATTGCAAGGCTTTATAATGGAAAGAGTGTGGGCCGCTGAGTGTTAGGTGGTTGCAGAATTCGATTGCCCTTTTTTGATTTTTAATGAGAAGAGGATATTGGCCTAATTCTGCCCTGCATGCATTGTTTGTAGTGTGCCAATGGACTTTTAGGATGTTTTTGCAAAACTCAACATGCAGGGTCTCAACTGGATGTTTTTCCCATTTGCAAGTGGGCCCCACACTTCACTACATAAAGGGCAATTGATTATGTCACTGATGCAAATATTTTTAGCCAAATTTGGATCAGAATTTCAAAAGAAATTTGTCTTTTTATGGCAAGTAAAGCCCTGCGTGCCTTGTCTCTTAGTTCATTCACAGTATTCTAAGGCCTAGGTAGGTGTAGTCTAGTGTATGTTCAATTTCATTTGGTCCTAATCCAAATATGTGCTTGTCTTCCCTGATGTCTGGATCTTTTTTGAAAGATTAATATTTTAGTTTTGTTCATGTTAACTGCCAGGGCCCAGGTCTGGCAAAACTTTTGAAGAAGGCCTAATTGAATCTGGAGCCCTTCCTCCTTTGGTGAAAGAAGGACTAGGTCATCTGCATAGAGTAGGAATTCGACCTCACTTTCGTGCACGGTGAATCCAGGTGCCGATGACTTTTCCCAGTATGGTTGCCCACTCATTAATGTATATGTTAAATAGAGTTGGGCTTAAAGAGAAACCCTGTCTCACTGCACACTCCTGAGGGATATATTGGGTTCTTTTGGATCCAGTTTTAATGCCACACTTAGCTCCTGAGGACGTTGATTTTATAATGTCATATGTTTTACCCCCTGCACCACTTTCAATTAATTTGTAGAACAATCTATAATGCCAAATGGAATCAGGTGCTTTTTTGAAGTCAACAAAACAAGTGAATAATTTTTGATTTTGAGTATGTTTATCAATTAGGGTGTGTAGGGTGTAAATATGATCAGTAGCCCGGTAATTTGGTAAGAATCCAGTCTGGCTTTTACTCAAGACATTGTGTTTCATAAGGAAGTTCATGAGCCGGGAGTTAATAATACTGCAGAATACCTTCCCCAACTTACTGTTCAGGCACAGATGCCTTGGTAGTTGTTGGGGTCAAATTTATCTCCACTTTTGTAAATTGGTGTAACTAATCTCTGATTCCAGATTTCGGGGAAATATCCCACATGCAGAACTAGATTGAATAATTTAAGTGTAACAGATTGGAACTTTTCATTCATAGATTTTAGCATTTCGTTTAAATGCCATCAGGCCCATATGCTTTTTTTTGGCTTCGACTTGTCAGTTTGGACTAAAAGCTCCTGCTCTGTGATGGGGGAGTCAAGTGGATTTTGATAGTCCTTGATGGAAAGTTCTAATTTTTCTAGTTTGCTTACTATGTTTTCTTGGTCCTTGTTTTGATCTGATTGCACCTTCTTAAAGAGTATGGAAATAGTTTGTCCAGATATCTCCATCTTGTATCACTAATTCTTGATTTTTTTTTTTTTTTTTTTTTTTAAGTGATTCTGATTGTCCCAAAACCTATTGGTGTTTATTGACTCCTCAATCGATGTCAGTTGCTTATAGGTGTACTGAGCTTTGTTAGTGCTGAGTGTGTGTTTATATTGTCTTAGTGTCTCACAATATAGAAGTCGAATTGATGTATTTGGATCTCTGCATTTCTGATTGGATAATTTGCAGTTATTTCCTTATTGATTGACATTCTGCATCAAACCAAGTGTCTTAAGTGTTGGTTTTGATCCTGAACTTTTTAATCTTTTCAGCTTTTAATCTAATCAGCTTTTTCTGCTGTTTTTTCAAATATGTTGTCAACTGTTTTGGATTTCATGATTGTCAATGGCTTTCTTGAATTCCTCACATCTGTATGATTTCTTTATGTAAAACAGCTTATTGGGCTCTCACTCTCTCTCCCAGAGAATTACCAGAGCCCTCTTACATGCAGAATAGTCAAGTATAAGCCTAATTATGTTATATGAGGAGAAATCTGGACATGTCATAAATGTAATTGCATGTCTGTGATTACATGCATATACAGTATGTAGTCTCAGTACAATGTTGAGTCACACTGGTAGAGTGAGAAGTTCTGATTTCACTCTCTCTGTGATTCCACACAGCATTACTATGCATAGATACAATCGCCTGCTGGATTCAGGAGTGATGCTGTTCTCTACTGGACTGGAGAATCCACACTGTAAACTGGCGAGATTGGAGTGAGTACAGAGTGTGTGTTTCTATTTCTCTTTATAGGGTTTGATATGTAAGAGGAAGAGCGTTCATTATAGATTCAGATGTAACAGATGAGTTTCCTATGAGTGAAAAAATGTTTTCTATGCAGCCAGTCTGTGAAGGTTTTATTTTATAGATAAAATTTTTATTGACAGCATTGAAAGAACTGATTATTATATATAATACACAGTCCCTCTCTGTCTCTCCCTCTCTCTCTGTTCTTTCCTTATTGATTGACATTCTGCATCAAACCAAGTGTCTTTCTTTCTCATTTCACTCTCCCTCCCTCTCTCTCCCTCTATCTCCCTCTTTCTTTCCCCCTCTCTCTCTCTCTCTCTCTCCCTCCCTCCCCCTCCCTCTCCCTCACTCTCCCTCTCCCCCTCCCTCTCTCCTTCTCTTTCTCTCTCCCTCCAGGTACAGTTAGAGCTGCTGAAGAAGTGGAAAAGGTGGAAGCTGGGGAAGGACATAGAGGAGGAGTCCAGACAGGCAGCCAGCCCACATCAAGAGCAGCAATGTGTGCACCACATTACAGTTTAGATGCACTTACCTGTGACGATTAACCTTCTATATTTTTTTTCTGTGTGATCCAGTTTGTGGTATTCCAAGTATTGAGTCAATGACGGAAAGTAAGTGCCTGTTGCTTCGTTATGTTTATATCTTGTAAGTTTAACCACACATTCGTATGTATCCAGATAAGAGATATTGTCAATATTGTCACGATGCTCATGCTGTAATTGACTGGAGGAGTATTAGGTTCGCTATTGAGAAGGCTGTGATCCTTCATACGTATAAGTTAAAGTGGTACCATTTATACCGCTGTGAAGAGTTAAGCTAATAGCGACTCCACATAGGGAGGAAATATCCGCTGTATGTGGACACCATTATGTAGTACCCTCCTCTACCACAAGGTGTCGCCACTGTCCTTTATATAACCTGGTCAACGATACTATATGTGAAAGTTTATTTCTCTGAAGGGTAATATTATCATTTGTATGTAACTGCAGGTTACTGTTCCTGTTAGGAATGAGCATTGTGATGCTTCTTGATATATTTGTTTGAATGAGTCTTGTTGGCTCTAATTTGGCACTATATAGACATTTCTTTATTCAAGCTTCACGCTCAGCAGCAACTGGACGCCTTGCTCCCTGCATGGTCAAGGCAGGAGGTGCTTGTTCTGCCAGACATCGGCGTTTCGCCTACATTGCTCCCCAGTGGTGGAACGAACTCCCGGTCTCACTACGGACAGCTTCTTCACCCCAGTCCTTCAGACGGGGCCTGAAGACGCACCTCTTCAGACTCTACCTGGACTGACCCAGCACACAATTGCTGCCCCCCCCCCCCCCGCCCATCAGTGCTGTCGTAAATTGCTGTGCTTTTTAAATTGTGCTTTTAAATTTTGTCTCTTGTTGCCGCCTTTACCCTGACACTCATCGTGCTGTTTGAAGTTGTTGAAGTTTGCCGTTCGAAAGTGTATCGTACTAGTTGCCCTTTAGGCTGTAATTGTAAAAATCTGATAGTACTGCGTCCTCAAACAGACCTTGCTCTCAGCTGAGAACTGTCTCATTGTGGAACTGTACACACCCTGTCCCCGTACTGTCGCTGTACCTACTGTATGCACTTTTGTAAGTCGCTTTGGATAAAAGCGTCTGCTAAATAAATAAATGTAAATGTAAATGTAGTTTATGCCCTGTTGCTGTTAAGATGCCAGTGCCAAATGGTGATGTATTTTATTTTAGACTGATGACAATACTAAGTATGAATACTGCCTGAACGCAATACAGTTCAGTGAAGAAATTACGTCTCCACATCTTCATTTACCATCCTGTTTACTGCCACAACCTAGACGAGCTAGCCCTGCCTAATTACCTCACAAACACACCCAGATTCACTCTCATACATACACATGAATGTCATGAACTAAAACGCAGCATGCTCACATGAAAGAGGACATCTGTGAAAAAAATATGTACAATATGATCAAAATGTTAAAAAACAGCAACCTGAAGTAAAGCAAAAAAGATACAGGGTCTTAGCTTTAGCCTTCACACACACACACACACACACTCTCGCTCACACACACCCTCACACACGCATGCACACACACACACTCATACACATGCACAGACGCACACACACATATTGACTCTGAACCTCATACACTCCCTCACATACACACACACACACACACACTCGCTCACACACTCATACACATGCACGGACGCACACACACACACACACACAGCAACTCTGAACCTCATACACACACACACACACACACACTCTCATACAAGAAACAAGAATTATATATATGACTGATGAAAGAGATCAAAGAACTTCTGTCCAAAGCCAAACCCAAGCAGTAATGGCCTTTGAGATGCACTTTAATGTATTACAGAGGTGTTTATATGAATGTAATCTGAACTGATTGGAAAGGGGACAAGGCAGAAAGAGCAGGAAGCACAAGGTTCTATCAACGCTGACTCAGTCCTGCTGAGCAGAGAGGTGCTAGCTTCTCCCCCAGGCTCTGCCAGGCCTGGGTTCTTCTGTTCTGACCCAACAGCTCAGGCCATAACTCGAGCCCGGAACAGGCCCAGCTGGTACTCTCAACCAACCTATCGGAATGTTGTGGCCACAAACATTCCAAGAACCCCAGGGATCGTTCCAGAGATCCAAGGGCTGCTGGGACAGGGGTCAGAAGGAACTATGGGTAGAATTTCGTTGTACCCCCACCGTGCAATGACAATAAAGTCTATTCTGATTCTCTGATTCTGATGAGGTAACCACAAAATGTCATCTATGTTCAGAGCTTGTCACCACAATCATCAGTAAGATATCCCCCCCACCCTGTGCTCTGACCTCTGACCTTTGACCTCTGATTTTTGGCAGAATAATCAAAGCAGGTCTAGTTTGATTATTTGGCCATTTTTTTGCAGATTGCTGTGGGATTGACCTCGTGCTACTTCTTTATGCTGACTACCTGTACAGACCAAACGTTCTTTGATTTCTCAGTCTTTGCTGGAGAGTAGTGCGAGCACTGTGAACAGTTTAGCCCACAGCGTTTGGGATCCAGTACAGCTAAACCCTTTCCTTCGCATTCTGTGCTAGAGACGAAATCTCTTCACTCTCATCAGCCCTCCGCAGGGTCTCTCCTCATGGTTGCAATGGGGCACTGTGTCAGCCAGGTCTCCGATACGTCCGAACATCACGCATCTCAGCTCCGATGAGGAACCTTCAGTCTCGTGCCCTTGGAGTGTTTTGTCATTCTTTTCTCTCACAGCTGTGTCACTGTAATATTGATGTATATTTTGTGCTGTGCCAAGTGAGACAGACAGACAGATATTGCAGAACTTCCTTGCTGTACATAAATATGTTTGCTAGGAATTGTTTCAATCCCAGTGTCCCTCTTTTTGCAAAAGCACATTGATGACTATTCTGTGTGGAACCTCAGGAAGCAGTTGCTGGTAGATGTGAAACAGAGGTGGATGTCACATTTCTGGCACTTGACTTTTGGAGTAACACTGCATCCTGGAACCCTACATCTCTTTGTCAGTCATGATCATCCAGTGGGCTGTGGCGTCCAGGCACACATCAGGGGTTGGGATAGGTGCAGTGGGTCCTCTTCCCTTCTCCTCATACTCTCCAGCAATTGTGGAATTAGGACGACCTTTCTTGTGCTCCTGACTCTCTCCACTTCTGCAGAGGCCTTCGGCAATGTATGACTGTATAGAGCCTCATTTGGTCCTCCTTTCTAATGCCAGTGCCATTGCAATCTTTCCTGTACGGCAGCCAGACTGTCACAATGGTCATATCCAGCAAGTGGAACACCAGCCGGTGATACTACTTCTTTGATCTTATTTTGTTCCGGTACAGTGCAATCAGGGAATCAAGTGGATCCACCCCACCCATATTCTTATTATATTCTTTCACCACAGCAGGGCAGGGGACTTTGGTGATCACCTCTTGCTTGCCGTCCCACCTCTCAACCTCGGTGACTGCGGATGCTCCAACGTAGTCCCTCAGAAGGGTCACTGAGCGGTTATCGTACCACTTTACAACGTGCAAGGCGGTTTGTCCAACAACAGCAATTCTTCTGTTCAAAAGACCCACGTCCTGTTTTCTTCAGTTCAGCATTGCCCATCAAGTTGACACCGGGCAGTCTGTTGCCACGAACAGTACCAGTGCAGTGAATTCCCTGCTGAGCCAGGGACACCCGTGAACCAATTGCCGAAGAAGAGCTTGTGGTTCTGTTGTTTGGGTATAGGCTGGGCCAGGCAGAGGACAACATTGCCACTTGCTCCCACATCCGGTAGCTCAGGGGGCTGTACAACTCTCCCTGTGTAGATTTCAAAGTTGTGCGGGACACCATCAGAGCCAGCTAAGATGAGTAATTTGTAGCCCCATTTCCTTGGTTTTGCTGGCAGGTATTGCTTCAATCTATTTCTTCCCTTGAATGAGACCATCTGCTCATCTACAGCCAGCTTCTCCCCCATTGGGATCATCTTGAGCTTTCAGGTGAGATGAGTAATCAGTGGTCGGATCTTGTGGAGTGGACCAGCATTTTACTCCTGTCTGTCTTCATTGTTGTTGAAGTGCAGGGATTTTTTGATGGCCTCCCATCTATTCAGTGCCATAGTGTCAGCTACTTGGGACACTCGGCTGGCTTTGTTCCAAAACATGCAGGTGCCTGGTAATCCAAACAAGGACATGTACATGACACTACCTAGAAACTACTCCACTTCTTTAGTTTTGAGGTTAAGGGGCTTGTTTGTGTCACATTGTATAGCATATACAGGTGCATCTCAAAAAATTAGAATATGTATTATAGATGTTCCCCTATTCCACCTCTCTCTCTCTGGTACACCCCTAAGCTCAGGGTTCAGAAAACAACTGGGCATTGCCCTGAGTGGTTGTTCAGTGCAACAGGCTCACAAGGACCATATCCCTGACATCATGCCCTACATACTGTCCTCCTGCTTCTGATGTGATTAGTAAGTGATTTGGTAGTCAGTCATGAGTATAAACCAAACAACAGACTACCAAAAATGTGTAAGCAAAGACCTCCTTATATCTGCTGTACCATTGTTTTAAACCGGTCAGTTATATGTAGTAATGCATGATACCCATCTAAATCAACTATTGAGTGTTTCTAATTGAAGATATTAAATAGACTATTGTACAACAGAAAAATTCAGTAACTTCGAGTCATTATATTGTGAGGGATTGAATAACTGCATTAAGCAACTCTGAGGCTTATAATACTTATTGTCTCTTGTGTAATGATATAAAAACAAATTTTAGCACCATATCAACAGCCAGGGATGTGCTGGCTACTGGAAATATGAACATTGTTAATACTTTAGAAAAGTATGACTAGTATTCAACTTTTTTAAAGAAATACCGGAACATTGAAAGATAATAGAAAACTACTTCATCTAAGTTTGTGCTTTAATTTAAATTGTACAGTACTGCCAATCAGTACATGAACACTGCGTTTGGTGTCCATACGATCCACAATTTTATCACCAAAGAACCGCAGACTTCAATGAGCTCGGCATTTCGTGTCTGTATAATACAAAGATGTATTTTTAAAGAGATAGCCATTAGTGCTTCCGTTCCCCCCAAAATGTGTATTTCCGGAGTTCCGTCTTTCATCAACATCCTGAGTGCAACCGTTCCAGTTGATTCCACTTTGGATTGGTAGCCTACTCTCGAGACTGTGGTGAATATACTGTATACTTCTTGTTCAAAAACAGCAACACAGCAACTACTGAACTCGTGTAATTTTACTTAAAGTTAAACCACGGGTAACTGACCCAGGCTTTCTCTTGCAACACACATGAGAACTAAAAACACGAAGTTACGAAGTTGAGGAACTAATAGATGACTAAATAGCTTTGCTCCGCCCCAACACTATAACCCACATTTTATATTTTCCGTTTACAGTCCACTACGCTACTGTCTGTTGACCGCTTAGTAACAAGGAATGTTACTATAATTGGGCTTTCAGAAATAGTTTTGACCATGCAATGCTTCACCCTGCTTAGTCTGTTTGTTTTCGTAGACTTTGGCTCATCTGCAGTTCTGAGAACAGAAAGAAACGACGCGCCAGTAGTCGGTGAGTTATATAGAAATGTTAACATGCTTAGGTTAATCTTTTAGTTCGTGAGTTCGCTGAAACTTGAAAATACATGCTAGTAGGCGACAGGCGGTTTTTGAAGCTCAAAAGAATGTCGAAATGGAGTGTATTTATAGCAGACAAAAATGAAATTTACCCACTTTAGTTATAATTTAATTCTTGAAAACCTTTCGGTTTACAAAACTAGGAAAACAAATGCGAGAGTTATATTTGTTGTCCTCAACTGACCTTCATTTGGCATTCCGTCACGTGTTTTATAAGAGAAGCATAGCCTGCGTATCTCTCCTTGTCTTGTAAATTTTAGCGTCGCCTGAATACTATCTTAACGAAATGTCTATACGTCAGAGCAAATGGATGTTTACCCCAAAACTGTCATCAGCAGGTTACCCGCGAGTTCTGTTTAGCTACGTTCATGTGCGTAACGCCGTTTCCATTATTAACTAAACCACCAGAGACGATCACGACGTTCTACAGCAAAAAGACCTAGCAACAACGGACATTTTTAATTTTTTAGAGATTGTTAGTGATCGATACTGATGTTCTTATTCTCTTTTTCAAACATTTTATTCTGTCAGCTTTAACGCTTTTACTGATCTGCTGGTATGAAAACCTAAAGACAAAAACACTGAATTGGGCAAACTTACAGAAATACCAGGAACAGAGGAAGTAGGCCTGAGTTTATTTCTTAATACAAGAAAATTTCACAGACTCAAGTAGCTGTAATTACCGTGCGCACTCTGCTTAGTGAATTCCAAATCCTACCTGTAGACCTTGTTACAGTATTTCAAATGTAACAGGTAACCACTCGAAAAGCTCTGGGTTCAGATTTTGAACCATAGTGGGAATAGTTGTCCTATAGTGAAATTGGTTTAAAAAAAAGGGTTTGGTTTCAGGTACATTTACATTTATTATTTTGGTAGACGTGTTTATCCAAAGTGACTTACAAGTGAGGCAGAGTACAACACAAACGAATAGCGATATAAGGAAGTTTTTATCTTCTGGCCAGGGTGTCTGTACCACAGTGCTTTATACCTCTGTTAACGTAGGACCTTGCATTTCTGATGTGACTTTTAATCAAATATAAAATGTATCATGAATTACCTAGGTGTTTTGGCTCAAGAATTGCCGAAACCTCAGGCCTTCGCAACGTCATACATTGCGGCATCATATGTGAAGTTTTTGGAGTCAGCAGGAGCCAGAGTTGTACCTGTGAAGTAAGAATCACGGTTTTATGTCAAAACAATGTTCTTCCACTACAGCATGTACTATCTGTGATATGTTATTGTTACTGTTCATGACAGTTTGTCAGCGTTTAGCTGTTGACTTACGTTAACATATGTGGACTAAGTGCATTCTAATGCAGTTTTGAAAGGGGAATATACCCACAGCACATTGAGTACAGTGAAGTAACTTTATTTAGAGCTGTGACTGAATTGTTTTGATGATTTGGTTTATTTCCCTTAACACAGGGTTAACCAGACTCACCAAGAATATGAAAGGCTGTTTAACTCCATTAATGGGTAGGTTTGCACCATTCTCTTTGAGTTTGTGTCAGGTAGGTATATATGTAGCATAATCATCCACTATATGGACAAAAGTTTTCGGAAGCCTGACCATTACATTGTAATGACATTGTATTCGAATACATATACTTTAATATGGAGTTGGTCCCCTTTTGCAGCTATAACAGCTTCCACTCGTCTTGGAAGGCTTTCCACAAGACACAAAATGTCTTGATATGCTGAAGCATTAAGATTGCCCTTCACTGGAGATAAGGGGCCTAGCCCAAACCCTGAAAAACAGGTGTGGCCAAATACTTTTGTCCATATAGTGTATGTAAAAGCCTAAGACTACATTTATTGCAGCAAATACCTCATTTTGGCTAACTTAAATTTGCTAACATGTGTAATAAGAATGCAAGTAAATATGCAAAAGATAGATAAAAAAGACTTCTCTTGAATACAGTAACATCAATACTATATTTGTAAGTGGGATGGAAAGAATTGTTATGTTTTTGGGGGAAAAAAAAACTGTGTTTTCAATGCAATTTCTGAAAAACTGAGAACGGAAATGGGGAAACGCAATTTCCAAACAAAAATATAAGCCAAAACATCCACGTATGTATATGTGTGTGTGAATGACTGTCCAGGACACCAAACTGTGCTACTGGTAATTATGTGGATAATACGGTATTGGCCTTACCTCAGGGTCTTGCGAGAACAGTAGGGAAAAAATCAATGGTTTCTATAAGTGGTCTTATTCTGAAAGTCAAAAAGACAAAATAAATGATAATTGATTTTAGGAAGGCTAGAGGACATGCAGAACCTGTTTACATAAACACAGAACAGATGGAAACAGTGGAGGAACACTAATATTTCGGTGCTACCGCAGATTATAAACTGACATTCACACCCAGTGTCCAACAGGTACACAAGAAATGTCAACAGAGATTATATTTAACGAGAACATTCAGACAGTACAATATGGACAAAAAATCATTCAGAGTATTCTCACTTTTTTGTTTTTAAGAATGGCACAGCCAACTATCCATCAAAAACCAGAACTTACTAAACAAAACAGTAAGCATAGCAAGTAAGATTTTTGGGGAACAGTTTGGAGGTATTTGAGGATTATACATGGACAGAATCAGAAAGCTAGGGAAGAAAATCTCAAGATGGTCAGGTATTCACCTTGTAAACAGTGGATGGAAACTTCTGCCATTGGGCTACAGATGTAGAACACCAGTCTACAGTACAACCAGAACCCAGAAGTCTTTTGTAAGGACTGTGCAAACCCCCAACCCACCTTTTGCTGCTTGTCTGTATCACTGCATTTGTATGTGTTTGCTTTGTGTGTGTGTGATGCAAATCAAATTGTCCTGCATCCCACAGTGACAATAAACAATCGGTCAATCAACCAGAGAGAATGTGAAAGCTTACCAACAACAAAAATCAAAGAATACACCAGCAATCCAGTGCAAGGCAGAAGTTAATGACTCCATTTTGCAGTTGCAAGTGCTCTCCGCATTGACTGGATTCACCTAAATTAATCCGGTCTCATAGACAACTGTTGGCCCAATCTGTTACTCTAAAAGAGCTTTAAAATGTGACCAAGTCACTCCAACAAAGGAAGCTGCCTGGACTTGGTGATATCTCTCCAGAGCTACCTGATTTCAAGATCCATAAATTATTCTATGCAGACTGTTTCATTTAATACAGATCAGAAAAAAAAAAAATTCCTGTTGCTGGTGAGCAACAATGACTCCATGTTCCCACTAACTCAGCAATGTTGTTTCTGAGTTTTATAGCCACAAGAAAGATAATTTTGCAGTACAGGCTCCAGATCATGGATTAAAATTTGTCTAGTTGGTCTAGGTAACAGTTTTCAGATATCTAAGATATCTATCTATCTTACATATCTGCTATATGCATTGCTCTGTAAACAAATAGAAACTCTTGTGTTCACAAATCTTGTGAAGTGCCCTACATCTAATAAATGGCTTGTGTAAAGAAGGCCTAAGAAAGCCCAAATGACATGACACAGACTTTTATTAGAGAAACTTCCAAATTTAGTTTCGGGTTCATTGCTTGTGTTCCATTTTTACACACAAACCTTTGTTTATCAATCTTAAATTCCCTTTTCTGTAGAGTCCTGTTTCCTGGTGGAGGTGTTAACTTGACAACATCAGGGTATGCTGAAGCTGCAAGGGTGTTTTATAATCTTGCTCTTAAGGTCAGTTTTTTTTTTAAATACTCACAGTTGATAGCCCATCACTCACTGTTATGTGCCGCACAAGTAACAGGTTATTAATAATTATTTTAAATCATGTTCATGGTGTTTTTTTTGTCCTAGGCTAATTCTGAAGGTGATTACTTCCCTGTTTGGGGTACGTGTTTGGGTTTTGAGGAGTTGACATACCTGACCAGTGGAAAGTTTCTGCTGTCTCATACTAATACCACTGGCGTTGCACTTCCACTGGTTTTTACAAAAGGTGGGTTCTTGTCAAGGCAACTTGTTCAGTCTTTGGATACTTACCCTGAAAAGTATTGCATTCTGACAACTGATAATGTTTTTGCAGATTCAAGAAATAGCAGGCTCTTCAGGAACTTCCCCACAGACATCCTGGAAGCTCTGGCCTCAGAGCCCCTAACAGAAAATTCACATCAGTGGAGTCTCACTATGAAGGTATGTCAATCACTCACAGTTAAAGACCAGAGCTTTCAAATTACTTATTTATTCCCAGTACTAATGTTAATATACAGTGGATTTTACATTGATAAAATATAAAACCCAAATCAAGACTAGCAGCAATCTGCACAGTGTTAAGCAGTAACTCATGTATGAAGCTGTCTTTTATTGGAAATACAGTAATAAAAGTTCCACATTGTGGAGCTTCAAATCAAGCATACGATATACAACTGACCTTTTGAGCCAACTTGAAAAGGCCATGAAATATAATTCAAGATTACATATAAAGTTTGAAATTGTGGTGCTCTTTGAATGCATAAACAGAGATGAACTTGTGATGTGGATTTGGTATAGATCAGCAGTGTGGCACAGTGATAAGGCACAGGGCTTGTAACCAAAATGTTGCTGGTTCAGTTCCCCAATGGGGCACTGCTGTTGTACCCTTGGGCAAGGTACAAGGAACCCAAAATTGCTTCAGTAAAATCCAAATGTATAAATGGGTACAGCTGTAACCTATGTAAGTCACTCTGGATAAGAGCATTTGCTACGTGATAATAATGTAATGTAAGATTCTTTTAAAAATGGAAATCCACTTTTTTTGAGATGGAGACAGGGGGATTGTATTGAGTCTATAGGAAGTCAGTAATAGTACTGTAAAATAGGTCACTGTACTACAGCCAAATGCAGCACACAAGTACTTTTTTGTTGTTTAGAGACAGAACAAAGGGAAAAATGACAGCTGTGCCATAGTTGCTGTTTCTCAACTTTTTTAGCAGTTGTGTTGAGGGGGTGTGACAGGAGTGTGGCCATTAGTTTTGGTATGCAGAAATTGGCAGAAATGCTCTATGCATTAATATTTAAATGAACCTAAAATATCTCTTCTCAAAGACTGTCTTAACACAGAGATAGAACACAACAGTGCACCAGTTGGTAATACCAAAACAACTGGCAGGGGGTGATCATGAGAAAAATAAAGCTTTATTGAATGGATAGGAGAGGCTTCTACACAGTGACAATATCATATACATGAATCCATTGTATTGTTATAACTTATTTTGTTTATTTTCATTTATTTGACTCCTTTGTTTTGAGTCAATTTTCATTTATGCATAAAAGTTTTGTTGGTACACATATGTTAACTTCCATAGATACACTTCTGTTCTTTTGTGCTGGAAGTCACTCTGAAATGAATGTAATGTAATGTAAACATTTGATTTATGTTTATTGATTATGGACAAGTGTAGTTTATTGATTCTGGACAAGTGGAGTCCTTTTGATTTTCCCCAGTTTTGGTAAAATCAAAATATGGTGTAGTATAAATTGGGAATCAAGTATCAAGTTGAGTTTCCATCTAGGTACATATCAGATGTTGCTACAATCAGTATTTCAGATGAAGCAAATTACAAACATTACACAAAACGCTATTATAGAGGCAAAAATTATATGAAAATTCAGAACACTTAATTTTGCTTGGTATTTACATGAAACAGCCATGTGTCTCCACAGCATTGTCTTCCTTTTGCTGTAAAACACTGGCAAATTAGATTCAACTTGCTTCCTTTCTGTCCCTCTGACAGTTATTTGGTCATGTGTAATGTTTAGTTTGTGAAGCCCACAGTATTTCACACACTGAAATAGTGTTATGCATCTTTATTTTAGTAATCATTTTCTGAGCTAAACTGTTCATTGTTCAGTTGTCATGCATTTCTGCATACAGGCCTAGAGAGGAAGAAGTGTACTGAATCATTCACATAGGACACAAAGGATCTCTGATAACACTGGTTAAGTAAACATAGAATCAAACACTTTCCATAGTAAATAAGGCTAGTGTATTGGTCATATTTGAATTATAATCAAAGTTTAAGAGTCTGCACATTGCATACGGTTAGATTATTCTTTGGTCTTTAATTTGTTCCAGAGTTACAATAAAAGCGAGGAACTACGAATGTTCTACAAAGTCTTGACCACCAATTTTGATGGTAAAGTGGAATTTGTTTCAACCATGGAAGGTGAGCTCTTCCCAGTAACTTACCTATTATACATAATTAGGCCTTGATCACTGATGAAAGATAAAATGTCTTTTTTTTTTTTTTTTTTTACATCTCTTTAATGTGAACTCCTAACCAAAGATGGTGAAACTTCCAGAACATGGAATGGAATACAGGCAAAGAAGTTGTTATATGAAAATGGACATTGAGCACTATGATATTACATGTAATTTACTTAAGTACAAAAATGCAGACAAATTCTTAAATAATTCTTAATTTTTTAATAATTCTTAAAAAATGTAAAATAATTACATTTATGCATCCACTTACACAGACTGGTTATGTATTGTCAAATCAGCCTAAGGTGGGTTGTGTTTTGTAATGCGTTTTGTGTCGTAGGTGGGTGATAATCACAAATATGCTATTTATAAATGCACACAAATTCAGAACAATTTCCTTGTGAAAATATTAGCACTAAGCTGAAGGTTAATCATAGTTTCCGTAATAAAGCATACTTTCTGATACATGTTGTTGACCATATTTTTAATTTTGCATACGATATTTCCCTGGTGTGCATGATATTGAATGTTCTTCCTTAACTGCTAAACTGCTAACTGCTAGGGTATTTTGCTTCACTCATTCCTGCAGTGATGTGTTTTATGCGCTCTACAGCATACGAGTTTCCTTTTTACGGGACTCAGTGGCACCCTGAAAAGAATCCCTTTGAGTGGACAAGGCCCTACATTCCACACTCACCCAATGCTGTGAAAGCTACTTTTTTCATGGCTGACTTCTTCGTCAATGAAGGTAACATAATGTCAAACTTTTTATGTCCATCCAGAAAAGTCATGGAAAAGGCAACCGTGTTTTCAGGTTGTTCCTCTGTGTATCTGGTCTTTGGGTCAGCTGTTGGTACATGGATTTTGATGAAACCCAACAGAAATCCACCATTCCAATGCTAGCTAACAAAGATAGTTTTTCATTTCTTGGACATTTGTACAATATATTGAAAGCATTATAGTCTTAATTCCTGTTTTGTACTTCTCAGAGTTGGATATCAGCCCACTTACTTAGGATTTCCTCATACTGAATATTTTAAGACTTGTTGGGCATTGAGATTCACATTGATTATTTATTTAATGAGGTATGTTTTGATTGAAAATATTCTGTTATTTGCTTTACAGTTTGATAATATTGTGTTACTTTGCAAGCTGACACTTTTGCATGATACAATCTTGATTTTTTAACAGCAAGAAAAAGCTCTCACCGATTTCCAAGTAAAGAGGAAGAGTCTGAAGCTCTGATCTACCAGTACAGTGCAACTTACACTGGGAAAAAATCTGCATTTGAGCAGATATATCTGTTTTAATGGAAATGTGGAAGAAAAAATCCTTGTAGCAAGAGTTCAAATGAAGGAGGTGAACAATTAGACTGTGTAGTTCAGGGTGGATGCAGACACACACATACACACATCACACATCAGATGCAAGTAAACTACATATAAACACATAATAGGGCAACTATTCATAATATGATTGTCACCCCCTCACTCCTCAACAGTACACCAGAGTAGGTGGCAAACTGACTGGTATACTTCTCTGATTGGGAGAAAAAGTAAATAGCTTTCCACCAGCTAGCATATCTAGCAACTACACAAGAAGTAACTGAAGTGCTTTAAAATTAAGGGGGAACATTAACTCCACAACAGCCTGCCCCATGTGTCAAGCCACTTGTATCTTGAAAAACCCATGCTGGCATATTTAGAGCACTTTAATTCTATGCACTGTGTCTTATTTGTTGTCTTCTCAGCCACTGGACAAGGGTGATTTTTCACACTGTCTAATTGCACTGGTAACAGTGGAAGACGGGTATTAAACAGTGGTTTTAGCTGCTGAATTTAATGGGTAGGCAATGTGTTTACATGATGTGAAACATCCAAGAGAAAATGATTTACCAAATATTAATTTTTTATAGTATTTTGTCCTGCTATACTGCCAACTGCTTTGTTGGCTGACAGGCTATCAAGCTAGCTAGCTACTGTAGCCTAGAATTATGGTTTGTTTGTTGTGATGTATTGCAGTTACATTTTTGTTAATGTCACATTAAAAGTTGTCTGCGTTACTTACTAAGTTGAGTGACAAGGTAAACTAGCTAGCTAGTTTAATATCTATAGTACCAGTCAAAGGATAATGGGAAACATGCATTCAAAGACAACTTGATGTAAAGACTTATGCTTCAATGCTTGAAATTTGTTTCTAAGACAAATATAAATAGTGAAGTTGATGCCTATTCATGAATTTCCTTCAAAAAATGTCTAATTTTAAAAATGTTTTTTGGGTAGCTTTAAGAATCTTATCTTTTTTATTTCTTTATAACTGTTTCCTTCACTGCATAACTCCATTTGTGTTCTTTCATAGTTTCGATGTCTTTACTATTATTCTAAAATGTGGAAAAAAAAAACAAACAAAAAAAAGTGTGTCCAAACGTTTGGCTGGTACAGTTTCTTGCTTTGTGCATTAATGATTGGATGGCATATTCAAAGCACACCCATATTCCTTGCAGTAAATACACACCTAGCTAGCACGCCAAATTATCAGAGTTGTTGTGCAGGTCTGGAAAGCATGGAAAAAAAATCAATTTACAGATCGGGAAATTTTTACCGAGAGATTCCATTAGCTGAATTGCCAATTGTCAAATTTGACACTTTTACCTTAGATGTATTAAGTTCCTCAATGTAGGTAAGTAGCTAGGTTACTAGTTATGCATTGTAGCTGTCAGGAAGAGCATGCTGTAACAACTATACATTTTCATTATTAATTTTAATCATACACATTTGTGTAATACATAATGATGCTAACAGTAGTCTAAGCACATTGCACTGCATTAGCACTGCCACTTTCATTCGTATTTATTGAGGAAGGACATGACTATTGCAAACATTGTTGTAATATAAGAAGCTCTCTGCAGTAGGCATCACCATAAACTACTATATGATAGACCATAGATCATAGGACATTTTTCTGCTGCAGTTGTGCACCAAAATAACAACAGTAACATCGCTTAGTTTTTTGATAATTTACAAGTTTATTCATCAAGTGATAATGATTTTTTACAATGTGCGATCATTCAGCACCTCCACAATATCTGATTACACCCACATATTCCCTGCTGCCCTAAAAACATGCCCTGAGGATCAGAGCAAAAACTTCCTCATAGATGTCTAGAACCCAGTGCCTGGAAAAGCAAGGAATTTTGAAATGAGAAAGGTTGTGGAGCCCTATGATCTGCGTGCAATCTAAAGATTATTCCCATTGTGCTGTACTTCTTCATTTTGTTTCAAAAAGCAATAATAAAGACATCTGAAGTAACTTTTTGTCTTTGTGTGACTTCCTTGTCTGGGTAGGAGCTTTCAGCAGATCTTGTCCCGTAAGGTATGTCATTTAAACAACAACCTGTTTTGTTTTTGTTTTTTTTATTTTATAAATATGTTTGTCTTTATGTTGCGTTTTACCTGTTTAAATGGGGCACATTCTTGGTCTGTAGGGGTTGATTCCTGAAATTATTTTTCATATGAAACATGAAATTGAATGCTTTTTATATTTACAAGAGGAAGGCTAGCTTGCCTTGATTTAATTCCATGTATTACATAGCCAGCTTTCTAGCTTGATAAAAACAAAGCTGACACAGCAGATACTTTAGCAGGCGCTATGGTCAGCAGTAGTTGTAGGCAGTAGTTAGCTGGCAACTCTGCTAATAGTACTAACATAGCCACGTTGCTCAGTATCACATAAATAGATTGAAATGAATAAATAGAAAAATTCTGGCAAGATTCATATTTATTTTTATTTTCCCTTGCACCTAAGATGTATGTGGGGATAGACCAGTGTCAGAAAGCTGTTGAGACAGCATTCAGTAAATCAAAGCTGCTATCAGTCTTGTTTTAAATGTGTGATGATTTCATAGTGAATAAGGTACATTTTGCATTTGCACGTTTTACTTTTAAAATTCTGTCTATATTGCAGTCAAAAGCTTATACATTCTACTAAAGCTGTATTTTACAGCTACAGCAAGTAGATGCTATCTTTCTTGTGTATTAACAAAGTAAGTGAAAAATTCGGGTGTTAACCCATAGAAACTGGTTTGTCAGATGATGATGCATGGTGATGTAGTTCACATTCTATACATTTTATACATGTGACATTTCACTGCTTTGCCCAAGTAAACCATTTTGGCAATACAGCAGTCAGACCATGGATGTGTGACCATGGTCATCAAGGTGTACTTAAGTGGTGAGATCATCGATAGTACAGTCATACGTTGCCTCTTGATTCCTGAACTTATGTGTGTTGCCTTGTTTGACTGACAGAAGGATTTTGCCTGTGTTTCACAGTCATATGGCCATATTTCAGTATTTCATTGATCCATCGGCCGTGTAGGAGGTTAAATAAGTGAGTTTTTGCACTTATCAGCAGACCAGTCTTTCTGGGAATGTTATTTTATACTCTTTGGATGGAGGCCACTGCTAAATAATTTGTCTTGGCCCACCAGCAGAGAAAGTCTAGATGTCATGTAATTCCGTGCTAATTATGAGGACATCACTTAGCAAGAGGACAGGTTTAATTTCATCCAATACTGAAACTTAAAGAAAGAAGACCATGTGTATTTAATCTGTATGAGGAATACAGATTATAGCTTGTTGTGTGACAGCTAGGGAGGGCTTTATTCTTTGACACTTTGCATGAATGTGTCCCAGCATCGTTCTTCTGGCTTTGAGTGCTCCTTGCAATTCTGACATGTGAACTGATCTTCCACTTGCAGAGAATGTCACCTTGGAAATGGCTGTCCTCTGAGCCTGATCCAACTGAAGCTTTGTTGCTATAGAGTGTTGTGCATGGTTACAAGGGTGCATTCTCTTATGTGGATTGTCACCAAAGGGCTGCTCTTTCCCTCCTCGATATGTCAAGCTAGAGGCTAAAAATAGATGATGTACAATTCCTATGAAATGAGTAAATATAAGGGCAAGACAGAAAAATGAATGTGCAGGAAAAAGAAATTTAATTTGCCTGACAGTACCTATATTATTAAGAATGGCCATAACCTCTCTATGATATAATTTAATTTACAATTTTTCACAAGCAAAAATAAAACCAGGAATATATGTAGCTGAACAAAGCTTAAAACTAAAATAATTTATTTCCTAATTTCTAGCAAAAAACTGGTATTTGAATGGTTTAAAATGGCAAGTACAATACAACACCAAACAATTGTGTAGTGCATTCATTGTCTTCCATTACTAGTTTCTGGTGAATGATATTAGGGTATTTTATTTTTTATGAAAATTTTGGTAAACAATATTGAATAACTGAGAAAAAAGACCCTCATACTTAACAAAGTATGGTAGCCCCATTTTATACTATTGGGCAGTACTACCTTCTCATCAGTTCTCCATCAGTTTGCATCTCCTACTATAGTGTACAATCTTAGTTACTGGAGTTTAAAAGCAACCACACACTTCAATGGTATAGCAGGGTGCGAAGATTTACCTATGTATAGTAACAGGGAAAAGACAAATTGGATCTTGTTGTGGTACAATATAATTGTGTGTCCATAAATGAACAATGCCAAAAAGGAATATCCCTTTGGTATGGAGTAGACTTCTGCATGTGCGATTGGCCAATGGAGGTGCCACAGTTCTGTTTTACAGTAAAGAGGTAAAAAAGGCAGACTCCAACGAAACAAAGAATTTTGTTACTCCAATGTACAGTTTATTAATAACTGACAAGATATTTCCTTTTATTAACACTAATTTTACACAGTACCAAGACAAGGTTCTGCCTTGCTGAGGTTTTTTTTTTACATTGCGTTCCTATCAATAATACTTGTCAGATCACGTAAGAATGTGTAGATTTTACACAAGATAAAAATTAAATGTGCAAAAAGTTCTACTTTTCTACACATACATACACACAAAAAACATCCACAGACTAAAACCTTCACACATACAATGCCTGAATTAGTATCGGTGTGTACTTTCCAAAAGAAGAAAAAAATGACTTTATTGCAAGTTTTAATAACCTGGCAGTTGCTGTAGCATGGAAAATAACATAGGAGAGGGGTTGTACTTGTTTCAAGAACAATTAGGGGACAGTGCCAATAACCTAAAATGTCAGCTGGCCTTTCATCAGATATATTCTAAAGAATTCAAAATGGTACCGGGGGCTGTTATGCAAAGATAGATCACGCATAAAACATGTCATGGTTTGGGCTTTGTGTTGTAGATGGCACAAGAAACGTAGATTAGTATATACAAACTTCATGTCTTACCTAGCTACCCGAAGGATGGGCTTTAAAAAAATACACACAGCAATCACAAAAAACAGTCCATGCATGCATCTGATATTAATTTACATCAAAAAACATTTTGTACAAAGTCATCTAAATGAATGTATTCTTTCTGTAATGAAAAATGTTTACGTTAGAAACATTTTGTATGAAGTTTATACCTAAAGGAAGCAGTTGTTCTGTGACAAAGCCCATTCATGATCTAAGTTACTTCAAGAGTAAAAATAATAGCTAATTTACCTCTCTCAAATTACACACCTGCCCTGTGTTTCTTTCTCTCCATCTCAGGGGACTTATTCTTTATTTTGTTTGAACTGCAAGCAAGGGCGTAGTTTTGGTCTCAACATTGGTAGGGACACAACAACCGAGGGACATTGGAATTATGTAATATGACTTCACTCCAAAGGTAATGCGAACGAGTTCGCTCACATATTGGTAGGGACATGTCCCTACCGTCCATATGCAAAATTACGCCCGTGACTGCAAGTCACAGGTCTAATGCTGTGGTTTTTCCACACTTTGTGTATGATTTCTGGTTCAAATAAAGCGTCACTGTTAATTTCTGCAAATGCCCAGCAGGTGGCAATACAATCCTTGTGGTTCACTTTGTGAAAGCTTGCTGCAAGAGAAGTTAACAAATCCTATGCTTTGTCCCATTTGATCATTTTATTCTCCATGCCATGTAATTGTTAATGCTCTTGGAACCAGTCTATTCCATTGCTATGGACAGTGCAAAACGGCTTCTGTTTCCATGGTCTGTTGCTGTAGACAACAGACACATTTGTACACATTACATGTTCGTACAGACATCTCACCTCTATTTGGTTCCAAATGTACCCCATCAAGTCGCTGGAAAAGGTAACGATATGCTACCTTGTGATGTTCAATATTTCCATCACAAGCTTACATGATTTCATTAATTCTCTCTCAATAGGGAAGTATAATGTAAAATCATATATAAAAGGCACTATTTCAAATGTCACAGAACATGTGCTTTTCTCACTATCCTGTATCAAAAGAGTATTTGAAACCAATACATCACAAATGTGTCACATATACCACACATATATATGTGGAAAGGCTGCTTAACATGAATTCACTCCACAAAAATTGGTCTTGATGTGTCAAAGTCCATTTCATATTTCAGCCCTAAAAGCTTTTCATTGCATGTGTTGCTAAGGACCTGAAGCTGAAATGAGACTGACTTTCACAGTATGGAACATGTTTAAAGTAGAGATAGAGACAGCCAGCATATTTGGAGTTTACCTTTCTGTAAATGCATGAAATTTAACACATAACAGAAAATGTATAACAAAGATTAGATTTGTCCATATATGTGCTGTATAATATTCCTATATACACATGTATACAAACAGTCACTTACTGTTGGGGATTTGGATCTGTTGACAACTGAGGCAATCGCCGAAGCCACTATTTGCCATAGAATTTGTCTTGTTTCAAGTTTTAGGGAGTAATTTGAAAATGGCAAATTGTATGGTTCAATGAACGAAGTATATCAAAAGCATTGTTACTGTCCTTCAAAATAAACAATGTCCGCAATGGTCATTCTTTGCATTCAAAGCACAGCATACGGAGAGTGTTACAAATTATAAGACTAAAAAGTAACATGTAAGTACATTACAAAAATGATCATATTAAACCTTTTTTACAGGAGCTCTTATCTTACACAATAATGACATACCAGTTTAAGACTTGATAAAACGTGATGACATACATTCCGTTGACACCAAAGATTGTAAATGGCGACTTGGTTGTAATGAATCATATCATTGAAAATGCATGGGTATCACAAGTTCCTCATCTGCTTTTGGGAAAAATACATCATAAGACATAAAGAGGATGGAAACAAAAATCTGTTCTGCATCTTGCATTGCCGTTACGACCCGCACTCCTTAGGCTATGGTTTTCATTCTCTGAAATATGTCTGCTTGATTGAAACTGAATTGTTTGCAGTGTTTTTTTGTTAACAGAGGGATGCTCAGTGATTGATTTGGTCAAAGGTCATGGTGCGTGGGCACCTCCCCACGAGCACACTCATTTCTCACTCATCACACACCTCACACACTCGCAGGTGCACGTGTCCACCTGCTCCACGCGCACTGTGCTGTGTGGTACACAGCAGATCTTTTCCTAGTTTTGGCGTCTCCAGCTCACCAGGCACTGCTCCTCATTTACTTCGATCTGCAAGAGGTGGAGAAAATTTCAGCATTAACAATAAAATCTACCTCACTGTCTTTCCGTTGTCACGCTGTATGAAAAGCCATCTTTATCGCACAGCGTGTGTACTGTACTGCAATTCATGTCAGCAGTGGGGTAATCCAGTGGCTGGCTTTTGTTTACAAATAGCTGTGGCTCAAAACTAACACATACTGATATGAATAGCCCAGATCCCCGCAAACATATTTCACCCTGTGTGGTAGAAGCCTTTTTAGCTACAAACAACCATTTGAAAGAAGGAGAAAATGTCACTGCAGTCACTGTGACCCCACTCTTCCCTGCCATGCAGCATGAATAAATCAATCAGCTATGAGCTTTTTATTTTGGAACATGAGAGGTGAAAGAAATGTGACGTGTGACAGAACTCTAGATTTACTGTTTCACTTGCATGAGAAACATGGTGGGGACTCAGAATAAGGTTCGCACTTAAACACTGTCAGCAGGGTCTGCCAAACACCAGACATCAGAGTGTTTTCATCAAGCTCGCTCTTTGTGACCGAAAATGTCTGCTGATCTGAAAAGCCAACCTGGATTATGATAGACACATCAGCCTTCACTGTTTTTTCCTGGCTGAATTGAGGCAGCTCATATCCCTCAAAATGTCACAGGTGTCAATCAAAAACCCAGCTGATCCGATCGGTTTTGAGGGCAGTTCTTTGAGGGCAAGAGAAAGTGAAAGATGTGTTTTTATAATGAATATGATCCATTTCAGAGAACTATTTAAATAGGTGCTCTTAGAGAGAGATGTGCGATACCTCAACAGTTTGCTTACTGTACTACATCCATATATGTAACCCTTACTGTGAAAATGGCTTGAAAGCAGCAGACTGCAGGATGCTAGATATATTTCACAGAACAAAAGAGAATCCAAATAATTTTTAGAGATTTACAAATGAGAGTTGCATTGTTTGTATACCACCTTAACTTCATGTCATGATGAACACTGACCAAAGGGACTTGTAAATGTCCATGTACACTTGTACCATGTATACTGCTATTGCTATACAAAATGCTATTGACAATTTAATGGCATAAATTGTGCAATATGAAGTCTGACACACCAGTTCTTTTGCACGTGAGAGATGAGATTATCAATTCCTTTTTTCAACAAGCAAGCATCGTTGATCATTTTTGACACTTTAAAAAGAAAAGCAGATTGTTAGATGGAAATAATGAGGAATCAACTTCCAGCACTGGGAGAAAAGAGACAGCATTACATGCTAAGGAAATGAAGGCAGTGAT
Organism: Megalops cyprinoides; assembly: GCF_013368585.1. NCBI lineage: Eukaryota > Metazoa > Chordata > Actinopteri > Elopiformes > Megalopidae > Megalops > Megalops cyprinoides. Next base: position 18,145,990 of record NC_050584.1, read on the forward strand.
AAGGAAATCAAATTACAGACTTCCTCTTCAGTTGGGCCTTTAGGAAAAGCATTTGATATTTAAAATTAGTGAAATGAGCAGACATAAAATAATGCATTTTTAAAAAACAGCAGTAGCTAATGCATTTATTAATGTTTGTGTAGAGGATACAGCAGCCTGTGTGTATGTGTGTGTAACACACACAGAGAGAGAGAGAGAGAGAGAGAGAGAGGTGGAACTCCCTGTCTGAGGTCTGTATCACCCTCACACTTGAATGCACTGGCAATTTTAAATCTCCACTGGAATTAAAGGCAAGGGCCCGAGCAGCTCTTTGTGTGTGCAACCACTAGACGAGAAGCTTGTCTTTGTATGACTTGCATCTGGTACTGTTCACTCAGTGGAAATTGTGTAATGTATTGGAACATGAGCATAAGACCCTGGGATGATGCATTCTTTCAGTACAAAAAGGCCTCCTTGCTTACACTGAGTAGCCATGACTGCAAGGCTTACAGTACTATACCTCTGAACTGCATTTATACCACCTATAAAACAACCCAAGGAAACACCCCACATTTAGTAATCACAGAAGCTAGAATTACAGAACCATGTTTAAGCATATCATGTGTCTCCCTCCAAAAACACTATAGAAACAATAAATAAAAAATTGGCCTTGTCACATTAGCTCACAGAAATCCCACAGAACCAGCATTAGAAGCTCTCGGTTAGTAGGTAGTTAAGCAACTGTTAGTTGTGGTTTCCATGGTCACCACCCCAATAAGATGTTAGTCCTTGAGTCCTGTTAGAAAGGAGACAGCTGGTAGGAAATACCATTCCCTTTACTTACAGGTAAACCGGCTTTAATTGGACATGGGAAGTTTTCTGGGGTGAATGGTGGTAGGTGTATGAATCAAGTCCACCTATAAAATCAACTGAAATCACAACACAACCAAAAACAATGAGAACTAATAACTGACAATAAAACACTGACAGATTATTTGGAGACTGGGAAAATAAAGTAATGCACAGCATGCAAAAAATCGAAATGAATATTGTCTGCATTTCTATAAAACTTTACATAAGAGAAAATGTTGTGTATTTTATGAATAGATTAGTTATGTCTGGTATTGTGGGCCATCTAAAAAGCCTAATTAAATATGAAAGTATGCTCTTTATACTTCATTTGCATAACATATCAAGCTTCCAAAGCCAGCCTTACATTAGGGGCTGGCAGTAACCAATGGAATGACAACATTTGCACTAATGACCTTTAAATAAAAGAATGAATTAAATTAAATAACGTAATCATTGCATTTCCAGCTGTTTCCAATCAGCTGTTTCCTATATCTTATTTTCAGTAAACCATATGACTACTTCCAGTCTCACTGTAGAGTGGCCATGCTTTTACTTCCATGAATTGAAATCCACTTCACCATTCAGGATGTCTTTGTTCCTTTCCTTGTTTTTTTTTTTTTTTTACAGACAATGCTATTAGTCTTTTTCCCTTGATGTTAATCTGAAACTGTGTAAGCACTTTTATGCATGTGGAGGATGGTGGTCTATATGGGCCTCTGTACTGAAAAAGTCACACTTGGGAAGACACTGTACTGGCATGAAAGATGAGAAGTTAATAACTCTAATCCTCTGATTTAAAACTTAGCTGTATATCGGTCTGGACTCCTATGATTTTTCAGAAAAAAAAAATGTGGCCAGGTCATCTTTCACAAAATTGTACAACATATTAAGATGCAGGATCCTTTCTGGTCTGTGGTTTCTTGTCTTAATCACAGATGCGTATGATCAGGATGTGGGCAAGGCATGTTTTATTACCTACACAACCTCAACAGATGGCTTTTAAGTTTCTGTGTTTGACCCACAATGCACCTAAGCCTAAGTGCAGAATCCTTCAACAACAAGGGTATTAATAAAGATATTCCTCAAGGTTCAAGTTTACTTCTCACATCAGCAAGGCTGTCTTGTGAAATCAGAAATAGCACTCTTAGAGACTTGGGATGATGTCCTCTGGTGCAAGTCCCACAGACCCTTGAATGGGTCTGTGCTGCCAAAACCAGTGACCGTCTGTACTCCTCAATGGACTGAAAATTATTACAAATGTCAGTCAGGAACATGCCAGGACTTCTAGTGTTCCTAATGGAAATATGTAGAGGGAAGGAAGACTCCATTAGCAACTATCCAATTACAGCTTCCTGGAGAAAAACTGCATGAGACAATTGTCTTTGCAAGAATCCCTCTACTTAGTTTGGGTCCTGCTGATCAGTGATGACAACAGCATTTCTGGGGCTTTGTGAGTCAGACATACAGCCAGGAACATAACAGTTATGATTCATATATTTCAGTATCAAAGACACATAAAATTTTGACAGGAATGGGTGATTAATTATGATCACAATCATATCAACTGCAGACGGGTGTTGGACTGTGAGCAAGGTGCAGGAAGTGTGTTGTGGGTTTACCCTTAGATATCAAACACTTCTAGTATCCTCCATGAAATCTCTACAGCTCAATGTTTAAACAACATATTGCTGTATGCTCAACTTTATATGGCCCTCTGAATTGGCTCTTACTCTACAAACGCACTCTTGTGTGTGTGTATGTGTTTGTGTGTGTGTGCGTGTGTGTGGGGCGGCAGTATAGCAGGTTAAGGAGAACTTGACTTGTGAGAACAGAACTTGTGACCGAAAGGTTGCCAGTTTGATTCCCCATGGGGGCACTTGGGCAAGGTACTTAACCCACAACTACCTCAGTAAATATCCAGCTGTATAAATGGATAACATTGTAAAAACCTGTATTTGATGTAAGTTGCTCTGGATAAGCATGTCTAGTTTATGCCATGTAATGTGTATACAGGGAACATAAACACATTACATTGAAAAACCCTTTAATACTTTTTAATTTTAGTTGCCATTACTTTAGCAACTCTTTTCAACTTACAGCATCCTAATACTGGAAGGAAGAACTTCCTCTTCTGTTTTTTCATGACTATCTGGTATAAGTTAAAACAGTCTGCAAATTCAGAAATGTGAAGCAGACTATCACTGCTGTATATCCCTGATGGTTGAGATGAAGATCTTATCCTTAATTAAAGGGCATTGAAAGAGTTCCACTTTCATCAGTATTGCTGTTTCATTTGGCAAGGTTACTTGTCTTCCCTGAGATAGATTCTAGCTATTTTTACTTGTCTCTGTGGACATGCAGCCCATAGACTTGAGCAATGCTGATGGCTTCACAGAGAGTATTTTTAACACCGAATGACAGAACATCGTCTGTACACTTACACAAAGTGGAATGGGCTCAGTCTGAAGAAGACTGTCTGATGTGGATATGGCAGCTAGTGCACCAGGGGAGCACATGACGACAGGACAGGAGGTAAATGAGATCTCATTCTTGGGGAATGCTGCACTGAAAATGTTGCATAAATACTTACGCAGACAAGTAATTTACAGAAATGAATGAATACATACATATTTCATACAAATGATCCCAGCTTCAGAACATTTCAAGAAGAAATACTTTTATAAAGCATCAGATCTCTCCCCAAATAAAACAGAATTGTCTTAAATAATTATATTAGTATTAAAATATTAACATTGCAAATAAATGTTTCTGATCCTGTTCAGTTATTGCAGCAATCCAAATAAATAGCATTTCTCTCATTATACTGTCCCTTTGTAGTAAAGCTTTAAAGTCAATCTTAAATATCCAAACATGCAAGTAACAAATGGATAAAACCCATAACTCAATGAGTTTGCTTGTTTGAGGCTGACTGAACATACAGTAAAGTGTAAGCTCTGGATAAACCTGTAGGTGTGTAAGTTTGTTGCCTGTCCCTAACACTCACAGTACCACGCCATTAAACTGAATGAGTCTTAAAGGACAGAGTGTCAGGATGTTAGCAGCGTGCAGCAATGTAGAGGCTAGTGAATTGGGTCTGTAACCCAATTAGTAAGGTAGCTAACTCAAGCTGCCTCAGTGAACATCCAGCGGTATCTGGGTAAAAGTACAGCACAATGTAACTTAGGCAATTTACCCTGTATAAGGGTGTCTGGTAAGCAAAATGTAGGGCTGGGGAAATATTTGGGCATTGCTACAGAGTGAATATTTGTATGTTGTATGGTGCACTCAGTGCACTCCTATTGGCATCTGTGAGTGTCGGGGGTATGTTGAGATTGAAACAGACCACCAACCTGCCTTTCTACAGAGTACATGCAGTGTAAAACTGAAGTATTTTTATGCTTGGATTCTAGGACCTTCTATTCTCTTGTTACAGCCATGCACTGACAGTACAGTGTATGCAGAACACAAAGCCGATGAGGTAGCCTTGCATGCTCAGAAGAGATTATACTGTTTCAGCGTCATGCATAAGGCACTACAAAAGCTACTCACATGAGCATGCTGAATTACCAAGACAGAGGCAAGGAGTCTCCTCTCAGGTTCTTTACACTGACTCCAAAACAGTTGAGCAGCTGCCTTTATTAACACCCTACTGTACTGACAGGATGCTGTCAAGCATCAGTGTGTGCTCTGTGTGCCCTTGTTAAAATCTGCAGCTGCCTCCAGACTCAGAGGCTAACGCAGAGGTGCGAATTCTCACCTCACGTTGTTTATTAGTTCCAACAAAAACTGCTGTTCGATTCAAATTCCGTCACTTTGATACACTATCCCAAAACAAAAAGACCCGCTCCAGCAGGAGCTAATCCTTCCAAAATAATTTTTCAGCTATGATGCCAATTGCTTGCTTATGTTTTTCTTCCTCCCAAATCTCAAGTGCTTTGGTCTCCAGCCTGTTTAGAGGATGTTTGTTGTCGCAAACATAGAGACTGCTCATCCACAGCATCAGATCAGAGCAGGAGCTTGATAACTTGATAACTTGATCCCCATAATGTTAGGATGGGCCGATACTGGACACAAATGACTTGATCAACCAATGTATTATCCATAACTCTGGATAAGCGCATCTGCTAAATGACTACAGGAGAATGTAAATGTATGGCATAAAGTATGTTGTATCTGTGCAGTGCCCACTTTAAATGGCTATTCAAAAACAAAGACAGTGACATTTGCTCAGTGCTTTTTGATCTCATGCATGCCCAGAATTCAGAGCCCAGAATGTGAAGGGAGGGCCATCTTAATGGAATTACATTCTACATTGATCTGCATACAACCACTTTCTAATGTTCACATATGTCACAGATTTCAAAGACAGGAGAGCAATTTCCGTGCCATTCCAATTCTAGCAGCATATATGACCACACCTTACTAACTAGTTAGTGTTGAGCACAGCACCACCATGCCTGGCAGGTTTCAACCATCTTTTGCTGTCCGACTATTGTCTGGAGAAAATCTGCAATGCCTCTGTCATGTACAGTATGCAGCTTTAACTGCTTTAATGATTCTGCTTTAATGAGTCTTTGTAAACAAAGGGCTTTGTGGCCCAATATCCAAGAAAAAAAACTGTAAGAAGCACAAGGCAGAGCCATTAAAATCAGAATATAATGAGCTAGGAAAAATATTTATGAATGCATAAATGTAAAGCGTGTTACATGAATGCATTGCTTGATGTGTTTTATTGGCCTATTAACATTTACAATGTCTCTGTGTGGATGATTAGGCCTCTTTGGTGGCCAGTAGCAGCAGGCCAGCAGAACAGAATGGGCCCCTCAGAGGAAGCCTAAAGAGACCAGGGGCGTAGAGATTAACGGATCCTGTTATCCTCTGTTGTTGCTCTTTCAAACACCAGCGATGCCATTACCCAGATCAGAATTGCTCAGGTACAGCAGGCTGATGGGAGGAAGAGACAGAATTAGCTTATCACTTCATGTGCTATTTCCACGTCCCTGCAAGGAACCTGATTGCTTATTCTAAAAAACCTGCTGGAGAGAGATAAAAGACTCGCTAACAGTAGATGTCACATCTCCCTCGCCCGTGTGGCTCTTCTGAAAGACCCCACCCCTCAGCCCCACCCTCACGTGCTGAAGACACATGCAGCATAGCACAAACACATGGGCACCCTGGCCAGAAGGGGCGTTTATGGAGCGGGTCGGGATGGGTGGGATGGGGCGGAGTATTACTGGTTAGTAAGAGATAGTGTCTCACCCTGGAGAGCTCCAGAGACGGGACCGGAGAGGGGGGGTCAGTACTTACAGCTGTCCTCTTCCTCTGTGAACACACTGATCACGTAGCAGGCATACACAAAGCCAACCAGCTGTGGAGAGAGAGAGAGAGAGAGAGAGAGAGAGAGAGAGAGAGAGAGAGAGAGAGAGAGGCAAACAGCAGACTTGTCAGGCAGTGACCTCTACACAGCAGACAACATGTGCAAATACAGGTAAACAGGTGTGAGCCAGCAAGCTCATTAAAACATGTCTTCTGATGTGGCAGTTGACAGCAATTACTTCTCTCTTCATATCCACGTAGCTTTTCTGTCTACCTGCTGTCCCCTTTTTTAAATTTGTTTTTTTATTCAAACCATAGCCTTGGTAAGGTGTCACACTACACAGAGTGCAATGGCTATCAAAACACTTAATGGAATCACATAGTGATCAAACGAGAAGGAAAGCCACACTTTTGAGGACACAGCTGAAAATTTGCATCTGAGAAGTGTGAAACTGAGTGAGCTTTGGTTCAGGTTGTCTCATGTGAGAAACGGCTGTCTGTGTTGCAGACCGGGCAGACAGATAGAAAGAGATACACCATGGAGAACACAGAAAGGCCCTCTGAACACAGATGATGACAGATCATCACTTACAAATCAAAACAGGCATAAATTCATGGTAAATTTTATACTTCTATTCATATATGGAACTTCAACCAGGCACATGTCCTCCCTCAGAGGGTAGAATAAAAAGTCAAAAAACTGTATGAGGTGCCTAAAATTACTCCAATGGCAATCACAAGAAACAAGCCTTGACTATATCTTCAAAGCATCTCGTGATGACATATAACGATACAAATTCCCATTACACTAGATACCTTCAAGGGCCCCAGGGCAAACTGTGAGCTTGACTGGCCACCAGTCAGCTAGAGTATGACCGGGAAGAATCCAATAAAATTCTTCAAATTGTATTTCCAAGCTTAGCTGTAAGCCAGTGTTCTTTGTTCTAATTAAGTTACCGACCACCCCGGTCACACTAGATGAGCTGATCAGGTTTCTCAACCACTTTCCAGTTATTAAACAGCATTACAATAGCATATCACAGGGGTTTTCCCCATCACTGGTCTCTTTTCCACACTCTGTCACTGGACATGCCTGAGGTCAAAGTGAGATTGGTTGCCACTGCTGTCACAGAGAATCATCAAGCAACTGCACTGAGGTCCTGACCAGACGTGGAAAATGGTTGCCTGGGGTGGCTCTGATGCCAAGGCCACAATGTTTGACCCCTGGTTTAGTGCTCTTCAGCTAACCATCCATGTCGTATTACGCAATGGAGAGTGTAAGGCTTTAATCCTTATTTCCACTTAACAAACCTTGTCTTTTGTTTCGCCTTGAGCACCTGCCGCAGATGTTGTATCTTTTAGGAGTGTAACGCGAGGTCAAACACTTCATCATGTGCTGCTTGTGATGCATGGCACAAATGCAACCGAGGTGTCTTTTTCATGCTTATTAAACTTCAGGGACATTCCAATGCTTGTACCAAAAGCTATCTAAATTGATCCTTCTAATGTGCCCTGTCAAGGCTATGAGTGAAAGATTTCTGAATTACACTCTACAAAACATTACTACATTAAACAATACAGTGGCCATGTGCCATTCAGTCTGCAGGCATGTGCACATTAGTGTGTATTTACTGTTTCTGGGCAGACATGATTTTCAAAGGCTTTAAACTCTACAGAGCTGCTTGAAATAATTCAACATTTTGCACACACACAGAAGGCCATACGAGCTGTCAAAATCAAAATGGTGCCCATTGATCACATAGTGCTGTCACTATCTTGGATTCTGTGGCTACATTTCAAAGTGCTCCTCGTACAAAGCAATAGATTTTGAAGATATCCATATTCCCTTACTCCCCCCAAAAAATCTAATTCATTTTTGTGAGTTAGCAGCCATCATGGATTTTGTGTTAAACATATAAATACTGAATCCTCATTAACCATTGCCTGTGTGGCTTATAATTTGTTCTGCATGATCAGTGTGAGAAAATTTGAACATCTGAGCATTAGAATTGCACAGCTGTAGCAAAATTTCATGTCCTCATTTGATCTGTAGTATATAAATAGACATAGCACATCCAACAGCGACAAATTTGCAGCTACTGGAAGATTTTTTTTTTTCAGTCTCACTGGAACAACAGGGAATCACAGGTCCACAAAATTCACAAATCTGTGATATCATACATTGTGTACATTCCACATTGCAAAAATGGACTATCCACTGTTCCAACACATTAAAACAGACTTCTGCTATTTTATATTTTATATTCTGTAAGAATTTAAAATTTCAAACTGGATATTTCCAAATAAGTACATTTCACACTGGCTCATGGAATAACGATGCAATGTGTGCTAGAATCATTACATCCTTCATAATAAAAGTCAGAACAATGATTGATTCATTCTGTGTAACAGGCGATTGACGAGCTCAAATAGACTGAATGACCTATTCTTGTCTCTACACTCCCTTATCTCCTAATTTTCTTATCAAGTACTGTGGGTGCCTGCAACAACAGGGAGTTTTATTTCTAAATTGCTAAACTGTAATGCAGTTTTTCTTCCGGTACAAATGTAAAATATACAGATTATGTCCAATGAATTTCTCTGCGTAACTGTCTTCAGCTTTGCAGGATGTGAGCAGAAATGAACAGTGTGACCATTCAACATGAAACAGTATCCATCCAGTTTAACTCGGGAACAGAACAGTGCCTCTGGTGTCTCCATAAACAACATCACATCCAAACGGTATCTTTTAAGCTTTGCAGTTTATCAAATGAACTGCAGTCTACATATTAAATACTGAAGAGGAGTTGTATAAATCTTGCCTGATATATGTTTTTCCTCTAATATCTCACAAGCTCCCTTTCGCTCTCTCCCTCTCTCTCAGTCTCTTCCTCTCTCTCTCTCTCTGTGTACCCATAGTACCATTTCAGTGATTTCTCATTGCAAGTGTGTGTAAATTTATGTATATCTATATGGTGTGTGTGTGTATGTGTGTGTGGACACGAGCAAGAGATCCTTTCATAAATTTGAGTTGTTCACAAAAAATACATAAGTGCTTGAACAAAGGCTATAACAACCGACTGTAACCATTCTTTTCTCGTTTATTTGTTCCTAGGAAATTCATCCCTGAATTATGGAATGACTGCATTAATCTTCTGACAGTATGCTTGTAAAATTCTGTAATGAATTCAGCTCCACAATCGGCCCAAACAAGCATGTAGTAACAAAGATAGCGGCTTGCAATGGATGCTTGTTCTCTCGGCTTGCAGTAAGTGATGAATCCTCATGGCTGCTCAGCTTATGAGGCGCTGAGTTAAATAGCATGCTGTACTCTCTACTGCTATAAATTATACATGAGTCAGAGCAGGAGGAATACTACATAACAGAGTCCTTTTGTCTCAATATTTCCAAATCCTTGTTATTTATTGTGCAAAAAGACAGGAAAAACCACTAATGTTTGCTCATATTTAATTCTCTCTGAAGAGGGTACACATAGAGTATTGGGCTGGTGGATAAATTCAGTCTCTAATGCAGAAGAAAAAACCAGCAGGAGAATTCTGATGTTTATCTGTATGCAGATTCTGGCCCTATTCAGGCCAGCAGTTCATCTGGTTTACAGCACCAAATGTCTTTTCTGAACCCTCACCTCAGTCATTCGCACGCTCTTTAGTATCTGGTATTACGCCGCACATCTACAGATTTATTGATGTGGATGCGACTTTGGATTTTTTTTAAGCCTATTTGTCTCCATTCCACAGAAATCTCTTGGGACTCAATTAAGGTGATTTGTAATCACAATTAAAGAACTGTAATTAAATGTGTGTAATATGTCGCACAGTTCACATGAGTGGATTTAATATTCCTGCTGGTGATAACCTCATTCATTTAAGATGGAATATTTACATTTTAATGTACAAACCCTATTAACTAAAATTACCAACACTTCCCGAGTAGCCTTTTTAATGCCTGAATTGGATGCATCTGTAGGCAAAGTCCTGCAAAACAAAGACAATTTGACAACTAATGTGACTACTGGTATGCTAAATGTCCCAAAGTCTGGGTGAACATAGAAGTTTCCAACCTGCGGTCTTACAGATTTTCAAGGTTCATCTAAGTAGTAGAATACAACTCCTTGTGCACATGGTCACTCAGCCTCCTAACTGACCCAGTTCAGTGGTTAAAGGTTCACGCTGGAACAAAAACCAAAAGCCTCATTAGCACTCCAGGGACCAGGTCTGAATACCCCTGGGCTAAAAATAGCACTTTAACATCAGGTCCCCACCTGACCTCAGGTCCTTCCCACTTATGCACCACAAGAAGACCGCATTGCTAAATTTAAGCAACATTGGCTTTTACTTTTCGGATCCATGTTTGGGGCTGTGGCGCCTTGATCGAATAAAGATAAGGCACCATGGTCAGAAAAACGTGGGATCCAAATAGCGCTGCAGCAGACATAATTGCTATGCTGAGTAATCAGTGATAGGGCTGTCTGGCTGTTTATAAATTTCATTTTATTGAATGGATGTGGTTGTGTTCCTGCAAGTCAGCAAATGCTGAACATGTTGCTCGAAAATGAATGCAGTTTATCATCCACCCACTTAATAAGCTATCATAACAGCAAGAATGAATATTTGTTCCACTGAAGCAATTACTTTTCAAATTGTGCCAGTCTTTGTGGTTAAAATGCATAACCCCAGGAAATAGGTTAATAGATTAAATAAACAAACAGATAATAACAGATGCAGTGGTAAGCACTAATAATGATTTGCACATTATTACACAGAAAAAAAAACAAAACATCATGCTGAGATTTATCAAATCTTTTTTCTGAGCTCCTTCCGATTCATATCAGCATTACAATTTCTTTTTCTCTTGTGAATATTGACATCCGATTCTCCTTCTCAAACTGACGTCTGTCATATCCAGTTTGCTGCTTCTTTGTGGGACGACAGCTTCAGAAGTTACTGTAGCAATTTACATTGGCACAGCAGAGTTAGTTGTGGGTGGTTACAGTTCTGACCATCTCCCAGACCATGAAAATTCACCAACGGTTGGTTACTTGGCTGGCAAATATGTGAGTAGTTGACTGACACAGTGATCAGAACAGGCAGATTTCAGCATGAAAACCTGTGCTTGTACATATTAAAATCTGCTACATTTCATCACCTCTTAAATGAAGAAGAAATACCCCATTTCTCAGATTCAAACTGACACTCAGTGTGCTCTTTATGCTGAGGAAGTGCTGGAGGGGCCTTATAAGGGAGTCTATGGCCACCACACAACTAAAGAAGCTACATGACCACACCAAATGTAACAGATCCACATGACAGTGCTGCACAGAAGCATGGAGCATGGAATCCCATAATTCATCATTTCACTACTGTCATATGCTGTTCGGAAATAATGAGGTGGACAAAAGGGTTGTAGTGAAAACCAGCCATTGTGACACAAACAATTCTGACAGAGAGTTTGCCAGTGTAATTCCTGCCAGACATGCTGTATTTCAGTTAGCCATGGTCCAGTGCTTTATCATTCTAATCCAGGAATTTTCAGGACAAAGGCAGATTGCTGCTTAAACAATGATAAGGCACAGAGCAGCACTCTCATTGCTTTTGGGGGCTGTGGAACTCTTATGGGAATAGGCACAGAATGAAACGTATTCCCTGGAACTGGCCCATGTTATTTAATATATTCAATTTATCTATGCATTTGATATATACGTTTTAATATAATCTCATTTATTCTAAAGCATACCTCAAATGATCAGTATCAATATCCTCAGCATATTTACAGAGATCTTGTAACCCCTGTCTCCTTTTGTGCGGGTAATTTAAAGTCTGACCCCTGAAAATACTCCCCATGACAGAAAAACTTATTATTCATCCACCTAACAGTTTGCATTTGCAGACTTTGGGATTTATGTATGAAAATCTTTAGCCATTATAATAAGGGACATTCAGTAGTTACCCTGTTGAAATGTTAGAAGGTTCAAACTTTTACAGCATATTAAGTGCAAATCCTCCATTTTCAAACAATCCTCCTCTTTCAGGCACTCAGAAGAGTATTGTCATTATTCAGAAAGTTTAAACGCCTTTAATTTCCTTCTCCGGCACTTAAAGCCGATCACAGCGGGCATCAGCGTTCCAGTCCAATGACAACTGCAGGGCCCGGAAAGTGCTTTCTATTCAAGGGGAAGAAAAATCCCTGTGCAAAGTGAAAGCGAAGAATTCCATCCATACGGAGCGGTATTAAAATTTCATTGCTCAATTTCTCCTGACGAGCTCATCCGACTTAGGTGCCATAGTCCCAGGTGGCCGATGCACTGCGTTTTCCAGCACTCACAGCCCACAGACATGCAGCATAAATAATACATTCTGATGGATAAACAAAAGAATATTAACATGAAACATTCATTGCTTTACAAATTTACCCCATGCAGGGCAGGGATAAATAGAGCCGTGCTGTTCTCTTGAATGATAAAATCACATTGCATAGTATGACAAAACCCATAGTACCATTTCACTGATTTTTCATTACGAGTGTGTGTACAATTGTATGTATGTATATATATACAGTGTGTGTGTGTGTGTTTGTGTGTATAGGTTTATGTGCATAGATTTAGATATATGTGCATAGATTTATATCCACACAAATTTGTGTTTTTCACTATGCTAATATTCCACACTAATCTGTGAACCTTGTTGATCTCATCTACCCCGATGTTCTGGTAAGAACTGTTCTGGTAGTTCTTTTTTCTGCAATATTCTGCCATTCTCCTTCTATAACATATCTGAACATCTTATCTTTGTTATTATTAAAAGAACATGCAGATGTTTGCTGGATTCAAAACTTATACTCATTTCAGTATGGCGGTCACACAAAATCAGCACTCGTTTTCATTTCATTAAGATTTTGAAGGCTGTTGGCAGGCTACTTTGTTTAAGATCGACTGCTATTACTTGCCCCCATTTAGAAAAAGCTCATTCATTTTTTTCTAGAGGTGAAATTGGAAATGTATCTCCTATGCAATAATTTGGATCATTACAAAGGAATCTTATTAAGTTTTATGTTGAATCCGCTTACATAAGAAGTTAATCTAAAGCTCATGAGGAATACGTTTATGTGCTTCACTGGACTAAAATACACCAGTTGAGATGAGGGAAGGAGTGGAGGAGTATATTTCCTTCAATGTGTGCAGAGCACATCTGGAAGCATTCACATTAGGGAAGGGCTATGTACTTGCAGGGGGGGTTGGTAGCAGAGCTTCTGTAAACTGAGACATCTCTTAGTGGTATAATTCTATATGTGAATGGTGGGAATTCTATGGTTAATTATTCTCTTGAGGAATCAATGTAAAATCTGTAAAAGGGGCAACCTTGCATCACCCATCCACACAAGAAAACTGTATCGACTATTTAATCTGATTATTCAAATCCTGTATTACACAGGTGCTGACTAATGCGTCTTTCATGTTCATTTCTGTTGAAGTGGTTTGTTTACAGCATCTATCCTATCTAAAAGCAAACGTTCTGTGGTTCACAAATAGTCATGCACCAAACATAAACCATTTGCTCATTCACACAGATTTTGAACACTGTAGCCGCCAAGTGAGCTAGTGAGTTAAATGAAATTTGAAAAACTTTCCCCCTTGAATACCGTGGACCTTCCATGTTACATGTTTCAGCATTATTTATTCCCTGAGCAGTGCAGCTTTTTCCAGAGCTGTCTGTATCTAAAAGAGGGCACTGCTCTCCTCTCCCCCTTGTCTCTCTCCACAAACAGAGGCAAGTCACCAAGCCTGCCTTGATTAATTATTTACAGGCTCCTCCGTTGTCCTCATTGTAGCGGCTGCCCTACCGCAGCTGATTTCTAATTAAATATGGCTTCCCTTTGATGAAATAAAATTCAGGCCCCCCGAACGTCATCCTTCATTTTCACATTGAATAATTAATGCCATGCAGATTCTTTGAAATTAGCAATGCACCAATTATTTATGAGGAGGAGGGATGCTGAGAAAACTATTCTAAGAGCCTATTGAAACAGCTGAAAATCATGCTCCTTCTTTTTCCGTGCTTTCTTCCTCTCCGTCTTTGAAAAAAAAAAAAAAAAAAAAAAAGAAGATCTATTCAGCGTCGAAGTGATTCTCTGTTTTGGAATTCGCCCAGCCAGGAATGCTAGGATGACTAATCAAAGCATCTAAATCGGGAGCCTTCTTATGAGCAGAGATGGCTTTGTTCCTGACTGACAGCGTGTTTATCAGCGTGGGCCGTGTTTGCGCCGGGCCCTGATCAGGGCTGTCCCCTGCGCTCGGCGCGCTCTGACACTGACAGGCAGTGACAAATCCTGGGCTGCTGGGGGTGTCACCTCCTGAAAGACAGCTGCAGTGCGTCGGCCCCCAGGGTCCTGCAGGGGTCTCCCTGACCCCAGAGAGATGAGCGCGTGCGCGCACACACACACACACACACACACACACACACACACACACACACACACACACACACCTCTGCTCTCTTACAGTGTACAGAATAGCTCTACATTGCTGGCTGCTCCAGGAAAAAGCAACTCCTCTTTTCCTTCCTCACTCACTCAAATGACTCCTTTAGTCTCCAGGTAACTAACTGAGCAGCTCCTGCAGTAACAACATTTTAGACTGGTGGTAATAAAAGGTGAATATGAATTGTCTGTTTTCAAATTGGGATTCCCAATTTGACCACTGCTGTTGACAGTTCTGAGTAGTATATTTCATCATTTGCCTTTTAAATGTCTTGCAATGCCTTTTGCCTGGATCTCAAGTTGTCAAAACATTGGCTGAAAAAAAGGAATTGGGGCAGACAGAATGTTTGTTTCTGTCTTTCCAGTAAAAATCTGAGTCCAGAGGTATGGTGAGATAAGGTCCACTCTAATGTACTAAAGGTTAAACTGGAGATTCAAACAGATACATTTCAAAACACTTTTACAGAGGAGGCCCTGAGCAATTTACTACCAGGACTAATGCACTGCTTCTCTGACGATTCATGACTACAATATAACTGACTTCAGAAAAAACAACGTAATATTACACCAGAGTCCTGTAACTTGAAATCTTAAATTACTGTTTACAAAAGAGAATGGATTTTGGAAGACATTAGCCCTACAACAAGCCATAAATACACACAGAATATTTATGGAGAGTTAGATTTACCTGCACGCGTTCAGACATAGAATATAGAATATCCTAGGTAATATAAACTGCATGAATAATGCAGGGCACTGATTGCTTTGTTTTTTTTTATTTTATTACACGATGAACCCTGGTTTCTCAATAAAAGATGAATGATGGACCAGAGGACTGGGTCTGTGAAGTGGTCCTTCTTTTTTTCAGACTTATGGTTTTGATGTGAGACACACAGTGCTGGCACTTGCAGCGGTGGCCAGCATTACGGGACAGCTGCGCGGTCGCTCTCCCAGGACCCGGCGCAGGCCGTCCTGCCTCCGCGCATTTGTACAGATGCGTGTCATCGCACGGGGGGCATGAGAGCAGCTCTGACGCAAACGCGGGCTGCATCTGTTCGGCCCCGGGGCATGTCACTCCCCTGGCCCATCTGCGATGGGATCTTCGACGGAAAAGGAGGGTGGCTGAGCGGCCAGTGGAAAACATACAGCCGTGGGGGGGTGCGGGACTTGAGCGTGACACCTGGGGATGGAATAGAGAAGGAGTCCACACAGCGCAGAGTGCGCGTGGCCCACCACACCGCTGGGCCGGTGCTGAAGGTTAAGCCCTGCTTATCGCAGCTATGCGCTGAGGAGGTGCCGGGCCCCCGCGGATTGGGCAGCTGCGGCCGTTCTCATGCGCGCCTCCTCCCAGCCGGGCTCGAGCAGTGCCCTCGTCATGTCCCCCGGCCCTGCTGAGAGCTCGGCTTTATCGGCTTTTCAGGATCACGGCAATATTGAACGGAGCGACAATCACCGCCTGCGATTACTTAATGTGAGGGGAGAGGAAGTGGGCGCAATAATCGGCAGCCTACCCTTCCTGTTCAACAGCCAAAACGAAAGCCTAGGGCCACTCTCATAACCTTACATCTCGGAAATCTATTGTGTTTGACCAGGATACCCATTTCATTTTAACAGCATTTGCTTTCAAAAGGCATTCGGCACTGCTTTTTCACACTTACTGCCATTTTTTTACAGCTCTGAGAATTGAACACATAAATAAGAAAACTCTTCAACAGCAGGACTGCAGAGTATGTTTCCACTTATCTCGAGACATTATTTGGCAGATATGTACCCCAGCTGATGAAGTGAGATGTAACTATTTTCAGGGCTCTGCCGATGAGGTCATTAGCCATGCAGAAAGAATCAATTACCCTGGGGCTGAAGCACAGCTTTGAATTTCCAACTACATATCGATTCTGATTCCTCACTCAATTAGTTTTGCAAGGAACCGTTCCTACCTGGGAGACATCCACTGGTAAAATGCCCGAATTAAGTGGATGGAGGTTGGGCTGCACTTAAACTTATTCGTTACACTGTTTCACATAGGTTTCGTTCCCCCTTAATTAAGGCAAGTCATTACGTGCTGAGAGGACTGATATGTAGGTGGTTAGCAGGGTGTCTGCGTGTGTGAAGTGGCGATACTCACGGCCAGCAGTATCTGAAGGGAGGAATGCATCACCTCCAGGTACTGGAACTCTATCATGCAGCCGGTGACGGAGATGTAGGAGTGGTCTTCCAGGCCACGGGAGCTGGGGGGCGGGACTTCCCTCCTCACGCAGCCTGGGCCGTGCTCTCTCCACCAGGAGCGGTGCATGGAGATGTTGAAAGTCATGTAGTCTGTGTCCTGCGGGAGCAAAGAGGAGCATTGAGCTTGGAGCGCACCCCACCCCTCATTGGGAGAAAACCTCTCGCTTTTTGCTTTTCTGTATGCCGCCCAAAAAACGAACAACAAACAAATCAATTTATAAGAATAAATGAATTCCAGTTGCCCCCAAAACTCTGGTTCTCCTCTGCAAAAATCCATAAATCATTTCCCTGCCGGGAACTGGAACTTCAACAGCAGTTGTTGGCACCATCACACAATTATCTTTGAAGAGCTCCGGGGCAAAGCGTCTAATGTCACTCTGGAAGATGTATTCGATTCAACCCATAGGCAGGTCCAACTGTGCTATTATTAGCAACATATTACATAGAGACTTTATATTAAACCTGAAAGAGCTATTAATTTCCATTAAACGGCAATTAAACTGGCCTGGCTTTAATGGATCCTGCATGAGCTTCGGGCTACGGTAAGGGAAAAGAGCAAGCTGATGCAGGTGGTCAACAGCATCCAGAATGACCTCTGCATTTCTGTTCCCAATTCTCAACACATTCTCTCCCTACACATGCAAAACACATTCTCTCCCTGCATGCAAAACACCACCAATACCAAATATTCCTGTCACCTCTCTGTCTCTTGGTCTCTGGCATGTCTTACTGTGAGAAGAAGCTCTCTGCTCAGTCTCTGCTTTTTGGAATACAAGTTCCATTCAAGACGACAAGCACGGAACAAAAAGAGCCATTACTTGCAATAAAGGATCGCTTTGTGCTGCAAGGGTTCACATTTTTTCTGACGATGCCATGTAGGCTGTGACTCAGACATGTATTTGATTCTCTTGATGTGACAGCTTTAATACGGCATGCATTATCTGTTGGAGGACAGAGAGGAATACACAAGCCTGCTGTGAAAGGACATATGCCACGCCTGCAATGAAAGAGCTGAAATCTGAAGTATTTGAGAAGCCATAACCCCAGCCATGGAAATAAAGCCAGGCATTCCAGCAGAATGGTACCACAGTGACAGAAAAACTCAGGGTATTCCATTTTAAACGCCAGCTCTGTGGATATCCTCACCATCAGACAAAAAAAAATCTGTCAGCCTTATCAAGCAACTGATCTAAAGCCCATGAATGATCAGTTATGTTGGCAGTAAAGGCTGTACACTGTTAAACTTTGTGACATTTCTTTTCCTGCGGCTCCCAGAATAAGACGCCTGCAGAACATTTCGGCAGCACCATCATTGGCTTTGCCTGATTAAAGACATCGAGCACTTTCTGTTCTGCTCTGACCCTGAGGCCTCGAAGCTCTGCCTTTGAAGCCAATGAGGTCCTTTGGGCAGAATGTCAGAATGGAGGCCAGACAAGGGCACAAGGGCTCCACAGGTCCAGGGGTCCAGAGGCCAACTTGGGGCGACACAGGGCATGATTGATGGGAGGGGACTGGGCTGACGGGAAGGCCCCAAGCCTGGCACCGTGGCTTGGAGATAATAGCTTTTGTCCAGCTGCCACCGCCTCCTCTCTCCCATATGCCATGCTCTGACACCTCTGGCAGGAAGGCTTCTTTCATGGGACGGCGTCACAAATGTCACCAGCTAATGTATGCAAGCTGCTGCCACCCTTTGCTGGTCTGATGAGGGGATGAAGAGGACCTCCGCATAAAAGCTGTGAAATTGGGGACAAATATAATAGATGTACCAGACTGGTTTCATCACTCAATGCGAGTGTGATAGGCATGACTAAAGTCCATTACCATCAATACCTCATTACAATAGCTGGAAACATGGTGAAGCCAGATATGCAGATATGTATGTAAATCAACAATCATTCAGAATGTATGTGTTAAAGGTCACTCTACACACTTCTCTTTCAAAAACTGTTTTGCATTTCATTTTTAACTGACTGCAGAAGCTTTTGTATTATTGCCACCTGCCCCCGTTCCTATGGCTGATCCCTGCTGAACTTCATTCAGCAGATTACACAAACTGCACCTCGCTTCTCATGCTAAACTCACATCATATGGAAAAACACTGCTCTCTAATTATCAGAATGTATAAGTCATGAGCAGATCGATGACCTTCAGCTCTAACTTTCAGTTAAAATGTTACAGTGGAATTTTGTATTAGTTCAGTGTTTTGTCAGGTCAATCACTGGAAGCTGTGGCATGAATAAACCTCAAAGGCAGAGAGAATGATATTCAGCTTTGTTGAAATATTTTCACAGATGCACAACTGTGACGATTCACTTCTCAAAAGGTGTCTTTTCCAGGAACCACACACACACACACACACACACACAAACAAAAAACCTTGCATGTAACAAAGCACCATCCTCAAAATAGGCTGCCAGTATGCAATTAAATGGTTAGAGAATGCATTAAAAAAATAAAAGTGATAAATGTGCACATTTACAGATCTCACCAAGGAGGCAATTAAATGCAAAAGGCAAAGTGACTGTACAATGTCCCATTAACATAATGAGCCATTTCTGGAATACATTAGCATAACAGAGTGTTTTACTGTTAAGATCACTGGATGAAAGTAATTAAATGCAAATGAAAAGGATATGTAATACTGACATTCATTTCCACAGTGTTCTTAAATGTGTGTGAGTATGTGTGTGTGTGTGTGTGTGTGTGTGTGAGTGTGTGTGTACGTACTATATATAGAGTGTTGTTTGCCTGGTCTCTGTGGTGAATAAAGACAGAGTCATTTGTAGGTGTCTTTCATAGTTTCTGTAGAATACAGTATTTCCTGATCATCAGCACATACGTGACACAGACTGAAATATTATACTTTGTCAAGAAAACTGCCAATGAGTCGTTGATTGTTCCATGGAGGGGACTGGTCAGCAGACATATATTCATCTATCTGAAATTCTGAAAGACAGGGCAGGGAAAAAGATCTGTGTGGACCCCTCAGCTACTCTACCTAAGACAGTCACTTCTTATGGAAAGGAAGAAGTCTCCCTCTCTCAGGGCTAGATTCCGAACACCACACAGTAATTCTGAGGTCAAGCCTCACAAGGAAGTTCTGTAAGTCTGACGTTTTAAGGCACTCAGCCTTCTGAATCAGAGCCATAACCATGATCTCACACTGAATAAGTGTTATTATATAAGACAACGCTCTGTATGTTTCTTGTTTGGGGTTTCTCCATTCATTTCATCCACTCAGTTGAATGCACAACTCACAAAAGATATGGAGATAATTCAGGCTGATAACTACACGACGACAGAAACCAGAAATTGAAATACAAATACAACAGAGAAGTATCAAGTGAATCATTCTCAAATAAATTACAACACATTTTATTTTTCCCAAGAAATTGATCTTGTTCCTCTTTTCAAAGCTATCCATTTGTCATGAACTAAATACATTTGTAATAAACAAATTCCCAATACGTTAAAGGTTACCTTGACCTCTGTGAAAGCAACACACCCCATAGCAGCGTGTTGAATCTTCATGTCAGAAAATTGGTCATAAGTACTCAAATCCTGCTGCAGAATGAAACCGCTGTCAAGAATTACAGTATGGACACCTGTGTCAACAGGGCTGCTGTATAAATTTGATACTGACATCCAAATGTTCTAGAATGCATGAGTCATTTTACTGGTCTTTTTCCGATGATAATTGCTTGTCCCTTATAACACTTATCTGCACCAAAGACGGAAATTAATGAAAGAACTGTCAGAAGCTATTTTGTCTCCTTCCAGGGGTGACAGGGACTTTAAATGGGGGTTAATTTGCCAGCCATGGGGGCAAACCTTATGAGAGCGATAAGGAAAGGAATTAACACTCCCCAAAGCAACAGAGCATTCTTTATTTCACCTCAGTAACTTCATAGATGAGAGATAATTTTGCTCATTTAATGTCAATATGAGAATCTGTGGTAAGGAATATCTCTGAAAGAGAAACGTTGTCATTTTGTATACAACTAACTGTAATTAATGACCTGAAATATGATATAAAACTCATTCATGTCAGTTGATAAAACTGTGGGGTAACAAAAAGTGGTTACATAGTTATTTATACGTATGTTTATATATGTTTTTTTTATATATGTATATGTTTTTTATTCAATTATCAGTTGCATGGGGAATGAGAACCAAAAGAAATAAACCAGTATTCACCAAACTTAAGAAAAAAGGTATGATCACACTTGAGGGCAAGTGTATTTGTTTCTCCTTTTATAAAAGTACACTAACCTCTTCTGATGCTTGCACAGGTCTTTTACATTACATCTACTACAAGTGTAGTATAGCAGTCCCATGTTTGCTCTTCCCCCCACCCACAGCCTGGTCTATGCCTGTGGTGCAGGGCACCAGGTATGGAAATGCAGTGTGGTCATGAACGCGTTAAAAGGCTGAACTTGTGAACGAAAGGGTGAACAAAGGGTCATTTTTTTCCGGTGAACGTTTGCAAGTAAACAACGTGAACTTGAGCTTGTTCAGGTTTGCGCGAGATTAAAAGTTACTGCTTGATGAATAAACACGGACGGCATTATTCCATACTTGAGATGTTTTTATTAATGCAACTCATCAGCTAGACAGCTTGACAGTTCGCAACCAACTGCCCAGATCCCGCGTAGCAATCACTGCGCATGTAGACGTACACATAAAATAGTCCCTGGACAATACCCTTATATGGCAGGGTACATGGTGCACTGTAAAAACTGGCTAGCTTAAACAATTTTTGCAAAATGGCTAGAGCAAGTCATTGGTGTACATATGCATGCAAATGAGAAAACAAAGGAATTTACTTTGTGATTTGAACTTTTTATTACTTTATTTGCTTTTGCACTTTCACTAGTAAAATACATAACTTATGAATGTACAAGTATACACAACCAGTGGGAAGTGGCAATGATTGGGGGCTGGGGATGGGTGGGTAGGAGGAGGTTCTACTGAAAAAGATAAGCTCAGAGCAGCTCATGTAAAAAAAATGGAAGAAACTGGGACTGTGAACTTGTTCAAAATTCAAAATTGTGAACTATGAACGTGAACTTGTTCATTTTAATCTGTGTGAACTGAACTTTGAGCTAGCTCATGTGAAGTGTGAACTTGCACAACACTGTGGAAATGAGAGGTGTTAAAGGCACACTGGCCACAAAATGGGATGAAATTAATGAAGTTTTGGAAAACAAAGGAATACGATACAATAAAATGAAGGGAAAAAATTTCATTATGTTGTTACTGTCAATCACGTAAACTGAGTTATTGTTGATACAGCATTACAGCAACTGGAAACTGCTCACTTTACCAC
This sequence comes from Megalops cyprinoides, assembly GCF_013368585.1. NCBI lineage: Eukaryota > Metazoa > Chordata > Actinopteri > Elopiformes > Megalopidae > Megalops > Megalops cyprinoides. The sequence continues at coordinate 18,168,185 of NC_050584.1, forward strand.
AGATGCATAATAATGCATGACAATATTTCCACGTTCCTGTCCAAACCCAGTGTAAGGGAGTCCATTAATGAATAATAAGTCTGTCACAGTGATGTAAACCCCTATATTTAGAACAATGACACAAAGAACAAATCATCAGTTGATGGAGAAAAATATTAGCTCACTCATTGTAATAGGACAATTTATTTTGAAAAAAAAAAGCAAAAAGGCTTGTTTTCAAACTTTCAAAGCATTCATCACCATTCACCCAATTAATTTAAGATTCCTAGCAAAATAATGAAAATGGCATGAAAATGAAATAAGGGTTAATATACTGTATGTTCAAGCAATACTGTAGCGGATGTTTTGCAATGTGAGTCATTTAAAGCTCATTTAAAGCCTCATTTAAAGCTGTAGTGGTACAAGTCCACGTATTAAGAGCCACCACAGGTATACAGTGGTTTAAAAACAAAAACATACGCGGCGAACATCACCGTATTTGCCACACAGCTGTGTGCTCAGCCCTGAGCAGTGGGCAGGATCTGAGCAGAGTTTGCTTTGTGCCACCCACAGACTGCACACTGCTGTCACCCAAAGCGAGAGAGAGAGAGAGAGAGAGAGAGTGAGAGAGAGAGAGAGAGAGCGAGAGAGCGAGAGCGAGAGAGAGGGAGGGGGAGAGAGAGAGAGAGAGAGAGAGACAGAGGGAGAGAGGGAGAGAGAGAGGGAGAGAGAGAGAGAGAGAGAAAGAGAGGGAGAGAGAGAGAAAGACAGAGGGAGAGAAGGAGAGAGGGAGAGAGAGAGAGAGACAGAGAGAGAGAGAGAGACAGAGGGAGAGAGAGGGGGAGAGAGAGGGAGAGAGAGAGAAAGACAGAGGGAGAGAGGGAGAGAGAGAGAGAGAGCGAGCTTGTTTTCGCCTGCACATCTGTTTGTTAACGCAGCAAATCAGAGCACTGTCCAGACACTTGGTGGGATCAGAGGGCCCTGCATCCATCACGGCCTGGACCCTGCCGACGCCCCGACAGATGGCGGAGTTGGGGGGGGGGGGGACCAGCCTGCTGTAATTGATGAAGTGGAAGCGGGTGGCGGGAGCGCCTGCCGCCACTCTCCCCGCCGCCGCCTCGCCCGCCCTGGCACTGCTTTGTGTATCCTACCGGCTCTTTCCCCACCCAGCCCGCACACACGCACACACACAGACCCGCTGCCTGCGCACGCACGCTCACACGCCCACCCGCACGGCAAGCTGAGCACCCAACGCACGCTGGCAACTCACAAGGGCCAGGTTTCTCGGCGTAGCAGCGAGAAACAAAGAGATCGCCTCCATCCGCTGCGAAGCGTGTCTATTAAGCCTCTGTTTGCAGAGTGCGGCACTCTCCCAGAACAAAGACCCAGTTCATCACGCCGAAAAAACTAACTGTCAAAACGGGCTCCACGGAGTTGTTCACTATGGACTACCACAGACGTACAATTGCCTTCTCTTTTACCGACTGGCCCTTTTTTTGGTGTGTTTACACATAAAACATTACACAATGTGCAGCTGCTGAAGCGTTACCACACAGCTGCGTGCGTTCAAGGACATGTACCAACTAAAGTGCTTCCGAAAACTGAAAATCCAGTTTTCACGGTGCGTACCCAAATGGAGAAAGCACTGGAACTGGGCAGTGGAACAAATCCACAAGAACTGCGTCTTGACTGAAATCTAATATTCTGTCCTGAATTCTCAGGTACCCAGATGTACTTCAGTACACTATATCAGCACCCCATTTTATCATTGGTCCACTCATTTCCATATTTTTATCAGTAACTGCTACTGCTGTTTTTACCAGTATTCGCTAATACCAAATGACACCTTGAGTAGAGTCTCAGACTACATTTTTGAGTACTAGCTCCTGAGCCCTTAATTGGGGGGAAGAGCTGATATATCTGGAGGGCCGCACTGCCATTAACAGCCATTGTCAGTCAGTTACTTGCTGCCATGGTCTGAAATGTTTGATAGGGCTAGGTGAAAGTTTAGATGGGTCTAACCCACCCAGCCCCCCTCCAGGAGAACCAGGCCAGTTTTTCAAAGACAATGACACCAAGGCTGAATCTTGGTGTCACCCTGAGCAAGGTTTTGAGCTCATGGGTGCACTGCAATCTGACATTTTCTGTAGACTCAATGCATCAACTCAGGGTAAAGTGTAGGACTCCAAAAGAGTAAAAGAGTATGCGTGCATATGTGTATTTGCTCTTGTATCTGTAGCTGCACACAAGTTGACTTCAGTTTCAGCTGACTGCATGTGAGATATCGTTTATGTTGTTTGTAGTTCAAAGATGAGCGAGAGAGATCAATATGTTGCTTTGGTCCTACATGCGGCAGTTGAGGAGACAGATAGCACTGCTCTTGTGAGATAGCATTAAGAAAAGATTACATCTGCATTTCTTGCCAGAGGGTGCAAGATAATAAAATATAACAGCTTTGTTTACTTCATCTTAATCTAATCATATGGCCAGCAGTGATCGGGATGAGACAATGACAGCGGTTTGCCTCCTGTCTAGTCAGATCATAGCAGAGGGAGTGAAAGAAGACAATGTAATTGCTGCTCTATTTGCTTTCATTACACATGATTTGCAGTAATCTGGGGTTGAGATGTTCAGAGTGGAGATGAAAAAGTAATTGGACAATGGACGACCATGATGTGATTCCAAAGGAAAACAAACTTGTCCCAGAAAAGGCATACTTCATTTATGAAACTGATGAATGTGTTAGATAATTTTGCCAACAGTTTATATCTTATTTTGAATAAATTTGACATTATCTATCGTAATGTATTTGAATATAGGTCATTTTTCATTAGGATTTTTCAATTGTGTGTATGTATAAATTTGTGTGTGAGTGTGTGTGTGTGTGTATGTGTGTGTGAACGTGTGTGTGTGTGTGTGTGTGTGTGTGTGTGTGTGATTGTGTGCATGCATGTGTGTACGTGTGCGTGTGTGTGTATGTGTGTGTGAACGTGTGTGTGTGTGTGTGTGTGTATGTGTGTGTACACATGTACATGTGTGCTTATCTGTGTGGTTTCTCCACCCATCTCTCCAGGATGGCTCAGCCCTCTTCTCCCACTCTTACTGATCTACAGAATGACAAAGAATCCATGCAGTTGATCTGACTGCCATCACCAGCTGAGAGACCTTAGAGAATATCCATTGTTCAAGTCTCACTGACAGAAACATCTTCCTCCTATCTCCAAATTCTCCATTCTTCTCACCCTTTCAGCTCTATAAACATTTTATATAAACTTGTGTGTGGTTCTACAATATGCATTCTAACACCTGTAATATCTGCCTACTCCATGAGCCAAACGAGAAGGGAATAAGCAGTATTAAAACTGAAAATGTGTGAAGCTGAACAAGATGTGGTTATAAACCCAGTTCACACGGATAAATAGCTCTGACAGGTCTATTCCGCTCCCGAAAACGCAGCTCTGGCTGTTCAATCTGGACAGACTGCATTTTCACTGACTTAATTAGTTTTTGGAAAAAGGCCTACCTATAATCCCATTCTCCAAGCAGAGAGCACTGCTGTGTGCTCCACAGGACAGGATACAGACTGGCAACGGAAGCTTCATTAGCTAGGTGAGAGGATTTCAGTGTCTGACAATTGCCTAAAAATAAAACGGCACTGTGACATAGGTGTTTGAGCAAGGCGCTAAAAATTAGTCACGCTAATAAACAACCTGCTATATAAATGGATAATATGGCAAATATAAGATATGTAAGTTGGTCTGGAAAGGGGGGGTCTACCAAGCAAATAAACAATGTAATATAATATACAACTCTGATATGTGTGTAGGGAAGAACTACATCAAAATTTTATATATATATATATATATATATATATATATATATATATATCACATCGATAGATATATGTATTATATAATTTCACATCTAATTGCTCTTTTCAGACAATGTTTGGTTTTTCTAGCATGCTGTATTTTTAATAAATGTAAATGCCTTCATGATCTCACTGACTTAAAGCCTCTTACACTTAAGCAATGTTCAATATTCATCACACACTGCAGCCTTTATTCGGTTAAACAAAGTATCCTTCTTCAGGCACACCTCTCCCATTTCATGGTAAGACCTCACACATTTTGAAGCTGCAGGGATCTAACTCAATGACGGTCTTACTGGAGCCTCTGTGGCAGGTGCAGCAGCAGATGTGTCAATCAAGATCACTAGGGCACTTTCCCTGCGCAGGGTTACAGAAAAGCATATTAAGGTTATTCCAAAAACACTGGCAGGGATGGAGAATATCATTGTTCCCTCCAGAGCTGGATGGGTTTCTAGGCTGCTACCATCCTCAGGTTTACATTCACATCTCATCTTGCCCAATGTCCTCTGGAGAAATCAAGTGTTAGCAAATGGCCTGACCAGAGTAACCTGATTCCTTGCTGCTATTTACGGCCTTGACCCGAAGTATTTATACCAGCACTGCATTGTTTGCAAAATAAATGAATTGCATCGGCCCGTTGTCTACTCAGCAGCCCAGCAGTGAGAGAGTGAGAAACAAGGGACTTGTGTGGGTTTATTAACTGCAAATTGCAGTTGCTCAAGTGCTGTTTATGCTACAACAGACAAGGAAAATATAACCTGCTGGGCCTCCAGCAGGGAATCTATAAAAATAAGCTGGATATATCTGAACAGAATGCCTCCACTTTGAGGGCAAAGTGTTAGAGATCAAAACGTGTTGATGAATTGTCTTGTGGGTTGCTGTGGCAACACATAAAGAGACTTCTGGATGGGTGATGATAAGTCATTGTGGCACCTTGTGAAGTCTGCTTTTACAATTGAGTGATGATTTACCGCTAAGTTCCTTCGCTAGGCGATGTCTCACTTTAAATTTTCTTCATTAACACGAATATTCCTTTTAATGTTATTTCCTTGAAGAACACACCTTTGCTTAAACTGACATTAAAAGTGTTCACATTATTTTCATTCACAGGCCATTTATACACGTGGTTAAACAATGTTGCCTCATTCTTGCGACTTCTCAGTGTGTGCACAGTGACACAGTTGCACAGTGTTTATGAGTTTCCTGGCTCATAATTCTTCACTGTTTTGGCAGGACTGACGGTGGCTGTCGCTCCTCACTGCAATCAATTGCTCAGTCTCTGAGCTCATTGGCTGTAGCACACAAACGCTGGTAATCAGTTCTGGCGTTAATGCAGAGGCTCTTCTCTCCGGCTGTACAGCTAGCTTCAGCCTTCACTGGAGTGATGGAAATTAATTCAGAGTAATATCCTGCTGTCACAGGTATGATCAAGTGTGAGACATTACGAAGAGTGGCACGACACTGGCAAATATATTCATAGCAGAATGTTCACTCGAAAATCCGAAGAGATTGCCATAATTTAGGAGTTTATACACTCTGCACCCCACTTCACCAACAACAAAATTATACTCGATCCATCTGAGCCCCCCCATTCCATGTCAGTGCCGCACGTTTATCCACTGCCATTTAAGATCAAAGAAAACAGCACAGCAATGTTTATTATATACAAAAAATATTCATCAACATCTCAACATTCCGCAGTATCACAGTATGAACTCATAATTCTTTTCCATGACAGAAAATTAGTATGAAACAATGACGGTTACACAAAAGAGGATGATTAGTTCCAGAAATGCAGCTTTCTCTGAGACGCATTTCTCTCAGATGCATTGAGCTGTGAATTGCAGTGACACAGCTTTTAAGAGTGCAATTCAGTTTACAGGCTAATTGCAATTATAAAATATGTAATTATATACTGTAGTTATATGAATGTTTATCCACCAACAGGGTACTGCAACCATATGCATATAATTATAAGCATCCAGGACGAGTATTTGATTTGTTCATTTTTAAGCTTTGTGACTTATTGGTTCATCTGTGATCTGATAATCAGAAAATCCCCTCCCCCCTACCCCCAAAAGGGTCTTGGAAAATGTGTTTGGAGGCCCATAAGTGATCATGTCAGAATAAATCTATTCTAAGAATAACACGCAAACTGAGCAAAATGTGATAATTGGCTGATTTCAGTTCTAGACTCCTGCACACATAGGACAGATATCATACAGAGCTCCCGCCAACACCACGTGACAACAGAGGTTGCTATTTATTTCCCCCAATGTGAGATCAGTTAGGTCCATCAACGGAGAGGATGAATCGTGGAGTTATGAAACCAATTTCGCAGACTGCTGAAGTCAGGACAGCGTTTTAGTTGAGGACGCAAGAAGTTGAAGTACTCACAGCCTCCACAGAGACACCCCCATCCACACAGACCATGCAGCCACCCCCTTTTGGGCTCAATAACAGCGCGCTTAGAGCTGGTTGGCCAATGCAGATAAAAAAAAAAAAGCCTAAAAATCTTTTAACCAGGACAATGTACTGGACTTGAACATTGGAGCTGAGTAAATGCAAACACAGAATCTGCTCTGTTCCATCCATGGGTCAGGACTAATGGCTTCAGTCATTAATGCTGCTACAGCAGGTGTCAGTGTTGAGATGTGAGAATAATTAAAATATAAAATTGCTAACTATGCTAAAAACTATTGTGAAACGCTCTATACAAGGGTATAGATTTCACCTACAAACATCTCCACATATTTTTATATACAATAACCGGCTTTTGTTACAGACTAGATGCACAAATATCTATCCAAAGTGGAGAAGATACAGGATCAAGACAGTAGAGCGCCCATTGTGCAAGCGGAGAATTGCCCCTATCAGGAAGCTAACTATCAAAACGACAGGGAACGGGAACATTACTGATCACACGATAGAAGGTTAGATCGAGCTCCTTGGCAACACAGTTTTCTGCTGTTGTCATCACACGCGGGATTATCCGGAGGCTGCGCAGGACTCTAATCGCTTCTATCAAATATTGACTCCATCAGCAATATATGGTAACAAGACAAAGAGGGATCATATGCCAGTGCCGGACCACAGCGTGAACTTAATTATGATGGAATATGATATGAAAGCGTAAAAAAAGAAACCGGGCTTGTGGCTGAAACATCACAGGTTCGTCCCTTAGGTGCCTTCCCCTCTGGGTGTTTGTGAGCTGAAATCGGGCTCTCTGGGGATTCATTAAAGAGAAAGTCTCCAAGCACAGATGACATAAAAAAATGCACACACCCACTGAAAATTCACTCATCCCAGGCTGTGTAAATATGAATGATAAAACCAGGTGCTGCATCACTCTCTCTGCAGAAAACTGGGGTCCACACACTGATGGTATCAGAAAATAAAATTGCCGTGCCTCTAAAAACAGACAACATAACAAATGCCATTTAGGGGCTTATGGCACAAGCTGTACATGAATAAAGAAAAACACACCATGAGTCTTACTATTTCTCTTACTACACTGTGCCTTCAACTAACAACCAGTTGGTCAGAAAACCACAGTAAAGTCATGCTGGGAAGCACAACTTTGTTCAGAAGGTTAATTTGCTACAGTGCTGTTACAGCACCCAAAGTCACAGTGAACGCCACAGCTGGCTCAATAAATCTGTCACATTTTAAGCCAGTCCACGCTCATACCAGGGTGAACCCTGGCCGGCAGAGGAAAGAGAGAGTGAAGCAGAGGTCTCCTCCCCCTGTTCCTGAAGGTGCCGTGATGGATGGCCGGCCCACGATCCACATCCGTCTCCCTCCGCCGCCTCCTGGTGCTGGCGGTGTTCCCGCCCGGAGCTGTGATGGATACCTCCTCAGTCGACCTGCCGTTCTTATAATTTACCCTTTCAACGGCTTGTGTGGGAGGGAAACAGAGGCAGGCCCACATTCTGCTGGCCTGGCAAATCCAGACCATCATCATGTCCTGCAGGCATCATAACACCCCCACCCCCCCCCCACCGCCCCCTGTGTTCACCACATACACACTGCACAGCTTTACTAAGTCCCATGACCGTCAAATGACGTTCCACGACTCATAAATTCGGTATGACCGCTTAATTTCAAGTCACTGCAATGAAATGTATTCAACATTCCCCTTTTTAACTTTTTAATGGTATTCTGTCTGCAATGTCTGACTTGCAAATAACTGCAGCATTGCGAGTGTGGCAGAGCATATTTTATTGAAAGATGTTGAAAAGATTCTCTTTCATTCACAGATTGACAGTAAAATAATAAGTTTTGATGCTTTGTACTCAGTGTGTTATACATCCAACAATGATTTGATCTTTCTGAATAGATTCTGATATTCAATATGAAATGTAATATTTAATTGACATCTCTCTTGGCATATTTCTGTTAATCGCAGTCTGCTGCAAATGCACAATTTCCTCATAGGTCCAAGCTGTGCGTGATGATAACTATATGGCTTAGATCCTATTTTCTTTAGAACATATAATAATAGCTTGTATGTTTTTTCTCACCCCACACAAATATATTTTCCCACTAAATGCCTTCAGTGTAATGCATTTTCATATTGTCTGCCAAAGAAATTGAAATAAAAACTTTATGTTCATTTTGATTGCTTCAGTTCTCCCTGAAAATGAGACAATCACCAGCTGACACCTGTTTAAACCAAAAATGTATTTTATAAATATACAAAGAGCAAATATATGTCATGTTCCTCTTAATGAATTGATGCATATGAAAATGTTGCATTTAGGGATACATTAATACATAAATAAATACATTAAGGGATAGTAGGTTGCTTTTAATCTTTGCTGTTCACTATTAAGGAGGGATATGGATCTGTATAAAGCGCACGCTATAGGGACTTTACCTTTGGGGTATAATCATCATCATCTATGAGGTCCAATTTCTTGACATAATGATATGAAGTAAAACATATGCCCATACATGCCAGCAATTAGCTTCATTTGAAAACTTAACAAGGGAAACAATGTTTACAGCCTAGTACTTTTTAAAGGGACTTGCTTTTACTCTCATAAACTGCTCCCTGTGCAAATCATTATTCATAATTATGTTATTCTACTGCCCTTGCAGTTACTTCCAACAAAAAACTCTATTCAGTTGTTTAAAAAATGACTGATAAAATTACTCTGACTGAAAGAGCAATAGGAATGCATTCAAGCCACAGAAAACACAATTCATGTGGCTTTCATTATGTTGTAAAATGTCCTCACCAACCAGACAATATGGAGGGGAACATTTAAGTTGCAAGAGGAACCCCTAGCACTACCCAAATCAAAGCGGCCCCATATGTAGGAGAGACGTGCAGTGGGGCTCCTCTCATTCAAATGCTAATCAAAGCCATTTAATTTTCTCTTTGATAAATAAAAGGAATAAAGGAGAAGGAACTAAATCTGGGAGGAACAGGCCTTTCACTCGCATTTATCAATATGTTAAACAAGCAGATGCCGCTATATACAATTAAATCACCATTGTCATGGAGCTTTTTGAGGGGAGGTGGTTTCAATATACGGCTAATCAAAATGGGTGTTCTCTAGATTAGTTTCTGTGAAAACTACAGAACAAGATAAACTGTTGCCGAACAAATAAAACAGGCAGTGACATCTACATGTGTCTCTCTGCCCAAGAACAGTAACCAATCCTATTTTTTTTTCCCTTTCATAAACACAATCACATGCACACAAGTGCACATGTTCAGTGTTTACACTGATGAAATTGAAAAGATTTCAGTGGGCTGGCTGGGAAGAATTCACACACTTTGCTCCCCTGCCTCTCTGGGCCGCAGCCCCCATTCAGTTGGGTCCTGGGGCTGGTTCCGGGCTGATCGTTTTCCCTTCCCCTTGAAAGAGAGGAGCTTGCTTTTCTTATAGGCCGTCGAGGCCTGGTTGGTTCCCTTTGTGGCCAAAACAACAGAGCAAGTAACCGCTCAATTGTGAGGCCACCCGACATACAAAAGCATGTTGTTCCCTCCGTCACAACTGGTCTGGTCATGGCGACCCGAGGTGAGGGGGTAAAAAAACGGCCCCCGTTTTTTCATTTGGAGAGTGAAAAGGGAGGACCGAGATCCGTGTTGCAGTCAGAGATAAGATGGGATATCTAATCTCTCTGGGAATACCAGCAGAAAAGGCCCTCACACCAGCACCATGGCCTCTCTTTTTCCTTTAGAGCCTCTTTCAGACCACCAAAGTCTATCTCCTGCCGACTGATAAAAAAGCCTATTTTTGTCTCAGCGAAACATCAAGTATGACCTTGCAAAAAGTGACAGAACGTTGTCACATTCAGGCTGTGTTGGTTTCAGCCTTCCACTTAAACATCAGTGCTGTTACTGGAGAACTCTGTAGTGAATGGGGTCATTTCCAAACTTGATTCGCAACTGCTACCCTGACTGCTACAGTACCAAAGTATTGCAAAGATACTTTGAACACTAAACAAGCAGCTGCCATATCATGCCAACTCATTAATAAATGAACTTGTGAGGTATACAAGAGGAGAAGGTGATCTCAGGGTGCTAAGACATTCCTTGCACTGATAAAATCTTATTTCGTTGTATTATAATTCTGAAAAATATAATGAATCAATAAGTAGCAAAATGTTCAGTCCTGTGGAAAGGTTTTCTTGGCATACACAGTAATTATGCAGCAAGTGAAGTTTTCATTTTCGCTAATCCTTTCAGACGACTCATTTTTCATTAAATTAAATGTGATTCCTGTGAGACAAGGGCTCCTAGCATATTTCAATCAGGACTGTGCGGCTGAAAAATTCAACTCTTAACATCTACAAGACACTCATCTTGTTTTAATTTCCCCACTTTAAAATCCCATTTTTGAGTTCATCGGACAAGCAGAGGGATTTCTCAGTCAACTTCACAAGCCCCCCCCCCCCCTCCCTCCCCCTCCGCTGCACTCTCTCTCTAGGGTACAGTGACGTTTGGAGATAATCTTGGGAACACGACTGCAAAAAACTTCAAGTTTCCTCTCCATATCTTCCATTGCCGCTGGTGTCTGTGGGCAAGGACACTGAGGTCATTCCTCAATCCTCACACACTGACAGGAGGCTAAGCACACACAAGAATTCTGGCACAAGAGCTATAAAGATTCTGCTGGAACCCACAGACTACAGCTGTCCCCATTTCTGCCTTCAAACCGTTGAGAGAGTCTCTCATTTCAGTTACCGATAAGAAACTGCATGGAGATCATGTACTTGATTAACACAGTTCCACTCTTTTGAAACAGCTACAATGATATGCATCTCCTGCAACATACTGGATACTTAAGCATAGGGATTTAAAGCTTAGGTGGTGAAGTACACAAGGTCATTTTCCCTTGCAACAAAATCGTCACAACCAACACCAAGAACTCTGAGCCTAAACACTTTAACAGTAGTCGAGAGGCCCCAGGGAATAAGTGTCTGGATTCACACAGCATACACTCTGCATTTTATCTCCTGCAAAATTGAGTTTGACAAAATGTGGCTTTATTCACTTTGTTTCATTCATTACTAGTTGGCATGGAGACTGACAGCATTTGACACAGAGTTTTGATTTATTATTACATACGGTATGTGTATATGACTCAGTGTACTAACAAATATTTTCATTTACAGGGCTGTCTTCCTTTACAGCACCAAGAATTATAACTGAATTTTGGAATTTGCTTTTGAATACTCAATTGTCTGGTCCTTGAATAATTTTTCAACAGTATTAATCCTGATGAAAATCACCCATCATGTATGAGCGACTCCATTAAGACTCCATTAAGAATCATTACATAATCTTCATCTGAGGTAAATGCATACATTTTTAAGTTTTAAAAATGACCAACTTGTCTTAACATATGCAATCACACTGTATGTTTCTTTTGTATATTTGTTTTTTGCTATTTCATGTTGTCATTTTAAATGTTATTATTACTTTGCTTACAAGCTCTGACAAAAGATAGTTAGTATCTTAGTTGAAGATCAGGTCAAACTTGTTATGTCAACTTAATGGTAAATATGTGCTAGTGTACTAGTTATGTGCATTTTGTTAGCTGTTAATGAGTCAAGCATACATTGTGTATCAAATTAATCATATATGTACATTATATATCTGTTGTATTCAAAAACCACAGGCATGAGTATGTCAGGTTTTAAACAAAATGGGGTCAGACTACATACATGTAACTTCTTGAAAGGTCCATTTCCTCCTTCTAAATGTAACTCAACCCCTTACTGTTTCACTCTCTGTGGGGGCAGTGGGGGAGCCCCTTCCCTGGGATATAGAGATCTTGTGATTTCCTACAATTTGATCCGTTCCACTCCATTCCCTGCACTGATGATGATAAACCAGCTCCCCAGACAACCGGAGCAATCAGCTGAACAGATGGGCCTTCCCTGCTCAGAGCCTGGTCCCTGGTCAGAGCTGAGTGCACAGTTCCCTCCGGGCATCAAGGCAAAGTACTGTGGCTCAATCTCACCACCAGTCATCCTTTTCACCAACAGACCAGAGCCTCCCGAGCTAATCAAGATATATTACAGAAACGGAAATAGCTATGCCCGACCATTTCAGACCTTACAGCAAATTTAGATAAATGTGACCCAAGATGCTCTGGGAATACCAAATTACTGTGATCCTTCATTTTGTTGTTGCAATATCACAGCGCCTTCATATCTGTAATGTAGACGGAAATGATAATAGCATTCCGTAAATGTCAATTCAAGTAGAGAGGAGATGGAGCTTCATGCCGTTTTCTCTTATTTGCTTATTCTATCAAGTGCCAGTGTGAATATGTAAAGACACACTCCTTTTCAGTAATGATATATGTGTATGTTCTCAACTGGAAATGGCACGCAAGCTGAACCCATGCCACAGCACAGCACACACATAATTTGACGGTCAATTCGAAAGCATTTATGGTGATGCGGTTTAATGACTTGATTGATATAGCTGTTAAGGGCTTATTCAAATCAAATACTTGCAAAAATGTAATTCAATCAATAACAATTTTATCATTCACCAGAGAAAAATGCATTCTTAAAGACATTGATAATATCACAACATGTCAACATCATTGTCTCCAGTTCTTCTATAAAAATATTACACAACTGACATTACTCCATGTCTGTATGAAAGTATATACTGTAAGCAGAAACATTCAGATGGATTAATTATGCTATGTTCATATTTATCATAACTTCTGACTACAAGCACATGCAGTATCTATTTTCATACATTTCTTTTGTGTTATTTCATCTTATTTTTGCCTAAGGATAAAAGTAATCTACACTTGCAAGTGAAATCAGAGATAATTACACTCAATGTTATGCCGTCCAACTTTCTGATACTTGCAAGTGATACAGTTAATTATACTGCAGAAGAGGGCTTTTTTAACAATACCACCCAAAACTTCCTATTAGATAACAACATTCTGACAGACTATGTTAATTGCCCAGAATACAGCTGTGGTTATGTACTGCTATCAAATTCCTCTGGAATGGCAAAGAAACTATGTAATTGCTAGCTGAATTGTCACAATTAGCATTGCAGCACAGATCTTATCATGTACAGCATTCAAAATCAAAAACACCCATAGGACTTACACATGGCACAGTAGCAAAACACCAACTGTTTCTGCCCGTGTTAACACACATCACTTAAGACAGAGCATACTGCCAACGCTATGCTAAATTCCTGCTTAATGCCACAGCAATGTGCTGCCAAGACAAAACAGCATTATGAAAAGAATGCACTCATTAATCTTAATTACCAAGGCATATAATCAATGTTATGTAATTGGCCACATTAGACCTCAAGGACCTAAAGAGCAGTGTTAAAGCAAAGTTACAATATCTCAGGTGCAATATTGCAAAGTTGTCTGGAAAGTGCAGACTGCAGCCTTTTGCCATTAATATAAAGCTTTGTCTTGAACGACAGAATATGCAGCACCACCAAAATCTTGATGAGTAGCCCATTCATTCTGGAACTGGGATTCTGCTGGGCCTGTAAGACAGAGGCCCTGACTCTGAAGGTCACTGCAGGTCAGCCATAGTTTCACCCTAGTTACACTCAGGTACCAGGTAGTCAAACGTTCAAGTCCCTAAACATCCATCGAGCAGGTGAAATGTGATCTTACCTTAGAGAGGCCTCCTACTTCCAGATAAAAGCAGATAATGAACACATTCCAGGCAACCCAGAGAGCGGTCCAAATAGAGTACTGGAGAAAGAGAGAGAGAGAGAGAGAGGGACTGTGAAGATCTTGGGCCACGAGAAAAATCAATAAGGAAAAAATAGCATCAATAATGCTCCATTGGGATGCATTAAGGACAGCAAGCAACAATGCACCTCGTGGAAGTGAGAGAGCCCAGCTTTCCCAGCCAAATGTCCACGTGGGTATCAGCAATTCACTAATGCAATACTGCACCTGCTTCTACTATCGATCCAATGAAATGAAACTCATTGCTTTTCACAACACAATGATGCTAAGGACCCCAATGTTTGCCCCCGCCCGGTTCTGCACAATGTGAAAATACATGCAAATTGCTTTTTAAAATATATTCCATCGGTATGGTGTCTGACCACCCTGAACCAAGCTATCTCTGAACATACAAATTATGAACATGGTAACACCATCATATAATTTCAAACACAGGCAATTAAATTCCCCATAAAGGCACAAATCATGGGTGTGCTGGTATGTGGGATTTAAGGGAGTAAAAATAGGCTTCACAGAGTTTCCCTGGGGGTATTGAGCTTTTTATCACACATTTAAATTCATCCCTTTGCTTCTCTCCTCACTGCATTAACCCACATCTTACCAGGCTAAGACGCCCTTAGCTAACCACTAGTAATTTAGTGCATTTAGCATGTTCATTTCACCACCGCAGTCTCCCCCATATTCTCTGCAATAAGGAAACAGCAGACCTAGAGGAGCGGGAGAGACGAGACTCCTCTGTAATACTCTGTAATACTGGCAGCTGGCATCTGCGCCATGTCCCTGAAACAAGCACTCAAGCGTACCAAGCTGAATCACCAAAAAAAAAAAATTTTTGCTCTGAAATTGATATAATTACAGGCTTTAGAGAAACATTTCCGCTAATGTCTCCCTGAAATTCCCTGCAAAGTTTCCAAACAACTCATGGCCATCCCTCTGGCACAGTACAGGTTCCCCTATATTACAGTACAGAGCAGTGCGCTGGTAACTGCACTGTAAAGCCTTTGAAGAGGGAAAGAGCAACGAGAAGGCAGCCAAGTCATTTCAGTGAGACTGGTGGGTTTTGAATCAAGGGATGCAGGCACGGAGTGATCTTTAAAGGGAGGTTTTGATCCAAAGGTACAGGGCTGGCTAAAATGATTGGTGGCAGTGTAAAAAGATGCCTCTGAAGATACTGTCACCTTGCGCTCCCTTTAGTCATGTGATCAATGGTTAATATTTTCCAAGAATCTTTTTTGAAATGAAATGAAATGTGTGTTCTAAGCCTAATATATCTGTTCAGTAGAAGCATGTTTCTTTCTGCAAGCCAGATAAAAATCCAAAGCCATTGGACAGAAAGTGCCACTGATGCAGAATAAGTTAATAATAGTTTCCCAACGGATAAAACTAACAAGCAATTAATTAACAAGCAGCCCCTTTGAGCCTACATGTAAGCCCACCCCTTAATAATTTCTGCCAAATTACTGTGCCATGTTCTTATACGCTGCAGATTGTCACTGCTGGTGCGTTCAATTAGACAAAATTTCTCAATCCACCTACCACACAGGGTTCTCCCAGTTTTTTTCCAGTAATGTAACAAGTTACATTCCAGTACTGCCCATCTGTAAAGGACTATTCATCTACTAAGCTGTCCAGGAAGTGATACAAGTTTTAAAAATAACTCAAAAATAACTCTGTGAATAAACATTCAACAATATTATGATACTGTGTTTAGCCATGCAGGTGCAGTGCTGTTGTGTTGACTGTGACTGGTGTATAATCAACCACAGACTTATGGTGGGTTTTACTGTAAAATATGTAAACATATGTATACATACATGAAAAGTATTGTCAGACTACAATATGTTAAAATATGAAAAGAATCTGTTAAACGTTTAGTTTCATTTCAGAAAAAAATATGCCATGATGCTAATTTATGTTTTTGGTCATTAAAGCAAATTTATTCCAACAGAAGTATTTAAATGGAGCATGGCTGTAGTTTCAGTTAATTCAGCCACTTATTCAATTACCGGTATTATAATTTAAACAAAATGCCATAATTATGCAAATAAGGTGCTGGCCTTTACAAAAGTAAGAAAACGATTCTGA
Organism: Megalops cyprinoides; assembly: GCF_013368585.1. Lineage (NCBI taxonomy): Eukaryota > Metazoa > Chordata > Actinopteri > Elopiformes > Megalopidae > Megalops > Megalops cyprinoides. Next base: position 18,184,340 of record NC_050584.1, read on the forward strand.
AAATGTGCGGTACCATAATTGCGTCCTCTATTTTAATTATATAGAAACGACAACTCAACTGATCGCACACATATGGAGCAATTGTAAAATGCCCTGGTAATGTGCTTTTTCAGTTTCATTTAGAAGCAAGCCATTAGTAGTGGTAAAAAATATATATTCATCAAATAGGAAGTCAAAACACGTACCCTTTCAGCACATCTGGCAGTGCTGGGGCAATCATCCGACCTAACTGACTGTTTGCTCTTTGCTTCTGTCCCATTAAGAGCGCCCTGTTTGCCCAGTTAATTGTCCCCATACTGTGTGCCACATCCATATGGCATAAATGATGAATAGAGGATGAACAGGAAAATTCATAGAATGCACAGATGGAAGTAAGCCTTCAGGAAACGCAACAGCTGTGGACTGTTTGACCAGGATATTGCTTTACTGCAGAGCTGAACTGCTTCTTTTATTATAGATATCCTACATCTCTGCGTTCTTTCTCTCACCTCAGTTTCACCTTCATTCGCTTACAGCACGTTACTGAATAAACCGCATTGCATTATTTGCCTAGCAGACACCTTTGTCCAGGGCAACTTGCGTAGCTTACATGTAATATATTATCCACATATACAGCTGGGTATTTACTGAATCACAGGTTGAGTTCTTTTCAAAAGTGCACAAGAGCAGGGTTTGACCCTGCAACTCTCTGGTTAACACATCCACCACTCTAACAACTACCCCTGTATATAGCTGCCAAAGAACACAGACTGATTATATTTGAGCCGGTTCTATTAAACAAACCATATCAGCCATCTAAGCACATATAACATGCAAATCCTGTGAAGGTCTCTGATTCATAACATTACGCGAAGCTTAATTTTCAGAATTTTTAAACATAGCACAGTGACAATGGTACTTGGCACCACACTCAGGCAAAAGCAACATAATTGACTTGAGCTGCAAAGTGACTGTCTATAATGCTTAACATCAATAACGAGTGCATTCTGCAGCTACTTTCATAGTGTGGCTGCTTGCAATGTAGGCAGAGCATTGAATTCCCAAAAATGTTCACTCATCTCAAGTCCCCCAGGAAAGCTACAATATGGTGAAAATTTTATGAAGTTATATGAATGCTTTCACAAGTCAAGAGCCTCTTAGAAACCTGACACACAAGAGCTGTTTGAAAACAATTACTTTATTTAACACTGGAAGCTACAACAGGTTGGGAATAAAAGCATTGGGAGAATAAATTACTTCTCTATTATAAAACTTGCATGAAGGAAAAAAAAAAAAACGATGAGCTAAATTGAGATATTATTTGACCGCTATTTGCCAGAGACCTTCTTTGAAGACAAAGGCATATAATCTGTGGTTGTTGATCTAAATTCAATTTGTAATGAGGGGAAACAGAGGTGATGAAAGACATTAAATTACAATAACAAGAAAACACCTCAATTTTGAATAGTTCATTCATTTAGAGATGCATATTGTAGGGACATTATGTCCTTCTAAAAAATGATGTGATTATGGTTAAAAATCTTGGATGACAATGAAACTGCATCTAGAGGGTGTTAAAACAAGACTGACTCCAACCATGACTGGGCTGACCAGCAAGATAGCAATTTTTACACTGCTAAAAAGTTAATATGCTAAAACCTTCAAAATATCCAATCAAGTGTTTCTACTCCCTTGTCACATAAAAAAATCAGATAAATATGGAAAGTTTGCCATTTGTGCACACATTTCCATTTTCAGAAACTGCATGCTAAATTCAAACTAATGAAAATTAGGCTGTGATTTTTAAAGCCAAGCCCTCATTTTAAGCTGTCACCAAAATAACACCACACTAAGCAATACACATAGCACCACCATACAACCAGGTTATTTTTCTTACAGTACTTTGTCAGGAACACCAGAGGCAGTCTTGACATTTGACCTTTAAAAATTCTGAAACAGAACGACTAAGTTTTCATTTAAGTGCAGTTACACAAGTTGACAAGTACTCACCACAATGATATATTTGGACCGATACTGAATGGTCCCAAAGAGTCCCAGAATGACGACTATTATGTGAAGGAAGTTTCCAAGTATGGGAGCCCATTGGTAACCCAGGAAGTCAAAGATCTGTCGCTCTAATGATGCGAGCTGGAGAGAAAGAAAGGAGATGTGATTGGTAAAACATTCCAGTAATTACAATGCACGTGTGTACCCCCAAATACACTACATACTGCAGCTGCAAATACATAGCATTATGGCAAACAATGCATAGCAGCTCAATAGCCTCAGAATGAGACGGCTTGAAAAAAACGTTTTCATCACAAAAAGAATTAGTCTTGACCTTTCTAGGAACAGTTTCTCTTGGTTTAAAAGTCTTTTACTCGGCTTCTCCGTGTGCAGTAACCTTTCTCCTTTGCTCAGACATTCACAAACACGTTGTGAACTCATAAAAAGTTCAATCTAAAACTCAAAGCTTTTCTTAAGACATAAGGAAAGCAAAAGGTTTCATTGGCAATTTGTTTATCTATAAACCAACATCCCATTTCTGATGCAGTCCTAAAACCCACAAAGTTCTCAACCTGATTAAAAAGTCAAAGAGTTGCTGTATCTTCCCTAACCGCTGTTTTTTCTTTTATAATTAATAAGCCCTTGTGAATAGATTTCCGACAGCAAGAAGATTAGGCATCACAGTGTGGATATTGTGGAAGCTTCCTCAGATCTTTAAAGGCATAAATGGCCAGCTTTTTAATTGTCTAATGAAGTGTTTCAGAGGGCCTTAATGCTCACTTTTTATCTTGTGACGCCATGAACTGTTCAACATTCTCTGCATTCAGAACCAGCCACTCAAGTGCAATGACTCTCGCCTACATTTTGTCAAAGTATGGAGCCTTGAACAAATGACATGTTTCATGAATAAAGTGTGTTAAAGAGCTCTCGGACAATCACGGTCAAGTTGCTGTTTCTGTTTTTTCTTCTTCTTCTTCTCTTTGCTGATTTCTTCTTTCCTCCTTGCTGATACAATCCTTCCTAATCCATTACTATTCTCCAAACAAGCCCAAGAGCTGCTCTTCCTTTTTGGTTGTAGAGGCGCCGTTTGCGCGGTTACCTAGGTCTATTAACTTCCTGGCCCTGGCTGCACCCTGGCACTGCAGTGGCAGAGGGCCTCAGCATCCCTTGGGGAGCAGAATCAGCCCGCCCCTGAATCCCACGCTTCATAACTACCCAGCCCAACAGCTGCCACCAATTAGACACAGTCAGGGACCAATCAAACTGCAGCCTGCAGCCACCTCAACACCTGGGTCCCGGCCACTCCTTCATTACCCGCAATATAGGAGATATAAAGAGACATGGCACTCATGAATCCAATGTAGGCCATTAAAAAGCCATCATCTCCACACCGCCCTGTGCAGAACAACTCTATTACACAGCAATGTCAATTAGTCCGGTCAGATGCTCACTCTCAGAATCATTCCTCTGGCCAGAATGTTTTGCCATGTGTGGATCTCACATTACACAGCTGCAATTCATTTGTACACATTCAGTGCTGGGTTTTGTCTAACCAAACATAAAAATATAATTGTGCAAAGACCTAGCCTGTGTTCACAAAATCTGATGAAAGCACTTTTTGACAAAAGCTGAAGTCTGAAGTGCAATATTTACCACATCTAGATTAGCTATACTAGCAATATACTATATATGTATAATTGATACTTTATTATGATTATACGTCATACATGTATGTATACATTTATACTTTAAATTAAAATATATACAACAAGGAAAGCATATACTATATATTTATACTTCATATACCATAAAGAAAAGATTGTAAAACTGTATGTACACTGTACACACACACAAACACACACACACACACATTTATGTATATATATATATATATATATATATATATATATAGAGAGAGAGAGAGAGAGAGAGCGAGAGAGAGACCGATAGATAGATAGATAGATATAAAATAGTAATTAATGAAAAGGACCACAGCTGGTTGCCTGAATCAGGTCAGAGCACAGTAAGCCATTTCAAGACACTGCAAGTGGAGAACTGTACAGCTGCACTTGGGAGATCATCACTTTGTATTTTGTAAATTGCGTATAACAAAAACCCTTATATACCCTCTCCTCAGAGACACTGGTCTCACTTGTAGCCTCACATGCTTACAAAGAACAGCCAATGCTTCACACTTTATCATAAAAACCCAGTGACCTTTCGCTCATAAATAGGACATTATCCCACAAACAGAGAGTGTCTTCCTATTTTTTATTGCTTTTCCATATGCAGGGACAGAGGACAGTAGTCTTAAGAACCCAAAACTTCCGACTGACAATGATGCCACTGTCATTCCCTGAACCTCTGAATTCATGATTTCTTCTTTTTCGAAAATATGAACCGCACTCTCTCGATTTGATGTGCAATTAGCAGCACTTCATGAGACATCAGAGGAGCACGGAAGACATGGAAACGATTAAAGCTGAGACAGGAGGAGCACAACTGGATACCCTTTTTGAGGCTCCTCCTGTTTGTTCCAATTCATAAAAATGTTACGTACAACCTACTCATTTTCACAACTCCAAGACAGCTGTTCAAAATGTGTGTGAATGTTTCTGAGGAAAACACGGCAATGATTGTTACTGCAGTACCTCTCAAGGGATCCTGACCCATATGAAGATGTTCAAGGCAATTAACTTAAACTGGGAAATGTTCCACTGCACATCTTCTCAAACAAAGCTGCAGACATCCTATAGGATTTACAAATCACTTTGTCTTTCAGAGACTATAAACAGGTTAATAAACATTATCTGTACATTGAAGGATGCCGTACAAGAAGGATTAGTGACTCCTTCCTAAGGTTTAAAACTTGTTTTCTTGCAAGATAAACTGACATATTTGTGGTGACAAATTGATTAATTTAAACTGTAATTAGGTAAAATATTCTCAGTATTTAAACCCACAAAGTATTTTTTTTTCAACAAAGGTCATTTTCCAATAGTTTGTAGGTTATATTGTAGGTAGCTAGCAGGAATAAAGAATAGCTATCAAATCAGTATTTTGATGTAATCCCATCAAGTAGGCTCATCATGTGCTCTTACTCAATCTGGGTTTCATTCAACACAAGACTCTCTGAAATGTTAGGGTGACACAAGAGTGATTTATGTTACCTCATGCTTTTCATCCTGGTCATTTATCTGTCAGCTCTGACAATACAACGTTTCGACACTTATAATGCCTACAATGTGCACTAGCATCTAATTCCACTTTGAATAATGGAGATCTTTTTCAAAAAAGCAGTGTTTGTACTTGTACGTCTGAAGATTGTTGAATACTGTTGGCTAGAATACAGAATACTGTTGGTTATACATAGATCACTTTCACAAAATATGTACACTGAAGTCTGCTGTTTTTTTTTTTTTTTTTTTTAAATCATCTGCTTGTTCCAAAGCCAAGAAGATGATTTTAACAGAGCACTCGATAACATTATGTTACCCTGGCTTAGCCAAAGCCAGTTGATAACATTATGTTACATTGGCTTAGCCAAAGATCCTATGAAGAGTGACTTAATGACTGACTTAGCTTATCGTTTTTTACAGTTATCCATTGTGTCCAGCTGGCTATTTACAAAAACAATCTGGTTAAGTTCCTAACCCAAGAGCACAATGGCAGCAGCCCACCTGGGAACTGAACCAGCCACTTTTTGATTAGAACCCCTGCTCCTTACTGCTACAACACACTGCTGCCTCAACAGAGCTAAACAAGTCAGGTTGGGTAGTTTTTTTTTCACTCTGGATAGTATTGCATTAAATAAAGAAACTGAAACACTCCATAATAAGAAACTATGGATGAATGAAGCAGTATGAAAATATCATCATCATCTGCTGTGGAGATCCATCCTTCTGCCATTATTGAGATACCTGCAGACTCTCCAAATCTCACAAATTAGTGCCTGAATTGTAGCTAAAGTTATAGTTTCACAGCCTGCTCTGTGACCTAAGATTTTACCTGCATTTTCTGCTTTCAAAGGGGTGGAAATAACTCGAAAATCCCTTTATTTTATTGATGACAATATTATTAAACTTTAAATCACCAACAATGACAATGGATTTCAGGTTGACCTTTCAATGTTTTTTTTTTTTCAATTTGCTAATGGTAGGGATCGTTGGTCACCTCTGAGGGTTGAGACTTTAGCCTAACGACATTGTGATACAAGGGTAACTGCACTGCACTTTCAGACCATATGTCTGAGTCTACCCCACATGGCTGTAATTAATGAAATTCGAAGTAAAAGGGCATTGTTCATGATGGCTAGGGCTACTTTGCTGGCCTTTTTGCCCTCAAAAGGTACTAATTCATTACTGTGGGAACTGTTCAGTCAATCCAGTCCATCAATCATCGAGGGACACTGTGTTTTTAGGGATGATTACTTCATCCCTGCAGCCAAAGATAATATTCATGTGCCAACTGGATAGCAGACAAGTGGTCTGGCGTCACTTGAATCAAAAAGACGTAAGCATCCCCTTTACATCCCTTAAACTCTGCATGAACCAAATACTGGGCCTGGGCTAGGTTTTCCCAGAGCTGAAAGCAGTTTTAAACAGAGATATTTACAACTGTGAATTTGCAGCGCTTTCGGCCTTGATTCTGCAGGACGAATGACAGATATTGATCATTGCTGCTGCAGCTGGACGATGACAGCTTGGCCATATTTCTCGCTGATCGCAGTCAGCTTGATGGACGATCGCTCGGGTGACGGGTGATGGATGACGCGCCTCACTCGAGTATGCGGAGGCCTTACAGCCTGACTTGTGAATGTCCCTACAGGCATCAGGCAGCACGATGTGCTCTTCTCTCAGTGACACGCGCCAAACACTCATCCGTGAGAAACCACCACTCTAAAAATGTCAGATCAAAGGGACCAGGAGCTGAAAATTTCAGTATTAAGAGTATGTAACTCACGCTGAACAGAGTACTTAAGTAGAGTGCAGGAATGGCCCTGCATCAGAAAAGCTTTTCACTGTCATCTTTTTCTCTCTCTATTTTTAAATCTGGAAGACCCCAACTCTGAATTCTTGAAGATGCTTTACTGCAGTTAGGACTATACACACCTGACTGCACCTAGCATGGCTCCCTGAAAATGTTTAACCCTGGTTTTCATGGTTGCCTGAAAATCTTTAATGCTGCAATTACATACCTATTTTGAGACTTTTATCTTTGAGCCAAATGGCAAACATATGTAATTATTTGCAAATGAAACTCTGGGAGAGTGTTGTTAGACACAATGTTCAAATACCAAGTAAATGGCCTCCACAAGACTGATTAACAAATGTTTACATCATCTTAACCTGAGTTCACATTTTTCAGAGAATGACCTTATGTGCACTTTCCAATGTGTCTTGCCTTCATTACCTTTTTTTCATAAGCACCACATGCTTTTCTTCCTTTCACTATCCATTGTAAATGTGAGCTGGAGCAATATCCCTGCCACCATGAGAGGTTTATGGTGACAGATCACCAGTGATAAGGCGTGCGCACACTATGCAGAGGAGGAGGGAGTGTAGACTCTGCTGTGTTCACTCAGCCAATCCCTGGCACTGCTCGCTAGCGCTAAGGTCAATCCTTCCTGGGCAGACGGAGGGGGGGGACCGCCGGTGTGGAAGTGCTGAAGCAGCTCCACCGCTGCTTTGATCTGTGGGACGAGCGCCAGAAACCTTGGACTAGCGTAAACACCCCCTCCACCGCATGCCAACCGCTCTAACCCCCCATCCTGGGCGGCTGAGGCCAGGTTTCTGCATCATCTCAGAGTCGGGTTCAGACAGATGCCCTGTAGGCCACATGAATGATTCAGAGTCTGGTCTCATAAAGGTAACACTTGAAATTTGCCGGATCTGTTTTACCAGCCAGTTAGGATTGTGTGGCAATGACACCCGACATCCTGTGTGTGTCTTCATTAAGAGCAGCTTTGGGTAAAAAAACATGTTAAACTGTCAGAGGGTCTTGCCACTATTTAACCCTTTCTGAACACTAATGAATTCAGCTTATTGCAAAACTAATTGATTAGTGGGTCATTCTGAATCCCCATACGTCCAGTCATTTTTAATGCATCCACTTATGGCTAACCTTAATTACTTAACTAACTCTTCAGTTTAAGAGCACAGCAGAAACCAAAATGAACACACTGGAAATTAAAGTTGATGAAAAAAAGAAACTGCTGCTCTCATGAGCTGAGGTCCAGATTAAGTTGATCTACAATGGACCTCTGTCAAATTCAAGCAAATTTTAGTTTTGTTTTTTTTCCAGTGCTTACAGGACATCACAAGTTTGGCAGTTTCTGAAATTAATGAAAATATTATGTAAAAATTTAAAAAATTCTTAAATTCTTTATGCAAGGAACATTGCCATTAGATTGAATCTGGGTTATCTCCAGCTAATGAAGAATCTTGCTTGATTTTCATAACAATACACAATTAAAAAAAAACTATTCTAATGGCATTGACACTTTTAATTTAAAGAGTTCAAAATTAATATAGCCTGCAAAAGTGCTACACAGTGTGCATTTAATGCATACAGTAAAAATGTAAGTAGGGCAAAAAGTTGGTGAGATAACCTCTGGAACAAATGATGGATTCATGCAATACTGACTTTAATAAACTGTAATAATCTCCTTTTCCTGTCTGATGTGCACTTCATGAAAGCATGCACATCTTTACTAAACAGTCTACAACAATCATCCCGACTTTATATTAAAACTCACTGTAAATAACGTGGATCTGCAAAAGCAAGGAAAAGTGTGAATCTCTGCCAGCTGCCCAGTTCAGTCCTATTCAGAGCTGATTCTGTAATTCCAGAGAAGTTATCAGTCTGGCCAGGATGGTTCTATTACCTTTCCCTGAGAAAATCCCACTAGAAAGTGCATCTTTCATCTCCATCTCTCAGCCCCAGTTTACAACATGAATAATGAACAACAGAACAAACATAAGGGGAAAAAAGCACCTTGCTGCCACATTACAAAGTCAGCTGTAGCATCTCTTCCAGGCCATTGCTGTTTACAAAAATTCACCAAGCCCACAACTAAAGAATACATTTTTTCCCTGTTTGCAGATCTTGTACACGTGACTGATATATCTGCACCAAGGAGTCAAAGTGCAGTGATCTGTTGCTAATTTGGACAATAGCAGATTTCAACACAATAACCTATTTAAAAATAATTACTAATTTAATAAACTAATTTAACAGGCAGAGAGCTTTGAATGTATGAAGAGGTTAGAAATCATGGTTTCCCTTTATGCATCTTTCATGATTGACATTTGCCTGATTGTTTAACATAAGACTTCTGCAAGCCTGAGCACAAACATGGCAGCCTTGTCTCTCAGATTAAAAGAGTTGAGCGAACACAAATCAATTAACAAAATACAAAACATTTGCCTGATTTCTATTCATCCTGTTCACAGTCTGAACGTCCTGTTCAAAATCTGAATTTCCCATAGTTATGAAAGATTGCCATCTTAAGAAACAAATGGTTTCTGGGCTTTGCAAAAAAAAAAATGCTTAAAGTGGACAAATTGAGACAAATATGATTCATGCTCTGATGGCTTTACTTTATAAAGATAAAGAATAATTGTTGATGGGAGAATAATTGTTCACAGAGTTTGTAAAAAAGCACTTGGATTTTTTTCTAATGCCGCGGGGAAAACATTTATTGCAACGTCACTGATAACATCACATTACTTTGGTATGATAATCGAGTTAATTCTCAGCAGTTATTATGTTGTTTTAAGATAACATGACTGAGTCTCCGTCATGGCTGCCATCTTTCCAACCACTCACCAAAAACACGCAAAGAGGGGGTACTACATAGACAGTGAAAAGTTTCAGTATTTTCAAATGACATGAAATGGAACATAAGAAATATAGTGATCAACCCTCTTAACCCCAACACAGAATGTTCAACTACATTCCTTATTTTCTTCCAACATTATACTTGCACATACTAGCTGGTTTCTGATCACAGTGATTGTGTACAATAGTGCCTTCATTAAGTGGACACTTACTTATCTGCCATGCCCTTATTGGGGTACACATGTAATTATTTCTATGGTGAGTTTATCATTAAAAAAACAACTTCAACAACTTCTTTGTTTTGTTTGTTTGTTCATTTAATCTCATGTATGGTGATATGCATTGTTTACAATTAAAATCATATGACTCGCATGATTGTAGTCATTTGAGCTGAAAACAATGTCTCATTGAAAGACAACGCCATCACCTTGCAGAATGATTGATATGAGTCTCCTAATAGAATGTGAAGATCCTGTAGAACAGGGGAGGGATGGTGAGCGGGAGAGCACCCACTCCCCAAGGCTGCCCCCTCCCTCAGTGAAAGGAAACGCATTCTTCAATACCACACGCACAGCTCTAAGCTCAGCAGCTGCTCAGTCTGAATACGTTCCATATTCCTGAGGGTGTCCTCTGCTCGTCTGTAACACGTCAAAAAGCGGCCAGTGTCAGAAAGAGCTCATTTACCGTCCCAGCCGTCCATATGTAAAGTGGCCTTAGACAGATGTACTTTAACAGCCTTCAGATTGCACTAAAAGTTCAGTGCAACTCCAAGAAAACTTCGTAGGGAAACTGCTTAAAGAAATCAAAGAAACAGAGTATGCATCACGTGCACAAAAACCTGACTAAGGATATGCTGTTCTTCAAAGCATTCAAACAAAATGATGAGGATAAGACCATCATTATCATGCGCAAATAATCAATGTCACACAGAGTCCTATTCTTATCACACAGAACAAGAAGATATAATATTACTTAGTACATGTAAACTATTGATTTCATTAAATGATGCAGCTGCTAAGAGCTGCTAACAGCTCTAAAGAATGCAAGTTCATGACCTCAGGGAGGAAATTAGGAGACAGCGGGTTGGGTACAGAGGTCACAGAAACTCAAACAGTCCATGTTACATTGTCAAACATTGAGTTTGTTATTATTTCAACGATGGAAGTGAACTGTACGAAAACACATGGGCAAAGTCTCTTGTGGCTAAGCAGACTATGAGTTCGGAGGTGATTTAACACTACAATGTCTCATATCAACCAATCGCATAATACTAGCACCCTGGGGGGGGGGGGGCACTGTATCTCACTCAAACTTTGTATTTCCTGTAAAAGGGACAAGGTAAAGGTAAATCTGTGGTGGTACCCCTGGTCATGATCTCCTTTGAAGCAGGTGTTTACTGCATGGGTAACGCAGCACACCCTATGCACTGCAGCATTTCACAAGTGCTGAACGAGGACCGAAGCACAGGGCTCTGCCAAAGAGGCAACGGAAAAGACAACTGTGATGGATTCCGCAGCTCGTAGATGTCCATCCATCGATGAGACAAAGAGGCCAGTCATCAAGGATGCTGGGTAGCTTTCTGTCAATAAGAGGAAGAGGTGGGTCTTATAGAGCCTGCTGGATAATAGAGATGTGCTAAAAGGACAATTACAACAGCAACGTGAAGTCTCAACTGTCAGTCAAGTCGGGCTTGTCGTACTACCCCACGTTACGTCTACATTGATAACTGCTGATAGGCTGCTTAGTCACCTTCAATCTGCTGTCTCAGGAAGGGTGCAGACAACCCGGACAATTACCCGCGTTAGACTTTGAAGTCGAGCATCATCCCCGGCAAAGAAGCAACAGCCTCGCCAAGAACAGTCACTCATAATCGAGGACTGAACAGAGGTGGCCGACGGAGGGCCTGTCTACCTGCAGGGTTTTCAGAGGAAGGTGTAACAAGAGAACCTGACTCAGTGTAAGATTCTTTATGACTACAGCCAAAGGTTCTGCAGTTAGAAAGTGCAATTAGTGCAGAAAGCCACTTGGACTCAAGCAGCTTTGAAAGGTGGTGGTGATGTCACTGAGTACTATTTATAAACCTGAATGACCCCTTGTATTCTACTAACGTCTTTAAATGAATGAAATGCTGAAATGTACAGAAGTACCAGAGACAGGGAATAGCTAACCCTTCTTTTGCCCCATTAATCTTATAAAGGAGTCGGTAGGTAATTTTTTCATTTGCTCTCACTTGCCTGGAGGTATTTAAACTAGGAAATTTACTGTAGCTCACTTTAAAACTTAAGTGAAACATTCCTTTATTTCTGGTTTGTAAAAGGTCAGATTTGATGCACAGAAGCATGTTAATTTAATCACGGCTAATTCTGTATTGTGTTCATTTGATTATAAGTTATTCACAGCAAATGGCATTAGCAGGCTCTCTGCACGCCATTTCACTTAGAGATGTTAAAGCAACAGTGTCACTTCAGCACTTAGCGGGCCAGAGGCATCAGCACAGATTTCAAGAGTCACTTCCTCAGCTGCAAGTGTTCGTCCTCGACGGCACTGCCTCTCTGCACGATTCATCTGCGCCCTGAAATATTCAACAGCTGTGTGACAGAAAACATACGAGCACAGACAGAGCTCCAGAGAGATATGTGTAGGCTTTTGTGTGGGCTGGCATTTTGTGCTGTGATCTTTCTACAAATGTCCCCAAGTTTCAACAAAGTGTGAAATTTTCCAGATCTTTTATTATAGCGTGGACATCACTGAATTATCTTTAATACAAAATGATCTTAAATTATCATAACCGTAACACAACTATGATTTTGCAAAGAAAAAAGCCAAAACAAAGAGCACAAACATTTGCATCATAATTCTGACATTCTTTGATTCAGTTTGTTCAACCCTTTTAATGCATTAATTAACAGTGTTTACTCGTCCGATTCAGAATCACAGAATAACCAAGAGAGTGAGCTCTTCTAGAATTCATTTCTAAATTTTCTAAAGCTCTCTTTGGGAAACTATTACAAGTGGATTTTAAATATAGATCAGAAGACACTTCCTGTTGCCCACAGCAAATGGTGATGAGTATTCATGTGCTACAGCAGCAAATATAAGCCTCTGATGTTATCTTTAAAAAAATAAAATATGTGTACATCCAATAATTCTGTGCAATGCCATTCAGAGACAAAGGCATCAAAAACAGTGAATGCCTGCACACTCAGAATATAGGCCTACTTATTTAATCCAGGAGATTTTAGTCACGACCTTACGAGAAATATACACCTGTGTAAATATCATACAGCTGAAATAAATCACCGAATGTTTTTGTTTTCTCTACAGAATACAAGTTCATTCATAAACATCAGTACATGAATATGGACATTATTTAAAATAATATACAGTTTTTTTGTAACTCCTGACACACAGACACACAAACACACACACACACATACACACACACACACAAACTCACACATATTTTTTTCCCTGTAATACGAACATGAGACAGTAAAACATCATGAGACTGTTAAGGATGGGAGTCTCGGAAGGCTTCATCAGTGGATTGAAGATCAAGCAGTGGAAATGTGCTCAATGCTGTGTGAGATATATCCCTACTGAGCTCAAGGAGAAATACTGACCCTGAAGCAATCCTTATCTTGCCGCCTGCCCTTCTCCCCAAGCCTCTGTTGTACTCTAAATGCTGTATTCCGGGGGGCTGAAGACATTTCATGCTGAGGAGTATTCTGCTCATGCTTGGGGAGAGCTCTCAGGAAGGCCAGTCGGCGATGCATCCAACTCAGAAATCCCCTTTCATCATTACACGGTTGCTTGATTGACAGGCATCACTGTAAGGAGAGCTGGCACCGTACTTGGAATAGTAAATATGACTTTAATACATCTCCTGATAAACATACACAGCGTTCAGTATGAATCTTGAAACTATCATTAATGATTTCTAAAAGTAATGATCTACAGCAGAGACATGAAGCATAATTAAGTAAAGGTAGGCTTAAATTAAGTACGGTAAACGTACAAGAAAGATAGTGCTGGAGGAACACAGGATGGAAGAATTACTTCATCTGTGGGTAAGTTTGTCTTTGGTTCGACATTTACAATTAAAAGTAAAGATGTACAGCAGAGTAAACTGTTTCAGAGATGGGATTTAGCACTGTGTATTGCTCTCCTGTGTCAGCCAGGCTTGCCAGACAAGTAAATGCAAAATCAGACCTCCCTGCCTATCTTTAATCCAGATCCCTGACAAAATGAGCATGTGTCTGAAACTTGCCACAGTTCCACCAGGACCACTCAAACAGGACTGAACCAGAATCCTCTTTATCAAAAGTCTTTCCGGATAATTGCTGAGCCCTGAGATACATTTTGCAGTTTCCAAAGGGTCAAATTACAAGTGGGCCTAATTTCAAACACGACCCCATCCCTGCAGCTCCTTACGTGAGACCAGGGTTCGAGAGATTCTCTTTAACCCGGGATGTAACTGATTAGCAATGTCATGGCCTTTCGATCTGTGTTATCACAACCCATCAGCTCCTCACTGAGACATTTCCATCCAAATAATCTCCACGCAGGACTTGAGATTGGTGGAAAACCATTTAAAAAAGAATTGTGTCTGTGAAAGGGCTTATATTAATTTGAACTGATTTCATTCTGATGGCACTCAACGGCTAATTGTAAAATTAATACTGATAGCTGTGTTTTCCATGATCTAGGCAAGACAGAATCAATTTCAAATTGTTCACCACAGATTAATGATGACATTATGTGCCTTTTAATTGGTACAATGGTCCAATTGTCTAGCACAGCAGAGTTCAAATAATATACTTCTTTCTGACTGGGAAATATTCTTGGAATGCAGATTTCTACCTAAAAATTCAGCACTTGGCTAAATGACTGTGACTAGTATCAGCTATGTAGTCTCTTTAAACTTGACAAATCTTGGTGTCTTATTAGTTGTAAGCCTATTAATGCAATATAACTCAGACATAAACAATGAAGTAGCAAGTAGCTGATAACAATGTGTCACGATCAGCCCAAAAGAGCACTACAGAGCTCAGAGATTCATGTCTGAGTTACACAGATTAGTCAAATCCTGATTGTTCAAATTGCATATCAGAGTTCCATAACTTTACTGCAAAGATGAAGGTGTGACATGTGCCAGTGAGTCTAGCCATTGATTTATTACACAATTAAATTCATGTAGTTGAAGGCTTTGGAGTCGGGGTAAAGATTAGCGAATCTGAAATGCCATTGCAGTCGGCGGCAGACCTCCCAGCTGCTTGAAAACTGCCACTTCTACAAATTAAATCCCAAAGAGAAACATCCATAGGCAATAAATCACCATGGATGAAGATGAAAGAATCGTCTTGTTTGTTCACAACCTACTTGCAGAACTGCCCTCACGCAACTTAATAGGCTGAACCACTTAGGATTCAAGGGTAATTTGAAGGGAAATTCGCCGGTGTCCATACCACACATCACCCAGCGCGATTTCTATAACATCTTTAGAGGATTATCTTCATTTTCAATGCCTTGATTAAAGTCAGATTTGAAATAATATCACATTAAACAAAGCAAACAAGTAATTAATTTCATTCACTGTTGGATGCATAATTGCACCTTTACACAGCCTTTATATGTATAATGCTGGGACTTTGTGCTCTGGAAATTGATATATTTGAAATGGGCATGTTTACTTCACTCACATATATTATCTGGAAGGAGGAGGGATGTGGTATCATGTCTGTGGGAAGGTTTCAGTATCCAAACAATCACAGCTTTTGTTCTGACTTACACATTGCTGCTGGTACTCTGTCCACCTCAGCGTTGTCATGGAAACAGCCATTGCTACCATTTGACTTCATTAGCCAAACAGAACGCCTGTGTTTTCTATGTAAAGCACTGAAATGTGCAGAAATAAGAAACATGTGGCTTTGCAGTTTAAGCACTTCGTGTTATTTACTCGACTGTAAAGACGCACACATTGACAGTCATTCATAATTAAAGTAAAGCACAGGCTAGTTTAGGGAGTCCACTCATCCATACTATAACCAACAAACAAAGTAGCAGAGTTCCTATATTGTCACTGAAAGCAGACACAGGAGTCAGCCTTGTTAACTCACCCAGTTTCCGCATGTCTAACAGTGGATCTCAGCCAGCATTCACCAGGCTGAAAGGAGCTGGTCCAAAACATGAATAAGCAAACTTGTTTCTTCTCTCCCTCTCTCTCTCTCTCTCTTTCTCCTCATGGGGAAACAGAAACGGAGGCTGTGTCTGGTAACAGTTTGAAATCTATGAGCAGAGCCTGACCCCACTACTAAAAAGCTGAGTGAGGGGCTCTGTGTCTGTGTAAGCTAAGCAATGCAGTAAGGTGTCACTGAACAGAAAACCTTGGAGGAGTCCCTCTCACCTCTCTCCGTACTAACAGATTTCATTATATTATGTATTTATTTATTTATTATGTATATTGCGCTTTCCAAACTCACCCAAGCGACTTACAAATGTTACATTTTATGTCTTGTCATGTTTTTGCTCATGCTTTAATGCAAAAACTCATATTCCTTGCTTAAGAGTACAATAACAGTACCCTGTCTGGGATGGCAAGAGGGGCAAGGGTCTACGTAGGTCAGACTGCAGAGAAGTGCTCATATCAGCCTATTCTGTATTGACAATCTCCTGGCAAAGAGGAAATCTATATATATAAGGTACTATGAGAAAAAGGTTGGGGCTGACTCATTCAAGATAAATTCTCAGATGCAGATTCTCCAAAACTGAACAAATTCAAACACTGACAGGATTGTTGGATTTTAGCACATTTGATTTGCTTTGCCATGGCATTTACTTCATCTGGGCAGCCCCAGGATCAGTCCAGCGGCTAGTAAAACTTTCCACAGGAAAGGGACACTTTTGTCAAGCACAGACATTTGTGTTAGTCCCAGCTCCCATCTGTAAGTGCTACAAGTAGCATCACGTACCGCCATATTAAGATAAGTACAGCTGGCAGGAGCTGTTCTTCAAGAAGCACAACCATTTAGACCAGACTTGCAACCAAAGACTTTCAGTGGTTTCTTCAAATGCAAAAAGCCCTGCTCATTTTCTTCTTTCTTATTATGCTATTTGGTAGAAAATTATATTGTTTTTTTTTTTTTTTGTAGCCAAACTGTTCTGACTGGCAATATATGACATTGTGAATTCGTGCTCCAAAGGAAAAAAGTAAGAGGACTGCATTACCACAGTAACTCAGCAGTCATTCCACATTTAACCTCAATCCAGTACTATTCAATTAGAAGCTGCTAAATGTCAGAATGTCTAATTTGTAATCCACAATTGTGTATTCCACTGGGTCCTGGAGGTAATTCCGTTGTACATATTTCATATTTAAAAAGTTATGAGTGTGTTTATACTCCACATTATCGATCATCCATCTCCCAATCAATGACCAAAGAAGAGGCCGCTAATTAATTGAAACGAACAACTCTGGCACTGCCCTGGTGCACATCAGAAGGCATTGTACTCCATCTGATTGTAATGCTAATGCATTAGGCACTGGTGAGCGTACCGCTTGCACTGTTGCCATGGGCACCTAACTGCTCTCTCTCTCTTCCCCCCTGTCCAGCGGCCAGCATGTGAACAGAATGCCTTGCCCTTCGACAGGAAGGAACAATGGAGCGTTTTCTAATCCGGGGAGAGATGGACATCATTAGCCCTCCAGCTCAGTGGGACTCTTCCCGCATGCATTGACAGGGCTCCCCCGGCCGCCATTGTTGTGTAAATCACTGTTCCACAAGAAGGACCGTTTGAGCCTCACAATCAGTCACAACAACTCGAGGAAGAGAAGCACATCCAACTGCTGTCTCTCTCTCTCTTTCTCTCTCTCTCCCTCTGTGGATACAAACACATTCATCTTTTTCTGTACCTTTTTTTTTTTTCTTGGTTCCAAACGATGCACTCAGAACCCCCCACCCACCGTCCTGTAAAAGATGAAGGACAAAGACAGAGCGGGGCAGTCCTGAACACTGGCTGTAAAGGCGCAACTGTGACAAGCAGTTGTTTCAAACAATAAAGCGCTGTTTCCAACAATAAAACTGGGCCTGTAAAAAACTGGACCAGGCTGGAAGCCTCACTCCATATGTTCAAAAATCACATTTTATCTCAGAATGGGTTTTAATCTGCCACTTCCTTTAGTGTTAGATGACACTGTTTCAGATTTCCATGCCCTGTGCCCCCCCCCCCCCCCCCCCCTTTTGAAGTGTCAAAGTGAGGAAGAGGTCAGCTGCCTTTCCTGTAACCTTTTATAGGCATAGGCAAACATGTATTTAAAATGTATTCCCAACTGTCTATAGGAAAAAGATGAACCTTTCCATGTCATCTAAAGAAACAAACCACTTGACAGTTTAAAGAATAAAATTTTTAAAATCTGCTCAATAAAGTTTCCATCCCCTCTTAAAAACCAGACTGATTATTTTCAGCCTCTCTGAAATATTTAGTGACAATACATTTTAGAGAATATATTTTTAGCCCTATCAATATATTGAAAATATATGCATGCTGTTTTGGTATACTGAAATATATTTCTGCTCTGTATTATTGTATTTCAAACACTTTTGTAATATATTCCTGGACTGAACAACATCTCAATATATATAATTTTCATATATGCTGTTATCTCTGTCTGTAGATTTTGAGCAAGCATTTGAATCACTGACTTCCCTGAAAGCAGAAACTAAGGCATCATTTTCCATGGTGACATACAGCTTTGTACTTCAGCCATGATGGAAATGAATTACCGTGAGCAGCAGGAGGAGGGGGCAGGAGATAGGCAGTTTATTATGATACACCTTAATGGATTCTCAACAAGAAACACCTTATGTTAATGGGAGAAGCATCTTCCACCATAATGAAAAGCAAATCTACTTTTCGCAGAATGACACACAAGACAGAACACTAGGCAATTTTCAGAGAAATTGCATTTAGCTCCAGGCCATTTGTGTGAGAAACAAGCCATTGACAAAGTCTTACCAAAAAGAAATGAATAAAGCACATACCTCCTCCCTCCTGTCTTTCATAAATCAATCAGAATGCACGCTCTAGGATGACAGTAACTTAATATCCATCTCCCCTCCAACTGCTGCATTAACATATTTATACTGATGTATTTAAATGCCACATGCCACCATAAGATCTATGTCTACAAACACGACAAGGGCTGAGATTATGAACCCCGAATAAGATTTTTCAAATTCCACCATTTGAGAAAATAGCATAAAATAATTTGCACAGCATATCATTCTGAAAAGAGGCAACGGCATATACAATAACACACTAATGTCTGCTGTTCTGGCATTCCATCTTCAACAAAAAAGGATGTGATAATTTAGGTATACATAACTCCCTGGGGAGGGGCAGCAACCAGCAACTACACTGAGCTATCACACTTCCCACAAGCCAGCAACAGCATCTTCTATTAGTAGCTGAGGGAAGCCATCAGTGCAGCTACATACTCCTTGCATCCTTTCTCACATGCACATGTATCGCACATGGAACCCTTTTATCGGTCACCACTCTCTACCTTGAAGGTAGGTTCTTCAGCAGAGCGGATAATGGGAGGGCTGGCAGGTGGCTTATCGGGTACGAAAACAGTGGCGTCCCGAGGATGAATCCTTCCACCACGGTTTTAAAAAACGAACAGCCAGCTTTGCTGTTTAACCGCCTTGCAATGTGGCCATTAACACTGACACATATGAATATTGGACAGAAGCCCACACAGTATTGATGCTTCTGCTGGAATGTGAAAGGCTGAGGACATAAATTAGAGTGGAGAGATGCACCGTTATTCCATCCCTTCTCTTGGGCATGTGAACAGACTCAGTCAGAGAGCCAAGTTCATCTGAGGTTACCTTTTTGTTTCTGGCTTAAGCATTCTAGCGACGCCATAATGTGAAGACAAGACCATGATTCTGCATCAAAGATGTTAAAAACCCTGTGTATTTACATATTTTGTGTGACAGTACAGGCATGTCACATAATTCTGCAAAACATAACTGTTTGGTCTTTGCTGCTTATTTAACATGGTTTATTAAATGCAATGAGCATTTGATCATTTTCATTTTTCTAAATACTCCTGAGCGTGATAACAAGCATGATACAATCTGATGTAGTGTGAAAACCATGATATGAGTATTAATACCCTAAAAGCTACTTCATATTAGTGGATAAGAGCAAATGGAATTGGGTGTGCATTCTCTGACATGCCTGATTTGAAGGAACACCCCGCTCATTTAGTCCCATAATTCCTCTGCAGACGAGGGACATATTGATCATGAAATTATTCATGAAAGCTAAATCTCATCAGATACTCGGTGGGGGCAGGGAGCATTTTCAGCAACTCCCACAATAAACCGAGGTATTATCCACCTGCACAAGGATCTGTTCCCACTGACAGTCCCCCAGAGGGGCATATGAGGGGCAAAGCTGGTGGCAAAAAAAAGAAAACAACAAACCATTCCACCTGCTGCACCAGCCAGAATCAGCCACGGTAAATGCCATAAAAGCATAGCTTTAAAAAGACAGGGAAATGGACCATTTCCACTTAGAATCACCATCCTTCAAGCGTGAACAAATTGCTTGCTTAGAAGCCTTAACAGGAAAGACGACATCAAGGGCAAAAGCAAGTTTATCATGCGCATCCTATCACTTGTCCAATTGCTGGAAAAGCTGAGAAGGACCAGCTGTTTAAGCACTGCATTGTGTGGGAGAGAAATTATATACCTATGAAACACTTCCTGGTCTATTTATGACCCTCAATCAATACAAAGTATTCATGAATGGCTCATTAGTGCAGGCAGTAGAAGTGATATATATGCAGTTTCAACATAAAGCTCCACAAGTAAGAGTAATTGTATCAGTTGTGTACTCCACATAAACTCATTATTATGCGGCAATGCACCTCAAAGCTCCTTCAGTATTCCCAATCAACTGCATCTTATTACACTCTGAGGATGGTGCACTCTCTGTTGTTGTGGCATATTATGCTCTCCCGTTTTGACAATTTGCACACCCTCACAAGTGTGCTAATATGCCAAAGTCTGGTTCAGTTACAACCTTCTAGAATTGAAATAACTAACCTATTTTCTGTTTGGCAGCCACTATTGTTAATTTGTTAACATCCATTTCAGCTGTCACCGCGGCCTGCTTGACTTCACCTCCCCTCTGAGCTCCACCACTTTAACAAACGTCGGCAACAGTCCAAATAACAAGAGGAGAAAAAAAGACAGAAGAAAGTGCCTATCTGATCTAGGATCCAGAGCAAATAAAATGTTACTGAAAAGCATCTGTCTCAGAAGAGAAGTGACCTAATGAACAGGAGGTAGGACACATCCATTTGCCTCTGCGGGGAGGTTTCCGTGGAAGCCCTTTTATTCAGGGCACTGATGTCTCCTGGACCCCCAGGGGTGAATTTTCTGACAAGTATCTTTTTGATGCTTACTCCAGAGCAGACCTCAATGTGTAGTAAGAAGGAAACCAGACAGAGGCATAACATGCATTAACAGTTATACAGTCTAAAGGATATCATGAGCTCTGTTCCTCAAAGCCATGTCATTCAGTGGTATTTCCTTCAGAACAGCATAAAACCTGACGTGGTGTCACCTATGTGTTCATGAAACAATGTTGGAAGGGGGGCACTTTTGGAATGTATTGCATATACATTCCAAATGTATGTGCCTATATACAGTGCACTATATACACTATATATATATATATACACACACACACAAAGCTTTCCTCTTGTCACAAAATATATGTTCCATGACACATCAGTTTGTATGAGCACTGCAGTGAGTTATTGATCACCACACACCACAGAGCAGTTCAGACTGCTGAACAAGACAGCACACAGGAAGAAAAGCACAGGCAAACACCTTTCCTTGCGCTGATATTTGGATGACTCAGGCATCTCTCCCACGACAAACAAGACTACCTGCAGCCACAGGAAAGAGGCGAAATGGGAAAAACCCACAGGCATCAGGTCTGCCTGACAGCAGGTCTGCATTGTCTGGCGTGAGCGTGGCAGAGTGTTCAATTATCCAAGGACATCCATTCGACACACCCATCCGTTTTCAGAGACTGTGTAAAGCAGCATAACGCGAGGGTGTCCTCTCTGGCACCGCGCTGCGCGCCACCGCATACATATTCAAACATTTTCAGCCTTCCAGACTCAAAGGCAACATGGAGTGTCTCACAGTCCTCCACTGAGGGAATGGGTATGGCTTTCACCAGTGCTTCTCGAGCCGAGATATAAGCTCACATCTAGCCCACATAAAAAAAGGCACTGAACACGTTCAGGCGTAAACACAGCCCACCCTTTGATGAATCCTTTTGTTACGGCAGCGAGCCTCTTCATTCATGGGATCTGCCGATGTGTTGACAACCTACATTATTCATGAGCTCCTTCTGCGGTTGCTCCAGCTCTCCTTTGTAACTTTGCTGCTTGGAGTTTGCATCTGTTGGTTGCCATGGAAGTAATCCCAGGAGTTCATAGCACCCCCCCCCCCCCCCCCCCCCCCCCCAAAGCTAAATGTTGTCTACCCACAATTCCCTGTTGTGGGGAAAGGTCATCATATGGCATGCCTGCTACACACAGTCTTTAGAATAATTCAATAATTCGTAATATGTACTGGTGAGTATACATTTTCAATTCAAAGTAAATGGCTACCTAAAAGGTTTCCACAGCACACAAATTGGTTTTGCTGTCCATGTGGATTTGCAAACAGCTTGAGTTTGGCCGATTAATAAATAACAGGCATTAAATGTAATCACACTTCAGTACAAATTATTTAAATATGGTTCACTATTTGACACATTTTTATTGTTTATACAAACATATTTGCATTTCTAATAGGAAAAAAACATAAAAGGCACAGAACTGAAATCCCCATTAGTTACTGCCCTGTTCTTTTGAAGTACAGCTCACCACAAAAATGCGCTTTAGCAATATGGCTTCCAGGCCTACGGGTGGGACAATTAGAATATTTAAAGGGGCATCCAGCAGTGGTTATATTATTCATGATGTTTCACAGCAGGGTAGGGGAGGGACTTCTCCCTCTGCTCCTTAGAGTTCAATTAATCAGAATCAGACACATTTCCCAATTTTCCAGGACTCTGCGTTATTGCCTATCAGACTCCCAGGAGTGGCCTGCCACTTCTTGACTGAAAAGTAAGGGTGCCCAGATTTCCCCACACTGCTGTCAGAGCTCCATCATACATCATGGCAATGTTTGCAACGTTTTGCTAATCACCACTTTTATAATAACATTGCATTCCTGACTAGCCTATTAATTTTAATGGGCTACAAGACTTCCATTTAATGCTTCACTGGGTGTAATAAGGCAGCTGCTTTTCTTCGCATAATCATGGTTTTTTTCAGGGTTTCAGGCGTAAAATAGAGAGCTACTGCCCAGACGCAGTGGAGTAAGAGAATATTTCCACATAGAGCACCACAAGACTTCTGTGCAGGCAAACAAATCTCACCCAGGACACACCACAACTTGTTTTCTTCCAGCTCTGTAAGTAGCGAGCAAAACGCTTTGCCACATAAAAAAACACAGATCTCTGGAAATGTAACAACCTTATGAAACCACTACTTTTTTTGCACGCACAAGCCATGCCTAGTGTTTCTAAAACGACAGCAGTCAGATTTTTCTGGTGTTTAGCAGCAATTACCTCAGGCCCTCACGGTGTGTTCCGCGCATTTGGGTTTCTTTAGCAAACCATGGCGAGGGTGAATGCTGCCAGGTCGGGCCCCCAGGGGCTCTTCTCCTTTGCTATAGACAACAGAGCGCTGTGTTTCCACGTGGGACGTGGCTGCTCTCTGATCTCTGCCCCACTTTAACTACATTTCATTTCAAATCCCACAGGAAATGAGCCCTGCCTACCTGATAATAACAGCTCTCTCATGCCAGCGCCATAGCCAATTTGAGAATAGCAAAAACCACTGGCAGAATATTGAGAGGTAGCAAGCTGCCCTAATTTTAGCTGGCAAGATTCTTATAAATGCATACTCATTCTGATGGGAAAAAATGCCACCATTTGGCCAAGGGGGTCAGTAAACATGGTTGGAATTTCCAAAAATGTTCATGTTCACTCTTTATCCTGAGAAAACTACCAGGCTTACCTGTTGATGTCAACAAGTCTACATTAGATGCAAATTACATATATGACAAACTCTCCCTCCGGTTCTTATTTTCAGGCTGTGAGTGTCCCATTCTATAACAGGATTCCAAAAAATCTGAAATGTCAGGCTATCACAAAATTAAGAAGGCATTTTTCTGTGAAACCAATCTAACATTAGCACGCTGCATGACCCTTTCAGGTGGTATTTAAATATGTGTTTAGCCAGTTATATTTTCTTATTATTTGTACCTACCCATACTTACTTTGAAATGATCTGTACATGATATTATCACAATATTTCTGCCAAATAAAGGTTCTTTGTCTGCTCTATAACACTGGTGGCTTTTGAGGTTTACTTAAAATTCCAGTTCATTGTTTTGTCCACTTTGTAAAATCTGATTATGAATATTTGAACGTGTTTACATTGGGTATGAAAACAGGGTGAAGTGGCTTGAATACCTAGCTCAGTGGAACAATAACTGGCTTTGACAAATGTAGCATCCTAAAGTAGGATGGCTACAGTGGATGAAGTTAACATCACACAGTAGGTTAATAAGTTCTTCCAGATATGGCATCAATGCCCTGTACTTTTCAACAGCACATTGAGAGGTTAAGAATGTCAGTAATTATGGCATACATTGAAGTACACAGAAGTTATATTCTCTGTTACCCTGTATTAGTTATGCGGCATTGCTGAAAATTGAGTATTGTTTTGTCCCTGAAGAACCTGACTGAAAAGCTGAAAGCAACAGCTTCAAACAGACTAATATGCATATTAAAAACAGCCAAAACAGTGAAGCATACTCAAGCCACCTGGGGACAGCTCTGTACCCTTAATGGCAGCTGTCCTAAACAATGACCCAACCTTTCCCTTTTCTGCCTCAATTATTCTCTCAGCTTACAATCAAACTTAATTTACATATGTTCAATGACAATTAACTAGGCTGCACTGCAGGTGGTATCGTGCACAACTGAGAATAAACATTAGCCTGATTTCAGACAACCTTAGGCAAGCACTTCCAGCTAAAATAGGTTTGATGGAAGAAAAAGAGAACCAAATATATTTCACTACTCAAATACCAGAAATATGCTGTTTGCTGAGTGATTCTAAAGAAAGCATTTAGCAAATGTTGAGGAAAGTGCTTTCACATTTCGATTTTAGAAATAGCCTGTAACATGCCTCATGTTTTTTTGTCCATAACAGTCCTCCACATTATATTTTTGTTTGCTTGTTCATGCTAATAATAATCTAATGTTTTTGCTTTTTGCTCATTAAAACTGTCTGCATTTCTGTGCATCTTTGCAATTATTTTCAGGCCACAATTAATCGTAAGAAATCCTTCAGAATATCTCTAGAAATGCCTCTGATACTGTAGGTATCTCTGTAAATAGCTCTGAAATTAATGTATTCATCCTGGTATTTATAAACAGAAAAGAGAAAAGAAGTGGATTGAAGTGCTAGGAGGGTGGAGAAATCAAGATTTAAGATTTCAGACTATGTTTGGTGCCTAGCCACAACACAGAGGCAGTAACTGAGCATTTGAGTCATGGAAGACAAAGCCCTGGGCCTAAAATTCCCAGGTGGGCAATTACGACAACGCAAAGCGGTATTTTTCTCCTTTTGATTTGAATTATTCATTGGTGGAAAATCATACCTTGCTTGCGCTCGCTCCCTTTTGGATATGCGGACATTCATCACTCACAGCCGTGCCCGCAGTGTTTGAAAGAAAAGGTAAAATTACACGACCAGCAAACAGCATGAGAGAGGTTGCAGTAAACATGGCTGGTGTTGCGGAAAAAGCTGGTTTATAACGCAGTAATCTCTTACAACACCAGCCACCTACTGCATTTCAGACCTGCTACTGTCGCTTAATGCATTCTCTCAGGTATGTCTGCATTGATTTGAAAAGGAGCCATGGATTTATTTGCAATCTCATTGCCTTGTCTTGTGGCCAGTGATTCTATTCATTTTTTTACCTGCCCTGGTCCAAGCCAACAGGAACGAACATTCAGCCCAGTCTCACATGTCAAATAAACCACGAAGGGAAACGCACAACGTCCTGTTCGCTGAACACCACTAAGAGTGATTTATAAGACTATAAGCTTTACGGACTGTTTCGTTCCTTGTGCGTGTTGTGAGGGTAGCCACATAACAAACTGGAAGCCTCCACTTCCAACATTTCCTTCGATCCAACAGCCTGCTTCCTTTCATAGATGACTGGGAAGGAAAAAAAAGCCCAAAGAAGCCAGTAAGCCATCATCTGTAGTGACTGATGCTTGTTTGCTTCTTCACACAGTGACCTTCAGTTTCCACTTCCAAAGTATCTCAGCTACTGGTGGGAGAAATACAATCTTGAATAATCTTTAAAAAAAACACAATACATATAAAAGTTGTTCACAAAAAAAAAAAAAAAAAACAACACATATCATAATAAAAAACAGGACTAGAAACAGGACTAGGAACGGAAATGGACACTACATCAGTATTCACTGACAGTGGAACTTCACACAGCCTTGATAGTTCATCAGTTGCACAGCTCTTCTTAAATTAAACACACATGCACACATTCATCTTAGACTGAAACAATAGACTGAATTCACCATTCATTTGTGTGATAGCTGCAATCACTTCTAGCAATCTACAACTCGCGCTCAGCCAGAACAGTAGGGCAGTGTAGCGCAAATGGACAGTTTACCAGCGAGGTCTGCCTGAAACATATTCCATTAGGAGGGGATTAGGACTTATAGGTCAGCCACCTCTGGGAGAGGGATACTGATGACACGTGCCTGAGCGGCGGTCTTCCTGGCAGCGAGGCGTAGGTTTACAGCGCTGTCATCATAAGTGTATTTACCCGGGTGACAGCGCTGCTGAGACAGCGGGTGACAGAACTCAAGGCCCGCAGTCAAATCAATAGCCCCGTGCATTAGGGAACCGCAGGTGAGTGATGACCCCGTGGCTCCTCCATCACTTACATGCCTTATTGTGGACCGCTTACAGTATGGGATTCAAACTGAAATATGACACAAGGGACAGAGGTGAAAAAATCTGTGATTCTGAAGAACAAGATTGTTTCTTCACGTAAACAGCCGATAGAAAGTATTGGTTATATAAAAGTGAGCCATCCAAATAAATGGAAGAAGACGTTGATGAAGAGTCCTCAAAAGTGTGAGTGACAGGACATGTAAAATTATACAGTCAAAAGAGGGCTACAGCTAGGTTATTATTGAATTCAGATTTAATTACAAATTCACTGCATGTGCCTGAAACCCACATTAGATTAAGAGCAAAAGTGATCTCATGCAGCTATGATGTAACCACAATCCATACCCCAGGTCTCATAAACAGAACGAAGGGATACCCACTTGATTAGACAACCATGTCGACAAAAATAACCCATTTGAGGTGTAGGACCAGAATCGTGGCTTAATGCATCTTCATAATATTAGTAGTCATGATCATATTTTTTTTTTTTATTTTAATGTTTTAATGATGTTTTAATTCAATTAACTCACTTCTGACATGGGGCAAAAGACATTAGGAAACATGTATGAAACAACTTATGTTTGCTAGGCTAATCTAAGAACTAAGGGCATTCTGCCAGTCTTGGCTCATTACCAGTTTAGTTTGGCAAATACAGTACATATGATCCAAATCAAAAATTCAGAGACTGACAATGCTGTGTTAAGTCTGAAACAAATCCAAACTCTGCTATATGATCTTAACACATCCACAGCTCTCTATAGTCGGTATATACATGAAACGTAAAATTAACTTCTACCCCCTATAATTCTGAATAAAAACAGACCATTGATGAATATAGTTGATATGGATACGGTTTTTCCATTTTCCACCGAAATCAAAAAGAAAACCGCATGTATATTTGTAAGGCTCACGGGAAGAACATTTGCCGAACCCTTCAACATTATTAAATGATCCCCTAGCACATGATCAGCTGTGTAACAGTTCTTTTGTAATGTACAACAAATAGATATTGAACCCAACTTTTTTATTTTTATAATGAGGGTAATATTCCTTTTTTTAACACTGTTATTGTGAGGAACACCCTTCTACAGTCTTGGAAATAATAATGACATATGTAATGCAAATGATCCTTTTTCATTACAAATATTCACCACACGTTGTACATTAGAACACTTCCCCTGGCCATTTTGCCCTTTATTGTACAGTAATTGCTCCAACAGGGTAATGTTTGGAGTGAAACTAGCTGCATATTAAATTACTGGCCACAGCTGGCTTAACAAGCACAACCCTGACAGAGCAGGCAGGGTTTGCCTGCACCCAAGAACACAAAACCTATTTATGCCACTGCAAACTACCAGTCTAATTTGATTTTGTCAAGGTCTGCAAATATGTTGGGAATTTCTGTAGCCAAATGTTGTGCCCTCAATAACAGCTGTTTGAGGACTGTTGAATGTCTCTGCCCCACTGTGGTATGGACGGCAACACACATATGCTCAATCTGTTTGCAGTCAAATATGGAAACATAATCCATGAGACAGAATTCCAAAAACTACAGAAAGAGGTCAAAATGTACAACACTTTGGGTAACTCATCAATTAACCGCTGAAAAACTTAGGAGGCAATCACTTTAAACTCATAAAATGTGATCTGATCGATCTTTACATGATGGTGTTCAGTGTTCTTCAGAATACTTTGTCTGATGAAACCCCTTGAAACTGTCCCTCCAGGACAACCATTTATGGCATGGGGTATATTATGTTGTTGGGAATGCACCACTATGCAGCACAGACTTTACTACTATGCTATTTAAATGAAGCATCTCTCTGCCCACTCCTCTATCACAACAATAATAGCGTGCTGGTCCTACAGAATCCTGCATCGTGGCTAAGATCAGTATCACTAGCCATTTAAATTTTGAATTTAAAATGTATTATTTTACTATCGCACTAGATTTCACATGAGCTGAGTCTGAGAAAGCGCATCGCAACGGAATAGCAGAGTGTCTGCCGTTGGAATTCACCTCAATATGGTTAGCTTCAGGGGTAAACAAGAGATAAGGATACTCGGGGATCACGCAGCGCCACAGCTCAGTAAACAACATCAGACTGAACCTCAACCACCAGACAGGGCGCCCCTCTTTAACAGCTGTTTGAATGAGGGAGCAGCCTCTCAGACATGGGGTAGGGATCCAGCTATGGCCATTAGTTGGCGGTATTGTTTTAGCTCCTGATGCAGAAGGCAAAAGGTGATGTAAAGAGGTGCAAAGATGCAATTCACAGCTCTCCCGAGCTGAACCGTAAAACGGTTCTGTTATCATCTTCAAAAATATCCTCTGTATCCTGTGTGAATGAATGCACTGTAGAAAAAAAGCAAAAAGAGGCTTCTGTGAAAATGTGTCATAGCAGGCTCTGTGCTTGACTGAAACAACTCTCCAGCTAAATGGGCTCCCCCAGCCTCAGATAAAGGCTGTGAGCTGCAGCACTCACTATCCACACCTGGCATGTGACCTTTGCCTTGATTTGGACACAAGCGGCCAAGGTTAGCGTTTCCAGATACATTCTGCTCTAAATGGGATCCAGGGAGAGGAATTTCAACAAGAAGTCACTCTCCAAATCCCAGCATAATTGGTTTGACTGAGCGCCTTCTCCCAACTGACTGAAGTGCATGAACCGTAGATTACTTTTTACTGTTGGTCTGTAACTATATTAAAATAAGGAGAAACCTGAAAGTCCCAGGGGCTTACCTTCCCATAAATGAGCAACTGTCAGTGATTAAAACATTGCTGAGAGGTAACTGTGTTCAATGCTAACAGACTCTTCTCAGTGTACTGGGGCGAATGTTTGTTCAGAATAGAAAGCATCCTGAAACAAAAACAAAATTCCATAAACAGGTGTGAGTTGTGACAACAAGCCAAAGCTAAGCTGTTTCCACCTGAATTACCAGAGGACACAGAAATACTTTTTTCTCACTTCAGGGTGGAACCCAGCCAGCTTTCCTCATTCTGAATGAGTTTCCATGATCTGTTTAGTTGTTCAGATCTGTGTCAGTGCAGCCTACTAGCATCACTGGTGCTGGCCTACTTACAGCCCAGCTGTGGGCGGCATCATAAAACTGCATAGCCACATCTCATCCATATGTGTTGGCACCAAAGAATGAGAAGATAAACACAGTATGCTGAAAGAAGCATGCTGCCATTGCTGATCACACCAAACAACAGCGGTAGGTAGAGGAAATATAGAGTTTTGTTTTATTTTCCAGGGAAATTTCAGGCTTAGACCGCAGATGAAGGCATGCCAGCATTCAGGGTGACATCACATGTAACATGCGAGGTAATGCAATGGAAAAGCAATCATGCTGTAAAGGGTGAGCCAGTTTTGCATGGGGAAAGGTTCTAGTTTTACAGTTGAAAGGGGGTATAACATGCATTGAATGGAAAAACAACAGCAGAGTGAGATTTCTGTGGGTGGGCGTCCGCAGTTGCCTGTTTGTCTGTGGTACATAATAAGACACACATCGCCCATTTTCCATTCCTCATAGGCTCAATTAAAGCCGGCCGCTGCCAGGGCCCCCAGCCACCTGAGTTCAAGACAGAACACCATTATTAGGCTCATACACAGCACCGAGTCAGACAAAAACACAGGCCCTTCCTCAACCTATTGTTCCCCTTACAGTACCAGCAGACCCCGCCACCAGTCCCCAGACAGCCCTTTCACATTGACAGATCTACCTGGAGTCCGGGAGGCTCAGCTTTCGGAAATGCGGGCTGACCCCGGCGGCCTGCACTCCCGCTCTCAGGATGGAGTCTGCCGCAATCACTCTCCCAATTATCTGCACTTCCGGCATAATCATACCAGCCATTAATCATGCACCTCTCCAGAGGCATGGGCCAGGTTACAAATTCATGTTGAGAAATTGAGGTATCAAATAGGTACATTAAACCTTCCATATGCTTTTTTTTTTCAGATGCACTCGGTTTTCACTGTACTTGCTTTTCACTGCCTGACTTTCATTGGTAACATGCACACATCTTCATATACTTAGTCTAACTTCTCCCGTGGGGGGAATAGAACACACTAACAAACCCCACAATAAGAGAACAAGAAAGGGTAAAGAACATAGCCGCTCTTATTTCCTCTGAAGGAGCTTTTAATCCTCAGTAAGATCTTATTTACATGTCGTGCACAATGATGATCAATCAAGACGTCTAATTCAAATGTTAATCACTCGATGTACCGTTCAAAGGGCTGAAGCTCAAAGCTATTCACGATCAAGAGAACAAGGAAACATCTTCAGTCTACAACTTCCTGAGGATCACAGGGCTTCGTAAGACTCGCCTGATTTGTGCAGGAAACAAAAGCTTTCGGAACCCCTCAGAGTTCCATCACTGGAAAGCGTGACAGTCATGTGACTTTCATTTGTAGAACCGAATCCATCACTCTCTTGCAAGTATTCATTTATTCAAAGCCTAAAACTTAAAACAGTGAGGAGCACAAGTAATATTATTCATGCGGTTAAGGCAAAACAAAGAAAATCACTATCCGTGCAAGTAAACCCTCCTGACTCCGTGTTCTTTTCATCCATCGTCATGCTTAAATCCCCACACTCCCACTTCACCCCACCCCCAAAAAAGGCCAGCATTTCACTTGTCTTTGTTGTTCGCTTGATGGAATTTACAATACTGACACACAGTATCTGTGACAGACATTGTTTGCAGATACTAAAATTCATGTGTCTTATGCGTGTGCTTATGGCTGGACACAATGGCAGGGTGATTAGACCATTCATTAATAATAAACACAGCAGGGGGGAGGCCTTGTCAAACTGTGCAATGCTGCTGATTAGCAGCAGAGTGCGTGTCTCCATTATCCTCGTCCACCTGAGCTCAACACCACTAAGGTGTAAAAGAAACCAGGACACCAGAGGTGTTCTGCGCGAAAGATTACTGCACTTGGAAACAGGACTGATTTGGTAGATGAAGTACACTAATGGATTCAATCAGCTTCGTCCTTCACTCTGACTTACAAATAACTAGGAGTAAATAATAGGAGTTTTCCCTCATCTCAATGCAAACACAGTTGTGCTTATTTATTCTGGTATTCACTGAACTCACCAAACTGTAAGCTGGAAGCAACTTTTTCATTTAAGTTCAGTTATAGGAAAATTTTGATTGAATCCAGGGGTGTATGTCACTGTGGCCACAGAAATCCTGTCCTTGCACTCCCATAAACTGTATATTTCTCTGCAATCACTGACAGTGAAAAATATTGTTGTGGTTTATTTGCCAATCTCTTATTGTCAACAAAGACATCTGTGAATGATGACAGCACTGCTCATAAAGTGCATTTTAGCTTTGTAAAAATCTATGTTCACTATCAATACCTTCCCTCCAGACACCTCAAGCTCTGTGTGCCAGCTGTCACACCGCACCTTTAAGAAGACAAAAACAGACTTGAAGTCTTATAGCCGCATGTATTTTATTTGACATGTACACTGCATACTGTGTAAAGACATCCTCTGTGATGTACGCGCGGTGTGCATCAGCTGCAGCCTTGACGCCTTTGCCGTGTTCTGGGTGCATTTGTAGCGAGAAGGCCTCTTTTCTTCTTGCGCTCAGGGGTTCCACTTTTGTGTGGCGTGTGGATAGACGCCAGCCCCAGGGAAACTTGCATTTTTCGCACACTTGAAATGAAATGAAATTTCATTACCTCCACCGCACCCGCTGCAGCTTTACAGTCGGTGCTGCCTGCGGTGGTCCGCGGCAGGGACTAAGTGTGTGATTCATTAAATGGACCTACACCTCAGTTTCAGATGGTGGGGTGGGGGTGGGGGTGGGCACGACATTTATTCAGCACGCCCCTTGCTTTCACATCCAGCCTGTGATGAAGAGCACGCGGACCCTTGTGAGTCTCTGTGGACCGCTGGGCTAACCTGCGCCACGCAGACCGCTGCAGGGCACCTCGCTTCACTCAACGCCAGAGCAGAAAGTCCCTGGCCAGCTCAGGCAATGAACCAATCCATCACCTCTCCTTTAACTGAGGGACAGCCAGCCTGTTACACTGCCCTTCGGTGCTAAAATGGAAACTGGCAGGAGCATTGAACCAATCAGGCGGGATTCCTGATAAACACAGGGCATCACCAGGAGTGTTCCGCCAGCCATCCAAAACAACTGTGCCCAGCTACACGGAGCCGCAGTCCTCATCAGCATCCTGAACCGGGAATGTGTTTCCACTTAAGTGATTGTGAATATTCTATGATTTTTTTTTTGTGGCTTTACTTTCCATTTGCTCATAGCTTATGCAAAACCAGCCATCACCAATGCATGATATTTCAAAGCTTTCCAGCTCTTTCATTTCTGTTTTTTTTCCACAGTCATGAGTTTGGTGGCCAGAAAACAGACAGACACAATGTGTTTCAGACATGCTGTGCTTTCAGCTGGAGAAAAGCTCCCTGAGGACACTCAGATGCCCCTTGAATCTATGGCAAAGGCAGCAACAATTCATGTTTAGACAAGCAAATTGTCTTTTAAGTGCTCTGAGACACAAACAAGCATTGTTTGCACAATGATGAGCAAACCATGGAAAGCTACTAAATATTAATTTTCTGATCAATACACAACTGAACATTTTTATACAGCAGATCCTTCATAACACATTCCTGTATGACTGTTTTCATTTGAATACATAACTGCCAAATCTTAAAATTCACTAAAGTGTGGTATTTGGACATATTTAAGGACATTGTGAAAATGAGAGCGAACAAGTATAATAACATCTGTGTTGTTATGGCTGTCTGCCAAACCACCTTGCAGCAGTCTTGTTCTCTAACCGAATAGCTGAAGCTATCCTGGGCAAACCAGGTCATGGCTAGAAGTGATGATGTTGGACCAGTAAGGGGATCTGTTCCCCAAGGCAAAGGTGCAGAACCAATGCCCCAGTTCAAAGATGGGGATACTGTGTTGTAGTTTGTGCTTTTTTTTTTTTTTTGGAGAAATGTTAAACTGATGACTTGACTCACATTAAGCAATACAAAATCAGACTATGGTCAAAAATGGTACGCCGCTTATCCTCCCCTCGTCAAATGGCTGATCAGACTCCTCACCTCTCTGCCCTAACTGATGCATGAGGAATGGATGCCGTGAATAAGCAAGAGGTGCTACACATCAATGGGGGATGAGACAAGTTCTCCCCCATTTTACATTTTCAGGATCCTTCAATGAAAGGCCCTTTGTTAATGTACGTTAGTATCATTATTTATTTTTATCATTGGAGATTAACATGTTTGCACCTTAACTGCAGAACCTTAATCACATAACCTTAATAGCACGCATTCCATAGAATGGAATGTTGGCACCTTTGAAGGGCCGATTTAGCAAGGCCCTCTGATCAATAATCTCCATGCTGGTGGACAAGCGTGATGGAGTCCCCTAGGACTTCATCTCATTCAGCCCCCCCCCTCCACACGCTGCATTTGCCACTCACACTGTTAGATTTATTAGGCCATTTTTTTCACTCTTTCATCTATCTTGCTAACTGGCAGTGCTGGACTACCCCATCAATCTCTGTGTGTATTGCAAGAAGTTATTTTTAGACAAAGAAAATGTGCCTTCTGCAGATCATCTGAATGATTGACGTGACGAGGTCTCTGTGCTGAAACCACAGTAAATGTGATTCTTTAATAAGAAAATGTAATCTGATAAAGTGTCCCATTTTCACATATGCAAGGAGTGAGTGGGTAATGCCCTTGAGCCGGAATGAAGTTGTGAAAAAGGTCATTAAACTGCCAAGAGACACGCTACAACGTAAACATTTGACAATAATTACATTGGCCAGGTTACATCTTATTCGAGATTACACAGTTTTTCAATAATGTACGTTATATACACACATAGTCCAAACCTGGGAAACCTCAAGCTTATCAATCAGGTTATGGTTAATGTGATTTTTGAATGAGATGTTACAGAACCAGTAAGACACATTTTTCTGTTTGTCTGGTACATTATGTATGACAAATTCCAACAAAGGACTCAAATTTATGGTAAAAATTTAAGAAGTTCCTTCATTTTTCTTCTAGCCAAACAATCACAAACTCAAATAATTCTACTTTACCCATAAAGTAGTGTACACATGAACATTCATTCACTATACCAATCTAATAACCACCATAAAGTGGTTTTGTTTCCACCACCACCAACCAGGATACACACTTATGACATCTAATCAAAGTGACATCCTGAATGCTGAACTCATCTGAATCCAGTCGGTGTCTAGACTATCCAACTACTCTCTTGAATACAGTACATCATCATTACCAGCCATTTTGTACAAGCGTCACACAAGGGGTGGCAGTTTAGCATAGAGGTAAGGAGCAGCACTTGCAACTAAAAGGCTGCTGGTTTCATTCCCTTCTGGGGCAATACTGCTGTACCCTTGGGCAAGGTATTTATCCCAGAATTTCCTCAGTAAATATCCAGCTGTATAAATGGATAACATTTATACAGCTGTAACTTTAAAACTGTAACTTTTGTTAAGTTACTCTGTATAAGAGCATCTACTAAATTACAATAATGTATGAAATAAAGGGAGTTTAGGTGCTTCTTCAGACTCAGAGTGTGAGAGTGGATGAGCTCTAGCCTTAACTCAACACCCACTCAGTCCTGGGTACTGTCTGCACGGGCCTTCACTCAATTCTTTTGTCCACTAGGAATATCATAAAAAAACACTTATAAGCTGTCATTTTCAAGGTCTTCTCATACTGCAGCTGAGGACACCCCAGCCAGTTACTGGACACGATGGCTGTAGGGTGGCCATTCAACTCATTAATGAGGCCCCTAGAGCTTAATCTCAGCTTCCATGAATCACACCGATTTAACTACACATGCGATTTCACTGAAAATGTAATTTACGAATCACCTCTGTGAGAACACACATGAGGTCCCTTGAATAAACACAGCAAAATGCAGCAAGAGGTTCATCTGGCAGCTGCATATTTTCTGTTACTTCCAAGCAATTGCATTCAAATTGCACATAAAATGAAGTGTCATCCTTGCTGTTTTAGCGCCTCCAGCCCAGAGAAGGTCAGTCTGTTGGGAATGTCATTCCCTTGCATCACTGACCACACTGCCCTCCCCAACATGGGAAGGGTATGGATTTCCTCAGTTCACCGACCCATCTGCTATTCCAAGGGATGGTGGAAACCCAAACATAAAGAGGATGCCCAGCCGTGTAATGGGATTTCCCCCCCCCCCAGAATCACCCAACAGAAATGTGATAGGGTGTGTGCGCGCACCCCTACTTACGCTGATATATAGCATACACTGCAGCCATCAAACGACACAAGCTTAACTAAATGGTCCCTTGGCAAATCAAGGTACAATTTTCCCTCTCCTGGTGCATTTTGCTGTTGTTGGATTACACCTTTGAGATTCTCATCTTCCTTAATATTCACTCCTCAGACTCTGTGCTATTGGCATATGCTCTGAGCTTCATATCTGAAGAGGGCCACCTGATGATTCCAGACTGTAGCCCCAGAACAGCTACAGATGGGGCAAGACAGTTCAATCACTATTGAAACCATGACCTCCAGCACACTGGAGAACCAGCAGAGATGCATTGAAGCAATTCATTATTTGAGCAGAGGACATCTTGCCTTTTGTTTGTGGGCAGGAATATTACTGTTCACTCAGAGTCAAGGTCACCATAAGATTAAACTACCAAGCGTTGCCCTGTAGGGACTGCGTGCACAGTTGCTTGATTATAATAATTCACTGATTAGGCAACTAAATAATGGTAGCAGATTTTCTCAATTAATTGACAAAGGAAATTGTTAGAACTAAATTCTTGTTAATCACAAAATGAGCCGTAACAAAGACAGTGTAGTGTTTCAGCTGCCATATTAAAGTGACAGGCGCAATAACAATATTTTTTCAACAAAAATATGCAGGGAAAGCCATCAAGAAAAATTCCTCACATTTGTGTTTATCAACTTACTGTATGACAGCTCACAGTAAAAACGTCTTCCTCCCTCTATTCCAGCAATTCATGTTTGACATTGATGCCTCTCTTGCTGTTGATTTGTTTTTTCAACACTGTACAGGTTTATGAATATACGCTTATTCAATTTGGGTTTTTCTACAGAGGAAGCAATCCTCTAAAATATGACCAGAGTCTAACGACACTAACAGAACGAGACACAAGATATAGAATACTTTGTTCTGGTGGAAGTCTTCAAGCAATGATGTGGTAAATAGCTTCTTTTTTGACAACTGAAGAAATAAGTCATTTCCATGTTTCATTCATAAAGAGAATTAATGATAGGCCCTTTATAGACGCTACTCTGGTTCATCAAGGTACAGAATCTCCTTTAATCCTCACTGATTAATCCATCAGCACAAAACAGCAAATAGCAACAAGCTTTTGAAGACAGCAATTTGCTTTCAAAATGTTTTACCGAGTGACACCAGTCCCCTGCATAAAATAATACAGACATAAAAAGAATATACCTGCTATTCACTGGAGATTTAGAAATATTAATTAACCTGTTTAGCTCCCTTCGAAAGAGCTGTACACAGTCTCAAGGTTTTCTAAAATGATAAACATTCACAGGTTTCTGCATGTGTTTGCACTGAGCTCTATTTGATCTCTGACCTAAATCTTATTTGTTGATACACGAGCTACAGCATAGTACTGCAGCTCATGTGAATGCTGAGAACCAAGTTGTCTTTTTTGTCTTTGTGTGTGAGACAAAAAGGCTGGGCCTCTAGAATATCCCTACTATATATGTATAATCCTGTTAAAAACATCATTTAAACATTGCCAGAATATCACATTTGTGTGCGAATAAACCCATAGAATAGGTCACCTGATTTTCCCGCACAAAAAAAAAAAACTTCAAACTGCATGTTGAGATGGAAATGGATGAACATGGAAATATGGAAGACAGATGGTTTTATATTCAGATTCTGCGCTCAGGATAAGAAGTGTCGCCCCTTCATAGCATGCACCCCCTAGATCAAGTTTTCTTTTTCCTCCTTTGGCAACAGCCAAGCTCTTTTCTCAGGTTTAGAGCATGCACAAAGTAGTACCACACAGTTTTATATTATGGATGTAAAATACAACCACTAATTGTATGACAGGATCTGCACATTACAAAGACAATGCATCACACACCAGGCAAGCCGAATGGCAGCGGGGTAAATGTGCTCTTAAACAGAATGAGAACTTGATGTTAATGCCAGAATACACATACAACTCATACAGATGAGGACAGATTTTTAAATGTGAACATGACCTATATTTTCTACAAAGTTTGAAATCCCTTGACTAATGTTTGTTTTCAGCTACGTGAACTAATTAAAGGAAACATTTGATTCAGAACTGTTTTGCATGCGAAGGCTAAGCTGAGCATTACTCCAGTGAAGCAAGAGTAACTCTGTTAGACTTAGCAGATAATACCCCTCTTTCTTCAGTCTTTACAGGAAAGATACAGCAAAGCCAACCGGTCTGTCTT
This sequence comes from Megalops cyprinoides, assembly GCF_013368585.1. Classification (NCBI taxonomy): domain Eukaryota; kingdom Metazoa; phylum Chordata; class Actinopteri; order Elopiformes; family Megalopidae; genus Megalops; species Megalops cyprinoides. The sequence goes on from NC_050584.1 coordinate 18,222,822, forward strand.
ACTGTTAGGAAACGCATGCTTTGTTTTTGTCATTCATGAATAATGACATTTGTTAAATCTTTGCTGACACTCTTTCATTATGATAAAAAAAATGCCTTGTGTACGCATAGCAAAAACATTTTTTTTTTCATTCATTCCTAGTTTTCAGGAATTTATTTTCTGTGAAACTCCTTGTAAGCTCTTTGTCATGTAATTTTCTAAGAAAACAATAAGCTGAAGATTTGTGAGAGACCTCTTTTTCTCTATTTTTAAAGTAAATTCATGTAAATGGTTGCATGGATGCTTGACTTGACATCTAACATCATTAAATGCTCCATCAATGTGCGGCCATGTACTGGTTGCACTACACACCTTGCGCTACCGTTACCAAGAGAGCCAGTTGAGCTATATTTAAACTGGTCCTAGAGGGCAAGATGGAGGAACAGTGGGGAGAGTGGATGATCACTTCTGTCCACCTGCTCTGACTCAAGAGACCATCCCAGACAGGATCCTGACAGTGATCCTCTTCAATGCTGAAAATCCAAACCCACCATGCCAGCTCGAATTAAACAAACCCCAGACTCAGCTTAATTTACTCCCAGCCACTGGCCAAATATAGGATGCAGACAACCGATTCAATGAGGTGTGGTTCTGCAGGGAAGCATCTTGTATGGGGCTTAAGCAGATGGCACTGGCATCAGGCCATGGCGTGCGGAAGAAGGGGTGCTCACAGCTGAGGAGCACATTGGCTCAGAGACTCAGAGAGGATCCAGTCTCCAACACAAATGGCTTGTAACTCAACATCTTTGCAATAGCCAGAGCAAATCCATATTCCCCATATTTGCAGGCAAGTGTAGCAAATACAGTACTTATTTACATGTCTAATACAAAGATTCTAAAAAAAAAATCTCTGATCATTGTCCTGAACCTCACTCTGAGCATTGCTCTAATATGGTTAAAAAATATTCCAAATAAAATTTCCCCCAACAGGTTATCAACTGCACAGTTGTTGATGGGCTGCTGCATTTATTTAGAGCATTTAGCAACAGAAAACATGTGATAAAGACAAAGAAGGATCACTTGCAGAGAAACCTGGATGCAAAGCAACCGCAGTCTTTTATTCCACAGGCCTGAAATCTTAGCTGCAAGACATAACTGTTAGAACACTACCCGTGCTGAAATGCAATCAAGCAGAAAATGATGTGCATGGGTCTATTTCAAACAACGTTTCAGGAAAAAAAATGCTGCTGGGTTAGATAAACTACTCTCAGCAGTAGGTGAAATTCCAGTAAAACATGTAAATCCTATTTTCCTGAGCCGTGGTTTCACAACGTCCCATCCCCGAGAATTCATAATGTTCCCTACTTGGAGCTGCTCTAACACTGTTTTGCTGTGTTTTCCATCTGTTACAGACTGTTACATGGTAGTATTAATTGTGCCTTTTATAGAAGCATGTGGATGAACGAGTGTAGTGGCCCAGTGAAAATCAGGGGCACAGCCCATGTTGGGTGAAAAATAGACGTTTGTTACTAGGTGGAAATGTAATTGTTTTTAATATCACATTCACTGACTTATTTATTTATTTTTGTGAAGGTCCTTCAGGTATATGTATTCTCTCAAGCATGAATATGGAAATTCACTGGTTCAATAGCAGGTTTGCTTACCTTTCTCAAGTTAAAGGGTCAATCCCATTCTGTGGGGTATTCTTATGATTACTGACTGGCTGACTTTTTTTCAAGGACCAAATCAATAGATCTCAGAGCCCTCGCTAGCCTCCAAAACAATTCATTCAGGTGTTTTGCACCTCATGCCAAGATAATAAATGACTAAATGAGTTTATCTGAAATTTCCTACAGTGTCCCCTGGAAACAGATCCATGAAACAGTGCAGGACATAATGGGAAGCATTCGTGTTATCTTCCTGCCATATGTCTATTGATGGCAATTGTATCTTTGAGGAAACAATAATTCCAAACAGCAATGAAGCACGTGTCTTGTGGATATGCTGCATGAAACAAAGGACTCTAAATACTTAGCAAGTCTGATGTGAGCGAGATGCATTCTGAGGATGCTGCTCTGGGACAATGCATTCACATCACCATGGTTCCTTTGTGTCCGGTTGTCTTCAGAACCGAAGTTGCGATATACTGCCTCATTTGCCAACCGAAAATATTTAAATGGCATACGATGTAAATCATATTTAAGTTCTTGAGAGTTAATGCTAACGGTTTTAGAGACTAAGGTATTAACTAACTGTGTGTCAAAATAAGTGTAAACTATAGATTTTAGAGCAAAAGTAGTGAGTGGAAGATTCATTTGGTTTTCCGTGATGAAACGCATCTTACCTGAGAAACACAGCTTGTTTAAACTGCCATTTCCATTACAACACAGGCTTATAAAAACATGGAAATAGTTGCTTCAGTGAGGTAAAGTTGATATGGCATAATTAATAAAGACAAAAGGCATATAAGGAAATTGTTACAACTGGCAATGTGTTTTAAATTAAATGAGAGTACAGAATAGCCATCTTAGCAAATTACCAACAGCGAGAAAACGAAATCTCTTTATGGTTATCATTGGGTCAACAAAGTAAAAAATGATGTCAACTAACGAAGGTTGCCTTGCCCTGAATAATCACTAGAACACATTTCCCCACTTCCAGTTCATTTTACACGTTTCCACATTTAGCTAACCCTCCCAATTTCCCATAACATTTGATGAACTCGAAATAGAGGTGTTGATTTTCTCAATACAAGTCTTCTATATGATGTAATGACTGAGTAACTACAATAAAATAATACGATGATAAGCATATGACATTTTTATAATGTGGACCGAACGTCATCAAAGCAGCACTAAAAGATAGTAAATTTCGCGTGTGCAGACTGGGAAATGTGCATGACTAGCCTGCAAAAAATATAGTTATTTATTAATCTCATTATAAATGTATGACTAAAAGTTTACCTGTCTTTTATAAATAGAAAACACGCTCCATTTTATACCCAGCAAATAGTCTTTTCATACTGGTACAGATTACCGTTACCTCTGGCTGATGAACACTGATACTGTGGGAAGACAAGCGATAAACCTGATTATGTAGACCAACAAGATCACCACAGCCTATACAACATAGCGGTGCAAGCACTGTGGCAAAGACAATGAAAAGCCGTCTGTTTGCGCTAATCATTTCCATCCCTCAGGATCAACAAAAATAATCAACAATAAAAGCAACGTACTCACCAATTGTAAAGTGCATAGAAAGATCAGAGTACATCGTCCGGTGCAACAACCCATTTTTTCGTTTACAACTGAAAAAGCAAGCTTTCAAAGAAAGAATAGTCCACAGCCGGGCTGATGAGGGCAGCTCAAGTGGTCCGATCTCCAAATGTTAGAAAACAGGACTCAAAAAGACGAACGTTCTCGGTACCCCATGCATATAACGGCGCGCGAAATTCAGAAGTTAAAATATATCTTAATATGTTTCTTTAGGAACACAGGACCGAATCACCCGTCTTTCCGCGTGCATGTCGGTAAGAAGATATTGAGACTATGAGGATTCTTGTTAAACCCCAGGCGCAACGTGAGTTGCCCCCCGCTTCAAGCTCAATTGTGCTTTTTAGGTTAATGGGTAGCTTGTCTCCGCAGTGAAACTTGAATGGCCTTGATGTTCTGAGGAGCGCTCCTGACGCTAGGTGGGAGTGACTGTTACCCTGAAACACAAGCGATACAATCGAAGGAGATGTGGGATGAGTCCTTTGGCCCCATGTAGCTAATTAAATCCCGCGTACTTTATCTTGGATACAATGTGTTACTGTGCAGTGCCTGCTGTGCGAGTTTTTGAGCCTGATTGTGGCTTGGTTTTGTGCCATTTCACGTTTATGTCATTCAGCTTGTAGTTTTCTTCGATATTCTGCTATTGAGCCTTTCAAAGGAACTGCTCTGTATTTCTATTGTTTCAAACTAATGCCCTTAAGTAACTGTAAAAATATTTTTATGTCTTGATCAAATTGTTACTGACATGTCTTTGAGACCAAAAGGAAATTAGTTGCCTCGGATTCAGCAAAATGATTAGTCCAATTATTGTTGTCAGATTTTTTTTCTGATATGGTACTTTATTGTGATGACCTTGTGTGATGAGATGACCCTCCAGGTAGCCTATTAAAGAAACAGTGGAACTGAATGGACTAGAAGCAAATTGCTATTTGGACAAAATGAAAAGAATGTTCTTCATTTCCTGAAAAATGTCTGATATCATAGTAAACGTACAAGCTCTGTCTAAGTGTCCAAGAGGAACTGAAGATAGCTGTACTTAGTACCAAAATACAGCTTCCTTATCAAGAGCCTTAGTGTACCTTAAGCACTTCTTAACTGATCCTGGTTTGTGGTCCATTTGAATCACAACCGTGCACTGACATATTGTATGGAATGAAGATTTTTTATTTAGTATGTCATAATTTACATCATAAAGCATCACCACTTCCAGGTAATACTAATACTGCTTATTGTAATAAAATACTATGAACAATATGGTATGTGGATGAGAATCTTATGAACTGATATTTGTAATTGCAAATATGCAGTATACAACGGGACGATTTGCAACCTACAAAGTAACTGGCTTCATCCGGGGATGTACTTGTGTATTTCCAGGGGAAATGATGAGAAATAATTGAGGAAATGTCACACTAGCTTAAAGAAGATGCACAACTTCCCCCTGACTATTTAGCTTGAGCCAAAAACTTTTATGAAAACTGACAGAATGGAACATTGATAGTGGACTAATAAAGCACAGTTTAGGGCCAGTTTCTACCATTATTTTTATTCATAAATCGCCCTCTTGTGGTAATAGTGACAACATAGAACATGAACCATCCATATTACTATCACTGTAAATATTATTGGTAGTATGTCATTTATTTTATTTACGATGCATGAGTCAATTATGAAAACAACAAATGCATGATAGCCCAAAATCTAATTTTTAGACACACACTTGAATACAGACTGAGAACAAAGAGGAGCACAAATATAATAAAACAACTCTGAAAACCTACAATAGTTCTTCAACCCACAAAAAAACGTAATGCGGTCAATTTCTTTTGATTGGATAATCGATCTCAAAAGAGTATAAGAACGCAAAGACGTCAGACTGACAAGATTGCCACACAGGCACATCTTACTACAGCTTTTGCCACAGTGCAAATGACCTCCTGATGGGTTTGTGAGTCGTGGGCAAAATGGTATGGTGCAATAATCTGACAACACAAAAGTCCAGAAAACCCCTCTTCTAATCATGAACATAACATCTGTGAATTGGTCACTGCACACTGTAAACTACAAACATCATTCTGATTAATCATTTCTCTAGTCTCAGTTTCCCTATATACCTTTATACCAACATATTTGTTTCTTTGTCCTTCATTGGTAAAATAGGTAAATTATCAATTGAATCCCCAAAATTAAGTGAAATGTTAAATTACAGTAGAATATGTTAAGATACTTGTAAATTCATCTACAATTTTATACAACTTCGTTTATGCAATATTTATTCCTTGCTTCCTCATTTGACCTCATTTCTGTTTGTGTTCATTTGCAAAATCAAGGAGATTTCACAAGGTGATGATTAAAGCTTCAGTTGCCCCCTGCTGGTGAAAGGGACAACATGAAAATGTAACAAAAATAATATGAATGAATAAATCAATAAATGTCTATGGCAGCCATTAAAAAATGACAATTTTTCAAACCTATGTAGTAAACACTGTACAATCAAACATATAGAAAAACACACACACAAAACCATACCTTCTAAAAGTCATTTTAAAATCACTAAAATTGCTAGAGATTCATATATACACACTTGTCTAGACATACAATGTTTTACAGTATAAAGTCATTTGTGCTTCAAGGAGACAGAAACATAAGCTGTCCCAGTACATAACATATGACATACCAAACACAGTGGCTTCTAACCGGGCAGGTTTAGCCATGTACAGACTCTCCCGGCATGTTCTTCCCTACCTTCCAACCTGCTTTAACCCATTTGTTCTCAATTTTTTCTCAGACATACAAACTGTATTCCATTTTTCATGTATTCCTTTTAAATAAACAATATCTATTTTAAAACAGACAAGTTTGTGAAAAGTGTGTTTTACTGTCCGGTTTCAAAGCTTTTGATAAAATAACATGAATATAACCTATGAACACCATATGAACACTTGTGTATTATAGTAATTATGTACTATAGAAAACATTGAGGAAGATGTGAAAAAAAAACATCAGATAAATGTTGTCTTATCATGAGCTTATTTTGTGACTCTTGCCTTTTTTAAACTTTTACGTTCATGTTCTTAGTAACAAAACATAAGATCCATGTTTATTTCCCTATTTAACATATGATTTAAACATAACACATAGGTACACTAAGGAAAACATTCAGAAAAGTGCATCAAAAGAAACATTTTTATGTTTATGTTACTCGGTTAATTCTAACTGCTTCAGAGTCATTTTCTGACCTCCCTAAAAGTACTTTATGTTATATTGTATATTTACATTCTTCATTGATAACAAAAGTAGCTATGTAGCGTTTATACATCAGAGAGAAAGGTGCATTTAAGTAAAATTTATCTTCTTCATTCATCTGTTTCGTGGTTTAAATAAAGGCAAATCTTTAATTGTGAGGGTAAGACTCTTTAGATTCCATGTAACCTCTAACTTCAGCATTGAACCACAATTGTACCATGTTTTGTGCCACAAACATGAAAATGCAACAGTGATGTGTCATTGATTACTTTCATTTTTTTCACTCCTCAAGAAATCTTTTGAAACACTCAATGTACAGCGCCTTTTTACACTTATTGCATGGTGATCAAACGCACAACATTTCAAAAATCGATTGCCTGAGTAAATAGCCAGTGTGAAGTGTTGTCAAACAGTGCTGAATCCAACACTGCCTTTGTTAGTGCTGATCTTCTTCTTCTTCCATGTCCTCTAGTCTGCATATAAGGGCCACCACCACTTAATTGTGATTCAGTAAAACAAAGGAGAAGATGCATCCTGGTTGTGAGATTTGGTCATGATGCTTGTCCTTACTCCATCATTTGACAGATACTTCAGAACACTTGGCTTCCACATTCATTGCCATGGTGACAATGCTGTTGTCCTTCAACCTCAAAGTTTGAAAAGGACATCAAACAGATGATTTGGTCTTCATGTCCCAGAGCTTCTAGGGCATTGATACTTCTGGTCATCTCTTCCAGAAGCATCAATGAGGTAACCAGGTTGCCATGCATGAATCTGCAACCCTGAGGCACCTCTGTCTGCTCAGCAAGACCTAGAATAGCACTGGATACCTGATCATATGTATGTGTTTCACCATATGGTTGCACGTGGTATGTATACCCTGTTGAAGAGGCAAGACTCCAAAGTTTAAATCCATAACGGGTTGTTTAACCCTGAATGAACTGCTTCAATCCATGCCACCCATTATGCAGGATCATGCTTTCATCAACTGATAACCAATAAGGTTTTTCAGGACTTGAGTTTCACAAAGATTGACCTGACCTTGTGAAACGGGTCTCTAGTGGCCTTTGAATTGGCAACTGGATGGACTGACTCCATTATCTTGTCAAAGCGGTTTCTGTGCATGGCAGCATATATGCTGACATTAAGAACATCTCTTTCTAATGACCATAACATGTGCCTTCCTGGAACAATGCTGTATCCTAAGGTAAGAAGAACCCCATTGAATGTTAGGAGCTCATCCATTTGCAGATTAAGTTTCTTGCCCTTAGTCTGCGTTGATTAGAGATTTGACATTTCAATCATAACGTCTCTCAGTGATGGGGGATAGAGCAACAAGACATCCACAGGGCCAGGGTTCATTTTGTAGAAGCATTGTGCAGGAGTTGATTCAGAGATTACATGTTCTGGTATATTGCTTGGTGCTGGTGTTCTTGATATATTGAAGACATGGTCCCTATTTATGATATTCTGTAACAGCTCTCTTTTTTGTGTTGAAGGTTGTTTATTTACAGGTACTATACAGAACTGGTTATGATGAGTTAATTGAAGTATTGGGATCAGCTGGAGTTGATTTTCGGGTGGAGCCTCTGGTTTTCATCCCACTGGGTTTAGAGACCTGTGGTGTAGATAGCATTGAAAGGGGGTGGGCTCTTCAGTTCTTTTTCTTGTTGAGCCTATGGTGTTTGGTTTGTCATTATTGGGTGCAGCATCAGTGATCTGTGGTATTGACCATGCCAAATACTCCAGCATTTGAACTTAGGGGTTGGGCTGGCAAAAGATCGGTGTCCCATGCATCAGGCAAATCAGACCCATTACTGTCACGGTCATTTGTCCCAAGTTATAAATATTACTTACTGATTTTTGAAAAGTTTATTATTTATATTATTATTATTATTAATATATTATATTCATTGTACAACCCAAATGTCTCTGGTCCTACAAATTTCAACGAATCAAGTTCCAAAGTTTCCAATGAATGGAATGGGAAAGGACAAATGCACATTTATACTAAATGGTTAATGTGTTTTCATGCATCTATATGGAATACAAGCATACATTTAATAAATAGATAAATATATGTTAAATTGCAAACAGTAATTAGTAATTAAAAATGAAGAGGCTGGACAGGAGTGTTTCTCAGATACTAATCTCCACAATGTTGCTCTTTGAATGGCACTGAAACACCTGTATTCCTGATTCATTCATCCACTCTAGTGCAGCTTCCCCCACAGTTTTTAATGTCATCTTAAGAAACGTACATGATGAAATGTAATAAATCCTGCTTCAGAGATCTTATTTCTTGAAAAAAGTCAATTACATATACCATTTTAAGTATTGTTGTCTCTAACACCCCCCCCCCCCCCGCAAAATCTCCCTATATATCCATGTCTTCCACACCTGTCTCAGATAGTTTTCACGTATTATGAGGCCGTAAATGTGCAGTGAATTCCTCTAGCTCCCCCACGTGTCTATTGGTTAACTGCTGATTTCAAAAAGGGGCGGGGTGGGGGCGTTGGCATTTACAGTGTTTGTATGAACAAAAAAAGTAATCAACTGCCTAAAACCTCACCGTTATAGCTGTTTAAGGGCAGTTCAATTACAGATACATGAACAATGAACCCCATGTCAAGGGTCAAGGGAGAGGACAGCTGTTGTTGAGAGCACCGTGTGTTATGCGTTATGAACTCTATATGGACTTCTGGTGAATCTTACTGGATTATAGTTTGAGGTCACTTTTAATACTGTTTACGTGCGTAGAGCATCGATATCCGCTGAACATTCAGCTGCGTTTTTTCACCCTCTTATACGGTTGTAATATACTGAAGATGGGGTTTTCTAAATGCTCTTTACATAAAAAGACAATGTTAAATATGAAGTAAAATATTTTATTTATACGTTACGTAATAATTTCCAGTACGTGTTAAAACACGTACGTATTGATTATATGACGCATTATTAAACATTTACAGTTCATACAAAACGTACATATCATTCGATTGATCTGCACATCCAGGTTTATGCATGGCAGCGTGAGAGTGCGTGTATTGTCCTTGCCATTAATTATGTTACCAGGAACACAGGCTATTAGACATCGTGTTCAACCAGTGTTGTAATTATAATTAACGTTGCTTTACTGCTTTGTCAAGCAACGAACGTATTTTTTCTCATTCGCAGTGCTGCACTCGGCTACAAAGAAAACTCAAACAATCATTCCGATAACGCCATACTTACGTAACCACTTTATACTGGTAAAATATCAAAAGCCCTTGATCAAGTTCTCGCGATGAATGATATCTTCCATTTTGCCACGTTCCCGTGCTGGCAAAATAGAACTTTGAGGGCGGTGCTAACCTGAGGGTATCCACACGATTGAATAAGGCAACCACCTCTACACGGTGATTGGATTCAATTATCATTTTCTCCGCCTATATTTTCGTCCTAATTTTCGGACTGGAGGAATTTAGAATCACTCAAAAGTAAACGCGTTGCAATGGGGTTTGGTTTATGAGGGCATTGGGATTTGATTTCTCTGGGATTCCTCAGTGTTAGAATTGAAGAATAGCTCGAGAAATTCAGTTTCCGATATTAACTTCTGAGTCGATCTCACATATTTCTAACGGCCATGGCTCAGAAGAAGAACACAAGAGCTACGAAAAAAGGTAGGTTGCCATCTACCTTTAATATGCACCCTGTGAAGCACTCAACCTTTGATACCAGTGCAGAAGGCCTGTGAAAGTTTATCAGCCTTAACTGTTTATCTTTTTTTCGAGACATTCTTGCAGATTATAAATTGATGCACAAATGCATCAAACATAAGCGTCCCACAAAGTGCATCCTTTGCAATGACTAATACTGTAAAAAAAAATCAACCCTCGGCGTTGCAAACTACCAACATTGTCAACGATATTGCTGTGTCGTTGCTACATTTTAGCATTACATTTAAAATGACGCGGCTACAGAAAATATTGTAGCTATTAGTGATTGTTCAGCTATCAAAACTTACTGTGTTTCAGATAAACACATTTCGGTTGTAATATGTTTCGGTAGACTTTGATTGCCACCATCTTAACGCAGCGATTTTACTGGGCGCTTCCTGGTGAATCCAAAACCTGGTTCCAGAAAGTGAAGGAACGAGGGATCATTTCATAGCCTATGAACTGGAAGCAGCGCCATGGATTTTTGCAACAGTAATGTTACGATCGATTTAGCCCCGCCTGTGGAATCACTTTCCGAGGAAACCACGACTTCCAGACTACAAATGAAGTCGGGCAGTGTTATGGGTTCTTTTCATTGCACCACTTGCGGGAATAATTATGTCCAGCATGGTTAAGACCAAAGCGAAGAACACGATTTGCTATTTTCTCAGTGCTCACGTGTCAAAAAGCAGAGCGTGTGGGAGGGGTTACACGTGGCCATTGTGGTCGTTGTTTCAGAGCAGGATTACGCTGGCGTTTACTGGTTTCTCGTGTATCGTTTTCCAAAGATTTCAAGCTTGACGATACAGCGTTAGACCCCAAAGATGCCAACAGCACGCCATCGTACCAATTCAACCTCTTCAAAGTTCTGTTAACCGTTTCCATTTTCTTTAAAGAATTGTATTGTTATGTAAGGAGAACATGAGGTTGTCGTGTACCCAAGTGAATTGTGCTGACTTGGCGTGGGATTCTTGGAAAATATCCCTAGCATTTAAAATCAGTATTCCAATTTAGTATCTGAACGTAATCGAAAACGTGCGTTAATAAAGTTTGAATGAATACGACGCGTAACTTAATATCTTTGCCTACACAGCCGCTCTACAACGCCCCAAGTATAAATGGATAACATTGTAAAGAACTGTAACCTATGTAAGTCGCTTTGGATAAAAGCGTCTGCCAAATGAATAAATGTAAACGCAAATGTAAGTAGTACTGCACTTCAAACACTTGTTTTACTGTAATAGCTGCAGATGTTAACAATTCCATTAAACTTTAGAAACGAAGGAACCAGGACAGTTGCATGTTACATTACCTACCAACACATTTAACGAAGGTTCGTTAAATGGTATGTGCTACTACAGCCAGGCTCCAAAGCAGTTGCTCCATGGAACATGTTTCTGTTCATACTTTGTCAGTTGTTTTATTTTTGAATGTAAGTTATTCCTTTCAGCACACATCCTCTCACTGTTGTTCACCACTGGCTGAAGACAAAGGTAGCTGGTAAAGGACAGTAACAATTTTCTGTGACTTGTGTGTGGATAAGGGGTGTTTTCACAGTCCTAAAACTATACTCAGAATGATCCTGCATGGTGTGTGGTGCTCTATGACATACTGTACGGAGCTTTCTGTGGTTGCCCTGAAGCAAAGTTTTTTTTGTTTTGTTTTGTTTTTCAAAAGATTCAGAAGCTTGCCTCTAATTGAACTTGACATATATGCATGTTCTCATGTCATACACGTGTCATACATGTTCTCTGAGAGTGGGTTAACCCATAAGCTTTTGCTCTAATTTGCAGAGACTTTTTGCTGTATATGAAATGTTTCTTCTCCTGCATCAGTGAGGTTTGCTGTCAGTACTTCTAGGAGCATGCAGTGTTTTGCATCTTCTATCCTATTTCATTGAGCCATGGAATTGTGAAAATTCAGTAGGTCAAGACATATATGTGTTCCTCAAAATATTTCCTTGGGACAAAGTATGTAAATATTGAAAGGTATTAAGATACAAAGATGAAATGTTTTCTTCATGCATCAGTTTTAGTCATGCCTTTGTAGCTCTGGCTGATATGATTACCATGCTTCCTGGTAGCAGTAAGTACTCTTATTTGTATTAACACAAAACATTTACTGTGGAGGTTTATTAAATACTCTGATATATACTTCAGGATACAGCAAACTCAACTTGGAACATACCTTGCTCTCATGTATATGCTATGTATACTCTGTATTCTACCCAGGGAGGGGGTGTTTGAAAATTCCCTCTTTGGATGTGCTACCCAATTCTGTATGTGATGTAGGCTCCTTAAAGCCACTTGCTGTGACCAAATCTGTAGAAGAGTCAGAAGGAATTTCGGCCTCTTCTGCAGTAGTTCCATAGTTGTGACAAAGGATGACATTTTTTGCTACCTTTGCTGGAAACATGGAAACAAATGGGACTTGTAAGATGAATGATTTTAAATCTTTCAAGCCATATTGCGCATTTCCCTTTTGTGAGAAGCAGCTAAAACGTTTGGTGCTGGCCTTGTTGTTTGAAAATAACTTGCTGCTTGAAAATTGAAAGGTGACAGGAAATTTTTTTAACATAATTTTAAAAATACTTTTGATATCTGAAAAATGTCCGTTAACAGGATACTTATTGACATTAATAATACAACTTCATACGTGTCATCTGCTTCATTATTGTGGAGATTACAGAAACAAACTTTTTTTTTAAATTAAAATAGCAATCTGAGGAACACATATCTACTTTGGCAGTGAGAGCTAATTAGCTCTCAAACAGTCATTTTGAGTGAAAAAGATGAGGCTGAATTTTTTTTTTTTTTTACTTAATCAAAATACTTCTTTAATTTCCCTGCATACTTTAAATAATCCTCATGCCATGTAAAAAGCAGAGGTGGCGTTGAGCACTTGAAATATTTAGGCAATTTAGTTTTACTGTGTTTAAAATGCTTGTGCTTACTTTACCCTTATGCTTTGTTTTAAGATCGTCATAAAGACGTAAAGAATTAGTTTATGTGAAAACGTGTGGACTGAAAAGACCTTAACTATCTAATCTAATGGACTAGCAGCAGCATGATTGGTAGAGGACAATATTGACTGCTCACAGCTTCTGAGTCACTCTCTGACAGCATTTGCATTTTGTGCATCGTGTGCATTTTATTTTGGATCTCAAAGACAGTCTGATTTCTTCTCTTGGCAGGCCATTGTGGTGAAGCCAGTCTGGGGGGAAACACTGGTGGCCATCAACATCTCTGTGCAGCTTGTTTAATTGTAATGCATCAAGAAAATTGTCAACACTGTGTACTCTGCATAAAGGAGTCATTTAAAAGGCCATCGTAACTCCGGCCAATGACAAAACCTGTCATGAACGAGGCTGGTTGGGCGTGGATGCAGCGCATGAGTGTAGCGTAAAAATGTGAATGTTACTATAGAGGAGGGCTGTCTGGTTTTGGAAGTCTGTAAAAGTCAATGTGGCTGTAATTATATATTTTACTTGTGCAATCTGCCAGAAACCTAGACCACTGGATAGCTGTATCACCAAGAATAACAACCACTGACAACAGGCAGCAATGATTATTTCTGGGTCAGTCAGTTACATCTAATTGGTCTCCAGCAGCAGGGTTTACCAATCTGGGGTCTTCAGGATGCCTTGATTAGATCACATGAGTACATGTTCAGTGTGAAAATTGAAACAGTCCATTTTGCACGCTATATGAAAACGAGAAAAAAAAAAAAGTGTGAAAATGGGCTAGCTGGTGTGACAGTTTTCCCCTGGGTTTTAGTCTTTATTCCCATTCACACACTACACCTCACAGTGATACCATTGCCCACAAATGACGTGTAACCAGAGTTGCTTGCATGTCGTTTTCACTTCTTCGGGAGTGTGTTCATGTCCCTCCTTAGAGAGGTTTACGTCACCCTCAGCATTACGGAGGCAAAAATAGCGGGCATAGCCAGGGCTGGTTTCCCTTACCTAGCTGTGAAGTGGTGTGATATATCACTTCCCTTGCATTATCTGTCAGTTTGAAGATTTTTTGTAGGGGTTTTTGTGTTACATTTCATAGATTTAATTTTGTTTAAAAGCAGTTGTTCTCTCTTTGCTAACTGTCCAAATGCGTGAAAAGCATGTAAATTGATAATCACCACTTGCTAGTGCTTTTAGGACATGTTGTTTTCTGAGTTCTTCTCCTTTAGTTGCTTGTTGTCAAGTGAGTTCTCTCTACTATTCTTGAATATGAAAGAGCTCCTCTTGTTGTCTTCCATCACCCAGAAGAGCTAAAACTTTCTTTGAGCCCCACTCAGTCAAGTCTTATTACTCTTCACAGAAATGGGAAATTTACAAGGACATTTACATGAAACTTGACTAAAGTTTGTATCTGCTGAGCAGCAGAAAGGCTATTTAGAATGGCAGCATGCCTACAGAGCACAATAGGGAAAATATCCACAGACAGCAAGATAAGCTATTCAGAGCTGTCCATGTATGGGTAGAAAAAATGTTGGCGACAGCAGCAGTGTAATCTGAGAGTTTGCGAGGATTTATGAACGTTGCAGTTAAGTGAAAGCGCACTTCGGCGCAGAGCTCGTCTGAGCTAACACGGCGAAGCGTGCCTTTTGAAAAAATTCAAGGAAATAACAAGGCTGCTTTTGTCTCCTCATCATTACCATCAGTGGGGAGATCGAAGGAGGTTGTTTTTACACGGGCTGTCCTATCAGGTACCAGGACCTTGGAGTGTCACAGAGCGAGAGCGCCTTTTCCATATGAGTGCCTAAATTTGTTTGGCCAGTTTGGAGGACTGCTCTAAAAATACTCTGCGCGACGAGCTGGGTCCTATATCGAGTTCTAGCTGAGTTAGCTGTGAAAAGTCTTGGGCAGCTGCTGCGCACCAGGCTTTTGGGCAGGAACAGCGGGAATCTACTGCGTTTTTTTTTTTTCTTTTTCTGTGGTGGGTCTTGGACAATCTGCATGGATGGGGGAGCCTAATGCAGAAGTGAATAACGTGGTCGACGAATCAGGTAGGGCTGCGGGACCGGCGGAGACATACAGCCAAGGAGAGAAAGCCGTTTCCAGGCTGTCCGAGTGAACCTTTTCCCCCCTGCAGTGAAATGATTTATACTTTTTGCCTGTGTTGGAAGATGTGTGTGAATGTGTTGTGTGTGTGTGTGTGTGTGTGTGTGTGTGTGTGTGCAGTAATGTTTGTGTCTGTGCAATGGAATGGTGACTGGAGAATCACAGGGCAGGTGAAATAACCATTTTCTGTTCCTACAAATATGGAAGAATTATACTTCAAAGTATGGAATAGAAAGCACAAATATCTTCCCAGTTGAGCACAAGTTTCAGCAAGTGACTTGAAACACTATGATTGATTGGACCTTGGGGGCTGAAGTGTCAAAGTTGCATTACTCTTGTTACAGCTAGTATTATTAGGGAAGAATCAGCTGTTCTGATTTTACAATAAATTTATTGCATGATTCAGTCGTTCTTTGACTGGGGCCCCTTTGGGGTCCAACTTGACATTGGCAAGACTGTGTGCTGTGTATGTCCTGTGTGTGCGATTGCTTCTCCAGGAATGTTGCACTGAATTTGTGTGGAGCAAGGACAAGCACCTGTTCTTTGTCCCCTCTCTTTTCCTGGGTCTGTTCAGTCAGATCTACACACATTTAGAACTGCACGAATAATAGCTTGGCTTTCCTGAATGTTTCACTGGAGCTCTTGAAAATGGGTCATGTTTGTTTCCATCTATGGCAAGAATGTTAGTGCTGTAACAGGGCTGGAAATGAACTGTTCATTTGAGGGCAGCAGAGAATTATATGGAAGTTAAACTCCCTTTGGTGTCCCGTGGTTCTTGTAAGTCAAAGAAAAGTATCGTTTTTTTTTCCCCCATTTGTTTTTGGTGCCACTTTTTGCTTGCCCCACTTTCCAGAAATTGCCATGGGCCGTTCTTGTCAAAGAATTGAAATTGAGTAAGAAGGAATTTTGAGGTCCCTGTGTATCTGCCCCTTGGTTATAGACAGAGGTCACGCTTTGTAGAAAATGAAATTCTAAACTATAAATGCAATACTTGATTACTTTGTAGCCTGGTGAAAAATTTGTCATTTTGTGAACTGATTAGAAGCAGCAGGTATAATCTAAAGCAGTTTGCAGTGAGTGTATCTGAATGTGCAGCAAGTGCCGAGTGATCGGTTGCAAAGACATTTCGTCAAACCAGTTTGCACTTGCAAAGTCTGGCATCTCAGTTTTTGAATATTCAGTGTGGTCCTTTCTCTTTGTTTTAGTGTTTAGGACAAAAACAACATTGCCACAAAAATGTGTGCAAACAGTTAATGCTTATATTTCAGTTGTGGCACCAGGTCATTTTTGACATAAACCTCCCACCTGTTTTACATGTGCTCCGTTCATTTATGTGAAGATAAAACCAGAAAACAGTTTTCACATCAGTAATCCCTGTAGAGGGTACTGCTACCCATGTAGCTACTTATTATGTGACGTCAAAGACCAAAGAGAGGATTATGCTCTCTAGGTCTAATTGCCTAATTGTGTGGCACAGTTAAAGAAATGTGCATCATCTAATGTAGATTGGCTGTTTGCATTCTAGAATAAGCATTCTTATGCCATTCTTAAATAGCCATTGTCAAAATTCTTAAATTTTGACAATGGCACTTTTAACGTTGTTAAAAGTACCATTGTCAAATTTTTTTTCAGACTTTTTAGATCTCATTTTCAACTGTACTTTTTTTTTGAGTGGGTGTTTTTCCAGTATGTAAATTGTTGCTTAATACTGGTACTTTGGAATGAAATTACCGGTCCTCTCATAGACCAGTTCTAATTGACTCAGCATACAAGAAATGCTGAAGCATAACAGAACATTGCCATGGATGCTCATGATATGTTTGCAGAAGGTCTCTTTTGCAGCCAGCTATTTCCTGAAGCATAAAAACACAAAAAGTTGTCAAAACAAAGGTATTGATTACCTCTGCATTTTGCAATTTGTCTCACCTAGAGTTGCTCTCGTGTACAAAGACACACTGCCACATGTGGACAGTCCAACAGCAGGCAACACATCTGCCTTTGTCATTAGCCTAGGCCCAATTTATCAAACAAGCAAGTTCGCTGTTACAGCAAGACCAGCCCCTGTCATTGAGCCTGTCTTTGCCTGTGTCAGTTGTTTGACGCCGCATTTGAAGACAGGTCTACCGAACTGTTCCACTGCATGGCTGTGTATGTAAAATGTAGATGGCATGTGTCCAGCTGCAGAGCTGTATGCCAGGTTAGGGAAGAGGATAAAGGAAGAAGACTGCACGCGTGTGCTTGTTCCCGGGCAGCATATTTTTAGCGGTCTTGTTGCAATTCGGATCAGAGATTATATTGTGCTCGTTTAGGTTCCAGTGTGGAGTCTCATTTTGTCCATTACAGACACTGTAATCATTCCCCCATCAGTGTGTATGAATAAATAAACGGCTTCCTTGTGAGGCTCTTCAGAACACTGTTTGATGTTCAGTCCTCTTGATATCTGAAAGTCATTGTCAATCAATCTGTTGCTGACTCACTGCCTCCAGGCTAGTTTCATGCATCATTTGTTCATATCTGCAGAGGCTTACCTTTCACTATTTGCCTGTTTTCCACAGCTTACTGTGTCGCAATAAAAAATATGCATGGCTTCCTGTGTTGGAGCTGAGTCATAGGCTGAAGAATAAGATTTTTATCAACAGAGATTAAAAAAGGGCTGTCATGCTTCAGTGGACTGAATAAAATGAGGAAAATTAACAAAAAACCACAAAAGGCTAAGGATAACACATTTGGTTGATTTCCATGCAAGCTATATTATGTGTATTTTATATATGTATTAATACCTGCTTTGTCTAAAATATCTATTGGCATCTTAAGACAGTGCTACCAACCATTTAGCCATTTAGCAATACACCTCACTTTCTGAATTAAACAAAAATCATAGATCCTGCTGTTGCTTTTATTATTCCTCTTATAGTTCTTCCTCTCCTTTTGTAGAGGCAAAGCCACAGTCGGCGAGTAAGAATGGAAAGAAGGCAGAAGGGGGCCAGGGAAACTCATTTTTCACCTGGTTCATGGTGCTGGCTCTGCTGGGTGTCTGGACATCTGTGGCTGTGGTATGGTTTGACCTGGTAGACTATGACGACGTACTTGGTAAGTTCTTTTCACCCCTAGTCCAGTTTTCTACCCATCTCCTTTAATTCAGTCATGTTTGTCTCTGGATTATAATTAACCAACACAAGTGATGTTTAACTTCCATGCAGGCATACACAGCAGACCTAAGATATATTGTGCAGGCCAAAGAAAAGCTAATGGAGAGCTAGAAATAAGATATACATCCTTGTAATCCATCTCTAACAATTTTCATCTTCGGTGTTTGAATCTTTATTTCATTTTAATTCTTGTGCATGTGATGATACAGCTAAACATATTCTTGATCTAGAAATTTTAATGTAGTGTGACTTTTAATTAGCACTAATAATGTCTTCATAATCCTGATCTCCTGATGTTTAATCGTATCTGATTTTCATCTTTATCTTGTCTTAATCTTGCATGCAGCCAGGGCAAAGGAGTTCCGTTATAACATTTCAGAGGTATTACAAGGTATGGTCTGGGTCAACACTCTCCTTTACTGAATACATTAACAGTCACGACAGTCATTTCCGCCAGTAACGAGCTAAACCCTGTTTTTAGATTAATAATCCACTACATAATAGAGAAGACTAATAATCATGACTATAATGAGTCAGGAAAAAAATGTTTTATGTCATGATGGTTAATTAGTCTTGCATTTTCTCTTCCATACTGATACTTACTGTCACTTTGTTTTGCATAAGAACCCCTGAAAACTGTTATTGTTACAATTTAAACAAGTTCCTGTAAATGGCCCAGCTTCACTAATCACCAAATTTGATTTCTAAGTAATTACATGTACAATTACATGGTCCCTGGGTTAAATGTGTGCTTGTTTTTTTTTTTTTTTTTAACTCAAGAGCAATTTAATGAAACACATGAACAGTTAGAGTTTAAGGGTTTTTCAAGACTATTAATAACGCTGGGACGAATCCAAGAACAAGGTCACTATGGGAAGTCAAACTATAGTCGCTTCAATGCACATCTCAAAATAACCAAACGAGTAAAGTCCTTGAAAGCTCACTCTAGTTACAGTACTCCACAGTATAGTAATCCAGTGCTTCATTACAATAAATGTCAAAGGATTCTAATGTAAGTCATGTATTAGAATAGACTATGAAGGTGGCCCCCAGTTTCTTGGTCTTATTAGGATTTTTGTTCAGTCTCCATTAGAGAGAAAAAAAACTTTTTTGTCATATCTAAAGACATGACAGTATATTGATTTTGGGAAAGCAATTAGTAGGACTTAATGACTATTGCTGTACCCTCAGAAGTACATTTTGCTATGCTCTTTTATTGAAGGAACCCAGACTCTGTCTCTGGAGAGCAAAGTTTCCCAGCTCAGCACTCACTTGGTACAGGGTCTTCCTTTGGGTGGGTGACATCTTTAACGTCCTTTCCTCTCTTAGGAAAATTGGGAGCCTATGATGCTGATGGTGATGGTGACTTTGATGTGGAGGATGCTAAAGTACTGCTAGGCAAGTCCATTCATTTACATTTTTGTGTGTGGTTTGAAATGGTTTTGTAAAACAAGTTTGGCATTTTTTTTGCATGACTGACTTCAGGTTACTTTTGGTCTTACAAGAGCCCCAAACTTAAAATGGCTGTTTATTCTTTTGAATTGATGTGCATGCGTACATCAAATCAATCCTGAAGGTCTAGGCAATTTGTATATAAGAATGGAGTACTGCAAATGCATGGATTTATGAAGGTCACACTGAGATAAAACATCTAATATAGTGTTGCACTTAATCAAAGCTGTTCATATTCACTTAGCATGAGCACATGTTTACAGTGTGCCCAAATGGCAAATCAGTGCAGTATACTAATTTAATGCTATTGCTTGCCCCAAAGAGTTTTGCATTAAATAAATAATTTGAAACGCAAATTACAAATGACGTAAGAGTATAACATCATAATACAGCAGTATAATATTCTAAAACAAGGACTCCTAAAACTGTAAAACTCAGTGGTGTGTAGCTGCCAGTCATTGTGGTCAGTGAATAGACTGGATAGGCCAGTAGTGCAAGCATTAATCCAGTGCAATAGTGTAGCTTTAGGCTGTATTGTGTATGGCCCAGTTAGTCTCCTATTGCACCCCTCTCTGAAGTGCTTTTGCTGTGCTCTGACATTCCTTTCTTGGTACCTTTTTAATTCTGCCTCTCTGTTGGTGTTGAGGGGTCCCTCAACTTCTTTAACTTCCTTGACTACAGCCAAGGAAGCAACTACTAGTTGTCCTATCAACTTCACCTGGCTTAACGTTTCGAGTTTTCCTGCTCTCCTGCATTACTACTCCTCTTTCTTTCTCTCTCTCTCTCCCTTCTCCTTGTTTTTTCCCCTGTCTGTGTAGGCCTGTCCAAAGATGGCAGTAATGAAAATTCAGATTCCCTTGAGGAAGTCCTTGATATTTTAGCTGAGGAGGGCTCTGATTGGTTTTACGGATTCCTCACATTTCTCTATGACATAATAACTCCGTTCGAGAAACTGGAAGAAGAAGAGAGTGAAGCGGCAGAGGATGTTGCTGGTACGTCACAGAACGAAGGGGTTCAGGGTGTAATTTTAGACTTGCAAAATCAATAGCGATATCCTCCCCACTCAAGCTGATAGCCCAACAGCAACACTAAAGAAGACATGTTAACTAGTTGCTCTCACTGTCAGCTCGTCTTCAAGAGAAAAAAAAAGAATTTGAAGAAAATAATTTCAGCAATGTTGCCAATCCTGTCAAGGACTTGAAGGGGATGTCTGAAAAGAGAGAACCCCTCCAAACCTGAGAAGATTTCCTGTGGTGGAAGTTGCCATTGGGAATATTAAACACTTTACACTTTGGTGTACAGTCATTTATGTACTTACAGCTTTCCTCCAGTGTGCAGTTGTTTGCACAAGCTACCCCAGCACCCACTAATATAGGACTGCTATGGTATAAGCATATGCAATTAATTGATGCTCCTGGATGTTATCTGTGATACTTCTTGCCACCATTCTAACCATGCTGCATGTTATATTACACTATTGACAGCAGCACATTGTGCAGCAGATGTATTATAAGAAATGTTTTTTCCCCTCTCTTGTAACCATTTTAACAGGTTTGAGGTTGTTTAGGTACCAGTAATTTCAGTACTTTTTATGTAGCCATATTTGTGTTCATTATACAGTCTGGAAAGTACACTACCTTCTTGGTATTCGTCCTCTCCCAGCCATGTCTTATTAATGTCTAGTATCCATTTTAAATGTAGATTGTGTCTAATTCATTGCTAAAGTAAATGTCATCCATTATTCTCAAGTATCTTTTCAGGTTATTTATAGATGTTAATGAGCATGTCAGGTCGCAACAGGCTTTTTTTTTTTAGTCATTTCCCTTTCAAACATGTAGAATATATAGTGAAGTGTTGTGTTTTTCAATTTGGCGTTCCTGATGCAAGGGTATTGAAGGCCAGTTCACAGTATGGTATTCTCCCACGATCATTTGAACTGTAATATTATATTCTCTAGTAGTCAGGGGAGTTCTGGAAGGACACACAGTAACTGGCCCTCTGTCTCGGGCTTTACTGTATTTAAATGTGTATCTGCATGGGAAGATCAGCGCTGTACAGTGGGGTAGTGAGTCCTGCTGTTGTTCAGATGAGTTACAGGTGCATGGAAAGGTTCAAGAGGGAGATTAGACTGGTGCATGTAGCTGTGGACAAGCATGCATGAATTGCAGTTCAACTTCACTAATGCTCCCAACATACAACATAAGCCTGAATTTCCATTTCGCTATATAATGTAGAAAAGAGCACTGCTTTACTAATAATGGCTATTAATATAAAATATTAAAAATTAGTTGCCTAGACATGCAACTAATCTATTTTTTGTCTCTGAAAGTGTCATTTTCCTTGGTACTGCGGAGGATATGGCATTGCTCATATTCTAATGGATTTAAAATAAAAAATAAAATTGCCAATGAACTTAGCCTGAACCCCAGATTTCTGTAATGGCCACCAACATTGGCTCATAGCCATATGAACATCAGTACTGGGAAAAACTGGCTGGCAGCCACCAGGTTCCCATTAAGTGCCACTATCATTCAGACTCAAACTCCATTTCTTGACAATAATAAAGTAAGTGGGGAGTATTTTATCTGATAACTGAGATGTTTTCAGATTCTATAGCAGTGATTGAAAGACCAGTTTTATTTGTAGAGGGGGGAGAGAAAGTGGCGCGCTCCTGACTAGTTGGTAATGTGTGCCTCAGCCGCCTTTGTCCAGCTAAGCTCACAATAGCTGCTTTATCAAGCTAATAGAGAGGGATGTTTGCCTGAGGTGGAAGGATTTGTGTGGCCGGTGCATATCTCCCCTGTGATGCTGACTGCCAAACCACTAAGACGAAAGAAACGTACATACAATAGAATTTGTAGAAACCCAATTAATCCTGAATTGTATTATTTAAAAAAAAAAAAATCTTACATATCCACTATAAGAAGATTAGAATTCTATGAAGGGTTGGCATGGATGCCTGTACTGTTTCTCATTTTGCCTAGAATACCACAGGGCAAGCTCTTTGTTTCACTTAAGTTTCGCAACGTTCATAAACGTGAATGTTGGATGTTGCTAATCCCATCAGTGGTGCTCTTCAAGTCTTTTAAATGCTGTTTTTCACGTGACAGATGTGTGTGATGTCGAGAGGGTTTTTTTTTTTTTTCTCCCACGTGATCCCTTTGCAGTCATGGCCTCGGCATGTACAAGAGTCTAACCGTGAGATCAGCGGTTCTGTGGAAAAGAGGCTTCGACGTGTTTTGCATTCCTTGTGACTGACTGTTTGCCATGCGCCTCGGTGTTATCCAGAACGTGCGGCTCAGCATTGTTTTTCCTGTTTGGTGTCTCTGAGAGAGAGAGCGGTCCGCCACTCACTTCTGCGGGCACTGGTTTTGTGCCTCTCTTCTTTAAAAGTGTGCATGGTTCTAGACGTTGCTGTTTGAGCTCACAGATCATTTGAGGGAGCGCTCTTTATTTAGTGGCACTTCAGCCCGGCCGCGTAGACCGCGTGACTCGGGGGGGCAGCCGGCGGATCGGCGCTGCCCTTATCGCGCTCTGCATCGGGCACACAGGAAGCTGACAGAGTAGCAAGCGGTTTGAAGTGGATCAGCAGTGGCACGGGCTGGGGGTGGCTCGGCTTGCACTGCAAGCAGGGCATCAGATCAGTTATCTGCTGAGTTTTGGATCTCAGGGGACCTCAGTCACTTCTAGGCTGAGTGCACTCCACCACTCTACTACTGTTAATTCGTAATGGTGTCGCTCTCATAGCGTCACTCTCTTAAACTTAAAGTGACTATTTACCAAGCATCTAACTGGATGTTGAAAGCTGAATTGGGGGAAAAAAGGTAATATGTTTGAAAGTGAACCCCCGGGAAAGTTCCCAGGAGCTTGCAGCAGGCATATCCCAAATAATTGGCCTTTTCTAAGTGGTTTCCATATCAACCAAACACTTTCCTGCATTTCGTTCTCTCCCAGGCCAATCCTAAATGCTTTTTAACCACAAAGACTGTGGGAGTATGTCTCTGTGTGTATATACCCAGTCTGTCATCAGAAAGTTGTAGTTATATTTGTTAATCAAGAGTGTCAAATGATCTGTGAGTGTCAAATGCAAACAGATTGTGTTTATAACATTTAGCAAGTACTGGATCTGCAAATTTGATGGAAATTGTAGCACATGGTTTCAGTGGTAAAAGCTGGATTTGTGGCATGGACGTGCATTGTTTTGGTGAAATTCTCGCAGCATCACTCTGAAACGCATGTGACTTTATCTTCTTGACGCAAACTGGCTATGATGTCCTTTTCTGAAGTCCTTACGGAGAACCTAACTTTCATTTTCTTTTCAAATACATCAGATGAAATAAAAATAGAAGTTGCCGTTCCGAAAAAAACAAAACCAAAAGGTACTTGAGTTTGTCCTGTCCATATGCATTTTTGTCTTCCTTTGTACTCATTTAATAATTAGCATTATCTTTGATAAGTTAGATAAATGAGAACCATAAATGAAAACTGGATGTAATATTACTTAAAACATATTAAATGTTTTCTGTGCTTGGCTGATGCATTTCAATTTCATCTGGCTCACATGACATTACAAGGAAAGGGTGTGGTATTGTTGTCAGTCAAGGTGAAACATATTGATTATTACTTGATGGTTAACCTTGTGCTTTTTTTTTTCGTTCAAAACAATTAGAGGAAGCAGCCACAGTAGTGGAAGTCCATAAAAAAGTCAAACACAAAGGTATTTTGCCAAATTCTCTTATTCCCCTCGGGGGTATTTTATTCCTTGCTGGGAATAAAATGGTGACAATTCAGCTTGTGCATTTGTGTGTGATTTTATTGGAAAGATGATGCACTATATCACATAGGCAATGGTGACCACAGATGTGCTTATGTGTCAACGTTTCACCATCTAATTTTGCAGTACTTTACTGTACCTTACCTGTGCAGTTTTAAACCTTTCACGTGTCATCACTTGTCACCTAAATATTCTGTAAAGCTTGCTTTTCAGGCAAGGTGACAGAGTCTCATTTTTTTGCCTGAGTTGTCAGCTGTTTGCTTGTTTATTGCTGCCTCTGTCCGTGACATGAGTCGCCCAGGGTGTTGAGAGCAGCAAGAAGTCAAACTTAGATTGTCTGCTTCGGAATTCACTGCAAAGCCTGCCCTTTGCGATCTGCACATCTGTGCATCTGTGGTTGGATTTTTACACTGCCTGTTAAATCAGCAAGGCGTGATTGCCTCAGATCACCCGCTTGGCCATGTTGGATTAAAAGCCTTAGTTCCTTGCTGAAAAAGAATGGCTGTTGTGAGATGGATCAGGCAGTCTAGACCCTGCCATTGGTGACTGGGTCCTATGTGGGGGGGAAAAAAGGGACTGTGACCTGAGAACAATGCGACCATCAGAGCCACATGGCCTCTGACTCCTTTTAAACATTAAGCAGGCCTCTGTCTGACAGTTACTCATAGCTGCTGTGGAGTGAGGAGGGACTGCTTAGACTATCCACCAGTCATGCAGCTGTTGCTTTTTTCAGACTGCACCACTTCACTCTGCTGTTAGTTCTTCACCACATATCGTGGCAGCCACTGGCCTAAGGCCAGCATACCTGCGGCCGTGCTCACACCTGTGCCAGCAAATGCTGTGTGCTGCTGAGCATATGGAACGGGCACAAATGTCCCGTGGATCTCTACTTGAAAGCGGGAATTGGGTGAATTTAAAAACGTGAGCTTGCTTGCTTCTCTGTAGCGTGAAAGTAACAAAGGCCTTTTTTAATGCACACGTCTGACAGGCCAGCCACAATGCTTCCCCAAATGTGCAGCATGTTGTGGTTAATTGATTTTTTTTTAAACTTCCCTTTTGTCTTTGAAAACATCAGATGAGGAGCCGGAAGAAGTGGCTAGGAAAAAGCCAAAAGGTATTTCTTTCTCCTGTGTTCTGTACTTGGTTTGAGATGGCTGCAAGTTCAGCTTGGTTTGTGATTTGTTGCTTTAAAATGTCATGTTGAACCATGGTTGGCATGATTTTACAACTGACAGCAAAGAAAAGCAGACTTTTTTTGATACTTTATGCGCACCAAACTGATAACTATGTACAGCTGGTAATGTAGAGTTTGGTGAGTTCAAATTCCCAATTTTTTTTGTCTGTTCAGTTTAACATTGCATATTAGTTTGGTTGTCAGTGTGGTGGTGAATGGACTAAAGGTGTGCTTTTTTCAGTGTTATTTGAGTGTACTGAATAATACTAATAAAGTGATTCTAAATGACTGCTGAGTAATGTTGTTTATTTAACTTAGAGTTTCACAAAATGGCCACACTTATGGGCCTGAGCTGAGTTCTGGTGGAGGTGATCAGGTCAACTTGAGACAGCGCTGATAGGGGTGAAGTTGTGGAGGAGACTACCTCTGAACTCCTTCACCCCTGGCCAGTGCTTTTCCAGAATGTGTGACAATTTGCCTATTAATTGCTCTTCACGAATGGCAGCCTTGTGCAGTTGTGTTTTAAGGCTTACTGCTGTATAACAGGGTACAGTGTCCTGCCCCCTACCCTTAACAGATAAGTATATGATTTGGGAGCTTTTGTCAGCATAATTCCCTACTGTAATGCTAAGTAGGCTTGAGCCGGCACAGAAAATTTTGCACCGTCATTGTGTGTGTGTGTGTGAGTGTGTGTGTGTGCGCGTGCATGGTCCGGATAATCCACTCAAAAAGTTTCTCCCACAAGATCGTTCCCTGAATCTAGTTTATGGTCCTATGATGTATAAAATGCCAACAAGCCGTCACATTCATTTTATTTCAGTTCTCTAATTTTTGATTAGTTGGATCACAGTTTAATGAATGAGGATAGCTAGCTAGCAAGTAGGGATACTGGAACTGTGTAGCTGCTTAATTTTCTAGCTAGCTTACTATGATGGAAAACCAAACAGCCATCCAGACTCGAATGTATTCACGAGTGGGTCAGAGAGCCCAGTTTAATGAAACCTCTCACTGACCCAACTCGGTGACCTTGATTACAGGAGTGACAGTAATTTCATTTTATCAGTTGATATGACTGACATGTTTTTTTGAAGTCTGGTGTGGAGGTATTTTGTGGTCCCGCCATAATGGAATTTTGAAGAGAGATACGGATGTAATACCAATCCAAAGGCCTTCATGGCCAAATAGGGTCATTAGAATATCAAAACATTAGATACATAAATTAACAATGAGGTGGTGAGAAAACACACGTTGTGTCCAAAGCTCATCTGTATGCTTGTAGTCGCTCTATAATAGAAAACCTCGAAATTGTTACTGTAAGCAAATATGCAGGACAAGTGTGTTGTTATTGTCCTTGCCACTTTCGTGGAAAAAGGCATAATACTCCAGCCAATTTGTTGTTCTCGTGAAACAGTTTTGGACAGCTAACATTAGCTTAAGTAGCAAATCAGCTTGCTTACTAATGAACCAAATAACATTTGTTAACCCTTTACTTAAGGCCGTCGCATTGTGAGCAAGTATTTGATAATTTGATAATGTCTGTTTGTTATCACTACAACTGTCCTGATGTAGCCATTTACCTAGTTAGCTGTATATTGATCTCCCTGCATATGTGAATCCAATCAGCAAGCTAATTTTATTGCAGCTTTTTTTCTGAATACATGCCTCCTTAATATTATATTCCAAATACAAAACACTAAGAGTGCAGTGGGGGTAATGTTTGGATATGTGAGTAATTTATCATATTCACCACATTCCCAAATCGTACAAAAGTGCCATTGTGTATTAATGCCAGAGGCAGGGCAGCCAGAAACTCCCTTGTTACTAAGCCTATTACATGGAGTAATGGAGTACCAAGGGATACTGAAAGCACTTTCCTAGAATAAAGTGGTAGAATCTCATTTTGTGTCCCAGCATCTGCCTCTGTATGTGCAATGTCATTGATGTCATTCAGTTCTTGTTAAATTAATGTTTGTCTTTGCTTGTTACAGCTGTAAGTGTGGAAATGGTTAGGCCGCTGATGATTTTTAACGTGTAGTGTCTGGTTGGTTTTGAGTGCAAGGCTATATATGTTGCATCTTGCTACTAGGCCTTGTGGTGCTTGTTGCCTCTGAAAATGGTCAGTCTGCAGCTGTTTTTATGGTTAAGTGCAGTTTTTGATTCCCAGAGCACTCCACAAAAGAAATTGGGCGGAAGTTGAGGGAAGCATTGAAAGAGCAACTGAGGATGATCCATGAGAAGATTGAGGCCAAAAAGATAGCCAGAATGGCCCTGTCTGAGGTCAGGATCATGATTGCCAAAGAAGAGGAGGAGAGGCGAGCAGCCAGGGAGCTGGAAGTCCAGAGAGAGGAAGTAGCCCAGAGAGCTAAGGAAAGAGCTGAGGCTAAACTCAGGGAAGAGGAGGAGAAGAGGGCACGGGAGGAAAAGGAGAAACAGGAGAGAGAAGAGGCTGAAAGGAGACAGAAAGAGGAGAGAGAAAAAGCAGCAAAGGAGAAAGCGGAGAAAGAACGAGCAGAGAAGGAGAAGGCAGAGAAAGAACGGGCAGAGAAGGAGAAAGCGGAGAAAGAACGGGCAGAGAAGGAGAAGGCTGAGAAAGAACGAGCTGCAAAGGAGAAGGCTGAGAAGGAAAGAGCTGAGAAGGAGAAAGCGGAGAAAGAAAGAGCAGCGAAGGAGAAGGCTGAGAAGGAGAAAGCGGAGAAAGAAAGAGCAGCGAAGGAGAAGGCTGAGAAGGAAAGGGCTGAGAAGGAGAAAGCGGAGAAAGAAAGAGCTGCAAAGGAAAAGGCAGAGAAGGAGAAAGCAGAGAAAGAAAGAGCAGCAAAGGAGAAGGCTGAGAAGGAAAGAGCTGAGAAGGAGAAAGTGGAGAAAGAAAGAGCAGCAAAGGAAAAGGCTGAGAAGGAGAAAGAGAAAGAAAGAGCAGCGAAGGAGAAGGCTGAGAAGGAGAAAGCAGAGAAAGAGAAAGCAGAGAAAGAGAGGGCTGCAAAGGAAAAGGCTGAGAAGGAGAAAGCGGAGAAAGAAAGAGCTGCAAAGGAAAAGGCTGAGAAGGAAAGAGCTGAGAAGGAGAAAGCGGAGAAAGAAAGAGCAGCGAAGGAGAAGGCTGAGAAAGAGAAAGCGGAGAGAGAGAGGGCTGCAAAGGAAAAGGCTGAGAAGGAGAAAGCGGAGAAAGAGAGGGCTGCAAAGGAAAAGGCAGAGAAAGAGAAAGCGGAGAAAGAAAGATCCACCAAGGAGAAGGCTGAGAAAGAGAGGGTAGAGAAGGAGAAAGCAGATAAACAAGACAAAGAAGAGAAACTGCAGAAAAAAACAAGTAAGAAATCAGTAATCCAAGCAAAAGACACTAAGAAATCTGGTTCATCTGAAGGAGATAAGAAAGCAGACAAGGATGGTAAAGCTGGCACCAAGAAAGATGAAAAAAGCTCCAAAGAGGAGAGAAGATCTTTGAAGGATCTTCTCAAACCCTCAGGCAAGAAGTCTCCCAAGGAATCCAAGAAGTGATGTAACACCATTAAAACTTTGGTTGATGTTTAAAGTTCCCTAACGGTTGTACATAGGGAACTGAGGCTGCAAGGTTCTACTGGATAAGCAATGGAGAGTCAGTGTAGGGTTGCCCCCCTTGGAATGGTTTATTCCATAATACATAGCCTCAACACAAGGGATTTGTCCTTAAAGAAGCTGAAGTAATATTTGGAGGTTGGAAGTTGTCAGGTTGCCTAAATGTGTATAGTGTGTTAAGCTGTAGTATGCCATTGAGATTCAGCAACTGTATTGTTTTATTGGAGATCTCATACAAGAAAACTGTAACTTAATTTTATATTAATGAGTTTCTCCAGTTCTTGATGAAACTGTAAAGTCTCAAGCAGGTACTGTGTAACTCCATGTGTAGCGCTAATAGAGATGGCAAATGTGTTAACTCTGTTGAAAATATTGTGTGATGGGAAAGGCATTTATATTTCTTATTGAAGAATATGAGTTCTGTTTGTGTTGAATAAACCTGTTAGATTTTCACAGATGTTGTGTCTGTGAAAGGCACTTCTATATTTCACAATACAGTGAAGACCTTCTTTCTCAAAGTGCTGAAATACATCAATATCATTGTTTACCAAGTGTCAACGGCAAGTGAAAGGAGAAAAACAAGCATTTCCACATTTGATTCCAGTGCATAAGTCAAACTTGCTTGTTACAAAACTGATCTCTGATATCACTGGGGAGCTCGACCGTGGATCATATAACTGGTGCTCAACGTGTTCATTTTGGTGCTGCCTTCAGGGTGAATGTAAAAAAGACATAGCTGTTAAGGTGTGCCTTCAGTCAGT
The DNA here is from genome assembly GCF_013368585.1 of Megalops cyprinoides. Classification (NCBI taxonomy): domain Eukaryota; kingdom Metazoa; phylum Chordata; class Actinopteri; order Elopiformes; family Megalopidae; genus Megalops; species Megalops cyprinoides. The sequence goes on from NC_050584.1 coordinate 18,252,932, forward strand.
CTTGTTAAGTGAATTGTGGATTCATGTGAAACTGAGTTTCAGACCATCAGGCTGTTACTTGTGTATATTAAGATTACTGTGATATTCAAGTCTCTTCAGCAGCTATTTCTACAACAGTTCTAACATGTTAGTCAGATTAAATGTGTGAAAAGCTCAATGACCTCACTGATTTCCTTGAACTGTCCTCAAAAATTTTATTCTGTCTCACTCTTGTCTTTCCTGGACCTTCAATACACATTGTTTGATATTGTCTCATTTCATTCGAAGCTGATAAAGTTTGGGGCTAAAAGGCCAAGAACAAAAGTAAACCCAAGTCAGTTGTGTCAATTAGACTTAGTTTAGTTTTGCTTTTTATGTCTTGCCATTTCTGCTAAATGTTTTTTTTTCTATCTCAATCTTGCTGACTGTACTCATATGCAGCTTTCTTCAGTTACTGGACCCTATGCATTTGAACATCACTCTTGATATTCAAAAACTGGTACTTGGTGATCCATTCTTCTGTCTCTGCCAAAACTGAAATATGAGAGTGCCATTTCTGAAAGGGGTAAATTCTCACAAAGAAAGTAGTGCTTCATAAGTTTACCTCGCTATCTGGGACATGCAGGGCTGAAAGAGAAGCCAGCTGCTGTTGTGATAATGGAAGCCGCAGCACATGCCCCTGCACCTCCAGTGGAAGAACCAGGTAAGAGCACACTCACATCAGACATGCCTAAACCATTCACCATTTTCCATTGTTGTCACTAATCCTTCCCTTTTGAATGAAATACAAGCTACTGTATTTTCTCACTACCAGAAATATACAAGAAGACACGTAACAGACTACAAGTTAAATATCCTGCCATAGTAAAGGAATGTGGACAAGATGTCGTACAGCATATTCAAACTTACATTAGAGGAGCAATTTTTGAGGTAATCCTCATTGGTTCAGGACCATAAGAAGCAGTGCTCGCCTAAAGTTAGGTGCAGATAAGCAGGTATTTCCACATACCATTTGTTATGTAAACCTAGAAAGACATAGGCAGTGTTCAGCCTTGTTTACCCAATATGTTCTCTTTGACATTCACATATGAGATGCACTCTCACGTGGTAGGTTTTGTTACATCATCTGTTCAGGAATAGGAATGATCAGCTGCACCATTTTTTAAATAAATTTGTTTGCTGCGTACTGGTTGCATTTGCCGAAATGGAGCAAATCTTCTTTGAAGCCTTCCCATTGATCTGATCATGGCATGCCCAGACTTGTACTACTAATGTTCATGAATAAGGAGTTTTCTCATCTTGTCATCAGTACTTTGTCAGTGTCAAATACCTTGGAGTTAAAATTATGTGTTAAGTTAGCAACACTGGAACATGATTCAATTTCTGTGTTCTTGCAGACTACAGATCTACATCAAAGTGACACATCAAACACTTCTGCTTTTGTTTCATTCTTTAAATATTAAAGCTGTATACTTAACTTTTCAAACTATAAATGCAATAGAATGCAGTTCAATTTTATTGCCATCATATTGCCATGTTTAGTCCCCTGTGCGTGATATGTGATTTAACGACCTTAAATTCTCATAATTTTGGTAGATCTGAGATGCGGGACGAAGTTTAATGGGGGTAAGATACACTATATGGCCAAAAGTATGTGGACACCCCTCCTACTTATTGAGTTCGGGTGTTTCAGCCACATCAATTGTTAACAGGTGCATAAAATCAAGCACATAGCCATGCGATCTCCGTAGACAAACCTTGGAAGTAGAATGAGTCGTACTGGAGAGCTAAGTGATGTTAAATGTGGCGTTGTCATAGGATGCTGTCTTTGCCACAAATCAGTTTGTGAAATTTCTGTCCTGCTAGATCTGCCCCGGTCAACTGCAAGTGCTGTTATTGTCAAGTGGAAGTGTCTAGGAGCAACAACAGCTCAGCCACGAAGCGGTAGACCATGCAAAGTTGCAGAGCAGGGCCGCCGAGCGCTGAAGCGCATAGCACGTAAAAACCGTCTCTCCAGTGTTGAATCACTCACTACAGAGTTCCAAACTGTTTCTGGCTGCAACATCAGCACAAGAACTGTGTGTCGGGAGCTTCATGAAATGGGTTTCCATGGCCGAGCAGGTGCACACAAGCCTAACATCACTATGCGGGATGCCAAGCGGCGACAGCTGGAGTGATGCAAAACACGCTGCCACTGGACTCTGGAGTGATGAATCATGCTTCACTATCTGGCAGTCTGATGGACAAATCTGGGTTTGGCAGATGCCAGGAGAGCGCTACCTACTGGAATGCACAGTGCCTACTGTAAAGTTTGGTGGAGGAGGGATAATGGTCTGGGGCTGTTTTTCAGGGTTGGGGCTAGGCCCCTTACTTCCAGTGAAGGGTAACATTAATGCTACAGCATACAAAGACATTTTAGACAATTGTATGCTTCCAACTTTGTGGCAACTATTTGGGGATGGCCCTTTCCTATTCCAACATTACTGTGCCCCTGTGCACAAAGCAACATCCATAAAGACATGGTTTGACGAGTTTGGTGTGGAGGAACTCCAGTGGCCTGCACAGAGCCCTGACCTCAACCCGATTCAGCACCTTTGGGATGAATTAGAATGCCGATTGCGAGCCAGGCCTTTTTGTCCAACATCCGTGCCTGACCTCACAAATGCTCTTTTGGCTGAATGGGCACATATTCCCACAGACGCACTCCAAAATATTGTGGAGAGCCTTCCCAGAAGAGCGGAGGCTGTTGTAGATGCAAAGGGAGGGCGGGGGGGTTGACTCCATATTAATGCCGATGGTTTTGGAGGGGGATGTTCAGTAAGCTCATATAGGTGTGATGGTCAGGTGTCCACATACTTTTGGCCAGATAGTGTATCTCAAAAGGCATCTAGTGTGGATGTGTGAGAATATAAATGTAGTCTTCTAAGGACCACTCACATTTGTTATTGGTGTATCCAAGGTACAGTTAAAACACTACTGTTTTGTCCCATTCTGCTTTAATTCAGTATTCATGTTAGATGATAAATGTGAGATGAACTCCTGGTAAGTGTACAGAGAGCAGTCCTAGATGCATTTTGAGTAGATGTAGTCATACATAATATACATCTATAAAATTATATACAGATATATAATGTTACATATATGTAATATTGTGCATTTGTGTGACATATGTTAGTGCTCCTTTGGGAGAGTGAATAAAAACATACAGAAGGTTGTTATATTGGTAGACAGACTTAATAATGGAGTAGCAGGGAAGCCTCTGGGTGTTACCCTATCCAAAGCAGTTGGAACAGTAGTACAGTTTATACAGCCGCGTTCTGTGATAGCTAGCATTTGATTTAGAGAGACCTGGAGCCATATGTTTTAATTGCAGTAGTTTATATTGTAATGACTTATGACAGTGCTGAGCACACGAAAGATCCTTGAGCAGCATGGATTTTTATGAGCGCTACTGCCTGGTGTACAGGTAACAGCTGTATAGCAGGCTTTTGAGGCAGCAGCCCATGGTTGCATGGTTTCAGAGGCTCTGAATGGATTTTTCTGAACCAGAACCAGAGCCCGAACCTGAAACTGTGGTGGAGGAGGAGATCCAGCCCATTGTGACAGAGGAAGTGGCGCAGGCTCCGCCAGGTGTGGATGGGATTTGGATTTTCACGTTGCAATCTTGTTTGCTTATACTCTCTGTACCTCACCAGGAAATAAGCGCACGTTCCAGATTGGATGCAATAGTGCCGAAGGGGATTTTGCTGCATTTCATTCCGTAATCTGCTTGTTTTAACCCTGCTGTTCAAACTCTGCCTTTGAAAACTAAACATGTCACAGAACATTAGCTTGGCTTGCTTCCCTGCTTGCCTCAGTTCTGTTTTCAGATCTAGATTGTTTCTTCATCCGTTAGACACACAGTTCTGATCCTATTTGCCGCTTAGTTTAAATGCTTGCACATGTTCAGGGATGTCATTGTTATGTGTAGTACAGGTCCATCTTAAATGTTTTTTTTTTTGTCGACAGAGCCGGAGGTGGTGGAGGATGTGGCTGAGGTGGAGCCCGAGGAGGAGGCGGCACCAGCCGTAGAAGAAGAGGTCGCTGCTGACGAAGCCCCCGAGCCCGAAGAGATTGAAGCTCCAGAGGAGGAGGTAGTGGAGGAACAGGTTCCTGAGGTAGAGGAGAAGGTGGAGGCGGTCGAGGAGGAAGCTGCCCCTGAGGCCCAAGAGCAAACCTCAGAGGAGGTGGAAGAGCCTGTCGAAGAGGCTGCAGAGTCAGAGCCAGAGCCAGAGGCAGAGCCTGAGGAGGCTGCTCCCGTAGAAGAGGGTGAGAACCTTCTTCAGCACTGAGTGCACTCACATACACAGAGGGTGGGAAAATGGCAGCTGTTTGGTGAGCCTTTCAGTCTAACCATGGTGCTATGGTACTGAAACCCTAAGCAGAGCTAAGTAATGCATTTTAAAGGCCTGGCGATGAGCAGTCCTGTAGCTTACACCTTTTGGCCAAAATTGAACACTTCTAAATATATTTTCAATACTTTGGTCATGGGGGTGCAATTATAATTCTCTTTGCTCCTTTCAGAAGCTCCAGAGACAGAAGACGCAGAAGAAGCTGCACCCATTGAAGAAGAAGCAGGTAAAAGCTGTCACCATGGGCCAAACTGTTTAACTGCCATCTCCTGAAAAGAGGCGTTCATACTTTGGTAGCATGGACATAGCCCACAGAGAATTCTGTCTGATCTTCGCCATACTTAGTCTGCTATAAGCCACATAGCTGGAGCTTCCTCCAGCACAACAAGATGCATTACCATCTCCCCTTAAATACAGTTAGAGGATCACATTTTGACAATAACAGAGTAAACAGACTTTGTAAAAGTCAGCTTCAGTAACTCAGTTTCCTCTCTCACATTGTTCCAATTGAACTGACGCCTGATTCTCATCATTACAGAACCAGAGGCAAGCGAGATCCCAGATAATGAACAGCTTGCAGGTGTGTTGAGTTTTCACAGCAGTTCACAGTCAGCAGTTTTAACTACAGTGAGATCACTCCAAATGGAACAGATATATAGTGGATTCACTCTTATGTTAACAGTCCAGTTTCCTAAATTACATGCAGCTTCCTTACTGACTTTGCTTTGCTCTCTCTACAGAGGAAGACTCTCCAAGCGAGGACGATGGAGAAGTCCAAGGTTTTTATTGACTTTCTTGTTTGTTTTCCAATATTTGTAGGCTGTTTAATAGCCCTGACATTCATGTAAAACCAGCTGTAGAAAGGGATTGCACTTAAAACTGTGTTAGTTCTCAAAAGCAGTGAAGTGCATCAAGTGTTGAGCATTGGTGTTGTTTTGCCTTGCAGATGCTGCCACTGTCATGGAGAGTGAAGATGATGGTAAGAATCAAACTCTGCCTTGAGATTTTGCCTACGCCATGAGACTGTGGTAGCTGACATCTAGCCCCCCTAACATTATGTAATTTCATTGCTTGTAACAGTCTATGGATCTCAGACCATGGAGGTGGAATTTGAAATCCAAGGTTCGTTTGACTCTGTGTGCTGTGTGCTGTAGATAGAGGTAGTCAAGGTCTTGTAGTGCTGTACCATTTCCAGCTGTCATCATCACACATCAAAGTGTAATGTCCTACATTTCTCATTGTTTCATTGTTCTTAAATTCAACTCCATTGTCATTCTCTCTCTGCTAGCGCTTTTAGGTTTGATAATCATTTTCTGATCTGTCACACGACCAAATGACTCTTCTGAATACACTTTGAGGTCCTGTTCACTCACATTTCATCAGCGTATTTATTTATTTATTTATTTAGCAGCTGTCCCTCTTCCGGAACTTGTGGAGGAGGATTCGGATTCCGGTAAGTGTTCACCCCCCCTAGTGCAGTTCGGATTAAAAATACAGATGTGTACATCTTCGGGTCAATGTTGAGCTTTCTGGTCTAATAAGAATGTGCAAACAGCCAATGGAAGAAGAAGAGAATATTAGCATAAACAAGACCAACTTAGATGTTGCACTTAATTCTCAGTACAAGGGTTGTTCTGGTGTAACACACACTGAAGATCCTGGTTTCAGGGATTAGACAGTTTCCATCTTGCCAATGTGTTGCTTATCTGTTCTGCAACATCTGTTCTGTATGCATCATAGTGTTGGGTGCTGTGGCTGGCAACCAGTATGCACAAATTGTCTCTCCTTGTAATTGAGGTCTTTGGGTTGTTAACTGGTGTTTTATTTGTTTGTTTTTTATATCTAGCCGACAGCGCAGGCGATGACCTGGATGCACACCCATATGGTAAATATGATAATGTATGATTATTATTCTGGCCTAGGTCGTCAGAAATGCCTCAGTGCTCCTTCATTTGCTTGCCTCCCTATCGTATCATGTGATTATGAGTTAGACTTTTTCATACATAAAGTTGTCTCTCATTGCCTTTGACATTGAAAGTGTGCATCTGCTAAGAAGGTTAAGCAGTTATCTCCTGGCCATGTTTATTTACGCTGCGTGTTTATCTTGCATAACCTGAAGAGGACAACACAGAAGATGTTATTGACACAGCAGGAGGTAAGGTCATGGAAGAGAGAAGAGCTGGAAAAGGGAGCTGATTACCACTGCATGTGTTGTTGCTCTTTGCTTCGGTTTACAAATTTCAAGAATGCTGAAAGAATGAGCAATCATCAGACAGAAAATGCAAGACATACCATGTCATTAGTTGAAGGGGTTTAAAAATGGTCAAGGCAAACCTACAGAATCTGCACAGAAAGTTTTTACCCAGTCAAGTCTTTCCCCAAGATACTGAGTTTAGCTGACAAGTCAGTTTTACTGGACAGTTCTAGAGGACTTGGGTTATATTGAAAAGTATCCTAATAATAATCCTATCCTTACAGATAAATGCGCCTATGTGATCTTTTAGGATCCTCATATGGAAACAGATTTCCTCATGTAATGTTAAGATATAAGTGGTAATTTCTTCAGTGTCTTTGGCTTAGTATTAACGCATTTTAAGTGCATGTACTTAATTGCATTGGACATGCATACATTATTGGAACTGTCATTTTGCATTAACTTTATTGGTAGAACAATAAGGCATAATTCCAGTGTTTTTTCATTGGTCTGAATTTGACTTATTCTAGAAATTGTCGAGGATGCTCAACCAGAAGAAACAGAGGGTAAGTGTTTTTAATCTTCAAGTCTTAAAACACGTTAAATGTTGATTTTGTGAACTGACTGTGCGTACCGAGTGAAACATTTTACCCTTTTAAGCGCGTCAGAGTAAGGGTGGTAGTAACGGCTGTGGATTGGCAGCCAGGCAGCCGCTGTGGACGTGACAGGCTGAGCAGCCAGCTGTGTTTGCGTGCACACTTGTCCCACAGTGCGTGCACAGGTCGTAGAGTGTCTCAGACTGCCGTGTGGAAGCGGCTGTAGTCACTGCTGTGATAGAGAACAGGGAGCCGGGACTGTGGGTTTGAATACAGATCTAGAGATGCAGGGCAAGAGGAAATAAGAAGCAACACTCGTCTGACTTCTGCTTCCCCTTTCACACAGAAGAGCCGCAGGAGGAGAGCGCGCCGGCGGAGTCCCAGCTGACAGAGGAAGCAGGTCTGCTACTGACACTTCTTGAAGCCTTCCCTCCTCTATACACATACATGCACATACACGCACATACACACACCTTCGCACAGACACACGCACACAACCACACACAAATATACATACATACATACACATGCACAAACACCCCCCCCCCCCCCCCCCCCGCGCACACACACAACCACACACATGCACACTCACACACACACACATGTGCACACACAACCCCTCACAGGCACACACACGTTATCACACACGTGTGCATGTATACACACACCCATTCACTCAAGGATGGATAGACAGACTGACACAGATTTGCTTATACGGAAACGTGCTGTTGTGGGTACAGACGCAGATATGTACACGCAAAACGCACAAAGCACAGGCATACGCAGATAGGGGCATAGGCCCCTAGACACACAGGCACAGGCGGATAGGCAGAGAGTGGGTCTACACAAGCACTCACTCAGACTGGTTCAGATACTGACACATTCACGCATGTGTCAATGTCAAGAATGCTGCAGTTAAATATGTGGGAGGACTGGTATGAACATTAATGTTTAGAGAAATGTTTATCCACCCTTCTTTTACCTCTTGCCTTTTCTCAACAGATCTAGAAGCTGAGTCTGTGACTGAATCAGAAGGTGAGACAAATGGCAGTCTTTAACCTTACATAATTATCTTCCATAATGTCTATTATGCTGTTCATTGCTGTTATCTTTGCTAAAGGGATTGCAACGCCTTCACCCAGTGAATCACTGTGTATGAGATGCTTATTTCAGTGATGGTTCTGATGAAACCATCCTTATGCAAAGTGACTTTGGTTTTCATGTTCTGGCTGTAGTCAAGTGATAATGAAGAATCTTTATTGGCAGTGGTATAAGTAATTTTACTGAACCACAGGAAATGTTAACATGAAAGGATAACTTACTGAGTTATCTGCTGAGTCTGTACATAACATAGGGTAGAAACATGCATGGTGTGTCCATATTTCATCTATTCTGGTAAAGCCACACTAAATTTCATAGTAAACGTATTGTTGCACTTACCTTAGGATTCAGGGGTTATCTGGTGTCCAGATGAAGTGCATAGTGCTGTATCGGGGGAAAACTTTTAAGTGAATGGATAGTTGATTTCAGACTCGCTTCAAGAAGTCACTATTTTTTATGTTTTTCTCAATATGGCTCCTCAGAACATGCTTAGGTGGCTGTCGTGGGCTAGTTATTTTGTGTCTATGGGGATAGAATTTCATAAGATTTCAGTGTTACTTGGCAGCGATCCCTTCAGGGTTGCTTAGTTTCCAGCATAGGCTGTTCATTTGAGAGAGAGAGGGAGGAATGAGAGATGGTGGAGTGCATTCTGAGGTTTTGGGCTTTGTATGAGACTTTGATTGCTGGTAATATGACCACAAAGTAATTTCAAATTAGCTCATTGTGTTTCATAAAAATAAGGGCTCTTTGGTGTAAACTTGAGAACAGGTGAGGAACAGTGCACACATTTATGAAATTGCACTTGAAAAATACTCTTATTTATAAAACTCTTTAACAGTGTCTCAAGTCATGACACAGAAAATTTTCTCGTAAGATTAAAGGATAATTCTTTTAACAGATGAACCGGCTCAAGAAGAATTACTTGAGGAAGATCAAGGAGGTAAATCATGCATGTTTAAGATGTTACTCCTAGTGGTAAATCTTTGAATTTCAATGGGGGAAATGTTCTTTGTTTATGTGTTATGATTATGAGGGTGCACTGTAGCAGATGATTGGCTGAAGGGAAGCAATTCTGTAGTAATGAAATGGTGCACGTTTTTTTGTTTCTTAATATTGTGCACTCAGTGAAGAAGGAGTAAGTACTCTAACACAGACAGTCTGTTCTTTGTGGGAGTCACATAGTATGATTCCTTATTAATTGAATTGTTATTATTTAATTGTAGCAGAAGAATCCATTCAGGAAGAGGAAAACCCTCAGGAGGAAGTAGCAGGTAAAAGTCATTTGTGATTCATGGAAGGCTTTCATTGGATTGTTTAAGAGCGCTGCCACAATTTTGACGTAGACAACACTTTGTACACCAAACAAAGTGCAAGATGCATTGGTTTCTATATCAATAAAGTATCTTTCAAATTGCAAAGCTGCACAGCTGTGTCCTTCGGGTCAGAATTATGGAGCCAGCATAGCATGGGTGGGGAGAAGTATGTCATGCATTTGCGTGATCCACATATAAGCTTGTGGTCAGGGTATTTTTCTCCCTTTGTGGTGTTCAGTTACATGCGTGTAACGCTATAAAGACAGTGAGTGTTGGGGGGGCAGTCATGGAAATTTCGTGAGAGGGGGTGGTAACGTGGAACCCGAGACGCTATCAGAAGCTGCAGTGGAAGGTAAGACCATCCGTCCTTTTGTGCTGAACTCGTGTTTCTAGGTTGTTTCGTTTTGCCTTTGAAACGATATGGAGCCAGTGCAGGAGATCCTGCCTTATCACATGGGAAAATGAAATTGAGAGCGGACGCCCCGTGGGCTCCCTCACAGGTGCTCCCAGGTAAGCCCTGTTGAGCTGCAGGTGGGTGTGGCCAGGGCTGCCCGTGCCCTAGATAAAACGACACCTCTGGGGTTGTGTAGCCGGCAGGGGGCTGGACTGCTCTCTGTTACATGCCCACCAGGGCATCATTACACTAATGTGGATGTCATGCCACATTTATCAGCATTGCTAGACAATATCCATTCATAGCATTGCCAGTTTGGGGTTTAATTTGGCTCACTTACACTGGTCACGTTGTGTCTTGAATTTGCATGAATTGCTGACCAAGAATAGCTGTTTTTAGCTGTGTGGATTCTGTGCAGTGCCCTCCGCCACCCCCCAGGCCGTCATTCTGCATTCAGAATACAGCACGAAGAAAACCAAATTCATTGGCCCTTACCATGGATTTTCATCCATCTCAGGAGTTTCCCCGTTTGCTCATGTTTTTATTTTAACAATATCATATGGAGTTAAGCTTATTCCAACTTTAAGCTTGCTATTGTGCATACATTTTCGGAGTTAAGCTTTCTTCTGTGATTGTTCATATGAATGGTGTGATGTTTATCACATCATTCACCGAAACATTTGTGTCACTGCAGAGCCCCACGTGCCAAATTCTTAATCTGTGGGCCATTCCACTGTGATTTACTTTTGGCATGTCTGTCATATTTGTCTGATAGTAACATATTTGAACTCAGATGTTGAAGAAATGCACGCCAAATGAGCACGCCAGTTGATAGCTGCAGTAGATGCAGATACAGAAAAAATTACCCAGTCAGTGGATTTCTAACAAAGAAGGCATACAGCACTCCTTATATGTGTTAGCCACGGAACATCATGTCTATGTGTGCTGCAAAATAAACAGAATGACCACAAGCACAAAGTGTGTATGATGGAAAAGAGTGTATTGCTGCAAAGTGACTGTTGAATGATTCTCACTATGGTTTGCTATCTCTCCCCTCAGAAGCTCAGGAGGAGGTATCCTTTCAGGAGGAGCCAGCAGGTAAATGCAGTAAGCTGTTGCTAGATAGATCTGTGTTAGTTTCATCCCTGTTTGTCTTGAACTGGTAAAGCTGGTAACAGCTGTTATAGATGTTATCAGCTGTGGTATTTCATAATAATCTCTCAGTGTCACAATTGACATAGGAAGAAAATTAAAAATGTTTTGTACTTTGCATCAGGTAGGACCGTTAGTCATTGATCTTAATGAGCATGAATGTGATATGCTTGAATGAATATTGGACATATTTTATTTGACAATGTGGCCAAAGACCACTCGCATGAACCTGATGTAAAGAGGCTCTCTCTAGAGGATCTTGTCTGGTGGTTTATGAGGCGGGTTTAGGAGTGTGAGATATTTAACCATCTAATTCCTGGTGTTTTTCTTCCAGCAGAAGAGCCAGCTCCAGCAGAGGAGCAGCCTGTGGAGGAATTAACTGGTAAATGGCTTTGCAAAAATGTTCACTTTTAAATGGGGACATGTCAAGATCACTAATTAAAGCCTTTTTTCTGCTCTGAGTTTAATAAAAAGAAAAATAATCGGCATGTGGTGGGAGGGGCACAAGACTTCACCAGAGGGGTGTAGGTTTGAATGCCTGGGTGCAATGCTGTTATACCTTCAGGTGGAAAAATAATCAGCATGTGGTATAGTGGGAGGGGCACAAGACTTCACCAGAGGGGTGTAGGTTTGAATGCCTGGGTGCAATGCTGTTATACCTTCAGGTGAGGCGCGCTATGTTTGCTACCCCTATAGAAATTCGGCTTGGGTATGGCGTGTATAGCATATAAAGTTAGCTCCTTTTTGAGCTACACTCGATAAATGGTTCTGCTAAAAAAAAAATGAGTAGTAAGGATTTACATGCCTGCTTACAACAACTGCTCTCATTTGAACAGAGGAGCCTGCTCAGCCAGAGGGCCAGCACCAGGATGAACCGGCAGGTAAATACATTGCACATCTACATTTTCAAGTCGCCTTGGACTTTTAAACCATCTCACTATACCAAGGAAAAGTATAAACTGCCTCCGTTTCAATATTGAATTGCCCTTTCTGAGGCAGGGTGATGCAGTATTTTAAGTAAGGCCAGCAGCTTTCAACCTCCAAGCATTAGTCCTTTTTACATGCTTTGGGTGTCAAACATTGATCCTCCAAGTACAATGAAGAAACAAAAGTCACATAATTGCAGTCATAAAGGTAAAAACACTGCTGGTTTTTAGATGCTGCATTAACCTAAGTGGCCTATTATGATGCAATAAAAAAAAAATATAGGGAGATCTGTAGGCTGTGATTTCCCTAACAATATATTGAGTAGTTCATAAAGATTTTTGTGTTCCCAACTGTGACACAGTATGAATATGAGCCTTAGCAGTCAGCATGAGCTGGGCAGACCTGAACAAGTGATCATGTTCGTGAGCCACCTCATTTTGGTGTAATCCTAGCTCACGTTCACCTGCAAATTTGTAACGTGCCCAATATATGCACAGTTCTTCTCGTATTCGTCGTTACTCCGGGCACGGTCCTGGCTCGTGCACTGTCTCGGGGTTAGGCAGCGCCCCGGAGGTGGCCCGGCCATCTTGAACAGGCGTGGCTGTTTCTCACTGCTCCTCATTCACAGCTGTTCTGGACAGGCAGGTTAAATTCACTGGGAGGTGGAGGCCACTGTCACTTTTAGCTGCGCCTGTTGGAGACTGCGTTAATTTTAGCCACCATACTTCATCACTGCTTTCAGATACAAGGTCATTTCAAAGTGCTGCTCATTCTTTAATGCTTAAAAACAAGAGAGGCATTTTACACCCTTCAGCTCCTTGTGTTGTTTTGACTAAGGGGACGGCAGTCATTGCACACAAAAACCATTTCACGTTTAGACATTTTGAAATGTTTCCTCTCCAAGTAAGTCAGATTACACCAATGTTCTCCTGACACATAGTTTTATTCTGTGAAAAAAAGTGGCATCTGCTGTCAACAGACAGCATATTACATTGCACAGTGATGAATTTTGAATAAAATCGTCAGTATGTCAACTATCTTGAAATAGTTGTTTTGAAACTATGTGTATACTGTCTGTATACACCGGTACTTTCATCTGTTTGAATGGTTTATTTAACAGGGACAGTGCACGTTAAACATCATTTCACTTTGCACGTCTGTGTGAAGTTAACCAGAGTAATTTGGATTCCTAGTCCCTGGATAGGTTAAAACAACACATAAAACTAATAAAACAACAAGTGTTTCTGTCTTTTTAATCGGAAACAAGTTGCCTAAGTAGCTAACTTACCTAAAGTTGAGACCTAGTCCTTTCCAATGACAAATGATGGGTTAAACAAAGTTAAAGAGGCTAATAACATGTAAGGCAATGCTGCTGCTCATTACACACCAATCTCAAGTTTTTACATTGCGTTCCATTGCATTCCATTTAGTGCACACACAGGCAGTAATAATAATGGCTAATCTGAACATCCATTCAAGTCATAGACACACTCACTGGTGAGAGATACACTAGTTCTTCATCTCCACAAACCACTAACACATATGCCAGTCTGTGTCTGTTGGTAGGGGGTGGTAAGGGGCAGTATCTGACACCTAAATGTTGCCAGTTCGATCCTCTGGTGGGCTGCTCCTGTGCTCTTAGACAAGCGACTCAAACCAAATCACCTCAGTAAATATCCACCTGCATAAATGGGGAACATATAGAAACCGTGAACTGATAACAGCGTTGTGTAAGCGAATGCAGTGCATCGATGTGGTATTTTGTCTGTCTCAAGAGACAGCCTCATAAGATGTATTTCCTCAAAGTGTCTTGATCCTCGTTACTCAAAAACCTCCTCTCGCATTTAAATGTTGTCATCAGACTTGAACATGCAAATTTCAGCGGAGCAATGGGTCCCTGTGAATAATTGTCACGGATCACTTTCAGTAGGGGCCATGCTGTTTCCTGTGGTGGAGCTCAATATAAGTCATTGTAGATTACAGCAGTGCCTTCACACTGCGTATGCTGGGCTTCATTTCAACTGCTTTGAATTCATGAGGTTTGATGGAATGAGTTTCTTTGAATGCTGATCTGTATTTAACATGTTTACGGGCTATTTACTATGCATCCTGTGAAAGAAGTGTGCTATCTGTGATGCGTTTGTGTTAATAAAAAATTTGAAAGACTGAATTTGTTCAACACCCTTTCAAAAGATGTCGAACTCCAGATCAGTATCCAGTTAACAGCTCTAATTACAGGCTCAGTTGGAAAATCTGCATACACATTGTGGCCCCAGGGTGAGGGTTGAGAAACATTTCTTAACAGACACTGTACAGTGGAAGGTTTTACCAAGAAATAATTAATGGTTACCTTTCAAGGTCCAACTTTAATTGCGACTCTTGAAAGATACAGGAAGTCAAATTTAACAAGAAAACGCCTTTCAGCTTGCTGTTTTGCCTAGCGGAAGAGAAAGGCTAACGGAAAGGGCCTAGTGAGATATGGCCTAAGATAGAGTCTGCGGGCTCCCTAAAGATACCAAGGCCATCAGGGTACCACAGTGTTAGGGGACTGCAATAGCGAGGGAGACCAGTAGCACCACCCCCAGGCCCCAAACAGGGCTCTGGTCTTTGCACTGATTACAGTCACAATGAGGGCTACACCTCTTGCCTATTGCTGGAGGGAAACTTAAATGGAATGAAGTTCGCATCTCAAAGATGTAACAATGAGCCAGTATAGTCACGTTGTAAAGAGTGCCTTACTGACATTCCTTGTTATCTCCAGGCTTTGGCTCTGCAAGGGAAAACTGCCTGTCTGACAGGCCTCTGTTAGACTAAAGATTCTCTACAGGAGTGCCATTGCCTGGGGGCACATTTAAGCCCATCGACACCTGTGACTGCAGATCTTGCAAAAATATAGATATTAGTGAACCAGCCATTCCGTACAGTCTTGTTGTACATTTGAAGCATGCTGAGGTTCCAAACCTGCACGTCCAAGTCCAGAACTGCACTTCTAAGCTTGCAGTTTTATGTGAAATAACTAAAGCCCTTTGTCTCACAACATTGACTTGTTTGTGAATAAAGTATTGGCTTAGCTCTCGACCTCAGTTGATTATCCTTTCTCATTTCTGTTGATGCTTCTTGCCATAATGGCCTCATAAGTTGTTTTGGATAAAAGCATCTGCTAAATGAACAAGCATAATAGATATTGAGTGGATCTGACTGTGGTATAGCTCTGTGACTGGTAGTGGGTGTTGATATCTGATATCTGGCAAAACCGTGCAGTGAAAACACAGGGAAGTTAATGGGTGGGAGGCACAGCTTTAGATGAGGTGTGTTAAAGCTGTTAGAAGGCCATGAGTATTTTTGTTGCTGTTGTTGTTTTCCCAACCTGTTCTTCGAGCTTCTTCAGTCCAGTGAGTTTTTAGCCTTTTTTTTAACACCCTAATGCAGTTTCCAAACCGCACTATAATGCAGTGTTGTTTGAGAGCATGCAATAGGACACGAGGACAGTATTAAGCTCTGGGATGTCATTAGCAGGAAAGGAGTCATTAACAGAATCATTGGAGTAATTGGTTCTTTAAGAGCTGTGGCTGGAAGAAAAACCATATAGGTGACTGTACAGTAATTAAGTTGGACAAGCCTGTATCACGTGAACAGCTGTGCCCCCTTGTGGCTGTTCTCTGAAATAATATTCAGTGGAAATGGTACTCTTTAAGCTGTCATATTTTGAAAAACGTAATGGCAAGTTAACAGTTTGCACATGCTTAACATAAATCATCCTATGATCCTGTCACTGACTTGTTTAAAACCATCCTTTGTTGTACCAGATTACAAGTCAGTGTGTTGAATACACCAGCGTACCACTCACTAGGGCAATATTAACGACACGCCCTCAGTATGTGTAGTACCACCCCCAGCCTGTAACGTATATAAAATGTATGTAAACTGGAGTCTTGTAAATCGAGGGCCGAAGTGCTTGGGTGCTTTAATGCATGGTCATTCACGGTATAGCAAGAAGAATAAGACACTGAAAGAGGGGAAGACAAGTCACCGTGTTGCGGTTTGATACATAATATGTTGCGTAGAGCTTGCGTAGAGCGTTTGTTGCAAGCAGGAGCTGTCAGTCTCTGCTGCCATACATGAACATTTCCTGATGAATAGGGCTCTTGTTATTGGGGGAATAAAGACGAGTAACTCATATTTCTCATACACATATTTGCCTTTGCTTTTTTTTTCACTTTCATGGTGGAATTATGCTGGTTTCTGCTACATTTTAATCAAGCAAAGCCAGCCTGATATGCCATTAATGTGAAAGGTGGCTTGTGCTTTTGTCACTGGCTGCTCTCTGTGTGGACACAGCTTCTATTAGAAGGAAAAGTCAGTGACTGCCGATGACAACAGCAGACAACTGTGGTTCAGACTGAGATAAATGCTTATGAATTATCATGCTTTCTTGAGGATAAGCAGTAAAATTGAGTCTTGAATGTAGGGCCCCAATCCCTTCATCTGAAGATGATGACGACCATTAACATAGTATTCTTTTGAAGTAGGTCACAGTAAGTCATGCCCCCCTTCCGCAAGGCAAAGTCGTAAACATCTATGGCCGTGCCTGTGCTGTCATTTGCATAAGATAGGTGAAAACCTAATCACAGAGCAGAGGTATTGAGAAACACAACATAGCCTGACGTGAGTTCTGTCAGCCATTTCCAAAGCTTCATGGAAAAATAGTTGAAATTTACCATGAGCTTATGATAGGGATATCCAAGCATTTTTATAACTTTTAAAGGCTATTCTCTCAGTTTAGCAAAACTGCCACGGAGATACAATGGGTTATTCCTCCAGCATGTTTTTGTTTTCAGTAACTCTGACACTGTAGATTCCCATCTGTGCTCTGACAATAAATAATTCAGAATTTCATTGTGAAGCTGTTAGACTTTTATTGCATGTAAGCTCTGAGGAATAGCTTTTTATTTGACAGCGTTTTAACAAGCCAAATTTCTCATGGATGCATTGAGTCGTGGTGAATTGAAACTGTTCTCTTGGTGCTGGGATGCATGCGCGTGGTGGTGGGGGGCTGGGTTTGGTAATCCACCAGGGATGTGACCCTTTGACCCCTGAGCCAGGAGTCCTCGGCAGAGCGGCCATTACGTGCTGCACTGTGAGCGTGAGGCGTAAAATGGCCGCCTCCCAGACCAAGCGGCCCAGAGGTGCCCTTCAGTGGAGGATGTGCTGGGGCTGAATCGTTACTGAGCATGCCCGACACCACAGGGTGATTTAGTAGCACTCAGACCAGGGACACAGGGTGCAGCGAGCTGTGGGGCGATTGTGTCAGTGTGACTGGTGTGTCTCCTGTGTGAATCTACAGGCCTGTGTCCTTGGGAAGACCATGTAAGGGGCTGGGAAGGCTAGAGCCCCTCCCTCTGTTCTCTCTAGCTAGGCTTTTGCTGTTTCTCCTTTGAAACACAAATGTGCTGGTGACCCCTTGCACTGGTATGAGCTTGCACGGTAGTGAGTCAAATTTTCACTGTGTCATGGAGAAACATGATGGAGCATTTCACTGTTTTTGGTACTAAGAGTTTGATCTGGTGTGCAGGCTTGCACATTGTAAATTGCAGGTTGAAGGAAATGTTCTAATATTAAGAGCAAAATTGGTCATGTTCAACCAGTACTGAATGTCTTCTGAATGAGACGCAAAGAGATCAAGGTTGTTGACCCTCCCATACCCTCTAGTTCTCATCTGGGTATATGAAAAATGATAATGAAATCAGCATGTGAGCGGTATGCCAGGATTACAATTGGAGAACAAAATATCTACTCTGTCTACGAAGAACTGGAAAGTAAGTTCATGTACACAGCTTTCCCAATCATGATCTCAGCAATTTAATAAAAATACCCCACATTGATCAGTACAGGATGATCCTCTTTACACAGGGGAGGACTGTGGAGTAAATCAGTTTATGAATTGGTATAAATCACATTTGTGGGAATGAATTAAATTATTGCACAAACACTTTGTGTAATTATATGAGCCACGTTGCGGACGGGCTTCTGTTTTCTTCTTGAAGTACCCCATCACAGACTTGAAGTATCTGCATGGGTGGAATAACTGCTGACTAATTGCAGCAGTTTGTGCTACACAGCTGGCATGCTCTTCAGTCCGTAGTGTCGATATCCTGGAGATACAATACCGCGGCTGTTTGAACAGAGTGCTCATGACTGAAGCTGAGTGAGACACCAAAATGGATTGTTTTTTTGCATGTTGGTGCAAACTGATGAACGCGCCGAGTTCCGTCTGGTCCTCTAATTTAGAATCTTCCCCCTTGTTTTCCAGATACGTAAAGCTTGAAACACAGAAAATTGGGACACCATGAGGACCAGCCCAAATTACATTCCACTGAAAGGAAGCCGAAGCGCATTTTCCACCATTGAGCAAAACAAAAACAAAAACCAGAACAAAGAGCGATATGAATCGAGAGAATTCTGGCCAGTGGCGTCACAATCATGTGGTTAAATGTCAAACGTGAAGTCACTTTTTTTTTCTCCTCTGCAATGCTGTTTGTCAGATTTTGTGACGAATTACTTACGTGATTCTTAGTCACCCACAAACACATTACATCACACATTTTTCTGTAGAATTTGATTTGTGTAATTCATTTTTTTTTCTATGATTTTTCTCTTTTTTTTTAATTCAACTTTTCCATCATGGCAAATATAAACAGTTTTCTTTAAGAACTGTGATGAGATTTATAGGTAGAGATTTATTCTTAAGTAGTGAATTATTAAGTTCTTTCATTCTTTTCCTTTTCTTTTTGTTCTGTGTTAGGCACAGTTAGTGTAATTGTATTTTTTGGACACTGCAGTGTATACAAACAGGTAGGGGGAACATGTTGCTTTGTGAGTCACGGATTTCCGCATTGTATCGAATCGCGATGGTTCAGCTCTCGTTTGACATTGCTGAATCACGTATCAGATGTAGAATTGACATGTTGGTGTAAAGATACTATGCAAATCTGCACTGATCTTTCATGGTGGCTCCTTTTGACGTTTTGTATTAACAGTATGGAGTCTTAATTCGTGTTGCATATCGAAAAAGAATTTATGCTGGCAGGCTAACTCCCCGGATTGTCAGGAATCTCTCTGTGCGAGTGTGACTGCGTGTGAACGTGTGTGTGTGTGTGTGTGTGTGTGTTGCTTCGCAAAACAAGCTGTAAACTGTTATGAGAAACAGGTTGTGACAGATGCAGTGTCTTTTTTTTTTTGTTTTTGTGTCGCATTTGTATTTTTTGACTCGTCGTACCTCTTTGTTAACCTCTGTTGACAACTGCAAGCCGCCTTGATTCAATGAGCTCAACCTTGACAGGGCAAATAGGAGCATGTTTTGTATTTAGATGAGCAGATGTGGTTACTGAGCATTGTGGGTGACGTACAAGCTTAGTCTTTGCCATTTTTTCCTGTTATGTCTAGAGCTTAATCTGTGTAAGATATCCAGGTTTAGTTGACGGCTATGTCAGTGTTGTGCAACTTGTGTAGTTTTACAGATGAACGAGTTGTGTGGCTCCAAAACTCTGAAAATGTTTTATTAAGCTCACAGGGGTCATGGTGCTCGGTACATCTGTCCCTGTTCTCAGACACTACAGCACAGTACAGTAGGCCTTTAGGATCCTTTGCCATTTGTGTTTGGTCCAAGACCTGTGAGATGACATTTGTCCCCTGCTTTTGGTTCCTTCAGGTAGAAATCTGAAAAGTGAAAGACTGTAAAATGTGTAGCGAATAGAGAAGAGATGCAGTCTCAGTGGAAAAGCCTTGATATGGACCTGATGACTCTAAAATGGAGACAGAATTTGTTTGAATTTCTGGGACAACTTTTTTGTGCTTTTGTGCTGTCTTTGTTGTCGATGGTGTTGGTGTCATGCTTAATGTGGCTCTGAATATATGTATAATTATACAAATGGTTATGAAACACGGGGGGAAAAGTTCACTTTTGAAGGAAAGAATCTCGCTTTTGCTTTTGTGTCAATGTACTGTTAAGTGATTTGGGTCCTGCCAGGATAAATGTTTGATATGACAGACAAGGAAATGCTGCAATACAAAGCTTTCTGAGAGGAAGAAAAAAGTTCTTTATTTGAGAGCACATCTGTAAAAGCAGTTTAATCTGTAGTTTCTTTGGAATATTGTCTTTTTCTATAACACTAGAGGGTCTTTCTACTCTTTTGACACTTTTACAGTTAATGTGAATTCAAAAGGTGGTGATAATTTTACATAATCCTACAACCATTCAAGGCTTGTAGGTTTGTTCTAGATATTTTTAAGACACTTTTTAGGCAAATGTTTTTAATGTTCTGGTTTATAAGAAAAGTATTAACATTTTAAAAGCCATAAGTGACCAGTGGAATCGTGGATGCTAGGGACAGGATGATGCAGTACTTCAAGGGGGAAACATTGCACGGATAGCAATAACACTAGGACAGTCTCAAAGGATTTATTTTCTCTGCAGTTCATGCTCTGTCAGAAGCTTACACAGTAAAACTGTTTTGTCAGAGGTTTATATTGAATCCTGTTGTACAGGTTAACAGGTTTAAATTATTGTCAGAGTGCATTCTTTGAAGTTTTGATGGCTGCCACAGTCTTCTGTAAATCTTCTGTTTTGAGGCTGCAAATAAAGATTTGGGACAAACTCCTTGTGCCATTTCTTTTGAGAGGCATCCACAGTCACACATCCAGACACAAATGTTATGAAATTCAGTCAAGATGTTTGGTTTCATTTGTTTATAATGACATGAAAGTAACTGAAATAGTTACCAAGTACATCCCAAATGCCCTTATTACAGTCAATGATTATAACACCCAAGGGCAGTCCTTCAGGAAGAACAGTCGATCATATGCTGTTAACATGTTCATTCATCCACAACGTGCACACTCTTGATACAAAGGTTAGTGTTGCCTGACCTATTCCACCAATTTGATCTATTCCATTAGCTGCAATAAAACCCTATTCATATTTTAAAATCGTCAATGATGCTAACATGAAGGATGATATGTATTACTTTTCACACTGGACATGTGCATTAAAATTTCTTGTCAGACAGTTGGCAGCATTGTCACAATAATTCATTATTTAAGTGCAAAGCAGTCAAGGAGAATTTGTCTGTGGAGATGCAGGTACACGATTATGTAGTATTGTTCTACTCTCCTGATATGTTCTTATGGTTAATGAAAACATTCTGAAGCTGTATGAATATATGAAGACAATTTCCATATACGTGCACTGCTTCGTCTCGTGCACAGTATCACAGTGTCCTTCTGTCTTACAGGAACAGCTGACGTGCAACAGGAAGAGAAGCCAAAGGAGAAAGGTAAAGTGTATTGTTTTAACAGAGAACCATGAAAGTACTTAACAGTTCTTTTGAAAACCTCCAGGTGGCACCAAGGTTCCTCATGTATACCGTCTTCTGAAAAAAGAGCTTGCCTCTTGGAGCGTGCTTTTTACAATATGTTTCCTTTAGGTCAGTCTGACCTCAGACACTACAGAGGCCCTTTGTACATTATAAATGCTGGATAATGGAGATGTGTGTTCCAGTCTTCTCACAGCTCAGGTCTGTCTCGCTTTTATGAGGCTTCTAATCATGTCGTTAAGCATGGCAGGAGAGCTGCTGTTAAGGGCCTAATTCTCTCCCCGGTCTTAATGTGCATCTTTTGCACCCTACTCAGATGCATTAACAAAGAACAACAGATCTTTGGCCAAATGAGTGTTAAATGACTTTTTTTGAGGACCAAGGGCTATTCTCTTAAAATCTATCAGCAGGGAGACTTATTTTGTTTTTGCCACTTAAAATTTATTTCCAGTGTAGAGTTCTCTATCACTTTAAGATTTTAGGAGTAAGTCAAGTGTTTAATTTGAATACAGACCCTAGGAAGAGTGTGTCATGGGACACATCATGCTACAAGCTACTAATTAAATTCAAAGGCAGAGAAATAATTGGTACATACAATCAAACAATTCCCATGGGGTGTATTTTTTTTTTTTGATAGAATCAGCACTTTTAAGGTTCAACGCCAGGGGGCTGTACTAAGTCACATTGTTCTTTGACATCTGTCAAACCTGTTCATCTCTGAGACCTGTTCAGCTGACAACTCGGAGACACTTTCCTAAGCACAGATAAAAGTCACCTGTCAAAGAAATCAGACATATCGGAATTATACTTTTAATAAATCTTTTAATGTGTGAGTGTGGGAAATGGAGGATAGCATATAATTTTAAAAGTGCATAATGCAATGCTCTGTCTCTATTAATTACTTTTATGGTGGAATCTTCAATTGTCATGTCTGAAAAGCTCCATTAGCGTTACAGTCGTAAGTGCTTCTCCTCTCTGACAAATGGCAGTTAAATCATTTGTCATCTATTAGAAGAAGACATACTGGGACATTATTGTTGATCTCTTCACCTGTGATTAGTTTTTAATTACTCCCTTACTTTTTTACTACTTATAGAATGTCCCTGGGCACATACTAACACTAATTAAAACATCTATGTCCATGAGCATTTTTATTTAAAAATACTAGTGTTTTCTTAACATTTACTCCTTAATGCAAGAATTGATCTCATTTTTCAGTATCTGTAGCCTGAAATTATTATTTTGCAGGGTTGTTCTTTTTTTACTGTCTTTGTTTGTGTAATAAAACATTCGTTGATTAACCAAGGAGGTAGTAGCTGTGTCTACTAACCTCTTTTAGAATACAATTAAGTATTCTTTTCTCTAACTTCAGTATCCTTTTCTCTAACTGGATCTAGCACCATATAGCAGTCTGGTGACAGAATAACAAGAGTATGTAATAAGTGCATTCCATTGTCAGACATTTGCATTATTCATGTCTTTAAGGCTCAAAACAAGGATATCAAGGATGAAGAGACTGACTGCAGTCATGGTCCTAAAACTATGCTTACTCATCTTGTGTGGGAGGGCTGTTTTCCCTCATGTGTCAGAAGTCAAATAATATATACTGAGCAATGTTTAGTGTATAGACTTGCCAGAAATGTATGGTGTCAGCGAAATAACTGGTGACATTAGGTGTAGACTGATTCTAAATGGCAGTCCTTGCATTTTAAGTTATGGCATCACTTCATAGTCAGGCAGTTAAAATGTATTTGTTCTGAATGGGGTGCTGTAGCACTGTGCTGCTGTTGTGTATATTTGTGAAGCAGGGCAGTGTCCATGCGCAATCCTGTGTGCAGGCTTTTGAGAAGAACATTTGCAGGACTCATTCAGCAAGACTCTTAAGGTTTTTTGTTAGGGAAGATACTTTTCTTTGAATGGCTGTGATTACAGCTATATCTTACATTTACGTTTACATTTATTTATTTAGCAGACGCTTTTATCCAAAGCGACGAACAAAAGTGCATACAGTAAGTATAGCGACAGTACGGGGACACGATGTGTACAGTTCCACAATGAGACAGTAGTTCTCAGCTGAGAGCAAGGTCTGTTTGAGGACACAGTACTGTCTGATTTGTACAACTACAGCGTATAGGGCAAACTTCAAACAGCGCAATGAGTGTCCGAGTAAAGGCGGCGACAAGAAACAATTCAAAAAGCACACAGCAATTTACAACAGCACTGATTGGGGGGGCAGCAATTGTGTGCTCGGTCAGTTCAGGTACAGTCTGAAGAGATGCGTCTTCAGACCCCGTCTGAAGGAATGGGGTGATGGAGCTGTCCGTAGCAGGACAGGGGAGTTCGTTCCACCACTGGGAAGCGATGTAGGTGAAACGCCGTTCTCTAGCAGAACGAGTACCTCCTGCCTTGACCATGCAAGGAGCGAGGCGTCCAGTTGGTGCTGAGCGCAGGGGTCGGGCTGGTGTGTAGGGCTGGATGAGTTCTTGGAGGTAGGTAGGGGCTGTCCTTGCAGAGAAGGCGAGGGTCAGGGTCTTGAATCTGATCCTGGCAGCGACAGGAAGCCAGATCTTGTAAGGTTCTCATCTGGACAAGTGATGATTTTTTATCACATTTCTGATTTTAATCAGTAGAAATATTGCTGTGTACAGAGATAATGTTAATATAAATATATATTATTATGTCTCATTAGAACAGGGTGACTGACAGGAGCCACACCTTTATTCATGGACTACTTAAAAGTCAGGGAATATTGATACAGAATGCAATTTGATACAAATCAGTTTTGCCGGAGAGACAGAGGGGTCTCTTCACAGATGGTAAATCTTATTGTAAGGTAATGAAGAGCAAGACACAGTGTAAGTAATTGGATTTTTCCATTGTGTATACAGTATGTATAATTGATGATGTCCTGGTGTGATCCAGTCTGCAGCGAGAAAGAAGCGTGGTGTTTTCCCATGAATAATGAATTTGTGTAACTTTGCTTCCATTCATTATTATGTTTTTTGTTGTAAAATCTGATTCTTGCACTAGAGTTGGAGTAAACTGTATATACGCACAGACAGACAAATTGGTTGATCCCCTTTCACCCATAAACACAGCCTGGTCACAGTTATTCCCAAGAAGAGAGATTTAATTGAGTGACCATTAAAAGAAAAGAAAAAACAAACCAAGCAAGGAAAAGTTATCATGACGGCAGGCGCATCCGAAAGCTGCTAAAAACCTTAAGCACCTGAGAATCGATAAACAAATTAAGCACAAACATAGGAACAGGAGAGGCTGAAGAAGCCCCCTAATGAATTTGCGCAGCGTAACCATTCCATTTACCTGATGGACGATAATGACCCAAATGTGAATGGCAAGTGACGAGCCCATATTCTTTATTTAACATACGGGGGTGCATCTGCCAGGACTGAGGGCCCCCGCAGGGAAGGGAAGTCATCATTTATTAAAGCCGTCCTACCAAAGAGCAGCTGCTGTTGGTGCGAGGACAGTGGAGATGGGCCCACAGAGGCCCCGCCTGCGCATCTGTCTGTCCCCATTGTCGCTCCCGCGCAGACCGCGCGCTAACGCGGGGCGTCTCCATCCCCTCACAGTGCCCTCTCAGAGCCGTGTGGTGGAGCTGTGCCTGCTCTCCACAGCGATCGATAGGTCACCTTCTCTTCTTTTCATGGTTTGCTGCCTCTTGCTTTATGCCGGGGGGGGGGGGATCAAGTGCTAAAAGGCCTTCTTGCGGGGAAGGATCGATCTCTCTGAGCTCTCAAGCAGATGTTTCTGTAGCGGAGCATGACCGACCAATGGCCATCTTGAATACAGTGATATATTCTAAAATCATGTATTTTTTTAATCTGGCAAACTGTGATCATAGTGTTTCCTTTCTTCCTTTCTAGAGCTGACAGCCCTCAGTTTTAAGTCTATTACAGTTGGAAATCACAGTCATGCCCACTAGATATGAATAATGAACCTATTTATGAGATAACTGCTGGAATACAGATAGGATTTCATCACCGGTTTTTAAAATTTTCACACATTTTAATGCTCTCCAAAGGAGTGTGCTTTGTCTTTATACGACGAATATTCTGGTACCGCACTCCAGTAGGGGGTTCTCTCTGGAAGGGATATTTGCCGTTGTAGCTTCTCTCTGACATACTGTCCAAGCTCATTAATCACTTGCGTTAAGTTCATTTGGAGGCAGGCTCTCCCACATGATTCTTGGGCTGTTGCTGACGATGCCTTCGCCCCGCGGATGCATAATGCAGGGTGATTTGTGTAATGTGTGCAGATAGGGAGATGGGAGCCATTTTTATTCACAGCGCTTAAGGCACAAACCGTCTTCGGCGTGAAGTGCACTTCGCATATGCTGTTTCATAGCTTTAGCTTATCCTAGAAGAGCTGGAGGCCTCAGTGAATCACAGGGCAAATGCCTGGATCATCTTTTCCTGCCGTCGGTTTTTACTTTGGTGTTAGCCAGGCTGGATTTAAAACAGGAGAAGGCCATTTTGAGGCATTACGCTGTCTAGAAAGCTGAACGCGCTCATTCGTGCTAGAAGTTTGTTTTGTCTTATGTTCTTGTTTCAAAAATGAAACACCGCTCAGGTGTTTCATTTTTGTTCAGTTTTGTTTTTGGTCTTTTTTTTTTCATAGCAGTGTTCATAGGGTGGATTACATTTGTGCTCATATTCACATTGTGTAGAATGCACTCAGTGCAAAGAACATTCAGTCTGGCCAAAATTGTCCAGTGTAATGACAAAAAACGCAAGCAACAGAGTTGTCACACTGTGCTGTCACACGTACATCCCTAATATACTTCCTACTGTGTGAAATTGCCATTTTATTGCTGAATAAGCACTTGTCTTCCTCTCAGAATGTGTGAATGACCTCTTTGCAGTAGTATAACGCCTGCCAAAACGTCATGTCTGTTTTTATGGAACAGATCACTGCCAGACACCGCTGTAGCATATCCTTGCTGTCTTAGTTCAGAGGAATCTTTGGTTTGGCTCTCAGCTCTCTAAAGATCAGGAGGAAAGCATTAATTTTACAGATGGCGTAGTTTTGCTTATGTCGACTGTCTGTCCCCATTTCAGCCAAGAAGAAGAAGCCCAAACTGCTGAATAAGTTTGATAAAACCATCAAAGCTGAGATAGATGCGGCAGAGAAGCTTCGAAAAAAGGTACGGCCTGAATTGCGATGTCATGAAGTTCTGTTCCATTAAGACCCAGGCTTAATGAGACCATAATACATATTAGGTTCAATTAATAATCAATGTCTTCCTCCACTGACTCAAGCTTAGTCTTAGTCTACTGTCCATCTAGCGTTTTTCCATCCTTCTATATCCATCCATCACTACTCGCATGGGGAGAATTTGTTTTGTACCTAGATTTAAGTACATTATTCCAAATTTGTGTGCAATGACTCATGAGCAGCTGTCTTCTCCTTCCCCTGCCCCGGCCTCCATCCCCTCCTCCTAAAGCCCTCCCCCGGCAATAATCATTTTCCCTGGTGCCCACCCACCGTGAGGCACAGGTCTGTGGAAGGAGACGGGAAAAAAAGTGAATGCTCTTTGGCTTGCTTTGTTTACCTTAGGGAAAAGTTGAGGAGGCTCTGCGTGCTTTTGAAAGCCTTGTCCAGAGATATCCCCAGAGTCCCAGATCCCGCTATGGCAAAGCACAGGTAAACATACATAGACACACACACACACACACACACACACACACATTGCATTGTCAGTCCTGCCGTTATAACTTGCATAAAAGTGGACAGCTATATTGTCAGCTGTGTATATTATCAGAGGGAAATGAACCCTATTGATTTCTCCATAATTTACCACTTAACTGTATACTTACCAAAATAAATGATGGCTAAAATTTTAAAAATGGCCTTGCAAACTTTGGCATTCTCAGGCCTGGTTGACCTCAAGGTTTTGATACACATTCTGTTCATTCAGGGCTTGAATAGTGTTATGTTTTCTTAGTCAGATTGCACAAGTTAACTTGTGGTGAGGCTTGAATGCTTATGCTCACACTCACTGGTCTGGGAGTGTTGCTTAGACTGGTCTGACATTGTTGCTCATTCAGCTTAAATGGATACACTTCTGTTATTTTGAGCTGGTAGTGGCTCTGGATAAGAGCGTCTGCTTAATGAATGCAATGTAATGTTCACGCAGTCAGAGGACGACCTGGCAGAGAAGATGCGTAGCAACGAGATTCTGCTGAGGGCCATTAACACCTACAGAGAGGCAGCCGAGCTGCCCAACGCACCCGCAGACCTGGTCAAAGCCACACTCAAGAGGCGTGCTGAGAGGCAGCAGTTCCTGGGTAGCTGCAGCGAGCGATCTGATCCACCTCCTGGAAGATCTCTGCCCACATGATACCTGCATCCAACCTCTGCTCACATCCCTTTTCTTATTATTCTTAAACTTTGGAAGCAGTGGCTCATTATGTTACATTTATATCGCAGAAGTTACAAAATGGTGGAGATCGTTGCCAAACACTTCTAGTTACAGACTTCTTATGCATAGGACCAGCACTAATTTTCATAGGTCAGTTTTGGATGTACGGCTTGTGCTGTTTAACATTTCTGTGACTTTAAGGTTTTGGGTAAGGGTTCAACCTATTCAGTCAAGCCAATAATTGTCCAATAGTCTCAGTTTGGGCTCAGGTGGAAAGATAATCAGAAGGCCTCTGGCTTTCTCACCGGACCTGATCAAGAAGTATAAACATTTATGAGGAGCAAAGCTACATTTTAACCGATACTGGGAAATGAATACATTAACTGCACTGATCATTCGCTTTAATGACCATCTGGTTTCTCATGGTCAACACCCTTTTCAGAAGTCACAATCCTCATTTGGCAGCATATTTTACAATAAAAATCTCACTCTCATCTGAAACACCTGGTTGAATATAGCTGGATTAAAATGGAATTTGATTTTAATGTTCACAGCATTTTGTTAATGGCTTTTATCAAGCAGGACAGAGTGAGCTGGTATTTTCCATTGACTAAGTCCTTGTGTCATCTGAAGGTCGTATGCGTGGAGCTTTGGTGACCCTGGAGAAATTGGTGCAGATTTTTCCAGAAGACGTTTCCCTGAAGAATGACCTTGGAGTGGGATACTTGCTCCTGGGAGACAACAAGAGTGCAAAGAAAGTGTATGAGGAGGTGTGCGGCTTGGTTTGGTTTATGCATATATAATTTATACATTCCTGAGTAGAAAACATAAGTACTTTATACATTCCCTTTTGTCTTTGAAAAAGGCAAATTGAATAACAGTCAAGCAGTTCAGATTGGGGTGGACCCTCTGTTACCTGGTTTGTAAAGTTCAAAATGCTGTAGAGCACAGTTAAGCTCCAGGGATAGCTTCAGAAGTCCTTTGGATCCTACAGGCCTGTCACATGACCCCAGAAAACCAAGGGAACTTCACTGGTTCTGGTGTAAATTATGGAGGTGTTTTTAAATGGGTGCAATGCCAGACACAGCATTTCCAGGGACACAGAATACTTAAGGTGTGGCCTTTCCTGTTCATATTACATTTAGCCCAAGGCTGAGTCTGTGCGCTCAACAAGCATGCTGAACACACACTGTCTTTTTTCTATTTTGACATTGCACCATTATCGGTCTGTGTGGAGCCCGTCCATAAATTGACATGCTGTTATCTGAGGTGCAGGATGTGCTGTCGTCCTGGTGACATTCATTTAGTGCCATTAATCCATTATCAATTGCCTGGTTCTTTTTTTTTTTTTTTTTTTTTAATTTCCTCACCCCCCCACCCCCCGGCAGGTCTTGGCCATGGCTCCAGATGATGGCTTTGCCAAAGTTCACTACGGCTTCATCCTCAAGTCGGAAAATATGATAGCTGAAAGCATCCCATTCCTCAGGGTGAGTCGCATGTGAGAAATGAACCGTGCTTTCGCATTTGTAACGTGGCCCAGGGGCCGTGCTGGGTGCTGCTCTAAAAGCTATTTCCCTGCTGACTGCCGTTCAGTCGTCTGCAGTGAAATTGCGCTCGTAGCGGTTTCTGTCGCTAAAGACTAAGGGCCGTTAGAGCCGGCTCCTGCAGGGATTGGCTGGTGTTTCCACCAGCCAATTTCTCAGTGGCTTAATTGCATCTAAGTGTTTAATTAGCTGGATACATTTGTACCTATTCTGACCCCACAATGTAAGCAGAATGTCATGCAGAACAAAGAGCATTTTTCAATTACATACAATTACTCATTATGAAATAGCTTTTATTATGTATTATGTAAACATAGGATCTATTAACCATTACAGTAACCAATTAACAAATGCTTGGTTCAATACTCCTTCAGAAATGTGTAACATTTGTATGACGTCCTGTTGTGTTTTTCTACAATGAAACACCATTGAGAAATACAGGTCAGTAATAAATGGAAGGTGTGCATATTTATTTTGTGTTCGATATGGAAAGTTCATGGAAACAGATGTGTTTACACATCACTGCATCTTTTCCAGGAAGGACTGGAGTCGGGGCACCAGGGCACCGATGATGGGCGATTTTACTTCCATCTGGGTGACGCGCTGCAGAGAGTCGGAGACGACAGCGTGAGTTCCGACGGAGTATTATGGGATGCCTTCCTCTTTATCATAGCCTCATGTCTGCCGTGATCCAAGTGATTTAAAAGGATGGAGCGATTCAGGGTGTTGTGGGTAAATGTCACATGTGGCAGGGAGGATGATGAAAGCCTTGGTGGGTTAAGAGGGTCCATTACTCCTGGCTTGGCAGCCGTGTGCTGTGCTGGCCTCTGTAAATCTATGCCCCAGCAGAGGGCGCTCTCTGGGAGGCCTGCACTGCAGCATCACCTCTGACATGTGCCTCCTCAGGAGCTGAACCATCTGCCTGCTGTGGAGTACTAATGACTGCTTGATGTCCCCTCCAGGCCTACAAGTGGTATGAACTGGGACACAAAAGGGGACACTTTGCATCGGTGTGGCAGCGATCGCTATATAACGTGGACGGGCTGAAGGCGCAGCCGTGGTGGACGGCCAAAGAGACCAGCTACACTGATCTCGTTAAGGTACACAAATATGACATGAACCTCTGTGTTTAATGACCATCGCTTGCAAGACTTTATTTGGACTATAAAAATAAAACAGTTTCGATTTGCTTAAGATGTCAGATATCACATCAAGGAAAGATTGTACTTACTGGTACTTACTAGTATTTCACACTTCCAGTTTCTTATCTCTTCTTTGGATGTAGCTGCATACATTTTGCTACCCTTGAAATGAAAGAGTTAGATATTCTTTAAATAATGTCATAATATATACAGGCAGTCTCCCTTTACAACATAGTGTGTTCCTGGAAACCCCAGAAATTTATTTCCCCATAGACACAATGTTATAGAAAAGTGGCAGTTGCTTTGGAAATTGAATTTTTCATGAAAAGGTTAAGTCAAATATTCATAAGCTGTCAGTAATGTTTTATTTATTTTATTTTATTTAAATATCCAAGTATTTAAATATACTTGGAAATGGAAAAATGGAGTGCAGTGTTCAGCATTGTGACACACATTGCGCCACGGTTCAGGAATTTGCAAGAGCCAAATCACGGCCTTCCAGCCAGCATTTGACAGGGCGAGCCAGACAGCACACAGACACAAAGGATAAAATAAATAAATCTTCTTCTGCTCCTCACACACCCACTGAAATGAAAACAAACTGAAATAAGACAACACAAGAAACTAAAACAAACATTTTGTTTCCTGCAGTTGATTACTTAATTTTACTTCTTTGTTGGCTTCATTCAAATTCTCACCTCTCTAAACATTGTAAATCCAGATTTTGTGTCGAAAAACATTTAATGATGACATTTTTATGAGTCTTTGAAGCGCTCGTCTCTGTAGACCAGACTGTTGTAAAGCTGAGGGCTGGCTGTATCTTTGCAGGAACCACTTTCAAAAAGCTATGAAGTCGCACAGGTTTACTTTCTGGCACGTAATTGAGTCACTGCCGAGTAAAAGTGACATTGTGCTTCGTGGATGTATGCCAGATCCCTTCCCGCACCAACAGTGAAGACCCAACATATTGTAGGCAAAAGACAAAGCTAGAAGTAGACTGTTTCTCTCATGTTTTAATCTTTTCCTCATGATTGTCAGCATTTTCAGTCACACACTACTGTAAGGAACATTATTTTCCATGTGCTTTCATTCTGAAATACCATATCAGACTTTATTGGAAAATTGTATGGTAAATAAGACAAAAACAGTGAAAGACCTTTGTTTTTTTCTGAAATGTGCTGGTAGGTTCTCTGCAAGACAAGTGTGAATCCACCCATAGACTTGTTCATGAGCTTTTGCACAGAAGTAACTTTTATAGAGGAATTTACTTGTGCCTTTTGTGGGGAGCCAATAGCACTTCATCCTCCGTGATAAGGATGTGTGTAATCACACAAGTAAATTAAATTAGAATTCAGCTGAAACCCTGGTGTGCCCCAGAAACCCAATCCTTCTCAACCCATTGGGATTTGTGCTGTTTCATTTAAAAATACATCACTATAAGCACACAGAATCAGTGGTTTGTAACTTTTTCCCCTTGAACTGGAATGACTTTAAGTATTACAAGTAGTGCAAACACATTGTCATTAGTTTGCTAGATCTTTGTACTGGTCAGTCAGTAAGTAGTTTCAGCAGGCCTTATGGCCAGACTTTGGTATCTGTCTGTCAGAGATTTGTAGTAATCCTCTGCTGTCTGATGGCCCTGAGCTGAGGAACTAGTCCCACTCAAATGGCACTGGCTGCCCTATAATACTGAAGTCTGGCTGGATCTCTGCCTCATACTGGGTAAAGCAAAAAAAAAAAAAAAACTCCTGCTTCAAAGCAGATTAACAGCAAGCAGGGAACTTTCCATCTGATTTCTGTCACTGCTATAGCAGTGCATTTTGGGTCATCACAGAGCACCGAAACTATAATGGCGTCTGAGGAAGTCAATTGAGGAGTGCGTTACTTGTCACACACTAAGTGTCCCTTGCCATTATTGGTAAAATGTGAAATTGACATTCACATATATTCATCAATAGCCACCCCTGCTGTGCGGTGTGTTGAGCCCTATCTCAATTTTCCCACAGCCAAGCCTGTAAGAAAAGAAAACGAGAGGGTAAACGAGTAAACGCGAATCTGATCTCAAGTGCCGAAGTGGGCCGGTGCTCACACGGCATGCGCCGTCCCCGTGTTTCAGAGCCAGCCGCTGGTGCAGCCTCCGTAATGGCATGGACTCGGGCCATCCGCTGAATGGCAGAGATATCAGCAAAGCCGCTCAACAATAGCAGGCCTCCGTCCTCACTTTTATTTTGATAGCGTTTGTTCATTTGGGGTGGGCCTGACAGAGTGGCTGCTCACGCTCCCTGGGAGCTGTCCTCTCCCATCAGTCTCCTGGCACGACGCAATGCTGAAATAATGGAGGGAGGATTAGCCATCAAAACAGCGCGAGCGTACTGCTCCCGAGAAGAGGGGCAGCACGGCGGTACTGGAACATAAAGAGGCTGCTCTTTAATGTCCGTATGGAACCATCTGGAAATTTGTGACTCACTGTTACCGCAGACACCGAGTGCAGAACATTCATTTCTCTCCCACACGGTAAAGATGAATGGCATCATGCTGTTTCGTAAAGGTCATTACCGTGCACTGTCGCATGATAATGGATAACATTCAGAATTATTCTCTAAGATTTATGTTCTTTCAGAGAATATTGTTCTGATGCCATTCTCAGGAACTTTTCATGTATTTTAATCAGCTGCCTCTCAAGATAGCTCTTTCCAGCGGCAAAATGAATGTTCACCGTATCTCACCGTACAACCTTTGATAATCTCAATCATTGTATTTCCCACTTAAAGCTCTTCCCGCCATTGTAAAACAATTAAATCTGTAAGATTTGAAACTTGGCTTAATGATCCTGTCACTCTCATAGACTAGAGAGGGGATGTTGAACCATTTTAAGGCACAAAAAGTATGCTGACACTGTGTGTCTGTGTGTGCGTGCGTGCGTGTGTGTGCGTGCGTGCGTGTGTGTGCGTGCGTGTGTGTGTGTGCGTGTGCGTGTGCGCGTGCACGTGCACGCATGTGTACGTGTATTCCTGTCCCTCTGACAGACTCTAGAGAGGAACTGGAAGACCATCAGGGACGAGGCTCTCTCATTGATGGACACCACCAGGGGGCTCTTCGTACCTGAGGATGAGAACCTGAGAGAGAAGGGAGAGTGGGGCCAGTTCACTCTCTGGCAGCAAGGTACCGTCGAGCATCCAACGGTCTGACATACTACAGAGGCGAGACCCAGGCCTGGTCGCACGCCCTGAGGCGGTGTCCACGCTCTGGCTGTGATGCGTTTCACGCTCGTACTATCACTATCACACCCATTATGCGCACGTATATTCACACTGCTGTGGGGAATTTCCACTCCGAATATTCACGCCTCCGTTATTGGATTAGAGGCGATAGGCTACCCTCTACATACTCATCCTAACAGTAGAGGCATTTCCACCGCGCAGCCACCCGTGCCACATACATTTGTTTGCCCTTCAGGCAGGGGTCAAAACCATGGATACCGCTGCTTCCAATGAGCCCCGAGTGGTCTTAATTGGCAGGCAGAAAAGGCTGCTATTAAAGGAACCTGGCGCAGTGGAGTGATTTATTACGTACATTAAACACAAATGAGCTTCTTTGTGCATCTTGAAAACACCTGTGATATCGAAGATTAAGGAGACCACATACCACATTAAAAAGGTTATTACAAATATTTTATATATTATATTGTGATTTATGTATATAATATATTGTAATATATAATAGATATTATTACAATACACACAATGTAATATATATTGTGTGTGTGTGTGTGTGTGTGTGTGTGTGTGTGTGTGTGTTATCCAGGAAAATGCACTGTACTGCAGTGCGTTAGGTGTATTTAAGCTGTTTAGTACAATGGTCATGGGCCTTTGACTCCTCTGTGGAGAAGAGCATGTTAGATGTTAGTCCATCCCCTTGTAATGTTAGAAGCAAACCGAATACAAACCACATAGCCTCTCTGATGTATTGACTGCGTTTTAGTATACTGTTTTTATCTTTCTTTTTTAATAAGACATACACCTGAATGCTTCCATGGGTTTCTACCAAGCATTACATTTCATGCATAGAACAGATGCAAGACCACAGAGAACAGCACATTTGAGCTGAAATTCATCACAGTTAATTAATAGCATGATGTGATGTATTTCCATGTGTAATCAAATTTCCTTGGATTCCTGTCAGTGTTTATCAAACAGAAAGGAGCATTCCAGCTGGCTGTGTTGTTTTCCAGTGTTTTACCCTCGGTGATAAAATTGTCAGGTTATTCTTTGTTTGTCCCTTACGGACTGCCATCTTAAATGACTATGTTTAAATTGTCTCAATTTGTATCTACAACAGTGGATCTGTTCATTATTTGTTTGATATGTATGAAATCTATTCCAAATTACAACTGGATGTACAAATGAAATACTTGCCAGTTCCACCACAGTGATGTGGTGATGTGAGGAAAACCCCTCAAGCTGTAGCCTCCTCGCACCCTCCACCTCTCACTTCATTCCGTACTCCTCTAATTGGTGTCTCTCAGCTCTCCTCAACATCCCGGCCCTTACAGCGACCGTACAATGTAAATGCGGTCTGTCACCCTCCGCATGGCCGTGTCAGCCTGCCAGCCTCTGCCTCTCTCCCTCAGGTAAGAAGGTGGAAAATTCCTGCCGCAGCGTGCCCAAGACCTGCGCGCTGCTGGAGCGCTACCCAGAGGCCACTGGCTGCAAGCGTGGACAGGTGCGTCACGCAACGGCTAATGGCCCCTTTGTCGCTCTGCCAAAACGAGCCGGCGATCCTTCGTTTCCCTTATCACTCACAGCGAGCGTCTCCCTCCAGCCAGGGGAGGGCAGAGGCACTAGAGAGTCCCCGGCAGCCTCATAAAACAGATAAATGGTCAGGGGAAATTGTACCGATCAAAGTGCCTCAGCGCAGGAAGAGTTATACCGTAGGATACGTTTTCTGCCAGGGTAAGGACGTTTTTGAGGAGTGCCACCCGTCCTTAAAAAATACAGTGCTGAACCATTTGCATCAGTGTTCACCCTTGCAGTGTAAGCCTGCTCTATCAACACAGTCAGTGAAAGTGTTGGACGTGGGTGTCACAGGGATAGTGGGTGAGTGTTGATGTGGCCAGTGGTCCTCTGGAGGAATGGGGGTGGCCTTCCCAATCTTTTCTCTCTGTCCTTGCAGATCAAGTACTCCGTAATGCAGCCGGGTACCCACGTGTGGCCCCACACCGGACCCACCAACTGCAGGCTGCGCATGCACCTGGGCCTGGTCATCCCTAAGGAGGGCTGCAGGATCCGATGTACCAATGACACCAGGTGAGCCCAGCCGAGCAACACATGCTATTATGCATTAATTTATTAGGTAGACATTATTGTCAAGACTAGTTTACAAAAAGGCATATATAAGTATGTGTGGTAAGTCTACACCATAGCCCAGAGTTAATAATAAAATACTATTCAAATTCAGGAAACTTTGAATATCATGTCTTTCCTCATTTGTTGAAAATCATTCACATTTTTAATATTAAATGTCACATTAGTACCTTTGTCATAGAATTTCGGAATCCCCTACAGTCCTGTGCCTCAAGATTACATTTTATGTCAAGACTTAAGTTTGCATTAACCTACAGTGGTTGTAACATTGACCGATGTAGTCAGACGAGGATAAAACTTAATCTTAATTTAATGATATAATGCTTACCGTTTTCTATGTGTCAGGGGAAGTCTGTGGCTTGTATTTTTAGAAGGGGAAAAAAATGAAGGCCTGGGGATTATTTTTAAAGATGTGGCCTGGCACACACTCTCGTTCCTTTGATGTGAAAGGGGGTCATCCTGTCGTCCCATAATGAATCGCCTCAGAGCCCGCCGCCTCACTGACGCTTGATAACGCACAGCCATAAATCCTTGCCTGCCTCCGCAGAGAAGAGCTTCCCGTTTTCTCTCTCTCGTTAACAAATGACTCAGTACCCAAGCCGTTCGTTGCTCTCTCCGTGGCATCACTCTAAGAAAGATCTCTCCATATTTATTCATCATTGAGGCTTGAGTTATGATGCAGCAGCCAGGGCTGACGACAATTGGAAACATCTTTTCGCATTATCTGAGGCAGAGCGTTCTTTTTTTTTCCCCAAGACGGGGGTGAGATTTGTGAGTTACATTGTTACAGAGTTGATAACGTCCTTTATCACGTGTGCTGTTCTCGCAGGGTCTGGGAGGAAGGGAAGGTGCTGATCTTTGACGACTCCTTCGAGCACGAGGTCTGGCAGGAGGCGGACAGCTACCGGCTCATCTTCATCGTGGACGTGTGGCATCCGGAACTGACCCAGTACCAGAGGCAGACGCTGTCGCCCATATAAAGGGTTGGATTGGCACTGCCAGGTCCCTGAGCAGTGCCCTTACAACCACAATCACAGACACTACTGTTGTGGCTGTTACTTCACACTCTTAAAGAACAGCCATTCCAGTTATTACACAGGGGGGTCAAAGGGACTGGAGTATGGTTAGTTTTTTAGCTTTTTGGGGGGAGTTAGCTGAAGCTGGTGTAAAATCCTGACAGGTTCTACACTGACAGCTTCACTTATTGACTGTTATTGGTGGTACTCAAAAAAGGAAGAGGTGATTTACAAAGGAGGTTACACGAATTTCAGATTACCCACTGAAGCCCAAGCAAGGATGGGAGAATGTCATTTCTGCTTTCAGTGAGAGAACACACTTGACTGTCAGGTATTGTTTTGTTTTTTTTTTTTTGGTACAAATTTCACAGTGCACCTTCCAAAACAGATGCTGCTAAGACAATTGAGGGCCTCTTGCTGCCTTGAGCTGTAGAGCATTGCACCTCCCCTGGTCCTGCTGCTGTTCGCACTGTTAAAATCACTGAAAGCATCCCAGAAGTGTAAAACTGTTTATCAGCTACAATTATGGCTTGGCTCTATTTTCTGACTAATTGGGCTTTTAGTTGTTCATGTCAGAGCTTTTTAACTGTCCACAAAATACTGCAGCATGTAAGGTGGAATCAAAGGGTGTAAACGGTGTCTGAAATGTGTAAATTTGCTAGTGCCATGCTTTGTGCGATTCCATTGTGACATAAAACTAGATCACTGCTCTACCACAGTTACCATGAAGGAATTCATTACCGTTTTTAAAGACATTCTTCCTAAACAGGGACCACTTGCTTCTGTCATGGGCAAATTTGTACTCGTGTACCTTCCTTTCTTGCAAAGATCATGCTGTACCATTTATGGAGATGTACAGTATGCCTTTTGTGTTAGGGGAAAAAAAACACTACTTAAAGGGTCTTGAATAGATGAGAAATTACTTTGTTTACTTCCGAGTCATTTCAATAGCAGGGCACTTTCCATGTTTTGATTCATTATTTTAACAAGAGAATAAAAGCTACAAGTCACACAGGTACTGCTAAGGGAGGTTGCAGTGTGCAGCGTGGGTTTCCCTTCAGTGGTCATCATGCCAAAAAAACGTGTGTGTGAGAGACATTCATTTCAGATCCATATATTGTAGGTATCATTTGTGCCTTTTTTTCTTGGTCTTATATTAATGTACAACCACAGACACCCTTATAAAGGTGCAGTTGTGTCATCTCTGTAATGTGAATTAAAAATATACTCTAGGAAAAAGTGAACGTGTTAAAATATGAGATTGAAATAAAAGGTATATATTTTTTGATATATGTAAAAATGTGTCCAATATTGGTTGTTAGTTATTGTCACTTTCATATATGTAACAAAACATAAGCATAAAGTTACATAAATGGCAGTAATTGTGTTATATTTTCGCATATTTTAACACCTTACTTTTTCATAAGGATATGAAGCAAGAAGACTTTGAATGTATTCAGGCTGTATTTTTCTTATTTGAGTAGTATCTATGTGTAGAGTATCAGAGTGTCAGTTAAGAGCCTTTATTTCTATAATGCTGGAATGAAATATGTTTATACTGGAAAAGGAACACTACATCAAAAGACTATCCAGTTGATTAGTGCCTGCAAGGGCAGAATGGAATTATGGGATTGCCTAGATTTGAATTTGTGGTGCCCGTCCGCCAATGGGTATAGTGCCTCAGCATTACTCCTGTTTGGGTAATTTAAGGAACCATGCCTAGCTAATGAGTGGGAATGTCTTAATTTTTCCCTCCTGCATCAACATTTTGCTGTTACAAATATTTTTGATACATTTGATATCAGGTTAATTTTTTATTATTATTTTGTTGCCATTATTGCAATTATTGCACCACTACTGCTTTTAACAGGCCTTTTTTGAAAAAAAAAAGTTTGATTTACGTTTGATTTATTGACTTGCACTGAATAATGTTGCCTCAAACTGGTTATGACTGAACAGCTTTGTCGATAAAAGAAAATGAAGTAACAAGTCGAGGGCAGGCAGAGCTTTCACTGTCACAAAGACATGGCCGGGATAGAGGAGGGATGAAGGATGGGGAGATGGATATTTGAATTATGCAGCACCTAGAAATGCTTTAGATGAAGTGGTGCAGCAGTACACACTGGGAAATTCGTTTTCAAAAACGTGGTTTTACTTATGTTACCTGTTGTTTTTTTTTCAGCAAAGGCACAGATGGTTCTTGCTTATGCAAACCAGCCTTATTAGTTATCATGTGTAAATATGGTCTCTTTCCATTACCATTATTTACTGTCAGTTCCACCTTGCCTGCATAATCTGTTCTTCATCATCCACAAACTTTTTTGCGCATATTCCATATGTACATTTCTGTGTCTGTCTCTATACTGTATATACGTCCATATCTACTGTATTCAACATTTCAGTTAAGTTGCCTTTTCATTTTAATGGAAGGAAATGCCCAATCTTCAAACGTGTCATAATGTTACAACCACTGGGGAATTAAACAGGTGATGGTATGAGCATTTGGCATCATGTGACTTTATTGGTTAAATTAGAATTTATGATTATGACATTTAAAAATGGATGCTACTTCATCTTCCCAGGATATAGTTATGGTAAGAGATATTATGGTCTTTTGTTCCTTCACTCACGCTCTCCCAAAAAGGAGTTCAATGTTACTGTAGATTTGTTTTTTTAATATGTTGGACTACACAGAGCCCATGTATTTCAATATGTTTTGAGAAGGCTTTCTTGAGTGACATACTCAGAAAACAAAATAAAAAAATGTTTCCAATATGCCTCAATGTTCTAAATAAGTCCACTTTCTACAGTCCTTTTCCTCAGATTAACCTCTGATTTTTAATCTGTAGCTTTAAATTTACCATTTGCTGTGTTTGTTTTAAAAGAAAAATCAGGGTTCTCTACTGCCTTGAATGAGCTACAGCCATTTCAAATATATGACCAATCTGTGTTGTCATACCCATGGTTGCAATCATAGACAAAGCTGCTGCAAGTAATCTTTACTTGTCATTCTGGTTACTGCCACAGTGACAACAGATGTGCGGCTGAACAGCTGGAGTTGCACAGCAAAGCTCATTGAGCCGAACACAGAATAAACCGATAGCAGAAGTCCAACACATGAGCTGTCAGCACGATTGTCCTCTTCTTCAGTAATGGGCAGACCATGCAAAGCTGTCCCTATCACACATGACATATTGTACATGGGGAAGGTCACTGCCACCACACTGTTCCCTTCACATCCTAGCAAGGGTACCAAACTCCAGGCAAAAGTGCGGTCTTCTAGCAGCGGAACCGCGAACAGGGGCCGCTAACAAAAGGAGCCTGGGTTTCTGAATGCGCCCCTGCGATTTCATCAAGGAGCTTGCGTTTCTGGAGCGCTGCACAGGAGATGGTGTGAGAAGTGGGGCAGGCCTGGCTGTGTCGTCTCTGGCTATGAATAAAAGAAAGGAGGCCAGCTGGCCCATAGACGGAGCTATAATTGGTGAAAACGCGCAGCATGGGGACACAACGCGGGGAGAGGAGAGGCCATGTTGCACATCGGGCCAGACAAACGTCTCTCTGATCTTCGTGCGTCACAAAGAGTCGATTTCATCACTTATTGATACCATCTTAAGAAGGGGGAGGGCGCAGCTAGAGTCTGAGAGAAGCGATGCATTAAATGGCATGCTGAGACGCAGGGGAATAAGACAGACTAGTGCGAGAAAAGAAGGAGGAAGGGGCTTCAGAAAATTGCACAGCAGGGCATCCTTAAAGGATGCTATGAGCATGTATTTGCTTAGAGTAGATTTTGTATTTGCGTTACAGAGACGTTATTGTCTTGACACTGTCCACTTTTTTTGACAAATCCACTTGGTGAGACCAAAAACATCTTGTTATCTTGAGGCCCTTAGATGTTGGAAAAATCCTTTTTAATGGGATGTTTTTCAGCAGCCTCCATGGCAGTCAGATGCGTCCAAGTTGATCTTAAAACCAGAGATGTTTTGTATAATCTTAAGCATGGCAGGGATGAAAGCTTTTGAGCTTTTTTATTTCAAGGAGTATTGAAACGCAGAATGTGCACAAACTGTACATTACTGTCCCCAGTATTTATTTTTCATCTCAGATTAAAAAACCAAGTTGTTCCTTTGTGAATTTTATAAATGCTTAATTGCGTAATGCTTATTATTGCAGTCTGATCAGTCTTACCACAATGGACAGGTTTGCAATAATGCTGAAATGATACCAGTCGCACAGTGCAACTAGAAGCATTTGTTTTTCTGTCTTTGTCGATGAAAGGCTCTATGCTTCAAAATTATGGGTTGGTACATCGTTATAGAGAGATGGTGTAATTGAGCGTGATGGATAAATATTGTCACAAATTGATGCACGTGATAGACGTTAGCTTGCAACTATAAATTGAGAACAATGCTTAAGTCACGTGATCTCTTTGCTAAGACCCTGTGAAGGTTTCTGCTGCTCATGATGACACAGAGGCGGTGCGTTTTGCACATCTGAGAACGGGTCTGTCCCAGTCATTGCAGTTGTACATCACAGCTCAGTAGGGGCTGTATAGGAAGCTGACAGAGGCATTACTGAAATTGGCACAGTTCTAGGAGCACTCCAGGATCTACCCATGAAATATAGATGGCATTTCACAGGATCACAAGATACATGAGTTTGCCTACAGGTAGTGTCAGTACAGTAGTGCTCATTACTATTTGAAGTCCATAATGGATGAAGTGCATCTGAATGAGTCTCTTTATTAGAATATATTTTTGTTATATATTTTATTTCTGTGAATTTTTTATTCATGAGGTACAAATAGTTCATTATCTCAGTATCCATGTTTTTTTTTTTTGACAGGACAGGGCAGGGTGGGGAGGAAATAAAATTCCTGTTTCTATGACGTTCATTTCAAATGGTCAATGAACAAAAGAGAAAATCAAGTTTATATCCTTGTATTGAAGACTTACAAATGTACTTCCATAAATAACGTATATGAAAGTTTTACAAATCACGTAAGAAATAATATTCCCTTAAGGTTAGCCTAGGGAAATGTTATTTTTTTTTAATAAAGTGGAGGTAAATGAATTATTACGTTATTATCTAACACTGCACTTGACTGCCTGCCAAGCCCCATAATACAGTTAGACTAAAGCTTGGGGGAGGATTGGTGGTGCATCATTTTTGTTTTTTCATAACCTCACATAATGTCTGTTTCTATGGTGATAACTAAGTTGTGGACTGAGCAATACAGCACAGGGACTAGTAACTAATGTATTAATCTGGATACCATGGGAACCAGGGTGCAGTAGCAAGCAATTTGCTGAAGTATTCCTGAACAGTGTGTGATTCTAATGGCAAAATATACCTTAGTGGAACCACACGTTTCTACATGCAATGCCTTCCTTAGTGCATTCCCTCATTTCATTTTAAATGGAAACATCTCGCAAATGAACTGTGACAGATGGAATTCCCACTAGTTGACTGTGATTTGGTTGGAGCGCAAGGCATATAAGCAACTGTACATTTTAACTACTGATATTCTTAAATGCAGTGCATGTGATGCAGTCTGCAAACTGGAAAAAAAAAATCCACAATGTTTCACAAATGCACTGAAAAACATACCCATATGGTGTGGCAACAGGTTTTGTACATTTTGTCAATTTGTAGATGGATTAGATTTCCTTCTAGTTATGACCAGTAGTAATTACAGGAAGCACACATAAAAGAAATAAAGTGTTTTGAATATGGAGTGCAACCTTCTGGACAGCGGTTCCTGGCAGAAATTGGCCATGCATTTTCATGGTTCAGACTTTTTAAACATCGGCTGTCTATATGGTTCCAAGCAAATTGGCTAGGTGTCACACTTTTTTTGCTGAATAATTCATTTATTCTCAGAATTTATTCAGAATTATTCAGATTCTGCCCTTTTCCCTCAGTGAAAACCACATGGGCTTTTATGTTTGTGGTCCAGTCACACACTTAAATTCTAATAGTAGACAAGGTTCATTGTTACTTCCTTGTTTGGTATGTAGTAGCTGATATATATGTACTTAGCAATATCTCTGACTAAATTAAATATGCATGGCATAATGAGCATTACCATCTTAAATGGTAATCAGGCAAAAGTCAAATGAAAAGAGGGCTATTCATTTTAGAAATACAGGAAACACAAAGTAAACTAACTTTGGCCTTATCGCTAGTGTTAGCATTATCTGACAGATCACATTCTGTATTTATTGTAAGGTGAAAAAA
Source organism: Megalops cyprinoides (assembly GCF_013368585.1). Taxonomy (NCBI): domain Eukaryota; kingdom Metazoa; phylum Chordata; class Actinopteri; order Elopiformes; family Megalopidae; genus Megalops; species Megalops cyprinoides. The sequence continues at coordinate 18,296,037 of NC_050584.1, forward strand.
GGAAAGCATTCTCTTACTCTACTGCACAGGGCACATGTCAACAAAACATACAGACAGTCAGGTTATGTAGCTGATCTTTAAAGACCAAAAACCTCCCCCCGTGAGAATATTTTGAGGTGCCCAATCATTATAACATTTCCTTATCTCAGTTGGTTTAGATCCAACACTTGGATGCTGTCATTTCTCTCGGCAACAGACAGTGTGGAAAATGAATATACATGCTGATGAAAAACATACACTGCAGTGCCTCACTTGGCAGTATTCTGAACCTGACAGAATATCACTACAATTTTTTAAGAAAGACTTTTGCTGACAGTGTCATAAATTGCTGTTCAGCAAAACAATGACCAGTGGCACAGTGCCATGTAGTATTTAAATGAGAGGAAAAGTGCATAGTAATGTAGTGTAGACTTGGAAACACAGTATGCCTGCTGTAGGTATTTCCCTTTTTACTAATAATAATCCAATAAAGAGTGGTTTGATTTTGTTGCCAGTCACAGTTGGATTTTTTTTCTCCTCTGGTAAAAAGGAGCAAGCATTGATGGATGCTATTGTCTTTAAGTGGGAAGCTTCATCACAGGTTCCTCCGGGTGGAATTCTTGTCATTCTCTGCCTTCTCTCAGTACCCGCTCAGGACACATGTGAGCCCTATAAAAGGTCACTTACCCATGTTCTCTCTCTGCTGCCTCTGTGATTTATCCCATCCTGCTGCCTCCTCCCCGCTGCCACCAGATCCAGTCCCCGCCTCCGGGAGGGTGACATCTTACGCTCCTACCGCGCCGATGCGGCACAGACATGTGGAGCTCTCCTTCAGATCCTTACAGGGCAGGAGCCCCCTGAAGGCAGAGGCTGTGCCAAAAAGTTCTCCTTGACATTGTTAAGTCAGCCTCCCAAAAAAAACCTCTCTGTTAAACCTGAATAATGTAAGAATGTTTTATTGTCATTAGCTTTTCACATATTTGACGGTCTTATTTGGCATGTATAATCAGATGTGTATAGTGAAAGAGACTTTGGGGTTATTAAATTGCTTATGTAGGATCAGACAGCCCTATTATTGTATAACCATATAGACCATTTCTCTATGTGTGGTTGTAATTTTTATCTCTGTTCTAGAGAGGGTGACTAAGTAGCATTGATTTTTTTGCTCTATCTCTCCCTCCCTCTCTCTCTCTCCCTCCCTCCTTCCCTCTGTCTCTCTCAGTTCTGCGCTCCCTTTGCCTCCTGCAGTTTTCAGCCGACGGCGTGGCCTCAGAGAGAGAAGATTAACGCAAGGTGAAGCCGAAAGTGCATTAGCGTGCCGCTGTGGGGGAGGAGGCCTGAAATGGCGACGGCGTTCCTGTGAGCGAGACGAGACGGTGCTCACGAAAACTCATCGGGATCGGCAGCTCGGTGCATCCCCACAGAAAACAACGGAGAGTCACCCTCAAATCAAAACTCACATCAAAAAACCGCGATGCGTGAACCGTGCAGAGGGCGGCGCAAGCAGCATCAAGCGTATGATGGACAGCCACTGTATTCCAATGACATCAATGACAATGACACAAGGTATAACGTACCTGGGCGTGCTTGACTTCAGGCTCTACTGAGGGGGAAATAAATAGTTAGTGTCTGCACTGCTGTCACCCACTTGATGGAGGAGGCTTTTTTATCCTCACCTGGACGTGGGAACATCACAGCAAAGTGTTAAATTACCTTTATGAAATAATAAAGCAATTATCTAGTAAGAAAGAGGGTACAGACAAAATGACTGAGGATAATAAATAGAGTCTGATGAGTGCTTGTTGCATTGTCGAGACCTGGCCTCAGTGCGCATCCCTTCTCAGTGCGCTTTAAATGAGCATTAACATTAAGGGTTTTTTTTTCTTACTCTCCCAATATGTTTCTCTTACTTCTAAGACTATACCCATCATACTGTTATGTAAGTAATGACCAACAAAAAAACTTTACTTGGTAATTCAAACAAGGGCCAGGATCTTTAGTAGACTGAATATATGCCCTGGTCAACAGCCAAACGGTATAAATAAAGATACCACTGTTAAATTCAATCAGTACCTTAAATAAACTGCCAACGGACGTCATGCTCAAGTGGAGATGACTGGCTGGGTCAGGGGTTATTTACAGTTTGTGTCACATAGCTGGTTGATATATGAGTGGCCTCTTTGGCTATATGTAGGGCGGTAGTGTAGCATAGTGGTTAAGGAGCAGGACTCGTAACCGAAAGGTTGCCGGTTCGATCCCCGCTGGGACACTGCTGCTGTACCCCTGGGCAAGGTACTTATCCCACAATTGCCTCAGTAAAATATCCAGCTGTATAAATGGATAACATTGTAAAGAACTGTAACCTATGTAAGTCGCTTTGGATAAAAGCGTCTGCTAAATGAATAAATGTAAATGTAAATGTAAATATCAGTAGTCCATCACATGGTCACTGCCCCGACACACAGAATCTCTTTGACGCGGAGTGCTAGGCAGAGAGGCAATGGTTGCCATTTATTGATCACTAAGGTATCGAGCCCATAACCTTCTGGTGCCGAGGCGCACAATAACAAAATGAGCTCTCACGCTGTGTGGTGTACATCAGGGTGTTGTAAGGCTTTTTATATTATTACCTTACACTATTGGCATTTAGCAGATGTTCTTATCCAGAACGACTTACAGAGGTAATTTTTTCACGTTATCTATTTATACAGCTGGATATGTGTGGAGGCAATTCTGGGTTAAGTGCCTTTTATACATCTTTATCCTGTTTGATATCCTGTTCTGAAAAATCTCCTCTTAATCATCATTCACAGCAAGCAATCAATTCTTGGGACGATGAGAATTTTGTATGATGACAGCTGTCTCACAGCTCTTGTAACAATGTGCATTAAGTTACCGTGAAACAAACAGATGCAAAATAAATAACACCTAAATCCCAGAATGAAACATCCATCGTACTGTCTTAGAGCTCAAAATCATTTAATCATGGGTAGCAATGGCAAAAGCTGTATTTAAAACAAATTAATTGGATACAATTTAAAAAAAAGTTTTGGCAGTATACCGATTTACACTTCAACCTTCACATTAGAACAGATACCTCTACCATCTACCAAATATTATCACTGTGTCACCAATATTTGTAGTTCCTCCATTCATGTGGATGAATGAGTCTGTACACACACTTTAAATATACATTTAAATTAAAAATTTTATCTTCACTTTACATTCTTTTTCAAAATGCCACATTTTCTTTTATACATCTGTACTGCTGAGGTCACGGTAGTTCAAGCTCCAGTAAAGTAAATATACAATCCTTGAAATCAGTCAGTTTTTGACTGTCAGAGAAAAGAAGCATTTACAGTCACACACAGTTAAGACCACCCATTGCTGCAAATCTAAATTTTTTTTTTTTCTGCGCTGCTTGTTCATTGCAGAAAAAGATGGTCCGGTGATCTTTTTTTGTCGGCTGAACTTAGCAACAGAAGTTGATGGGATTTGCCATAAAAAAAGCAAGCATAGAGCATGGCGAGTCCAGATCCAGTCTGAGTGATTGCGCGGCCCAGACGCGCGCTCTTACCGCTGGCCGCCCGTGGGATTGGCTCAGTCCAGAGCCAGCAGGGGCTGCGCGGTGTCCTCGTCCCGGTCCTGGTGCCGCAGTGTCCCGGGCTCCACCACTGACTGTGACCTGGAGGGGACATCACAGGTGCCGTGAGCTCCAGTGGCTTCCCTATGTCCCTTTCGCCTCACCTGCATCGATTCTGGTGTTAGGCTATGCGTGTCTTTGTGAGCTATACAGTTCCCCTGTGTCTGAATCTGAGATCATGTTCATGTAAATCACTCCGCCAACAGTTCTTTCCCCCTTTCATTATGATATATTTTCCTTGCAGGCCCTGCTATCCAAGCTTACATTTACAAAACTTACATTTTTTTTTACATGCAATTGATATTTTACAGCTGGATACTTACAGGAGTAATTCAGGTTAAGCGCCTTTCTCAAGGGTACAGTACAACGGCAGTGCTCCACCTGGGAACTGCACCTGCACCCTCTTTGAATCAGGCTTGCCTCCTCAACCACACAGCCATTGGATGATATCTTACTTTCTGCTTCCAAACCTACATGCCATTTATGCTGGGCTTAGAAAGCAGTCAAGTTCCATTACAATCTATGGAGTTTTCTAAAGCTGTCACCACAGGAAGTAGTGTAGCAGAGTGATAAGGAACAGAACTCATAACCAAAAGGTTGCCAGTTCAATTCCCCACTGGGGAGCTGCTGCTGTACCTTTGGGCAAAGTACTTATCCCAGCATTGCCTCAGTAAATACCCAGCTGTATAAATGGGTAACATGTAAAAAAAAAAAAAACTGTAACCTATGTAAGTCACTCTGGTCAAGACCGCCTGCTAAATGCCATAATAACATCACACAATGGGTGAATATGACTTTCTCCCTACTATGCGATCATCCCATTTAGTCTGGTTGCTGTCACATTGATTGATAGGTGATACCTAATACTAGGACAGAAATCCAGGATCACGGATCACGGATCAACTGCTCTACAGTAAATCACTAACTCAACGGAAAATCACTAACTCAACGTGATTCTGGAATGGACACATGATGCGAAATCACAGCTATCAAAGCGATTGTGATGGGTGGACTTGTATGCCACATCAGTCATCTTCCATATTTCAGTCTCAACATTTTACCTCATTGTTTAAAAAGTGGCCTATACTGCACATCCCGGCATCACCTCAAGGAGAAGTCTTTGAGAACTGCAGTGCACCATCTAGCTATATGCTAATCTTTGTCATTAAAAGCGCCAGCTGGATTTACCTATGCCAGCATCATGCTAAAGCTGCCTCAGAGGGCCGGAGCTCAGAGCCCATGCAATCAGCATGCCTTCCAGCACTGTGATAAGGCCCGCAAAGCCTGCCAGGCTGAAACAGCATTTAGGCTCCCTCCGGTTCCTGCCAGAGATAAGGGCGACGTACAAACTGATCAGGGAGTCTGGAGGATGACAACAGTGCGGAAGACTTGCGGAGTCAGCAGCAGATCTAACAGAGGAAACGGCAGAAGATGAAACAGAGCCGCTTCATGGCCGCGCGCGTGCCTGGCCACCCGCTCCAACGGATTTGAAGGGTAATGCCATTTGAAATAGCTGACTGTGATCACTGGAATTCACTCTATCCATAATAAATAATGAAAAATAAAAAAACAGCCCAGAGCCCACAGTGAATGATGCATTTCTGCAAGTTCCACTGGCGCTGTACTTCAGGGTGATGAGAGAAATTCATCCTAATAGGAGGAGCAGCTCACCGAAGGTCACTGGCAGCCTTATTACTGGAGAGTGCAGAACGTCTTTGTTTAGAGACACTGTGGTTAAGGAGTTTGTCGCAGCCATCTCTAATGATGGCTAGTGGACTGACACCTCCCCACTCCCTACTTTTTTGCCATGGATGTGTTTTGTGCATCTGTGCAATGTGAACAAAGAGTGTTAATCATGTCTGCTACTTAACCATATCGATACAACATTCTGGAGATAAGATGTTTCCCTCTGTTAAAACAAACCACTGGATGTAAGAAGATCACAGTACCTAATATATGCTCCTGAGATTTTCAACCCCAAAGAGATCTTAGACTGCTGTATCACTTCAAAGCCAATTAAAATCCTGACGAACAGGTGACTTTGGCAGTCTCAGAACCAAAGCCCCGATTGCTGAGATCTTTGCAAGAAGCTCTGCTCTTTCTCTGGCCTTGACTAAGGTCAAATCCAATTGTCATGTGTCAATATAATGCACTGGCATTTATAATTTACAGGAACTGGCAGAAACTCAAAGGTTCAGCAGCAGCACAGGCTGTGACTGAGAGATAAACAATATTCTGAAATAGATATGCCATCTGTGCTGAATTCTGAACAATTTCAGGGAGCGATGAAAACAAACCCAAACCCAAAACCCAAGACAGGAAGATCCCAACTCCGTTTTAAAAAGCAATTTTGAAGAGAGAGAATGGATTAGGTTAAAGCACAGCCCAGCTGGTCCTGCTGTCAGATCTGTGGCAGAGAGTCACGGTGCTGTGAGAGAGAGAGAGAGAGAGAGAGAGAGAGAGAGAGAGAGAGAGACCGCACCCCCCCCCCCCCCCCCCCCCCCCCCCCCCCTTATTTAAGTCAGTTTCAAACCTGTAATGCTGTGTGGCCTCTGACATCAGCTCACCCTTTTCCATTCTGAAGGGAAGCACTTTGCTCTGCAGAGAAGACTCATAACAAAGCAGCTCCTTTGGGTTTGTGTGCAAGTGATGTTACCTTTCTTCCTTTCTGCTCCCTCAGAACATACAGTTAGCTCTGCCATCAAGACAGCACAGTGTGTCTGTCCAGCCACTAATGCAAAGTGCTCTGGAGATGAATACAGGATGTGAAGTTGGTGTGGAGACAGATACAGGATGTAATTGTGATCTGGGGATGGAGCCATGCTACATTTGGCTACTGATGGACTCCTTTTATTTTACTTAGCCTAGCACATGCCCTTCTGTAGGGGATTTATGTTAGCAGTTTATCCATGTACACCGCTGGATACTTATTGAAACAAGTCAAGTAAACGCCTGAGGTGCACACCGACAACCTTCTCATTACAAGCCCAGCTCCTGAACAATTATACTACACTGCAGTTAATGTCAACCTACATGGCCTGCAAGTAAATGAAACATGTGGGTGTCGGTGTCACGGCGGGACCCTGAAAGCTGTTTCTGCCTTCAGCTGACACAGAGGGAGCCTTCTATGCAACCTGAACTGAGAAAGAGGAGACTTCTGTGTACATTCTTTTATAGATGGGTAATTCAACGTACAGTTAAATGACACAACTCTGACATAAAGCCCTGCTGCGCGGTGCAGCTGCACTAATCTCCCACATTTTGTTGCTTTATCCAGCTTTGCCCAGCAAGGAGCTTACAGAGTGTACTAATTTCTGGCATACTCCTTCCACTTCTAAGGCTGAGCACCGATTAAAACCGTGCAAAGCCAGATGAAAACAGATCCTGCTAAGACAATTCTCAGTGAGAGAACCAACCGGAGTAGTAATTCTCCCCCAGCGTCACCCCGCAACACCAGCCAGATAAAACAGCTCACCGCTGTGGGCCCCTGAGACTGTGAGCTTTCACGGAGCCGCACGTGCAACACCGAGCAGAGAAAAGGCACGCATCAGCGTCTGTTGCATCTGCATCTGTCCATAAAAAAAAAAAAATGACAAAATAAAGTTTGCTAGCACAGACGATCCCTTCTTACGCGCATTGGTACGTGCGGTTTGATTGCCGTACAGTGCTGTCAGAAGCAATTGTCCTCAGCCTTGTTTTTGGATGTGCGGAGGAAGTCATTTCACTGGAGCTTGAAGGGCACGGGGGGCTCCAGATGTGTAGCCACCCCCCCCCCCCCTCGCTCCAGCTGTCACCCTTCTTGACCCGCTGATGGCCAACGCCTGCGGCTCTGTGCCCGCGACAGCAAGCATCTCTCCGCCGATGCACAGTCTACTGCTAATTAACTGAGGTAAGATACTGACAGCATTTAATCTGAAGACACAGCTCTTCCGCGCTCACCTGATCACCTGAATCGCTACAGCCTATTTATAATGTCCCAAACTTCAAACTTGTTGTTCGTTGTTTAACGCACTTGTGTCTATCCCAGCTAGCTTGTACCTTGTCTGGCCAGCAACTGAAACGTGGTCATGCAGAGCTTCTGATATTGTGACTCCTTCTACGGTTTTTGCCTGTGTTGCATGCTGCCTCCCTTTGAAGTCGCTTTGTATAAAAGCATTTCCCAAATGAATACATGTAAATAAATGTTAACTTCCAAAGCTGCTGAACTGTAATAGTGATTGCGTGCTCTGTGTGTCATCCCAACATGTGCTGCTGCTTCCTTTCTACTTTACACAGGGATGGATGGGTGATATCTGCTGTCACTCTTTTTTCATGATCCCCCATTCATTTACCCTCAGCAGCTGCTGAGGCATCATGGGGTCAGACACTAATTAGTGAAAGCAGGGACAAAAAGAGGTGGGGGGGGAGGGGAGGGGGGGTATCCTTGCTGATCCACAGGATTTAATAAGATGCTACAGTCTCTGGAGGTTAGTCTCTGATGTGTGTTTTTTTTTCTTTATTTTAATTAAATCGATTCTGAGGGAGGAGTCTCCAGAGACCTGCCCGTCCATGGCTCCCTGTTGATTGCACAGTGAGTCATTCGGCTACAGGGGTCACGCATCGTGCCGAATCCTGGAAGTCCTGCTCCACTTGTCCCCTCCCGCATCGCTGATTCTGCATGGGCGTTCTCAGCCCACTGCGACTAGACATCAGAACCCCTGAACTCAAACACAGGATCACTCTGCAGGCCTCAAATGTGACACACATGATAGGGCCTGTGTCAAAAAAATTCTCAAACATGCAGTATAACACCCCCCCCCCCCCCCCCCCCTCCATAGCGACTGTTTCTAATGTAGAAGCTCCTTGAGCTTTTATGAGTCTGACATCATCCCTCATTTTAGCCAGCTAACAGCACGGTCATTTGCACAAATTCTTTCCACAATAAATTATTCTGTCTGCTCCACAATTGTGTAGTAGGTGATGTCAACATGTCCTACTGGGGACTATTACAGTAGCTCCTAAAAAAAGATGTATATATACATCACATATTTCACAATATTTTCAAATTAATAACTATGACAGAGAATGCTGTATTCACAAGTATTGACTATTAAAGTTTCTTCGGTCTCGTTAAATCATCTTTTATTATATTGTGTGATTTGGTGTTGACCCAAGAAGCAGCCTCAGCTTGTCAAACAGCTCTGTATCCATCTGTCTTTCTTCATCCTCTTTCATGGAGAGAAAGCCTGGAGTTCTTTTTGTCGGGGGAGAGGAAAATTGATTGCAAGAAAAGGGCCACAGTAGGTCTGTGTCAGCAGGCGAAACGGAGACAGTGAGAAAAACAGCTGGGACTGCTTGCACCAAATAACTGTTTCTAAATATAAAGGCGGGTTTACGGATTCTTTTTGCTCAGATGTACATCTATAATATGTCAGGAGGCTCTGATCCCAGGTAATTTTGTGGAAGACAGAGAAATGACTCGAGGACAACAGCAAAAATAGAAAAAGAAACATTTGCTTGGCAGATATTCTTATCCAGAGCATCTCACATATTTTTCCATGTTATTTACTTTTACATTTGGATATTTATGAGGTAATTCAAGTTAAGTGCATTGCCCAAGGGTATCACAGCAGTAGTCCACCAGGGAATCACGCCGGCACCCTATGAGTTATGAGCCTTACTCCTTACCACTACACCATACTGCTACCTAATAATAATCACCACAGGTTGCCGTCCAGATTGTAACTGATTATTCAGGCCTCTGTAGACAGACACTTCATATAATGGCAGGAGGTCTTGTTTAGCTGGCAGCATTTAAAAAAAAAATCCTGAAACACAGCTCAGTTAAGAGAACCATATTCTCTCTTCATTTCCAATGTTGAGGTTTTTCTGATGAAACTTTGCCCGTAAGACCTCTGAACTTAATGTCTGGGAGTAGCTGAGGAAGTGTGGCCATTAAAACAGCCATCCCTTCATCTCCTCACCTGGGAATAATGCAACCAACAACTTCCATAAAAGGAAACCATCAAGACATAACAATGTCTCTCAGCAGCTACAATACATCAATTCAAACCTATCATAATTTCAGCCACAGCTGAGAGCACTTAATAAGACTGTACCATCCACGATGCAGTATGTAAATTATATAAATCTTGCTCAGGAAAACTGAAGCTTGGCTTCAATTTAGTCTATGGCATAAACTGAATAAAGTGCTGTTGCCATGAGAGTGATCAAAAATCCCTTTAGAGGGGACATGAAGGCAGAGGAGAGGATTAAGTTTTCCCTGTAGAAACAAGGTTAGCCAGAAGCCTACTGCCATTTATTTGTGAGAGCACATATTAGTGGGTTGGTGGATGCGAGATCAAAATGTATTCCAAGTGGCAATGGGGAATGCTTCTGCCTCTATCCAGACTCCATGGTGTGCTGAGGTTCTGTCAAGGAGTCAGTGTGACCTGTGCCTATTAAGTTAAAAATGTCTTACCTTTTCATAAGTTTATCGGAACACTCTTTCTCAGAGATTCCAAGAGCCTCCTTCACGTGAAGCGCGTCGTACGTGTGCGTGTATTCGGTCTCATCATTATAGTCCGGGCCTAACAATGTCCGAGCCCACATGCCCATGTCGTAGGGGGGCAGTGTTCCGCCAAACTCAGATGGCAAGCATTCTGGGTAAATCAGCTGGTGTAAACTATTCAGATTGTTTCCATGAAGAAAAATCTGTGGGTAGGAAAGAAACAGGTGATTTTGTGACTACGTGGATACATTTTCATTTGATTTGATACATAAATTGCACTGTTGATCGTGTACTGCTGTGAGATGAAGCATCCTTAAACTCAGTCTAAACAGAACAGAACAGAGCAGTAGAAATAAAATGGCTTTTGCAAGGTCATCATATGTATATTATTATACAGAATAATATTATTATACAGAATGTTGTTATTGTATGTCTATAAGATCTGCAATGTGATTCTATCACTGTACTCTGAGCTTGCTATTGTTCAGTAGGGGTGTAACGGTTCTGAGACAGAGACTGAAACGGCGATCCATGGCAATACAAACATCCATGGTCTCGTGGGTGTCGCAGTTCCCCCCGCCCCCAACCCCAACCCCAATCCACTGCTACCACTGCAGATGCAGCCTGTTGAGCTCTCATTACATTACTAATGTAACAAAACTCATTTTTCATATATAACACATGTAAATCACAAAATGATTATTCTATTTAATAGTGGTGTAACGGTACACGTATTTGTACCGTACCGTTCGGTAAAGGGCGTTCGGTTTGGTGCGCGTCCTGATCCGAGTGAATATAGTCCAGCTTTAATCATACACGTTATGTGCATAACTTTTTCATGCTCTGATGGTCAGTCGACCGAAAACGTTAGCGAATAAAGTGATACTTGACAAGATACAGTGTGCCCTCTCTTCTACATTTCTGTGTGCCGAACTGAAATTAAAAACTCAGTTTCCTCTCTGATTCCATAACAGAGCCGTAACTTAGCAACTGAATTAGCATATGTTCAGTGATGCAGTCTCGTAAGTACAGTGGCCACAAAGCCAGCGCTTGAGGACCCTCCCGTATCCTTCAGGTCTCCTGTTTGGGAACATTTCGGTTTTCCAGCGAACTACAGAAGCAATGAGCAAAGACATGTGGATAAGACAAAGGCAGCGTGCCGGCATTGTTCAACTGAAATCAGGTATGTTGCTGGCAGTACGTCGAACATGATTACTCATTTGAGACGGCATCATCTCAATGTGAATATCACCGGTACAAGGAAAAAACAGAGTGGAGTGCAAACACTGCTCCTCGTGGCATTTAAGCAACCTCTCCCTGCTAATTTAGATCGGGCAAAAGCAATAACAAACGGCATAGGTGTTTGCCTTTATGCGCATTCCTTATGTGTTCAGGAAATTATGGCCAGTTTGCCACTGTTTACAAGTTTGTACAGGTTTATATGTTTACAAGTTTTACAAGTTACAATTCATAATAAATGAAAAAAAAATTCATGTTTGGCATGTCTTTTTTTCACTTGTACCGAAAACGTACCGAACCCTGACTTCAAAACCGAGGTAAGTACCGAACCGTGTCTTTTGCGTACCGTTACAACCCCTATATAATGTTCAGTTATTTTTTTGTTCCCAATTATCAACTCAGAAGCCGCACATGCATAGACACACACAAATATTTCCAGGTGGAAAATACTTTTTTTTTCCTCAACACTTCATCTAATGATTTTCCTCATCCTCAGCGTGCCTTCACCTCTTTCTTCCCAGTTCTTTGTCTTTGTAAGAACGAGGCTGGGAGTGCCCTATCTGATCATAATAAGGTATGGAGATCTGGGCAGCAAGCCCTGGTTGTGACAGAATGTGAGTGAGCATGAGAAAGAGAGAGACCGTAAGTAAGGGTTTGTGAGATAGATAAATGGTAACTACCCGTTTCCTGGTCTTGTCTTTGAGGAAGGGCTTGATTATTGTGTACAAAGCATGAATGTACCATGGCTGGTTGACGAAATGGATTCCACCAAATCGAGCAGGGAAGCTGTCCTGAGAGCACAAGAAGACAAGAAAGCAGTCTGGTTATAGCCAGTCATCAAACTGTGCAGCACTATGGTAGAACCATGCAGACCTGTACTATACCTTAACATTACTGGTCTTTAGATTACAAGTCTTTAGCAGACACTCTTATCCAGAGCTTCTTACATCAGTTGTAGTTTTTTTTTTTTTTTTTACAGTGTTATCCATTTATACAGCTTGATATTTACTGAGGCAATTGTGGGTTAAGTACCTTGTCCAAAGGCACCCCAGTGGGGAATTGAACTGGTAACCTTTCAGTTACGAGTCCTGCTTCTTAACCACTGACCCACACTGCCGCCCCAACAAGTATTCGAAACCAACTAATAAACAGACATTAAGAATCATACAGGGGTTAATATGTTCTGGCAATGAAATGCAGCAGCAGAGTTGAAAGGTCCATTAGCAATTCCACTCAAGCAATCGTGTCAGTCACTCTATCAACCACTCAGTTTTGTTGCCACCAACAGAGCTGCAGAAAACCAGCAGTCACTGAGTTGTCAAAGCTGCTTTTGTGTGCATTTTGGAAGTATCTACTCCGACTTCCACTCCCCCGTAACAACAGTCCACTGCACATATGGAGTGTTTTTCTTTGTTGGTGATGGGCCAGGAAGAGAAAAACATGACATCCACTCCTTATTTGAGGAGAGCTGCCACAAAGTGACTGCAGACGTGCAGGCCGAAAAGCTTCTGACAGGAGCATAGCCTGCAGCAAGAGCTGAGCTGCTGCGGTACAGAGGAGCCTAGACTGTCATTTAATGGAACTTTCTCTATAAAAAAAGAAACATGACTAATGCTGATGGGCTTTCTTAGAGTCTGCAACATGCACAGATTGCATTCTCATGTTTTTAATTCAAGCAAATGCTCAACAAACATCACACCTCATTCCTTTCTATCACAATCCAGCTGTGAAAGGAGTAATTTAATTAATTTGTGTGAAACTACATAAGCTGAAATCCTGCTCATTTTGAAACACGGTGACAATGCAGCGAGATACCAAAGGGAGATTACTGCATACACGAGTCTGCTATGGATGATGACGTTGCTGCTCTGGAGCCAAGAGAGGAGTGTGCCTTGGTCCCCATGTGAAAGAGATGGATTGTGTGCAGTGGGTTAATTGAGTATCTTGTCAGAGGTGCAGTTCACTGGTCCCTGCTCACAGCAAGTACTGTAGTACCACACCATATACATGGCAGTCCACAGAATGTTTTGATTGCAGCAAGACAAAGAACACAATGTCCTCTCTGCACCCTACTGGTAAAGAAACGAAGAGGGCAATATTCCTGCATCCTAATAGTAACCTCCAGGAGGCCTTCTGTCCTCTAAAGATCACATAGAATAATATGTTCCATAAAAAATATTCCAAGATGTTTACAAATTCAGGAGGCACACTTGCTTGTCATACTAAACACACTTTTAGCTGTCAGCTTTAATTGTGCTGGTGCCCACACTGTGGATTGATTCTAAGCTTAAAAACCACACTCCTCTGAGAAAAGCCTATAGGTTTGCTCTAAAGTAGAAACAGCCTTTAGACTGGTTACTTTCCAGATTTAACTGAATTCGATCCTGTGTGTATTCTTCCTTCATAGATGACCATCCTCAGATTTTTGGGTAACTCCCACGGTCTTGGCCACAGCCTCATGTTATAAAAGCAGGTTCAGGGGCTCTCGCAGATTGTCTGATTGTCTAGCCACCCCAGGCAGCGAGGATGATTGCCTTCATGTCTCAACAGGCAACGGGGGTTGTGAACTTATCAAGGTTAGAGAGCTGTCTGTTTTTTTTTTTTTTTTTTTGAACAACTGGGATAACTTGTGTCTGAAAGGACAGCTGAGGTGACTCTAAACCCTAAACCCTAAAATCATTAGCTTCCGTTTTTGTTTATTTGCTACAGAAATCTATCTGTAATGCCATTTTTTGTAATTGAGAATACAACTATTTTTGTGTCAATGCATCACTGTGTATTTTCGGCAATTGCAAAAATTGATGAGACTTGGTCAGGTTGCCAACAGTGATTCACATCTGTATCAAACATGCCCAAGTTCAAACCACATCTAAAAGCTCTAGCTTGCTGTTCACCAATCAGATGAGATGCAAGGTGTGTAGCTGTAACTCAACTGTGAGTCTTCCAGCTCAATACCCTTGCCGATAATTAGGAAAGTGATGTCCTAACTTGCCACTGTAAATTTCAGAAGGAATATAAACCCTGAAGGCCAATTAAACTGTTGGAAATGTTACATCTCAGGGCAAAAGTGAACTTGGCTTGTTGCCCTAAATGCTGTCCCTGTCCCAGTAAACCAGTGCTTATGTTATTTTAATCTAATTGACCCCAGGCTAGCAATGACAATTGTTAACATTTATAACTCATTTAGATGTGATCAAGGACAACAATGATGATAGTGATGATGACAATGACATGGCAGCAGTATGGTGTGGACTTGTAACCCAAAGGTTGCTGGTTCTATTCCAAGGAGAGCCACTGCTGTACCCCTGGGTAATATACTTAAACTGAACTGCCTTAGTAAATATCCCACTGTTTACATGGATACCATGTTTAAAAAAGTCGTTCTGGACACGAGTGTCTGCTACTCAAAAGTAATGTGATGATGAGAAATAACGATGATGAAGACAGTGGTGTTGGTAACTGCTGATGATTATGATGGCATGTCAGTCTTCTGTAGCTTTTTATACACATTTATTCTGCTAAAAACATACAAGCAGGAATCATATTTTGCTTCAGCCAGTTTTCTTTCTTTTTTCTAAAGCATTAACCAAAACCCTGTACTTAGGTTGCGAGCGTGTGGACAGAGTGTCTGTATGGGTCAATTGCCCGATGACAGTCTAACAGATGTGGTTAAAGAAAGGTTATGTGAACCACAAAATACAGACTCTCAATATGAAGCAGTTACCTCTGTTCACACATGCTTCATTTCACTAAATTCATCTTTCTGCAGGGCAAAGTTTGAGACATTTACCAGGGTTGAAGAGGTTATCCTGATTTTACCAAGAGTCAAAATATCTGTATTATTACTTCTTGAGAAAGTCTTCTACCATATACAGTTCTCACATAAACTTTACTCTTTTAGATATTAATTCTGTTTTTTTCTGCTAAGACACTGAGTCAAATCAGAATTACCATGCTGTAATTTCTATTACCCATAAAACAAGAGAGTAATTCTTGAATTGATAAAGGCCAATGTCAAGCTTGTATTGTAAAGCAGAATAATTTCCATTTTTATTTGAAATCACCTTTGTTAATAAGGCTTAAGACTTCAGATAAATTTACAGTGTGACATTTACAGTCAACATACCCTAATAATCTATTCTGAGCAAATGTCACAAAGCAATCCCGCACACTGTGAATATCGCGGGGTTGGAAATCTGAACACGCATAACCCTCCACTTGAGCCAGTTACTTAGCAACAGGATGCTACATCAATATGTAAAGGTGGTTCAACAGAAATGTCAAGTATTGTTTATCTGCTCATACCGTGAGATGGGCTAGCATGGTTCCATTCACGTTCAGAATTTGGAACAAAGCAGAGGCAATTCCTGCAGTGCAGAGGGGCCCGTTGGACCCTGTGCCATGGACATTGCACACACGCTGGATACTGAAATTGTTTCACTTGGATGTGAGCAGCTCTTTCAGAGAGAAATATAGCCAGGTCATGCAGTCTGGTTAAAACCTTAAGGATTTTGGATCAAAGATAGCAGTTGCTTTGACAAAAAAAAAAAAGCTGACAGACTGCTCAGCTTTGAGACTTGGTTCAATACAATCTCTTAGCAAAATAAAAGAGCACTAGTCTATTGATTTTTTGTGGATTTACAGCCTTATCGTGTAATGAGCATGAACAAGATCATTCTTTTTTCTATTTTTGTTCTCTGCCGTTATCCACTTTTACTCCAGGCAGAAGTGTGCTCTTTCTTGACATGCACACTGGAGCAAGGTGCAAGGAGCTATCACAGAGCATCTTAGAGTGGAGTTAAAATGTTCAGCTGAGGGATACCTGTTTTCATTTACTACATTTACTAAGTCCTTGCGGTTTGCTGAAGTCTGTCTTCCTGGCAAAAAAAAAAAAAATCAGATAAATCAAAGGGCTGTTGGGACTCATTAGGCACACATTCTGTTGATGACTTCCTTCACGAGCTGACAAGAATGACTACCGTGCTTCCTACCTGCAGTCCTTCAATGGCGAGCTTGAGTATGGTGGGGGTGAGCTTGGAGGCTTGTTTGAAGGAGAAGTTGCTCCAGTCAATGATTAAGATGAACCCGTTAATCTGCAGCTCAGGGTCTTCTATCAGGACTTCCAGGGACAGCAGTATGGCCCGCAAGATGTCGGTGAAAGAGTTCCTTCGGGTGAGACAGACGGAGAGTGGGGCATTTATCCTGGTGATGCTCTATCACTGACATTTACTGTATAAGCAGAAAGTTCATCATAGCGATGGCACTTGGATATTACAACAATCTGCCACCATTACCCTTGCAGCAGTGTCTTAGTGGAAAGATTGGGGCCATAATTGAAATTGATAGGGGGGACAGTCACACCTGCTGTGAGAGGCATGGTTTTATTATTTTGGCATATGCAAGGCGCACCGCACACCAGGATACCGCTGTGCAATGACTGTGCTACAAAGCTAACTATTCTCACCAAGTACAAAATTCACATAACTGTCATTTTTTCAAAAAGATGTAAATATCCAGAAAGTCATGTGAATAGTGGCCAGCCATGTGATGTTGGGAAAGGGAAAAAGGGAAACAATCAGTACGCGGGAAGTATTCATTAAAGATGTTCTCTCAAGGTCATCCTGAAAACAGTGCGGGAAGGCTGACAGTCATGTTTAGAAATCAAATCAAAGTAAATCCAGTAAGGGTTTAAACAGATGCGGCACAGCGAATGGCCAAACGAACGCATAATGAAATTAAGTGGATCAACTGAATGGAGGGTCGTGATCCATCCGCCTGGTAATACCGCTAGTGTAAACCCTGTGGAAAGGCAATTTCCCAGTTAAACCAATTTTGTTAAAAGCCAGCCCTAACCCCACCTCAAAACCTGGAATCTCTCACCTTACGTTTTCACTACAAGGTGGCAGCCTAGCATCATGGTAAGGAGTAGGGCTTGTAACTAAAAGGTTGCTGGTTCGATTCCAAGCTGGGGTACAGCTGTTGTACCCTTGGGCAAAGTACTCATCCCACAATTGCCTCCGTAAATGTCCAGCTGTACAAACGGATAATATGTAAAAACTGTAACTTTAGTAAGCTGTTCTGAGTAAGAGCGTCTGCTAAAATAACAATAATCTAATGTAATGTAACAGCATCTCTCTTCATGACCTCCAAGCCCTCTGATGCTACTGATGGCACAGATTCACTCAGCCACTGGTAATATGCACTAACTCTACTGTGCACATGTTTTCATTGAGATTTGGCATGAACCCATGTAAAGCACACGGTTGTGTACTCACAGCTCAGATATTCTAGATGGATCAGTACTGCGTAGCTCATTTGCACTCAGAATTGCTTCACAGACATAATCACAATGTCAGTTGTGTCAGTGTAGCGTCAGCCATGTCTCAAGTACCACATAAAGTGTTTCTAAGTTTGGAAATAGAGATGGTGTCCAGAGACTGACACCTAGCTGAATGCATAAATACTCCATGCTTTCTGCAAATGAATATTAAATCATATGCACTGACATTCTGAGCTAATGAAGGACACTCTTCTCTCATTCCCATAGGGACACGTTAATCTTATTTCATTTAGAGGCCATAAGCAAGCAATAATAAAAAGCAGCACACAAGGTACATCAACAAGTTAGGCACCATACCGCACTCTAGATTTATTCTCTCTGAAGTGCTTTTGGTTAGACTTCTAACATTATTCTCTCTGAAAAACTCTTTTGGTTAGACTTCTAACATTATTTCCTCAGAAACACGCTTGTGGTTAGACTTCTAACAAGTGAAGCAAAATGTGACAAAAGACTTGACAGCCTCCATTATCACAGGGTATTGTAGAGGCATGACTCATGACAACTCTAAAGGTAATTATCCCATCATTTGATGAAAAAACGATAGAAAGCAGCGATGCCATCACATGCACCTTTGTTTGACTGAAAATGAATTACAGATTCTAAAACAAAAAACGCAACTCACTTCATCTCTTGCTAATACTTCCCAAAGATGTAAGTATATGAATTCCCATGTAAAAGAACAGTTAGGTGCATATGTGTATATGTGTTTCAAGGTTTCATCAGTAGCTTACTTGACATTAATCATTCAACATAAGTTAAAGGTAACACAAGGTAACAAAAATGTATATATATTTGAAACAAACCTTCAAGACACCTGCACCAACCACACTTCCAAGGATAGTTTACAGTGCAGATGTAGCCCACCTGACCAAACACCTTTCTATAGGTTTTACTTTCATCCTACAGCCACCCTAGAAGTCTTTTAACATACCCTCTGCTGCGAACCCCCCTGCCCCCTCCTCCATAGCTGCAAATTCCCTTCTCCCACTGAGTAGTTTGGGGATTTGAGGTTAGCATCTGAAAAGCATAATGTATGCCTGCCCTCAGGGCTGTGAGAGAGAACAGACATTTCCACTCTCCTGATCTACAGCAATCACTCCTCCCCTGCTTTCCCATAGGGACCCATGGGCCCTGTACTGATTCTTACTCACACAGGCTTCTAGCTCTTACTCAGTGTGGACCCTCTGGTCTGGTCTATAGGTTGAGATGTTAAAACAACCTGCATGACTACATACTGAATTTAACATCTCTGAAGATTACTATTTCCGATACAATATGCTATGTGTGGATATGTTTGTTCTCTGTTAGAGAGAAGAGTATTTTTACAGGGTTTGACAGCAAATATTTTATTGTTGATGTTATTACTATTAGGATTATTATTATTATGTACTTTCTTTACATTATGTTGTTGTCATTTGGCAGATGCTCTTATGCAGAATGATTTAAAGAGATTACAACTTTTACATGTTATCCACTTACACAGCTGGATATTTACTGAGGCAATTCTGAGTTTAGTACCGTATCCAAAGGTGGCTGTACAGTGGCAGTACCCCAGTGGGGAATTGAAGCAGCAACCTTTTGGTTATTAGCTGTGCTCCTTACCACTATGATACACTGCCCCCACTTTCTTACCTATCTTGGGTGATTTACATGTCTTGCATTTTTACACATTACTCATTTATATATGGGTTGTAATGCTGTAATTAAAGGACCTTTCTTGAAAGTGACACAGCATTGTCCCACTAGAGACTAAGTCCCATGACTTTGTGGTTATAAATCCTTCTCCCTGACCACGTTGCTGCATAATATTAGCACTAGACTGGTTACACAGAAGGCCTCTGGGTTAGGAAACAGACCTTAGTGTTAAGTGACTGCATGTATTATACTTCTTACAATGATCAAGCAATACTTTCTTGCTTGCTTCCACACAGGCAAACAAATGGCATTAAAATTTATCCTGTGTGAGTTTCAATGCTGTTTGGTAACCTTAGTGGGAAAACATCATTCTCATTTTGACAGCACAGCCCAGGTCTTACGGGCACTGTGTTCAACTTCCTCAGGGAGAGTTTGTGGGGAGACCCCTGAGGTGCAAGTAGGAACTAACAGGAGAACAGGCTACTCTGGAGGTACCAGCACAGAACAAGGAGATGTCTCCTTGTTCTGTGTATGGCATCTTGCTGAGGACACCGTGTTAGAGTCTACTTAAGTTTATGACTAACGTGCCACCTTCAGCACTTATATTGGACTCAAATGACATATAAAAAGGAAAAGCGCATTGTAAATATTTACCTACTCTGGTCCCAGTTAGACGCAAAAAGGATGAGTATTTTCCTCCCGTACTGATCTGGGGTCTCCAGGACGCCAGGGAACCCGTCCATCAGCGCCCGTTTGATCCCGGGGTCGTCGGCTTTGAAGCTCTGGAACATGTCCAGGTTCTGCTGCCGGTACTGGAAGTACTGGGCCAGCAGCTTGAACGTCTCGATCTGGTTGAACTTGCGGGCTCTGAGGAAGCGCAGGATGAAGTCGTCGTCGGTGCGCAGGAACCCGATGTCGGGCCTCGTGATGATCATGTCCCTCACTTGCTGGATGTCCTGGTGCAGAGTGTCCGGGTTCTCGTTCAGCTCCAGGCGAGCCTTCTCCGTCGTCTCGGAGCTCAGGCCGGCGTGCAGATGGGTCATCGTGTCCCTCATAGAGTTCCACGCTCGCGATTTCAGTAACAGGGGTTGCCGACGTGATATTGAGATATGCCCAGGGTTCTGTGCATAGTTGAAAAGATCCCGCTTCAGCTGTCCCGAGGAGGTCAAGTAAGGATGTGCAATGAGCTGTATGCACGACCCTGAAAAGGGAAAGAGATGTGGAAAGTACCAGACAGTGGTATTAACATGAATGCGTTAGTGTATGGGGATTCATTCAAGCCACTTGTAAATAATTTCACCTCATACAAAACAGCAAATTCAACATAAGAACATAAGAACATATGATGACGAGAACAGGCCATTTGGCCCAACTAAGCTCGCCATTTCTTAATTAAAGAGTATCCAAAACTGCATCAAGTCTAGACTTGAACACAGCAAGGGTCTCTGCCTCAACTACATGACCTGGCAACCTATTCCATGTACTGATAACTCTTTGTGTAAAATGCATATATGGAACGAATGGCTAAGCTAATAGTTGAACTGTACCGTGTTTACAGTGACATATGTAACAAAGAGAATTAAGTAGCTGCATCCTTCACACGGTGCTTTGCCATACTGTCTACTTTGGCAAATCGGACATACTGAGTGTTCCGTACATTCTGACATTCTGCACAGGAAATAAAACTCAATCGCCCAAAACACGTACCGCTATCTATACAACATCCATCACGGGTACAACGTTTTGAGAAATGATTCATGCATTTGAGAAGAAATGATTTATGCACCTGTGAGCAAGATTCAAGACCGCATATCAGTGTGTCACGTGCAAAAATGTTGAATTTTCATACAGAAAACAGTTCTTTGGCATTTAAAGATGTAATGCGCCCAAAGCCCTCCAAAAATCTGCTCATTTTACTATGGATTTGCTTGTACATTTTGGTGCTGTACAACGATCAAACCTAAAATAAAGACTTTTATATTTTAATGAAACAACGGCGAGTAGATAAATATCACAGAGTAGTATGCAGTGGAATACTTACTATCAATTCTGAGTCCTTTCCCTAGCTGCTAGGTGTCCAGTAGTTCAAACACATTTTCGAATTGCAGATACAGCGAGCAGTTGGCCATCTGCCGTCTATAAACAAGGCAGGGCAAGAAAATAAAGCAGTTCGATTTGAATGGAAGGCTTGAGCATCCTATGAAGGCGCCTCTTGCAATGCAACAACTTTTCTTTGTATTCCGTTGTGTGTCTGCTATATCTGAATGGGTCCACCCCAGAGGAGACCATCGCGTTTAAAGTACATTAACATGGTGTGAAGGGCTTGGGGGGAAAAGCGACCCACAAAAAGGAAAAAAGGCGGTGTCAATGAGCGGGCTCAGCAGGATGAAGCCGGGATGGAAGGTGTGAGGATGAGGAAGATGGAAGAGTTGCAGATGGAGCTCCGCTGTGAACTGTCCAGGCAGAGGGGTACTGGAGAACCCTCGAGCCGAACACCGTCTGCTGCAATGGTGTGATACTGTCTCCGTTCTAAAATGGATTCTTACCTTTCAGTTCAACGCATGTGTGTGTGTCTTTTCTCCTTATAGTATCAAAACCAGATTTCCATTTTACGACGCAGAAAATAATGATTCGATTCTTTGAAGCTAGCTTTCCGGCGACGATACAGGATACGACAAACCTCTCAAACGCGATTCAGAGAACCAGAAGGCGTGTTCTGTGCTCATTCAGTCCGCCCGTTCGGTGTCACATTTTTATAGGTCCTAAGGATGTTCAAAGACAATCGATTTTTATTATTTTTACTTTGCAGTATTTGGCCCAACTGTAAAATGAAAATAGATTTTTTTTTACCAAAATGAACAAAACGTGTGAGTTAAACGAGTAAAGTGCCTATAAGCTATTGGATCTATAGAATATATGAACGCCATGATATTCATTGCAGACAGAATTTACATGGTTTTTTTTTCCCCGTGCAGCTTGTCACACCTGGTAAGAGTGTGTTACATAGATATAATCGTGGTATCATACACGGTATCAGTATGTTAAAACTGAAGACATTCTCTAATTTTACCAACTGAAGTAAATGATAACGTGTAGTTTCGACTGACATTTGTGGCCCACAGACGTAATGGAGAAAAACTCATGTAAAATGTAATTCATGTAGAAAGCATGCCCGAAAACAAAAATCAAGAAATGAAATGTAAAACAGAAATGTATGTCTGTGTCCCCTCCACAGTCAGACTTGTGTTTATGTTCATGGTAAAAATAATAATAATAAAAAACTATCAATATTTACAATATTAACAGGCAACAACAGCAACAATATTAACAGGCAATAGCAACAATATTAACAGGCTGCAAACGTGTGGTGCGTCAGTTGATCTGTGCACATGCTTAATGATCTGTCCGATCACACGTAAGAAAACGAGAACAAGGTGTAATTATACAGGACAACTAATCTACTCCCAGGAGGGCACGAAATCAAAGCAAGGATAAAGTTTTTAATTATTAATCATTATTATACCTTTGGGCAATTGGCCAGTTTTTAATTTGACTCTGAATCTATTAGTTTTAATTGTGCAATAAACGCACTATATATACGTTTACTGCACAATTAATACTAATACTAAAATTACAATAATACTATTAATACTAATAAGATTACAGTATATTGGTTCACATTGGTAGTATTATTTTAGAAACTTTTACATACACATTCATACTTTTTACATACACTTTTACAAACATTATATATATATATAGTGTGTGTGTGTGTGTTATTTCCTGTGTATTTCAAAAAACTGTGAGTTATAGTTTACAAGCAAGAAAGAGGTCAAATGAGATGTGGTCCAAAGCTTTGCTTGCTGGGGTGGGCATGACTGGTATTAAAGCAGAAAATTTCATGACCTTATTAATTAAATGGGAGATACTGTCTGTCCAGGAGGAAAAGATTTATGCTGGGTTTTATTCAAATGTGCAAAGAAATACTGCTCATTTACCTATGGGTCCCTTGACTCACCCCCAGGAAAAAACAGAGAGCACAGATCACAATGCCCTGATTGACCATCTGTTCCCCACACCACTGACTCAGATGAATAGGGCATGGATGCTGTTCATTACCTGCTCGTTCAGCTCTAGTGGGTGGACATGATGGCTTGAAAGGAACTTAACACACAAGAGGACAAAATAGATCCAGTATTGTGCATCACCTCACAGTTCCAATTGCTGTGTTTGCAATTGATTGGAATCTATGATCAGAAATAAGAAATAGGGTTAAAAATAGGGTAAGAATGCAATATGAGAACTTTTTGAAACAGCTGAGTCTTCAAGTACAAACACAATCAAAGGCTTGGCCAGCTCAGTGTGGCTACTGCTAACACTGAATATTACATAAGTATTTGAACTGAAAATCATTAATGAAAAAATGCAGAATCCTGTTTAGATACACTGAATTCTCAAACCTTCTCAACATGACTACAGCTATCTCAATCAGAAATCAAGATCACTTGCTGTTTGACTGATAACGGATACAAAAGCTCATTAGGGAAACCCTAAGGGTGTACCATAACAAGTTGTCTGTGGGCTGCCTCCCAATGTCCTGGCTCATGACTATGCACTGATCACTTTTTCATGACATGACTCCAATTGCGGGATTATGCTGTAGTACGGTGCTCTGCTGAATTTTTAATCTATAGTGGCTGGAATTTGACTAGTGGGTGGGCTATTGATTTGAGACATTCAGTGTGTAACTATGTGAAGCATGGAGGATAAAGTGCAGTTCTAATCACAGACTGTCAGCTGCTACTGAATAAAATGGTAAGTTTGAGAGGAACTCCCTCGTGTGGTGACATGAGGGTAGTGAAGGTTTGTGAATCTCCTTGAGAGGATTTTTCTGCTGAGTAATGAATTGCAACCTTACTGCTTCTGGTTTACCTCATGCGAAAAATGAAATATTGTATTATCTCCTTACAGTAAAATTTCTGTGCGGACTCTTGCATCATACAATGATCACACAGCGATAAAAGTAATACTGAAAAACATGAGCTAATAACTAGAGATCACATCACTGATTGAATTATACAAAGGAGACATGAGAAAGATACAGATGTACAATAATGTGAAATGCCAAAATCATAATCAGATTATTATGAAATCATAAAATCATAATAGTGGAGCATAGTGGTTAAGGACCAAGACTCATAACCAAAAGTGTGTTGGTTCAATTCCCCGCTGGGGCACTGCTGCTATACCCTTGGGCAAGGTACTATCCCTACAATTGCTTCACTAAATATCCAGCTGTATAACATTGTAAAAAACTGTAACTGCTAAATGCCAAAAAATGTAATGTGATTGTTATTGCTTATATCACCTATATCCTTATCTACAGTATGTTGATAAGGATATATACCTGCTTTGTAATTGCTTCAAGAGCCTTATGCACAGCAATGTAGTGGAAGGTTATAGCCTGGTAGTCATGTCCCAATGAGGTTTTGAGGAACTGTGAATCACCTTCCAAAAATACAACTGGGATAAAGGCCATTTGCATTTATATCACTTTGCATTACAATTTCCCTGGACAACTAAACAAAAACAATAATAACATATCAACTCTACACACTAGACCTCATTCAAATACAAAATGTGTTGTGTTTAGATTTTTAAAGGAATTTGACATCTACCACCAAAATACACGTTTGTAAATTTAGCAATTTATCAATATTATTTGTTATATCTGTCAGTATTATATGCTTTGTGTCTATATCAAGATTTTGAAAAAGGATAATGGAAATGTTTTCAAGAACACTGTCGGTGCCTCGTACAGTACGTCGTCTGTATCAGCGGCGCTATGCTGTAATAATAATAATAATAATAATAATTAATATGAGGAACTAATCTGTGTAATTATGGAAAACTAATCACCGCCTAATTACACAATATTTTACAAGAAAGTGATCAGGCCGACCTAATGAAGCAGCTCTGTTACTCTGTCATTGTGCTGAATGAGTCATCTGAGAGGTATTGTTATTAACTACAGTTTCAACTACACCGTTCAGTTAAATTTAGAGCTTAACTTAGGTGCTATCCAGCTGGGACATTATTCATAAACCTGTTCCGTTATTGTGAACTTTACATTATGTTTTTTTTTTTTTTTTAACTGCACATGCCACTTGGTGTGGCTGGTTACATGTTAATAATAGGATCATATGAGCGTCAGATCACTGGAATATGTTTTCATTTAGTTAAGGAAATTGATGGTGCCACCCACTGTAGCTCCTAGTGCGCCAGCAGTTGTGATGGTGATACACAAATGGTTAACACGAATCATGTTATTGTATATTCTGTATTATTCAGTGAAGGATGTATAAAAATACCGAACACTTAAACTGTGTTTCATTCTATGGATGATGAACTAGCAGTTCCAATTCAATGTTTAAAACATAAACTTCCATTTTGCCGCTAGACGTGGAACTCCATTTCAAGAATGAACTTATTACTAGACTTACAACGGCCTAGACAGATGTGATTTGCACAAACAGAGTGAACTGTAGGCATATTATAAAAACACATACGATAAATCAATTAAAATGGCTGCTAATCAATTTGCTTGCTGCTTGGCGCCAGCGCGTGTTGTTCCTGGTGTGTGCAGGCCCGAGAATGGACCTCAGTATTGGCGGGGTGGGGTTAAGGGGTCGCTGATGTGTGGGGGTTGCTGCGCGGGAAGTAGAGGTTGAAAACCCCTCCCTCACAACCCCCATCTCACCAGAAACTAAAAGCATATTTGAAAGGCAAACTCTGTCATGATACTGCCAAACAGAGACCGTTGTTACCGTTTAGCTCGCCACGTGAAAGTGAAAGTGCAAATATACGTACAAAATTAGATTACATGCATTGTAGTATCATCGTGTGCTTTCCAGTAGTACAACACAGTGTCCATCGATTTTCTCCGAACAAAATTATGTGAAACACCTTTACGTAGCAGGAGTTATACTGTTATTATAATCATTCACCTGTTGTGCTGCTCAAGGTGACCGTTTTCTCCCGTTACATTAACTACGTGCTTCACCCCTGTTCTCCAGCAGAGGTCACTGTGACCAAACTATGACGCCTGAGGCTGTATTGTACGGCGCTCTCCGGGAATCCCCCTCCCCCACGCACACTGATGTCATGTCGAAATGTCAACGTGTGCACGTCGGCACTGAATAATTGGGGAGTGATGATAAGTAGTACCATGAGTCACACAGTATAATTCCCACGTTTTATTGCCGGTTTTGAACACAGTGTGTACGCGAGGGTTTTTATTACATGGAATTTTCCATGTGGGATTTTTCACTTCCGGCCACATGTTGTGATGGTCATCTATATCATTGCTCATCTTCAGTATTCCAGTTGTAAATTTGTTACATTGAATGTTGCTTTTGTGCACCTTAATTCCGTAGGAGTTACTTACCTGCATCAATGAAAAGAATGATATATGTTAATGTTTGTAGCCTCCATCAATAATTGCGTGCCCATTTAAAGTAACAGCATTGCAACCAGTAATCTGGCCCAATTCGTTAATTCTTATGACTGACAGATCTTAAAAGCAGAATGGTTACACTGAGAAGGTTTCACTTAGCGTTGTAGCTGTGGTTTCATTTGAACCGTTTGACAGTTTTAACTATTGATTTTTACAGCCTAATTTTAAATAACTCTGATTTTATATTTTTACCCATTCTGCTGAAATACTAAAAACATGTTACTAGCACACTGAAAATTTTGAGATGATAAAGCTTAAAACGTAATATCAAAAGATAAATCACTGAATTACATGGGGGGAATGCTAATTTAAAACAATGCTGAACATGAAAACCACACAGATTGTATTACAGCAGCACAAAACAGCATGTGCTTATATAACAGTTAAGTATAAATTAGTGCTCTGGCAATGGTAGCTGACATATTTATTGACAAATCAAAGAGGTGTATTTCTAAGCTGCAATCGTGGTAACAACTAAAGAGATTAGGTTTAAACACAGAAGAGGACTGATTGAAAAGCCTTAGTAACAACGTGCTGTAAACAAGTGACCATTTTAAAGGATGAGAAGAGCAAGGGAAAGTGCTGTACATCATGTTTTCATGGGGTACAACTGACTATAAAACACCAGACAGGGTGACAGTTACAGGCACGCTCATCCAGAGCCCCCCTCTCATAGAGCTGTAACCATCACCTGGGACTGAAGGGCACCCAGCTCCAAAAAAGAGGCTTTCTGTAGCAACAGTTGTTGAGTCAGTGAACACATCCCTTTTGATCACAATGACTTTAAAGCAGGTTGTTTTCTCTTTTTTTTAAAAATTATTTTGCTTAAATAATGCAATATACCAAATATGTGCCCTTTGGGTAATAATGCAAAGAGTATTTGATCCACAACAGAAGGGCACCATTCTGTCTCTGCCAAATTTCACATTCAGTGTGAAAAAACCTACACAAATAAATTATCGTCTTGAAAATAATCTTACACATTTTGAATCCACGTACATTTGTTTTTTTTGTTGTTGTTGAAACAACTTGCACTGAAGTATGCTGTCAGTGTGACTGTGTAACTCAAAGAGGACACCCTTAGGGGGAATGTATAACAATACAGCATTTAGAGAGGGTAGGTCGAAATGTTCTCAGCCAAAGGAGAGAGGTGATGCTGAGCATCTGTGCTGAGATGATTAACAGGCAGCTTTCCAATAATTAAGAGAGGGCATCAGTACTTAACAGACTTATTATCAGTGTAGTAATTCAGCATTTGGACAGTTGGTCACATCGCATATATTCCACCTTCTCTATGCTCTGTGATTGCATTCACATGCAATTCTTCATGTGCCAAAATTGTATTTACCAAAAAATGCCCAACATGTTATTGATGACTGCTAACATGTGCTAGAAATACCAAAGGAGAAGATACAGTTAGTTTCCCATGATGTCAAGCAACATGATATAGAAAGTGGTTTGCTTGTTATCTAACTACCTATCCACTTAGGTATCTATGTAGCTATTTATGATGAATATGTATATTATTACTCTATACCACTAACTCAGTTTTATCGAGCTAATTATAGCTAGCTTGTTTTGGTAATTGTAAGGCTAAGGACAAGGAATTTTCAAATTAACAAGATAACCCTGGACTTAGCCTGTCTTAGCTGGGCAATAGTCTGAGTCAAAGATTAAAGATCAATTTACAGTATTCTATCTAATTATAGATGTAGCTAGATAATTTATGTATTATGTACTTTTGACTAGCCTGCCCAGCCAGGTCTGGATTCTGTTGCATCAGACACCCTTGATATTTCTTATCACTAAACTTCCTAGCAAGGTATCTAGCTTGCCTGTTGTTATGAACAACCAGCCAACTAGTTAATTAGCCAAGCCACCTCATTTGTGGCACATTCTTATGCATAAGCAAGTTTGAGTAAATAGGTAGGCTGCTTTGTTAGCTTATTATTTGGTTAATTAGATACGTATCACTATTAAAATCCCTTTATTCATTATTGTTTTTATTGTGAAATTTTTCATTTTAACAGTCGCAGTTGACTGGGCAGAAGCTTGTGATGTGCAAACTAGATTTCCCTCACTGATTGTAATTGTTGTATTAGCTAGATTATAACTAGTTAGCTATACATATTGTAGCAGCTGGTTAGTAACATTAAAAAAAAAACAGTTTACTTCAGCCATTTCAACTTAGCTGTGTTTATATTTAACATTTGGGAAACTAGCTACAGTAGCTAGCATACTATTTAGTTCATCATATAATTAATCCGTTCTGGACATTCTAATTAGAGTTAGTCATGTGCTTACGTCCACACCAGGACAGCACCAACATCACTTCTAGCTTCCAGGAATTTGAGGCCTTTTTTGTCAAAGTGTGATGTGTAAATAGGGCCAACATTAGATTTTACCGGAAGATATCTACCACAATGCCCTGGGAAAACCCACCTTCATTTGAATGTTGTAGGTGGGGAATAGAAAGAAGAGTGGGCATAAACTACTTTGTGGTGCATGCTGGGGTCGGGAGGCAGAGACAGCTAATGTTGAAGAAATCACTGTCCATTTCTACTGAAATTTTGCAAAACAGCATAATCCATGTAAAGTATTAACCATTTAATTGGTCCTAGACAGCTTGTATTGAGGTTGTGGCAAGAAATCTTAGTGCAAGTATCCATTCACTTCTAATTCACTGGAGAGGGGAAGTATAATGTTCTTACTTTTCAAATTGATAAATGGAAGGTTCTGAACTGCTTCAGTGGGTTTGTGCACTTCAGTTGGATACCCAATACATTGTGAGGTAAGGAACGACTTTAAACATGTATTTTTTGTGGTTTAGCTTCACATTAACAATTGAAACAGCTCACACCATTTAACCAGAGGGCTAGCATGAACGGATTTGAGCAATTTTGTCTCTTTTTTCGTTGTATGACCCTTAATTAACTGATCTGTATAACTTTGTGAGCTGAACACCTTGCAGTCAATCAGTTGATTCACGGATGCACTGAGCCATCTTGTCGTATGTGGACAAAACGGACAAACCGAGTCAACTCAGCAAAACAATTAACCTGCCTTCCTCCATTGCTGTAGACAGCAGGTGTAGGAGCGGTCTGTTGCTCTCTCTGCCCCAGCCTGTATTGCACATGCAGGAGCGTCAGGTCTGACCCAGAAGGTTACCTACACAGAGCCTGCAAGCACGCCAGACCTGCAGGCTGCCCACAGCAGCGCTGGGGGGAGCAGCTGAATGGCACTGACCTCATTGTTGAGTGACTGGCTGCTTCCCCGAGCGAGGCACGCTCTGCCCCCGGTCTCTGCGCCGAAGAGATGCATTCCTCGCAGCCAAGAGACGGGCAGCCATGGCGAGGCGCTTGTGTTCCGCTGGCTCCCAGGCTAATGCACACTCCGCCACCCTTGTTTGTGTGCGAGGGCTCTTTGTCAGCTGGGATGACTTTAAAATAGACCCATTGTCTCTCGCAGCGTGGTCTGGAAATATTACTAGCGCCATTTGCCATCCCTGCTGCGAGGATCCAAACCCAATAGGGTGTTCGGAGCAAAATAAATAAAATGCTCTTATAACAAAACAGGAAATTCCCCCAGAGGAGACAGCTGGTGATAAATTCAAAAATCCCATCAGGAAGATGTGCAGCTGAAGGACATAAATGAATACATGTGCACACAAAAAGCATCAGTTTAATTCCTCAAGAGTAGATAAATGTAAAACCTTTAGTTGTAAGTCATGCTTCAACAAGATCATAATTTCCATTTTTCACTATCTGAAGCCTACAATACAATATGCTACAATATGCTTCTTTTTCATTTCTTTGATGGGCTGTTCTTGGAGCTAAGTGCCTCTCATAATGCACGGTCCTTGAAATATGCACACTTCCAGGTACAAGAAGAATCAGTCATTACTATAGTGACAGCTGCCTATTTCACTGGGACCATCTGAAGACACACGTTATTACAGAATGGAGGATTCTTGTGGTGTGTATGTGTGTATGTGTGTGTGCGTGTGTGTGTGTGTGTAAATGTAAATACACACACACACACATACATGCATGCACAGCAATAGTATTCAGCCATGCATGGAGTAGACAAAATAAAGGACACACCAAATGGAAAAGTACTAGTATTTTGAAGTAACTAAATCCCAGTTAAAAAGGTGTCTACACACGTGTTAATTATATATATGACATTAATGTTTGAAAGGCGTCAAATAGTTTGCGTGCCTGAAATACAGGTGTGTCAGTTACAGCATTGGCAAAATGATTTGATGTATTGAGGGAAATTGACGCCTTATGCCAAACAAGGAAAAACTGCATCAGGAGAGAGGAACAATGGTTGTATGTGGAAGCTCACCAACAGGGATAGACAGACACTTAACAGGATAGTTTCTGAAAACCACAAAACTTGGTAGGGCTGCCATTCTGAAATCACTTGTAACCAAGGCCAACACGCAACAATGCATAACATGATGAAATGAGCACAAAACCTAGACTTAGAAACAGTTGAAGAAAGTGATATGATATGTTCAGTCATTTTTCACTCCTTTTCTTACATCTGTACGGGATTATGTTTGGAGAAAGCTGAAGGAATCCTTCAATCTCTATTGCATGCTTTCAAATGTTAAACATGGTGGCAGATTTGTTATAATATGGGAGTCACTAGGACAGATTTTTTCTCTGTGTGGTAGAATTATAGCCAAGGAATATGAAGCCATTTGACACAACAAGGTGCACCCTATGGCACAAACATTGTTTCCTCTAGTTGTTTCCATATTCCAAGAAAATAACATTACCATACACAAGCCAAGACTGGTTTCATGAACACCATGGTAAAGTGAAACCTCTTCCATGGCCTAATCACCACAGTTAACCTTAATTGGACTGTATGGAGTATATGTGTAAACAAATATATGTATTTGTGTGTGTGTGTGTGTGTGGTTTGACTGGGTACTCTCATATGTCAGGCCTGTTTAAGCTGTGCCATTGGGTAGTGCTGACAACCGGCATATGGAGCCACACTGACAGACTCACTCTCACAACCAACCCTGTGGGATTTTTTTTTTCACTGGTATCTCTTTTCATTCCTCATTACTGTGGACTGAGCTGTAATTGATGGCCAATGATGTGTGGCTTTGTAGAGAGAGGGGCAGCAGATGATATGCAAGACCAGATGTCATAGTTGTTGCCCAGGTGATGTCGATGCTGAAAGACAGAGGGGGGGCGATCAATGAGATAGAAGGAGGGCTCACGGGGAAAGGAAAGCAAGCGTGCTGAAAGAACATAACAAGGGGAAATGAGCTGCAGGACTGGGGGCTACCGCGAGCAACACTGTGATGATGATAATGGTGACGGCAATGATTAGCATGATGACGATAACGATAATGATGATGGTGATGGCTGTTATGACTAGAATCATGGTGGTGATGGCTGATTTCACACATTTTGAAGGATGGAATTTTTTTTTCTCAAAATCGCAGTTTAAAGCATCAGCATTGTAACTGGACGTGGATAAGAGGTTTGGCTTTAGAGAGGCAGAAGCTGAATCACCACTGCTCCCCAGGCTGAGAGAGCTCAGAGGCCTGTCATCATGTCCCTGTGCTGCCAAGAGCGCTGCTTCATATTTACACAGCAGATTCCCTCTGCTAATGCACAGCCAGGCAGAAGAGGCAGATTTCAACAGCGTGTTATTGTAAAGGCTTCTGTCACTGCCGTGCCGACAATACAGTATATTTTAAATAACCCATTGTCTTTCCTTCCCTAAAGCATTACGAGCCATAACAGAGGAAATACTACCAGGCTGTCAAAAGAGCTTTTCCACCAGGAAACCCCTGTGTGAAAAACTTTGATTAGACAATTGGTGTTCCAGGGCTGACCCTATCCTTTGGAGAGAGACACCCCCCCACTCCACCCATAAGAAAAATAAGCAGAAACATACATAGCATACGTCTGCTTACAGGCAAGGTAGAGGCAGTAAGACAACTGCTACCACTCCCACCTCTGGTGGGGAAAAGAAGGGGAAGGGGTGAGACGTGAGTGAAAAGGAATTGCGTTCACAAACAAAGCAAGGCGCACAGAGGTGGAGACAAAATCTTATCGCATCATTTCTGTGCATCTCGAGACTGACATATTATCGCTGATATAGCATTCTGTAAAAAATATGTGCTTCATTTTAGTTGCCATCTTACACCCTTTTTACACTCTCTAAATGTTATTGCATGTTGAACATTGGAAAGCCAGTGGGAGGAGTGGGCCTGCGCTTCCGTGACTGACCACAAGGTGTCCCCAATCCATAAATAGTCCGCACACAAGGGCCAGCGACAGAGCAGGATAGAGCTGTCAATTGGCCTGCCGCGATCAACATGATGTAAATACATACTGATCAGCTTTAATAACGCAGTGCATGAGTCTTTACGGCAGTGAACCTGCACTAATGCCGAGCTTGTAATTAAGTCAAGCCCATCTGGAAAATTAATGACACGACAAATGTTGATCAATATGGGCCCTTCCTCTCGAGGTAGCATCTGAGAAACACATGGCCTGCCTTCTCGCGAGCCCGTACAGTGTGGGCCCATTACAGCAGCCAACAGATTTAGCCTCATTAATTGACTAAGTGTCTGAATGGATGACTCCGATATCACTGCCCACTCACAGGCAGGTGGAGCGTCAGATCGGAGTACAGTACTTGGCAAATATGAATATTCCTCATGGATATGGCTACTTCTGTGAGCATGAGTACTGGACAAGTAGTCTGGTCTATTATCCATTCTAAGGAAAAAGTATTAGAGGGGAATGGGTAGTTTTACCTTCATCTGCAAACAGTGTGCTTATAAAGTTAAACCCTTGATCTGATTCTAGGAGTTGCATGGAGAAACAATGTGGCAAACTGCTGAAAATCAATCATGAAGTCAGTCATTTCTCAGAGCATTTTATTGCCTGGCTTCTGATATGTCACTGGCCTGAAGTCATGTGAGTCACACAACAACACCAAAAACACAGTGTTCTTTCACATCATAGGAGACGCCACCTGTAGACAATTTATGTGTCTATGTCCACAATCTTCAAGCTGACCTTCAGCCAAGTACAGTACACCTTATACAGATTTGTCTTTGAGTTTGTAAGTAATCATGGGAAAAAGAAGAATGTAGTTTGGTTTCACTATGGCATATTTTGAACAGTGCCAGTGTTCCCTTAATTTTCCTTTGCTTCTCCTATATGTAAATTGCTTTTTTATTCTTTGTCAGTAATATCTGAAAAAGTAACATTCTATAAGATGTAACCATTGTGAGCTTGCTTTCCATGTGGTGATAAGATTGTTTGTTTCAGCATATATGCCCCAGTACTCTGAATCCAGGAAGTGTTTGAATATGGAGGCAGAAAAATGTATGATTTTACATATGAGTTCCATGAACACTTAGACAGATAGGTGTACACAACCATCAATGTATGCCATATGGTGGAGAGGAGGGACTAATCCTCCATAACCACAGCTGATGGTAAAGAGAACTTTGTCGAAAACTTAAATGGCTTCAAAATTCACTGTAAATGTCCATCAGACACAGTGCATTTAAAGTTGATGAGATGATGCTAGCTATTTTAGCGAGTGCTTTCTGCCCTCATAAACTGATTCTGGATTAGGATCAAAATTTTATAGTAAATGATTGGCGTTGGGGTTGGGAGTTGGCAAACTGATTCTAGATTTGTTGTCAAGGACAGAGGTACCTAAAGCTATTTTGTGATCACAGTGGCCATTAGATGGCAAGGGTATCCCTAGAATTACAAATACCTGCAGCTATCCTGACAATTTTTCTTTTTGTTAATTAAAAAAAAATCATTATGAAAACATAAAGGAAAGCAAACCGGAGAACCGTGTGAAGGTAGTATGTGCCTGTCCCATTCTGCCAGTTGTCAGTGTGTGGCCTATATGAAAGCTGCAAATGAATGAAACTGGCAGAAGACAGGAAAAGAGAAACTACAGGCTTGCTTTGCAAAATTACAGACCAAACTATGCAGGAGGATGTTATAATCTGGCAATCTGGACCATTTTCAACATAGCTAGCAAGCTAACTAGGTAATAACTATAAGAGGCATGCTGCTGTCAACAGCAGCACATGCTCAAGGAGCAATGTGAGTGATTAATGACTGTTTTTGAGACTAGCTAGATATCACCCACTAGTCACACAAACCTCGAAAGATTACAACAACACTGCAACTGTTAGATGTGCACAGAAGCAAAATAATAAGGGCATGCTGCGACATTGCTGAACGAGCCCCTCTGTTTTCTTTTCTCCTTTCCAATAGTTGGATTTGTTAAAAAAATGTGCCCATGAATGCCACAGTACAGCCATGCTTTACTGTGGAGGCCATGTTTTTCGGTGGCATGCATTAGTCAGAATTTTACAAGAGCATTTTTCTCTGTCATTTATTATTGCTTGCCTTGCTAACTGGCTAGCTAACCATAAGACGTGAACTGCCATAATGAGCTATGCTTAACTTTACACACAAAATAGTGGTTCACATATTTATGACATCGTGTGAATACCACTTGTGACCTGGAAGAACTTTCCTGGCTCCTTCAGTACTCCTTCGGAGGTTAGCTAAGTACACTGTTGACAGCAGTGTATTATATATTTATCTACAGTTTAGGTTTTACATCATATCACAGTAGCTTAGCGGGTTCTCTTATCCAGAGTGATTTACATAGCTTACAGTTTTTATGTTATCCGTTTATACGGCTGGATATTTACTGAGGCAATTAGGGTTAAGCACCTTGCCCAAAAGTACAGCAGCAGTTCTCTGGGGAATGGAAAAGGCAAGGTTTATTCAAGAAAATCTGTTGCTTTTCAGAGGATGTTTCATTGTTGGGGACATAGTTGAAGGCACAGAGAGCCAAATTTTCTGTTTTAGGTTTTATCTTGAGCAGCAAATTCTGTGCAGCTGAAGATGTGGGGAAAAAACAAGATGAGATCAGAACACCAGTTTAATAAACCAAACTACACATATTTTTTAGCGATATATATTCATTATTGTCAAACTGACATGAGTCTTCAGTTAAAGAAAGGCTTCACAGATGTCGTTCAACTGCACTGATGTTTTTTAGCATCCTGATATTCAGCTGTCTGATTTAAAGAGCGGTTTCATCAATCTTTATCCCTCCATCATGTAAGTTTGCATAACAGCACAATCACTTATGTGATCCATGTATTCCCGCTGGTTGTTTAATTTTCGTTGTAATCGAGCTGTGCATTCAGCCAACCATACCAACACATAGCGGTTTAAAAACAATAATGTTGTTTCCACTGTTATGTGCTGATTTAATCTGGAGTCACAGCTCTAATGTCACACTGGAGGAATGTAGGTTTACATAAGCACTTGCTTTTGTTTCATTCAAATATCTTCATTCCATTTCAATAACACTGCTTGGAGGCAAAGCACTGATGTATTTTCTAAACAGAATGTCATTATTTGTTTAATGCAGAATAATAAAAAATGTTATGATCTTTGCTATTTGACATATTAGCCAGGTGCAATGATAATACACGTAAGAGGCATCTATACATCACAATAATGAACCCCTTAAAATAAATGACAAACCTCTTCTAAAAAGGCTGCAATTGACTAAATGAATTCCATTGACCATATTTTTTGCCTCTGATGAAACTAATTAAACATTAACAAATACTCTTTTTGTATGGTCCTACTTCCATTTCTATAATGTTTCCAATACACGCATGATGAAAAATGTTTTTACAAAGTCAGCTGTTTCGTTCTGTTTTGTTTATATTCCACTGTTATCATATTTTGTCTGCTCACCCAGGGAAGAATGCCTTTTAGATGGAATTCTACTTTGCCTCATCATCGCCCTGTTCTATGTACAGTGCCAGTCAAAAGTTTGGACACATTTGATTAAGATGATGGGAAACATGCATTCAAAGACATTTTGATCTAAAGACTTATGCTTAAATGTTTAAAATGTGTTTCTTAAACAAATATAAATAGTGAAGTTGATGTCTATGGATGAATTTTTTTACAAAAAAAAACTTTAAAAAAATATTTTTGGCTATTTTGAATAATCTAAAATATAAGATAGTTTTGATGTGTTTATAGCACTGTTTTGGTCAGTGTATAATTCTATTTGTGTTATTTCATAGTTTTGATGTCTTTACTGTTATTCTAAAATGTGGAAAATAGTAAAGATAAAGAAAGAAAAGTGTGCCCAAACTTTTGACTGGTAATGTAACTTTACATTACATTACATTATTGTCATTTAGCAGACGCTCTTATCCAACTTAAATTGCTTTGGTAAATATCTGTTGGTGTAAGTGGTTGCTGTATAAGTTGTTGTGGATAAGCACAGCTGCTAAGCAAATAAATAATCTAATGATATCATCTTGAGAGGTGTGATGACCTTGGACACACAGGCCGTATCTGTCAAGTAGGAGGTGCAGATGCATGGAAGAGCAGGGTACAGTGGTCCCCACAGAGACACGCGGGTCTTGATTTGACAGTCGTGTTGACAGAACAGTGCTGGCTGTGGGCAGCTATGGTGGTCTGTAAAGACCTGTCAGTCACCCCGAGCTCAGACAGCTGTACTGTAGACCCCTGCTTCTTTCTCACAGAGCTGTGTGATGTCTGACAACACGTCAAGTTTCAAGTGCTGGAGCAAACCTTACCACCATCAAAATTCCAAAAGAAATTCCTCACATTCCTCCGGCATTTTCAGCTCATGGTTAACTTTAGTTGCAGTCTCATTGCAGCAACTTTGACTTTGAAGTGTTTACCTCTGACAAAGCAATATGGAAATTTGCAGAGGTAAATCACGGCTACAGTGAAAGAACACTGCTATCCTAATAAGTCATGCATCTCAATTAATGCTACTTTGCCAGATGTAGCCAGTGCCTCAGTGCTAAATGTTTATGAACATGTTTTATAAGCTGTAAGCCGTAACTGACACTAACAGTTTGTAGAGATTCATAGAATCCCTCTCCCCAGCGCTTGAGTATGAGGTCTTTCTCGCTACAGCTGTGACGTAGCCCGACCACATGAAAATGATTCTTGCCTGGAAAAGGGCAGGCCTGCTGAACCGTGCCGTGATGTATGTGATGAAATATGGTTGCTGGGTGTTTGGGCTGGGGTTAGCGCTCCACGCTTTCGCCCCGCCGAGGCTGAGGAGTTGGCCGGGGTAGCTCCAGCACTCTCTCAGGAACCATAATCAGGACCACATGTATGGAGAGGGAGGGAAAGGGAAAAAAAAAAGGGCCGGAGACGAGCTTCTGTTTGGATGGCTGCCTGCTCTGGAAAGCGCGAGGCGCGCATTCCAAGATATTTAGTTCACACAATCGCAGGGCCAAACACAACAATGAGACAATTAATTAGCTACGCGGCAGCGCATTGGACCTGACTTATTGAGGAGGGGGGGAAGGGGGGGGGGGGGGTGCGCGCATGCCGTAAACTTTTCCAACCCTTGACACGGGGCATATGCTCAGTGGCAAACACAGACCGCAGCTTTCATTTCTGCGCTGCTCTCCAATTCCCCTGACCGCTGGGGATTGTTCCAAAGCGGTTACGAGGCAGTTGTGTTTTATTGTGAAATATCACTTCTTTAAAATCTCGCAGGCTGTGTGGAGACGATCAACGCTGACCAAGCTGCGTGTGTTTTTGCCTCGGCTCCCGGCTCCAGAAGTGTGTATGCGCGCAGAATGACTCTGCCAATTACAATAAACACTTTTTTAAGGGATATTGAAATGTGAAAAACTGAGCCGTAAAGCAGTGTAACCTTTTGGTGTTGAGATCTGCAAAATGTGTTATGACAGATGTTGAAAAACAACAGCAACAAAATGACAACGTTTCTTCAGTTGGTCAGCTTTACACCCTTAATTAGAACTGAATTAAAATGAATAGAATTAAAGAGGCTGTCTTTAAGAAAATGAAATGACTAATATAATCACATACTAATTTGCAGCAAAATTGTTTCTTTATTTAGACACTAAACAAACTGCAGGAATCAAAGGAAACATTTATCATCTGACATAGCATGGAATTAATTTCTCAGCTGCGTCTCTCTCAGTGTTCTAAAGGCAGTTGTCAAAATGTGTTTTGATTTCACCTTCGTATCAACCAACCCTGAAACTGTCATTGCCCACAAGTAAAATGGAAAACCTGAAATTTATTGAAAATGTATTTATTGTGTACCCATGAAAAATGTAATTGTAGAGTATGTGGTGTGTGCAACAGATATACCCACACAAACATACTTACACACATGCACATGCGCACAATAACAAGCACACACACACACACATACAGGCAAGAACACACGCACTCAGGCAGAGCAGCAGGCAGCCATAATGAGGTAGAGTGGCCGTACGGCCCTCCTTCCTGCAGAGGCGATGATGTCAGTGGAGGACGGATCCGGCGGAGCTGTCTGTCACGGCCTCTGCTGGCGTGACAAGGGGATGCTGTCAGGCCCCTGCGAGGACAGCTGTGCTCTTCTCATCCTGTGACAGGATCCCAGGAGACAGGTGTTAATTGCATTAATCTCGAGGAAGCAAATGCTGATCAATTAGCACGGCTCCCTAGCAGGCCGCTTGTCAGTTTGATCCCCAGAGGCCTCAAAAGGGCACCTGGCCTAAGACCTTTCTGTGGCAGACAGGCACCTCCTGCCCTGCCGTGAGCTGGGTTTTCCCCAGGAGCGCTTGCAGAGGACTGGTTTTTCCATGAACAGGGGTTTTGGCTGCTATTTTGAAAGGTGTAGAAGTGGTAAGCCCCCTGAATTTTTATGAATACTGTTAAACATGTTGTTTGTGTTCTCATGGTTGAGTCCTTCCAGAACTGAGTGTGTTTTATGTCTAAATGACAAGCTTAAGTCCCTTTTCCCTCATCAATTCAAAACAGGATGTTTCATGAGTTTTGTTTATGTAATTTCTTTAAATAAAAAATACCCTGCCACTGATTTCTCCCTGTATTGTCAGCTGTTGGAGAAAGAGATATCTTGCCAAATATACATAATAATATGCACGTGTGGCTCTGTGTGCACGCGTGTGTCTGTGCGTGCTTGTGTGTGGGGGTTGGGTGGTGTTGATTTGCTGAGCGCTGCAGTGAATGGCAAGTGTGAGGAGGGTTGTGTGTTGTTCATTCCATCCTCGCTGACCTCTCTTGATGCAGGCAGTCAAATGCAGCCCTTGTCCTGTCCTGTCTTTGGATCCTGCTGACTGCAGGAAGAGACCTGCACTTCCCCCCCCTCCGCTCCAGTGACTCTCCCTAGGGCTCTCAGTCCACTTCAAAGATCTGCCTGAAAGCCGATAACCCTCTCTTGTAGGGCTGTCTCTAATTTCTGGCATTAAGGCTGCAAAACAGAAAGGCATGACTTCATGACATGTGTGTGTGTGTGTGTGTGTGTGTGTGTGTGTGTGTGTGTGTGTGTGTGTGTGTGTGTGTGTGTGTGTGTGTGTGTGTGTGCGTGTGTGCGTGTGTGTATGTGTCAGGGTGAATATGTGCGCGTACACATGCATGTGTATGTGTGTGAGTGTGTCTGCTTGTGTGCGTGTATGTGTGCATGTGTATGTGTGTGAGTGTGTCTGCTTGTGTGCGTGTATGTGTGCGTGTGTGTGTGTGTGTATGCGTGTGTGTGTGTGTGTGTGTATGTGTGTGTGTGTGTGTGTGTATGTGTCCGTGGAGTGATGTCACCGGAGTGCTTTGCTGCATCTGCGCTGGCCAGCCTCTCCCTGGACAGCAGAGTAAGAAATGTGGACTGGCAGGAGGGGTGAGAGGTCAGCTCCCTCCTGCTCCAGCACTGACCTACTTTGCATGCATCCCAGAGTTGTCCCCTTTGTTAGCTTGGTATGCAGACCTCGGTGTTTCTACAGTGTCTTCCTCCTCACAGAGGGAAAGCCTTTTTTTTATCTGACTCTGCTTTTCATCTGTGCCTTTTGCATTGTGGAGGACGGTAACCCAATTCTCTGCGGAGGTGTGGTTGGTCTGGCGGCGTGTCGTACGTCTGTCGTGATTATGTACCTACCGCAATTACTGGGGAGCATATGTTCCAGAATGGAAGGTCAATGGTGTTGCCACACACAGCCTGTGGCTATGGCTCGATGCATAGCCGGACTTCTAGGCCTGTTTGTTCCACCACAATGAGCCATTCTACTTCCTCCGACCTCTTGTTTTTTTGTGTCATTTCCTCATACAGTTTCCTCCACGCTGTGATAAAATACAACTGAGTGATTCATATTCTATTATTAGTCTGTGGGTAAAGTAATTAGATATTTCTAATAGGAATGAACTGTTGTCACCTTGATTTCTCTGACAAAAATAGAATGTTTTAAGAGACCTTTTACTGGACTGTGCCATCGTGTGGCATGAGTTATGAAGATATATCTCTCGATGGACATATCTGGAATTGGTTTTTGTAGTGCCTGTAGTAAAATGGTGAATTATATACGACAGCCTATAGAAATCATAAATTATTAAAAAGTCAATGGCATTTTTTTATTAATAGTGTCTCATTCTTTATGTAGTAATATGAAAAGATTTTTGAGAACGACATCTTCTGTAATTAGAAATAAAATTACATTCCAAAAAATATCTTGCTGTGTTTCCGGGGGGGGGGGGGGGGGGGGGCTGACTTTTGTTACATGTTGTTTTTCACGTTAACCTAGTTATACACAGTGTGATTTTACAGATATTGTCCTTGACACAGTTATCATCATGATTTGTAATACATATTCCTTGTTATTGATACACATGAACAGTGAATTTCATTGAAACAAAGGATCCTTCTGTATCTCACAAATGGAGATTAATTTATTCCATCTGTAGTCACTAAAATATGATTTAACTGTGGGTTTGCAATACCTATCATGAAATCATTTGTATTTTCAAAAATATGTGGCTGTAAAATTGTAATTATTCTCTTGGTTTCTGCTATTCATAAAATCTGGTATTTTTTGCTTTTTAAAAAATCTCATATTGTAATCCTTTCCAAAAAAAATTCTCTATACTGGTTCAAAATAGAAAAAAAATGGGCCACTAACTCACGAGAGACCAGTGTCACACCATCAGGGACAACTGGCACCAGAAAGCTTACTGTCGGTGCCGCGGTCCTTTCGCTCCCTTTCTCAAGTGACACAGTAATGGTGGCTTCTGGGAGAAGGCCGCTGGCTCTGCGAGAGAGAGAGAGACAGAGGGAGAGGGGGAGAGAGAGAGGGACAGAGAGAGAGCGAGAGAGAGAGCGTTCACTCTGGCCCTCGCCGCACGCCTCCTCCAGGGTGAATCCATGTGGAGAGCGTCCGTGCAGGCCGGGGCGCCGCCTCGCTGACACACATCCAGCCCTGCACGCACCAGCCATGGCCGGGGGCTGTAATCTGCCGCGAAAGGCGTCCATTCTGCCCAGCATTTCGCCCCACGGCTCAGGGGACTGAATTAAACACACACCCCCCTGCCCCAACACACACACACACACACACACACACACACACACGCACACACACACGACCTCCGAGTGGTAAGTATGCCACACTGTCACACGCATGGTGCTAAAGCTTGCGAGTAGCTGGCTGCTGTTTTTATTTTCACTCAATTTATTTTTATATGGTACGAGTTGCGCGGCGCGATAATTGAAACGGTGTTAATGGCGTTAATTAGCGCACGTGTTGGCGGAGAGCGCGGGGCCGTGAGTCAGTGTCCGTGAGGGATGAGTCCCTCCGCTCCTGACCTTTGAGTGTGTGTTTAATCAGTGTCCGGGGCCTGCCTGTCGGAGGGCAGGGGCGTGCTCTGGGTGAGTGAGGCCTCCCTGGGAGTGGGGGTGGGGGATGGGGGGTGGAGGTGCAGTCAGCTCGGAGCCAGGGACACGCCATGTCCACTGCTCGGTTCCCACCAGATGTGTCGGGGGAGGACTGAGCATTTGGCGGTTGGGCGCCCCACATTTTCCAAACGCAGCCCTGGATCCTGCATTCGTGCTCTGAAGCACCCGACTCGAGAGCAGCGCACCCACTCACTTTCCACCTGCTGTTAGGTTTGCAGGTCCCCTCTGGTTAGATTGACCTGGGCAGGTGCCTTTCTGCATCCCATATAAA
The DNA here is from genome assembly GCF_013368585.1 of Megalops cyprinoides. Classification (NCBI taxonomy): domain Eukaryota; kingdom Metazoa; phylum Chordata; class Actinopteri; order Elopiformes; family Megalopidae; genus Megalops; species Megalops cyprinoides. The sequence goes on from NC_050584.1 coordinate 18,338,945, forward strand.
ACTTTTTTTCCAAAACATTTTGCAACAGAACGTTCTTTGGGCGCTTCCTGTATTAAAGATTTATCTGAATGACAGGATTACAATGAACGAGTAAAGCCTACATCAGATATAGTTTGGTGTTTGGTAAATTTAGGCATGCATGGTGTCTCCACACAGTTCCACCTCTCCTCCACTCGGTGGCAGCACATTCTTTGACAGCAGTCAGTATCAGGGCCCTCTTATCAGCTAGCACCGAATGTCATGTTATTAACCATAGCTTAACACGCGATTGTCCATGGCAGGGGATGCAGAGAGCTGTGACAATTTTGCAAGTTATTTCCTTTGCAACGCATGGCCCAGCCTTCTGTAACAAACTAAAACTTGCATCCCTTTTGTCTGGCACCTTATTTTCATGTAGAAGCTCCAGGATGTAAAACTGAGGAAGTGTGAGCTTTAGTGTTTTAATGAAAATTGAAAGGTGCATTGTAGGGGGAAAGTCATCGGTGTCTGGTCATATCTGCAGGATGCCTACCTACAAGCGTCAAAATACCGCAAGCGGTAATTGTTTTTAAATATCAGCAAGCGGTAAACAGAAGCTTGTTTTTGTTATACTGTGGTTGTTACAATCACTTCCGCAGAGCATAATTTTGTGATGCCAAACCTTATCATGATAAACTTCATTCACACATTTGCTGTAAGAAAGGAAATGAAATTCTGCAGAGGCAAAGAGTGGTTTGTCATTCGATTGCCTTTGCTAGTGACAATGTTGTGACCTACACTGGTCAGAGCCCTAGAATCAATTTCCAGCTCAATGCTCAATGAAACAACACTCTAGCATCTCCTCTTGCATGACTGTCTAATGTTTTCCTAATGTGCCACATCGGCAGAGAACTCATACACGAGGGTAGCTCCATTTTTTTGTAGCTGACAAACACGTGAATAGGTCCTCAGATGCCACTGATGTGGTTTAGGACTGGATATATCTTCAGAAACATGTATTACACAGCTGTTGATAACTTTTACTTCAGCATTAAGCTATAAGACAGCTGTTGTAACAAGTAAATGTTGACAAAGATACAATGATAATTAGAAAAATAAAAAGCTGTACAGAAAGCGTAGAATAGGAAATAATAGAAAAAAGCTGAACCTGGAAAGGAGGAAAATTGACAGAGACTGCAAATTCAACCCATCCATTGCCATACATGGTATGAAATGACAAAGAAAACATTTTTCAGCAACACGTTTCCATGATGTTGAGAAGGGCTTTGAAATTGACAGCATATGAAACTTTCAACCTGTTAGGAGGATCATTTCAACCAGTTTAGAGGGCATAGGAAATAATCTTTAGAGTACAGCTATACACACACAGCTATATCTTTGTCTTTAAAGACTTTTAAAGTGTTCCACAACTGCAGATTTTTTTTCCCTCTATTGGAGGTTGCCACACATTCTCCAGTGTTTGCCTGCTTATTTCAAGTAGTGGGAGGGGGGGAGGGGGAGTTCTTTTGTCTTGTGCTTTGGCCGTCCAACTGAAGAGCTAATCGGCAGACCTGTGGTGGGCACATCTCCCCCCCGGCAGAGGCCACTTGACCCCACCCCTCACAGCCGGGAGTGTGGGGGATGGGGGGCGTGGGGGGATGGGAGGCGGGGGAGGGGGGAGCCGGGTGGGGGGAGGGAGAGGTCACAATCCCGTGGTGGGAAAAGGAGAGCAGCAGGCCGCTCTGCCCTGTGCCACTGACTCATTGTTTCCTGTCTGTGGTGTTGTGCTCCTTAATCCACAGCTCTGCTCTAAATAGCAGGCATTTCATCCAATGAGTGCATTGAATCATTTTTTTAGTGCAAATGCTCCTATATTTAGTGAATTATGCTGCCAACAGTGACAGGCGCGTTTTGAAGTGCGTGTGGTGTGTATTTACGCGTGAGTATATGTGTGTGTGTGTGTGTGTGTGTGTGTGTGTGTGTGTGTGTGTGAATTTGTATTGAAGGTCAGCCTCTTTGAGTTCCCCTCAGTCTTGGTGTGTGGAAAAAAAACAGTGCAGTGAATTTTCATGGCATTACATATTGTCTAGTGTTTTTTCATCTACATAATACCACTCTATAAAAAGTAATGCATGTTACAAAAAAGCCTTATACCTGTATACTATTTTTTACAATTAATCATATATGTGACAAAACAACGACACCCTATCTGAAAAGAGTATCACCTCATGTCAGTCATTACTTGTTCCACTAAAGTGACAGCAACAATAATGAGCACTCGTGTTTATCATTTCATCTGTAAATGTATTTTATAATGAAATATTTGTGTTTAATATGTATAGTGGCTGTCATTTCTTATTGTTTTGATTAAAAAAATAGTGACAATTTAATTACAGGGAAATGTATTATTTCACATACCAATTAGAGATTCGTTATATAAACATTATTTGCATATGATTAATGCTCCTACCAATTTACCTGGAGATGCTGCAGGTCAAAGGAGTTCCCCACGGGTCAGTGCTTGGTATCTTTTGTTTTTCCTTTAATACCAAATGAGAGATCTCTACCTGGATGAGGATCCATCACCTGGAGCTCATTCTTTCTGTACCAGCCAGGAAAAGACCTCTCCATGACCTTGGGCAGCTGTACAGTGTCCTCCTCCCAGACTGTCAAGATCCTTGGCATTATCTTCAATAAAATGTCTCCTTAACAGAAAACATCACATCAGTTACCTGGATCAATAGCTTCATCAATGGCATATGAACAGTCCATACATTCTTCACTGCCTGCTCAACCTGGTCCAAGCACATGTACTGTACTGATATGCTTCGACTGTATGTCTGTACTGGTTGGCTAGCGCCATCTGGAGCCATCTGATAACATTCAGACAAAAAAAACTGCTTTACACAAATGACCGTGTTTTTTTACAGGATTGACAATGACCACCACCCATCTTTAATGGCTGAACTAGCTGGGGTTCCTAGTATTCCAGAGCTCATGCTCTGCCACTGATTTTTGTCAAACTTTTGTGCTCTCAGTCCCTCTATGCCATGGTTGAACACATATACACACACATACACACACACACACACACACACATACACACACACACACACACAAAACAGTTACCTGCTTACATCTGCTGACTACTCAGAACTCACGTCACATTCAGTACGCTGGCGCAAGTCTACTAAGCATCCAAGGGCATAACTCCCTGCTACCTCCAATCCATCACCAGACCTTACACCCCTGCATGAATGCCCGGCTACCTCTGGTCATCTTGGCAAATCCTCCCGTATGTGGTCGCACATGTTGACATGGCCTCTTTTCCTCAAGGTAGAATGAACTGCCTGCAATCATCAAAGTTGCAGAATCACTCACCATCTTACAGGGCTGCCACAGAACCCACCTGTCTTTTCCCAGAACATGAACATATCTTACATACCTTATGCTTAGCTACTGGTACATAATTACTTCAAACATATCTATATATCTATATTATGCACACAAGCATACATACATACAATATTCTGTCACAAGTCACGGGACACCCCATTTGACTGTAGGTGTTACTACGAGTGTGACCACATTGTTTGAAAACAATAAAACATTGGAGCGGCCCGTGCAGAGACCCAAGCTCAACCTGATATACTGTTTGGGATGAATTGGAAGGCAGAATCAGGGCAAGGCCTAGACAACCCTCTTCAATAGTGGAGTTTACTAATGCTTCAAAGTAGGAGTAGAGGACAATATCCAACATCACTGGTTTCCTACCAGAAATTAGTAGACAGTCTTCCATGACACGTTGAAGCAGCCATTATATATATATATATACACATTACTTGCGATTCTGTACCTGTGAGGTTGTACTTGTTAGTTCTGTGACATGGGCTAAATGCGTTTCTGTGCTGAACTATGAGTCACTTTTGAGTCCCCACTCAATAAATGAATAAATAATAACAGAAGTCTTGAGAAAAACAGTATGATCACAGATTCCAAAACAACAACATAAAAAATACTTTTCTTGCAAAAATCCACATTTGAAAGCGGTGAGGCTGGGACAATGTGGGAGAAGGATTTTTTTTTATATGGTACAGTGCAAATGCTCTCTCCAAATGCTTATTTCTTCTTGCATGAGGAGGTCCAGGAATGCCAACAACTTTCAACTCTTCCCATAGACTTGGCAGGGTGGGCACATTGAGCGGTCAAGCTTGTTTTCACGTGAAAGGGGAAGTTGATAAATAACATTCCCACTTTGCAAACGGCGTTTAAAAAAAAAACCAAAAAAAAACCAAAATGATGTCCATTGTGGGGCGACATGCGGGAGGTGGAGGTACCAAGGTAAGCGGAGCGCTCACCGAGCGCGGAGTGGCTGGACGGGATCCTACTGGCCGCGGGTGGGGGTGGGGGGGGACGGAGGATTCCTTTGTCTCTCTGATGTGCCGTTGTCGGAAAGGCGAAGCTGGAGCCCGGCCTGCGGAGGGCCTCTGCCATCAGCGGTCTGTTTTTGTGTGTCACTGATAAGATGGTATTCTGGAGCGGGACCAGCCTCATTCCAGTGTGGGCCCTGGCACGGGAGAGGGACCGGCGCTCCCCAAGGAGTGATTTATGTAAGCCACCAACTATTTAGTAGTCCAACTGTAGGAGGATTTATATGTTGTTTTAGCTAAGCCAACAGAAGAGGCATTGTAGTGTCTTTATCAAACAGAAAGCCTCCTGTTCTGCCTTTGAGCTGTCCGCCGCGCTGAGAACACAGGCTCCTGACAGATGAATGTCCTGGTGCCAGCGTCGAGACTAAAGCCATTCTCTTCAAAGGCAGGGCTTTTCGGGAGATCGGGCAGCACATCATCAGTAGGGGCAGGCCATCCATTGTGGCGATAATGACGCCGGTGCGAGGACCATCTGTACGCGCTCGCCGCGGAGACGAGGAGGTGGCGAACAGCAGCGAGGTGGTTTGTAAAGGGCTCGACCAAATGCCACGCGGTGATTAATATCGGGGCCCGGGAGGTGCCAGCGACGGTGCCCACGCCAGGCTGGGATGACTCCCGGTCGCACCTGCGCTCTCCGGCGGCGCTCACTTCCTCCAGTCCGAGCGCTTGGCGCTTGGCATGTGCCGCAGGGCACAGCCGCGCTTCCGTCAAGAGTCCGATTCAGCCCTGGCGAAGACAAGGAAAATCCACCGCGTGCAGGAAGAATGACTGTGCCGCAGAGTGTTTTTATACTTGTAGCGATTGTAGAGCAATGAAAGCGAGAGATTTTAAAACAGCAGCAACTGGCTTAAGGGAGCTAAGACTGCATTGTTTATTTGCTTAGCAGACACTCTTATTCAGAACGATTTACACAGCATATACCTGTGCTCACTTGGGATTCAAGCCCGGAACCTTCCATTTGTAACCCGAGTTCCCCAGCAGCCACGATCGCAGGCATCGCAGCGCAGCTACCCAGTGGTGGGGACTCGCTGGTTTCCTGTTATACTCTCCGCAGTCTCTGAATGGGCGTAAATATCAACCGTGGAGATACGGAGGGGGGCAGGGCATTGGGGGGCACTGGGGAATAACGGCATTGTGCTCATCACAGTATTTCATTTATTATGTCTCATAAATACCCAGCTCCCCCCCCCCCTTCCAGACCCGGGGAATCTCCCACGTTAGCATATTATAAATGATAATATGATTTAATGAGAATTAATGCGTTGAGTCTCCTCCCATGTGCTCTGCAGTAGGTCCACAACACACTCCAGTGTGTGTCTCACTCATGTCCACCTCACACATGCTCCCTGCTAAATAATTCAGCACTCCGTTAGCCGGGTCTTCTTCCAAACGTTGCTCTCCATCAAATCAAATGCTCAGATCAACAGAGCTATAAAAAAAGGATCACTTTTGCTCACCGGAACGTAAAAATAAACCCGCTCATTTTTTTTTAGGCTGAAAAGATTAATGCACCGTAATGGTATCTCCGTGATTCCAGAGCTGGATAAGGTTGAGGAGGATGGGAAAAAGGCACGTTGTTAAACACTGTGATCTGGGAAGACTGATGTCTGCGGAGGCTCAAGTAATATTTCACAATACATCATTCCCAGCTTCCTAAGCAGCTCAACGTAAATTTCCCAATAACTCTTTCTTGGTAAACTGTGTAATGAGGATATGTGCGCGTTGCACAGTGTCTAATTTCTCCCTGATATACAGGCCTCTCTCTGGGGCCCCATGGTTCTGAGATGCCGCCTTCAGAAACGAAGGCAGGAGATAATTCACCTCTTAGTGAAATATCTTCATCGAGCGTGGTGCCAGCAAGCAGAGACATCACTCTGCTGGGGATTTATAGAGGAGTCTGATAGCAGCACTGGGGAAGCGGTATGAGAATGAGGAGACCGAATCTGCCCCGCTCTGGGTTGGTGTGTACCTTTCTCACTCTCTCTTTTTGCAGTTTGTTTTTTTGGTGCAGACAAATGTCGCACTCTCCTGACTGATCTGGTTGTATGAAACACGATGACAGGTTATGTTTCTGAGCTGGAATATGTAAACAAGTTCCACATCAGTGGTTACATGACCACGGTAAAAGGAAGTCTGGCTGGCATGTAGGTAGGTACAGTATGTACCATATCACAGAGCAGAAACAGGAAGTGGGGCAAAGAGGAAATGGAAAATTACTGAACTGATGGTAATAATATAGAATTCAACATATTAGTCATACAATTCAGAGACACCAGTCTGTCATATCATCTGAATGGATTCGGCATTTGTGGGAAGATTTGTGTGGGTGTTTTGCAACATGAGGTATGCCCTTCTCTATGTGAGTACACAGATTGAGGTATTACTTTTCAGCTAAGTTTATTAAAAAGATTTGAGTGCTTCATCAAAACCCACATATGCAAAACATACGCACATCCTCACCTACCAGGGCCCAATCTAGCCGTACTTATTTCCAATTTCTTACAACAATTCACAGCTGTTATTTAAAAAGAAGTCCTCTTAACAACTAATGATTGCATCTGGTTCCAATACGATCAGCTGAATGACGCCGGTACACCAATCGCAGAAGATTATGTCGAGTCATTCCTCGAAGTATGGATGGACGGGAAAATTGACAGGGATTTTTTTTTTTCCTTCTTCTCCATGTGGCGGTCCCTATCTCCCTTTCTGTCCGGAGTTGCCATGGCGCCCCTACGGGCTGGGCCTGCGGCGCGGCACGGTGACGCGCGGTGAAGGGGCCCGCTCGGCGTGACACTCATCAGCCGGGTCGGGATTGATGCGCTGCCTCTTGCCCTCAATGTCACGCGCGTCCCATCCGTCTCCTGGGGGAATATGAGGCGCGCGGAGCGTGTGACAGTTTTACATTCCTGCAGGTGGAGAAGGACATCGGGTTGCATCTGCCAGAGCTGGGCCGAGAAGCCCCTCTCTCCTTTGTCACCGGCGGCGGGGCTGCCGCGATCAATCAAGCGGGCGAGGGTGGCGCGTTATGACGACTGTAAATCGCTCTTTATCTGGGAGGTGCAGCGGGGGCCTCCGCGGGAGCCGGCGGCCAGCAAGCACTGCGGAGGGCGGGCTTCTCGCGCCTCCTTGGCCTGAATAGCAATCACCTGGCCAACGCCGCCCCCGTCACTTAACAATGCACGGCGTTCATTAGTCCCTCCCTAAAGTGTGGGCTTGACAGGGTCTTTCTCTGTGTGACAGGATATTATCCCTTTCATGTTGGGTCTTCTGCGGTTCACAAAGGGCATCTTAAAGGCCCGGGGCTCTGAGATGATCTGTGATAAACAAAAGCCAAGAGAGAATGAAACAGGCCCTTGTTACATTGGGGGGATCCTCTGCAAATCTTGTTATTCCTTATGCTCACTGTATGGTAAGCTGTTATGAGGACGTGCTCCAGATCAACGTTATGTAATCACATCATGTGACCTATTCAGTAAACACTATTCATGTTGCTTTACCAGGTATGAATACAGGAGAAGACATTTTAGCGTCCAAAAACATCAACGTGCAACGCAAATAATATTTAATGCATACAATGTATTATTTGAACCCAGTGAGTAAATCGAGGATTGGCTTGTGAATGTGACTGTTTTGTGCACCTTCATTTGACGAATTAGCTTAAAAAACCAGGCCTGCACAATGCTCTAATTCGCCTTCGAGCTCGTAGGAACGCATTGATAATAAATGGTGGATAACCCACCGACAGTGTGAAAAAAAAAACAAAAGCTTGCACACATGGCTGGTGTCCGTGGGATACGAGAAGAGCCACTCCATAAAGATCGACCGAGTGTGCCAAGACAACAGAGGACGGCACACAAACAACAGACGTCCTTAAGGGTAGCGCCTCTCCCTCCCCGGCGAGAAGATTTAATTGACATGGTTCAAGAGCTGTGAACTACCTGGAGGCCGCGGGCCGCGCTCCACGCCCCTCACGCTCTGGCGGCCTCCCAGGGATGGGCTTCAGACCACAGACCTGCAGTCGCCACCCAGGAACAAACATCCGTGTCCGTTTAATCGCGCCTTCGAGGGAGGGCCCTGCTCGGCCGCGCGCTCGTGTGCACGGCCTCACGCAGCGCTCCGGGTGACTCACTCGCAGGCTATTCCTTGCCTTGGTGTGGACACACCAGCTGCTTTGCCTTGTGAGATCACTCACCGGCTCTCCCATGATCCTTACAAATCCTGTGCCTGCACCTCAAATGTTCTCACCAAAGATGGCCGTTTGACCTGTGGTCACTGTAGCTGCCCGCACACGCGGAATATGTGAATAAACAGCAGAAGGAGGGAGAAAAACAAATGATAAAAACTGGGACTTGCATTTAGAAGAATGCAAGATGGACAGACATGGATGTTGTGGAGGAAGAATAGATTCGTTGGCCGTTTATTTCATGGTCTTACATCATGCCAGAGCGTCCCCCAAGCTGACTCAATGAGCGACGGCCCCCATTTATCCCACACTAGAGTCTTGAGGGGCTGAAAAAACTTCCCTGTGGAATGCTACATCTTCTGAACATCGCAGCACAAGTGAAAAACCTGTTATATCACCTCCAGTTTTCAGCCTCATTAAGATGTTACTCGGCAGACGGTGTAATGCAAACCTGAAAATGCCACAATCATTTTTTCCCCGTTTCTTTCCAGGTCTTTGCACTTCTTAGCCAGAGATCTTTTGCTCGTTTAATCTTAACGGTTATTATAGAAGAGTGCAAGGGACTGATATTTGTTAATGTTTGACTTGTTTGTTGATTTTACAGTTATGCTCCAAGCTTGCTTCTTTACCAAGAGTCTTTACTGGATTGTTGTGGACTATTACACTATTATATGTTGTGGACTGTTGGAAATAGAATGGAGTTGACAGGCATCCTCCTCTCCTTGTGATTCCCCCCACCTGTTCTAGTTTAGCTGGTGTGGTGTATGTTATGGCTGGTGCGTGGCAGGTTCCGGCAATCAATGGAAGCACCATCGGTCTAAGCTGCACCTCTCAAGTACAGTGCCACAGCGTGTAGGTGGTAAATGTTTCGTATCTCTCTGATCCCTTCTCGTCAGTTGAAAAGGGGTTTCTCCGTCTCAGCTTTGTGTTGAACTTGTAGCCAAATTTTTCCATAGACCTCAGCATATATACTTTGTACTTTCCAGATCAATCATATTTATGTCTCATTTGTCCAAAAATAATGACTACTTTTGCACTTCTGCTTCTCCTGCTGCTATTCCTGTCCTATAAAACTACTGTCTAAGTCAGGAAGTAAAATTTAGTCCAGTACTAATGTCTCTGAAGCCTTAATGCTTAGTCTCATTAGTATCTGTATTTGCGGCAGTGTAGCATAGTGGTTAAGGAGCAGGACTCATAACCGAAAGGTTGCCGGTTCAATCCCCGCTGGGACACTGCTGCTGTACCCTTGGGCAAGGTACTTAACCCACAGTTGCCTCAGTAAAATATCCAGCTGTATAAATTGATAACATTGTAAAGAACTGTAACCTAATGTAAGTCGCTTTGGATAAAAGCATCTGCCAAATGAATAAATGTAAATGTAAATGCAGCTCTCCTCCCCAGGACACAACTCTTCCACATGTGCCACACTTCTTCACTACATGTACCTGTAACATCTACTGTATATGTATCTCGCACACACCCACCTCTATATGAATCTGTTACACATACAGTTTCTGCAGTTGTGTCCATCCAGACAGCACCTCATCCCCACCCCCAACCCCTCCCCCCCTCAACACACTCACACGCACACACACGCTCCAATTACACCGCAGCACTGACCTACATTCCCTGTGGGAACTGACCCATTCTGGTCCAGGAAGGAGGAAGGCTCTACCAGCACACAAACACACCTGCAAGCATGTCAAATGCACAAATGCATGTGACAAGCACTCACTCACACACACATGAAAACAAACAAAAACAGTTAAGTGGGGAGTCTTGCAACTGTGAGGCACTGTGGATCTCTGAAGCACTGTTCTGAAACATATCTACACTTACTGCTCCAGCATCAATACAAAATTATACAATACAAAAAAAAATCATTTTAGGTCTGTTTAATTGGAAACCCACATATCTATGTGTCGACCTTACATACAGTGCAACATCTGAGGCATAAAGAATTCTTTTAGAAAAATCACATTGGTCCTGATGAAGCCAAAGCAAGGCTATTTGTGCGCACCTCAGGAAGCTGGTGTCAGAGCTGTCTTTTATTGAACGGCGAGAATGAGCACACTGGCGGTGGTGGCAGTGCAGGGGGGGGGGGGGGGGGGGTGATAGAGGATGCCCTTCCTTCCTACAGAATCCATGTGCGTGAGGGCTTTTATTGTGGAGAAAGTGGGCCCCTGCCAAGGCCTGCTCACTCCAGTGAGCAGCGGCGCACGGGAGCGAGGGAGGGAGGGCTGTGAGAAGAAAATGAGCTGCCTGAAGAGTCAACAGGGACACAACACAATTTCAGAAAGGTACAAACATCCATCATCCGCAGGGAGCGCTCCCACCGGCGCGGAGACAGGAGAGCGGGCCCCAGCGGGGGGACTCGGCTGACCCTAATGGGCAGGATTTATTCTCTCCCCTGCTCTCTCTCTATGCGTGGTCCGCGAGCCCCAGCCTGACAGCCGGTCTCCAAGGAGCTGGGAGCTCGGAGCTCAGTCCCCGCAGTGCCGGCAGGTCCCAGCCTTCACGCCCCGGAGGGATGTTTCCCTGAGCCGTTCCACCTCACCCAAGTCCCTCGTAACCCATTCTGAGGAGCCCGACTGCCACCACCCGTTTACCGGAAAACCCAAAGTGTGAAGCCGGGAAGCCAGTCTGACCTGTAATGTTACAGTTCAAACAAGACAAGGCAGGCCGGGCTGATCCCGCCGTCCCCGATCACGCTGGCACCCCTGACCTGTCCCGCAGCGTCTGCAGTAAATCCCATTAGCTGGGACCATGTGCAGCTGTCAATAAGTTCCCCCCCACCAACACACCCCTCCACCCCCCGGTTGCCTGTGCGTTTACATGTGTGCCGGAGGTGGGTATTAGCGCAGAGCGGCCGTTTTAATGACTGCGCGGCGCGGGGCAGGGCCACCATAAAGAGGCTTGTCATGAGGCGGCAGGATATGAGAACAAGCCTCTCCGAGGGAGCGTTTTCACAGATATTTGCAGATGTCTGTCGTGGCTCTCTGCTTCCGCGCCCACCGTTTGTGAGGCTTCGAAAAAGAAATTACCGACGCACTGAAAGTGTCAACACGCCTCACACAGGGACTGGAGTGGTTTGTTTGAAGCCAAAGGACATGCACTCACGCTCTTAGCTCTTTATGAAATGTACACAAACATGCTGAGCAAGCAAGTTATTTTAATATGAATTAATCTGAGTGGGAGACCAATTACTGAGATTATCATAAAAATTCTTAATAATGTAATATCGATGTTTATGATGTAATGATAATGTAACTACATTTACATTGTGGCGAACAGAGAAAGGACTGAGAGCATGCAAGCATGCTCCTGCTCATTCTCATCTTCATCTCCAGGAAGATCATTTCAATCTCTGCCTCAGCCTGATGCGCGGAGGATAGTGCACATATAGCTGCAGGTCAATCGTGTATCAGTAATCTTCAGTATCGCATGGAAAAAGGCAGAAGGATCATCAAAAATTGAAAGGTTAAAAATCATGGAACCGCGGTATCTTTTTTATGTCTGGCAATAAATCAAAAAACCTATAGGCTAAAATTCACAGCCACCTGAGATGTAATGACCGCATATGATGTGCATGGCAAAGTAGTTTCAAGGGCTTTTCCAAAGGAAGAAAAAACCTGATGTATAGAAGATGGGCAGATTGGCTCGAGGTTTCAAACGCACCCTTGTCACCCACACCACTAATTTGCATTCGTCAATTGGGCCAGTATAAATAGGGCCAATTACCTATGCTTCAGTGAGAGCCACTGTTCTTGATATCTCCTTCAGCCTTTCTCTCGCCAGCTTCATCAGATTCCCTTCATGGGCCATTTACTAGGTTGCTCGTTTTGGGGCCACCAGGGTTAACCATGATGTTCTGGGGGAAAAAAAAAAGAAACAGTTTTACACACACTGGGGCACTTCTGAACTGAAATATTACACTGTTACTCTGTATAATCATGGACACATGCATAATCATCGGCATGCTTTGAATGTTCTGCACAATTTGGAACACAGAGCATTATTGACCTGTATGGAGCAGATCTGGCATGGTCTCCTCACTTTCTACTTCTTCTGCAGGGCCCAGCCTAGGAGGCACAGACCTGTCAAAATGTCTAATGGCAATGCTCAGCCCTCATTAAAGGAGTGTCTCCTAATTAGCCAGTCGCTGACATCTGATTATCTAATAATTGTTTAGATTAGTCTCACTTGGGTGCCTTGATCATCGACTAGAGGATTCAGGCTGTACTGCACATCAGTCTCATTATTGGAATTCACACATTGCTTTTATCAGGCCTCAAACACGTACCACCGCTATAAATAAACATGAACGCTCCCTGGCTGTATTGGAGAGTCCTGTTCAAAGCGCCACGCAGTAAACAACGCCGCTTGCTGAGGATGCCCCTTTTAAGATAAAAAGGTTGAAGCATTTAACACATCACATATCCCTGTACTTCAAATGCTCTTTTGCCAGCAATACAGACTCGCGGTGTTGCTGAAACGCAACCTTACATAGGGAGCAAGGCAGGCTGTGGGAGATTATGCAATGACAGACAGGGACACTGTCCTGGTGCCTTGAGTGTTCCCTTCGATCCATCTCCAAGGCCACCCTCGATGGGAGCCTTCCCCGGGCAATAGGAAAATCCCAAAGCGGTCACAGACAAGAGCCCTTATTTAACGCCACGAATCACAGGTGGCATGACGTTGAAGGATAGCCTTCCTGCTGTCCGTCCCCACCCCGAGGCCGCCCCGCCCTGTCCCCGTTCCGCTCCCCCCGTGTCGGCAGAGTGGCTAACCACAGCGCATAATTACCCCGGCGACAGATTCAACACTCGGCTCAGCAGTCTCTCTCTCCCTCTCTCTCTCTGAACGACGCTGCAGTAAAAACAATGGAGTGCTGGTTCGCAGCAGACGTCGGAGCAAACCGCAGGGCCTGAGCTGAAAAAAGGGGCGCCATGCGGGGACCAGTCTCGGCTCAGTAAAGCGGAGGTACACGGTCTCACAGTTCGCCTCTTACGGTGCACATCCTCTCTTATGGTGATGACACTTGTCTGAGCAATCTCATTTTTTTGTAACAAAATTGCTCATGGGTGTTTCATTTAGAGTGATCTAAGAGATAAGTATTTGCAATAGTGAAAGCAGTTAGTTAATAGTGGCAGAAGTGTGACCTGGTCACCATTTTATCTGTAAAATATTCAAACCATTATGAACAAACTGCTTTCACTATTGCCGTTGTACGGACAAAAAATTTCATTCATTTGAGATGTGGAATTCCAATCAAATTATTCACTTGATGGAACAGACAAATTAAATGAATGCATTGTGATTCTCCTTGGACACATATGATATAAAAATACATGCGGTGAGAGTGGAGTCACACAGAAGCTTGTCACCTTCCTGTTGCTTCATCAATTTAGTTTGTTTGGACAAGTCAAAGTGGAGCTTTACTGCATTTTGCTAGCTGTAATTATTCACAAAAAGCATTTTTGATGAGGATCAGAGCACACTGGATGAGACTTCACAGCACAAAGGAGTCACACATCCAGTTTGCATACCACTGCAGTTGCTAATTGCACCAAACTGAATCACTGTGCGCTTAATTTAACACTGCTGATCAAACAGAACATAATTGTCTCAGAAATGAAAAGGAGCTGGGGACTTTAATAGTATGCATTAATTAAATTATTCTCTCATATTCCAGCTCAGAGCCACTCACCCTGCTCTGTACTCATTTTTACCACTCTATCAGTTTTGAAATGTAATAGGTCCTCAAATATTTGGTTCAGTCACTCACTAAATGAACACTGATAGATCAATGCAAAAAGTGTATTACTCTCTGCATACGGTGAATTTTGCTGTTTGGACTAGAACAGACAGCTTCAAAACCTGTGGAAACAATGATTGACTCTACACTGAAATGAGATCTTACTTTAGTTCAGTTCTGGTGAGATCCTACCGGCGCACATTTCAGAAGAGTGCCATCACCATATGATTTCTACTAACCACATGTTAGAAGGCTGTAATCACATCAGGACAATTCAGCTAGAAGTCCTCCTGATGCATAAAGTCATCCAAGCATACTGTTCAATCTCTTTCTTTCGAAGAGGCTGCTGCAGCCACCTCACAGCAATGCTTTCTCTCTCACACACACACACAGACACACACATACACACACAGACACACCCGCACACACATGCATACACGCACACACACACAAACACATGTGCGCACACCCACACATACACACACCCCGCCTCCTGGTCCTGATCTCCTCTCCGGCAGCTGACGTGATCAGCAGATGTTGCCAAGGTGTTCTCCCTGGAGGGCTGAGCTCATCCTGACTCACTCCCATCAGCCTCCAGCTCAGACAGGCTCCACAGCTCAGAAAAGGCTGACCGCGGGGCGCCCCCCCCTCCACGCCCAGCCCACTTTGATGAAGGGAGTGTGTGCGCTCTGTGCATCATCAGGGTCCAGACACCCCACGCCAAATTCATTTACACTAATCAGCGGCCATAATCCAATCGCAGAATTCATGCAAGTCTTGAAATGAAATCAAATTAGAGAACAATTAACCGGAATCAGGTGAAACTGAAAAGAGATGTTCAAGACATTCTAAGATGTGCATATTCTACTGTGGTGCATATTCTAATGGAGACAAATTCAATTCCCAAACATAATAAATTGATTTAATTATAAATTATGAGCTCATAATTGTGTTGCTCCATATATTTTTGTCTCTACCTCATACGCCATTCCCCACCCACCCACACACACACACACCCACACACACACACAGACACACACAGACACACACAAACACACACACACACACACACCCACACACACACCCACACACCCCCACACACACACAGACACACACACACAAACACACACACACACACACACACCCCCACACACACACAGACACACACACACAAACAAACACACACACACACACACACACACACACACAGAAACATGCTCTTTAGGAGAAGTTAAGAAAGGTAAGAAGGGGAAGGATAGAAGGTAAAACTGTCTGGTAGAGAGTGATAAGTCACTTCCACATTTCTTCGTTTTCAACTGTAAGGCTCATCTCCACAGCTCACCCAGAGAGTGGTCTCTTCCCCCAGCTGTGCAAGAGGTCCCCTCTACGACCTGAAACTGGATCCCCCCTCTCAGACAAAAGACTCCCGGCCTGGTGTGTGGGCTCCAGCAAGCCCAGCCCTCCCCTAAGTCAGCCTCGGGCCTGCGGAAACAGAGGCTCCGCCCATCAATAACAGGCCGGGGCCTGCAGCTCCGTCGCCATGGCTCAGCCAGAGGGAGGAACTCTCTCTCCACTGATAACTTCCTGTCATACAGGCCGGTGAGAAAAATGAGGGGAGCACCACACACACCGGCCTGAGTGGAGCACACTTTGCATTGAGGGTAGCACAAACCTGGTTTTACGATGTGTGACAACACAAGATGGCTCCAAAATAAATTCACGGTTCATTTAGTCCCACAAATGTTCTTCAAACATATTTCTTCTCTAAGCTACCTTAGAGGAAGATTTCTTCTTCTAAATCACAAAAATGTGTGAAGTGTGAAACATTGGTAAAGATCATTCAAAGATCAAGTCTTTTTATCAAACCAGAAAAATTGCATCAAATGTATTAAAGCTTGGTAAATTACTAGTCTTATTTTGGATTGCTCATGTTCTGTAATAGTCAAGTATTTATGGTTTAACTTTTACTACATGAGGATAAAACCAAAACCAAAATTACACAGACCACCAAGGCTCACATATCTGTAATATAATTACTTTCTCATCTGCTCACTGTGGTACAAATGTCTGAAATGTGATGTCACCAATCTCTACCTCAAAACTCTATATATCACTATAACAAGAATGAGAGAGCTAGGATTTTTAATTTTTTTGAGGTAATGAAAGTATCTTACCACCTGACACCGCTCTAAGGGTAAAATTGATATATCTACTTTGGTTAAAACTGGGAGTGAGTGTCATTTTATACCTGCTTACCTACATATATATATATATATATAATTTTTTAAATACATTTTTCAATTGATACTGTGCACTCCAGAAGTCTACGGGTAGACAGTAAAGTTTACATAAATAGAGCAAATGCCTAAATAATTTCCATTTTCATTCTCTGCATTTTAATTATTTTGGGGATGAGTGTTTTAAATTATACTTGCACAAAACCTAAAGATAAATTATTTTTGAAAAGGAACGGTCTTTTACAGCGGCCTCTCACCATAACTGCAAGTTATGGCTAAATTTCCTCCCATTTCCCATTGTCTACGAAGACAATGGATCATACTCATGAAACATTTACTACACCTGTCTTCTTTTTTCAATAAGAAAGAGAGAGAGAGAGAGAGAGAGAGAGAGAGGGAGAGAGGAAAACAACAAGGCGGTAAGCTGTCACATAAATCTTTTCAATTACAAGGCCCCGCGATCCGCTCGGGCGTGACTGCGTCATCATTTTCGACGCGTTTCAAGTTCAAGGCATGAACTTCCGCCTTGCATGGTATACTGTTTATGGGGAGGGGAGAGAACCGAACATGTGCCTTCGCATGTCGTTCAGTACGCAGATTAGGGAAAAAAAAATATCCACTCCAAGTTCTGAAACTTTTGCTACCTGCCAGAGAGCAGGGCATGATCAAACCGAACGGATTCCTGCGCTGGTGGAGGAGCATGTGCGAGCCGTGTAGCGCCAGTGCCGCCCCCCGCTGTGCTCTCCGCCGCAGATACGACCGAGCCTGAAGGAGCGGGCGCGGGAAAAAAGGGCCGTGATTGGCCGCCCGTCCGCGGCGAGCGGGGGGCCAGCGTGTGGCCTCTCGTCTGCGCGGTGATTAATTGACGGGGCGAGTCACGCTATCTCTTGATTCAACCTCGAGTGCGGGTGATTAAAAGGGTGGTGCCAAAGGTGGCCGAGTTACACAACCTTTAATCATAGCCGTCTAAGGGCTGCCTCAGCCAGATAGAACCAGTGACAACATTGCCTGCTTTTTTTTCCCCCTGCCAGAGTCGGGGCATAAACACACAAATGGAGGGAGTGTTTATCTAAACATGGGAAGATGTGGGGAAAGGCTTCGATTACATTCTTTCTTTGTTGTTTTCCTTTGGAGAGTTATGATGCATGCAGGTGTCCATAATGTTTTACTGTTTTTTGATTTGAGGCTAACAGAAGACCTTGGCTCTTGTGGAAAAAAAACGTGTACCCCTGTGCACAACAATGTGACACAGTCACTCTGAAAAGACTAACGTTACGTACAATGTGTGAGCTGTGGATGAAATCCTGACTAATTTATATGGTTCAAGAAAATAAGGTTATGGGTATTAAAGCAGTGATTAATATTCCATGAATCATTTGTGCCCTGCAGAAAGAGTGGTTTGCTAGTTTTATATCTACAGGACATGAAACAATTTCCTTGTCACAAAATAATCAATGTCCTATCTGTCTGGGCTACCCAGCAATAGCGAACACAGCAACAAAGGGCTATTGTAACGCTAAACAAAGTTCTGTTATGTGTAACAATGCCACTAAACCGTCCTTTTCCAGAACTAATGCACAAAACCAAATATTGCATCAACAACAATCACAACCATGCCTTATTCTCCTCTGTGTGAAGAGATTCATGGGGTGGTCATGTCCCCCAGAGTCACTTTCATTTTGCCCACGTGTGAATTCAAGAGGCAGAATGAAGGAGCTCTCTCCCAGAGAGAGGCAACAATGCCAGGCCTCAAAGGCAAGCATGATGAATTATTGAGCCCCCGGTGCTGCATCCAGTCTGTGATGTAAAAGGGCTCGACTTTTGTCTCGTTTTCTTTTTTTTTTCTTCTTCTTCTGCGGGGCCGGGCTATTGAAATCCAAAACGTCCCATGTCTGGGTTCACCGAGGATCTCACAATACCACTAATGCCTCGGACGCGGAATATGCAACCTGAGACCGAATAATTAAGTAACGGAAACCAGCGCAGCGCGCGGGGCGAGGCCCTGCAGATGATGAATGAAAAACGTCGGGCTGAAAGAGCTCGCCTCTTTCACCGGGTTCCCGTGGACGCGCCTGCTCAGTGGAGACGGCTAAACGAAATTGGCAGGCTCAGTCCCTGCCCAGGCCCCTCCGTCTCTCCAAAGAGCGGGTATGGTTTTCACAGTCGGCGCGGTCGCGGCTCAGCCTTCATTAGGGTTTGATTATGTTGCCGCGGAGGTCAAGGTTTTTTGCAGTGGCAGCGGTGACAGCCTTGTGCCGAAAACGTCCCTGGCGCTCTGGAGCGATGGCCCGCGTCCCAGCGTACTTTTCCGTGGCCCAACTCGCCTTGCTCCTCTCATGCGCATTAATTTGCACAATCCCGATGTTGAACGGCTGAGCTCTGTATTCTTTCATCTTGTGGGAGTGGAGGAAATAGCAGAAACCCGCAACAGAATATATAATCATCACATTAGCAGAATGAATTTAAAAGGGCCGTTTGCACTGTTCTTGTTTAATGTACGTACTTTAAAAAGTGCATTGTTTTTTGATATTTTTGACAGATAATACATTGTGGCTTAAATATCTATTTGATGTAAAGAAATAATTTTGTTTTGGAACACAGAGAAGCAATATGAAGATTACTCTTGATCTAAAACCTTTAATTGGCACATGATGTTTGGTACTTCCCTGGTAACCGTTCATACCATCAAAGACTGAGTTCCTACAAAAGACTCTACAATATCATCACCATTTTGATTATTATTTGCAGCAGTCTCCATACTAATCACAAGGCATTCACCATTATATGCGCAGTGCATGCTGGATGCACATTGTAGACTTCTAGATTTCATGAACCACTTCATTGAAAAGTGCAATTATTAATGACGTTTGTTGTAAATTTCCTTGTTAAATCCGATAGACCCATAATAGTTGACCATTCAAGCGTGCACAAAACCCTGCTATGTCTTCTCTTCCTGTCAGAACACATTACGTCAACAGTTCCATCACAGTAATTGTGTTTACAGCAGGCTGGTCGAGAGGCCCAGTAAACAGGGCCTACCAAAGGCTTCACAGCACATCTGCCCCAGTTCCCACAAAGCCACCTCCCACTACCTGAAAAACAACAATGCAAGGGCTACACAATTCTTTCCAAATAATAAAAAAGGAGAGATTTAACCTTTTAGAAAACGCATTTCAGACTTTAATAGTCTCTTTCGTGTATTTAGAGTATGGTATTTTATTTCATGCAAATACATGAAAAATGCAAAGCAATACAACTATTCTTAATTCGCTCATTATTGATTGGTTTATGGAAATATTTACTTACAAGTTTTTATGTTTTTGCATCTTAACCACACTTCCTACATTTTCACCCTTCACGTGTGCAGCAAACTGAATTCTACACAGTGTACACCGAACATAAAAAGTGAGGATATTTGTTGTTTTGTATGCAGTGTATGATACAACACTGGCAAGGACAGACGGTGTCTATCCTTCTGAGGCCTGGCTTCCTCTCCTTGCTTTGATGTATGCTTCCTTGTGTATATTTTAACACTGGCACAGGGAAATGTGGAGAGGCTGTATGTTTAATACTGCTGTAAACACACTGCCAGAAACGCCCATGGCATACAATTAAAATACACTGTCAGGCTTTGCTATTTACTTCAGGGATGTCATTGAATGTTGAAAGCTATAGTATAACCTTCAGCGCTTATCTCAATAGACAAGGTGACGTTGTCCTCCCAATATAAACGATAACAATGACGACGTGTCATAACCGCTTAAAAACACCGTGTCAAATCCGTTTAGTCCCGTGCGTATTTTGGGTTTCGTTTTCCACTTCAAGAAACTGCTAGCCCACACTAATAACCCCTGAGTGAACTGCCGGAGTGACCCACTTCCAGGCATGCCGTAGCCATGTGGAATCACACATGTGGCCTTCTCTAATGTTGTCTGGTGAAAACGCAACGTTTGTCTGCAGGTCATCACATTTGTGTTTAATTTGACTTCTCCTACACAATAATACTAATTAAAAAAATAACCCTTTGTTTTTTTGCTTTCCATTGCACATGAATGACATGTGGAGCCAAACACAGATCCCTAAATTAAGTAATATTTGAAATTCAGCACATTCGTCTCTACTTTAGTAAGAGCCATACATCCATGGCTGCATAGGCAGAAGCAGCTGAGAAATGAAATAAGTACAAATCCTTATAACCCTTTTTTTTTTTTAAACAAGTGGAGATTGCATTAGTCTTGCAGCACTCAGCACTGTGAAGATGCATGCTGTAGTTCAACCGGAGGAAGTCTGTATATCTGGTGATAATTACTACAACAAACTGCTGGCTCGCATTTCTCTTTATCTCCTTTAATCAATTAGTCATGGGTTTAGGTTCATAAATGCTGCATAAGTCAATTATGAAAATTAAATTATTTATCAATGTGTGTACAACATGTTTAAATTGTTATTCATGAGCTATTTAATGATTTAATAATTAATCAATGCATGCCTATTAGTTTATTCCTACAATGGAAATTGCCCGAACTAAAAACAGGCTCAAACATAATTTGGGCACTACCTCCAGAATGCAGCAAATAACATATTACAAAACAGAGACACGCTATCCCAATGGACCCTTTCAGTGCAGGATAATGCGAATGGCTTCAGGAACCAGGGACACTTCTGGATATCATCGAGAGTGAATGATAACCTGTTTCCAGTGTGGTTATGACATGGGTATATGAATGTGCTGTTTGGTATTTCTCCACAGAAGACTTTCTTGAAGGCCTCTTCTTCCAGAGAAGATTTCCAGTGAATGCAGTCCAATATGAAACAGAATATGATTGTTTGGATATTTTACTGTGCTGGGTGGTGGAGAGAAAAATAGAGTGTAAATAACCTTGTTTGGTTCTCGCTCAACCTGCGTGGAAAACCTGGGCCCACGATCATTTGGGCATACGAGGAGGGGGTGTGTGGACTGGGGGGATGTGGTTAACATGATTCTGATCTAACCATGAACCACCTTTTTTGTATTTATTAAAGCAAATTGCCACACTTCCTCTTTGAAGAAATCAGTGGTTGAAATTCAGAGAATTCAAAGATAAGGAAGGAATCGATGCTGCCACTGAAACAAATGGGTGCGTGCTTTTACGGGAACGTAAGACTTACAGTTATCCTGAGGCCAGTAATGGCTATGAGTACTGCTGCACCTTGCTCCATTTCAGGCAAAAACGGTCAGCATGACTGAGTTTGTTAGGAACTCTGCTACAGAAGTTGTAATCTTTGATATTGTACCCTTTCCAAAAACCTGTAAAGTGACTAGTCAGAAAAGCACTGTAAGATTTATTATTTATTTTTTTTGCACAGACCTTCATTCACTGACTGCACTGTAAAGCAACTGAAAAGGAGAGGATTTTGATTTTGATATGTCAGTTGCTGAATGTGATTTTGATTTGATTTCCCCATCACCAGCAACCAGTTTGGTAAATTAACAGCATTTTCACACGAACGCCTCCCTCGTCAGGTCAGGTTTGGGCCAAGTTGGGTAACAGGCAAAGTTATCATCCTCACACAGGGTTCGGTTCTAGTATTAAAATCTGTGGGTTGGGCCGGACGCAAATTTCAATTCCAGGCTGGCGCAGACATTTAGTAGGTTTCAACACTTTACATATAGTCATGTTATAGTGCCTCTACGGGGGACATGAATGTCACACGGCCTGGAACCCCTGCCTGCCTGTCAATTCATATCATATTCGGTCCACAGGAAAAAAAAATGGCAGAGGAACACTATTACAAGCTGGAGCTACAATGAGTACCTATACACCTGAGGTACTCAATCCCCCTTTAATAATACTGTCAATGCCAACTGACCCAATAATTTTAAACATGGTAGGCTGGGATATGAGGTTAAATAGTATAAAAAGTACAGTTGAGGGTTAGGGTGTCTGTTGGTGAGGGATTGAAAAATGACTGACTTGCCTATCACAGATGGTACGGAGTGACTGCCAACATCTCCTTTACTGGGCGGGGTGCAAGGCAGGAAGGCACAGAAGGAGAGACACCCCCCCCTGCCCAGAATTCTCAACTTACCAATGTGCTAGAACTCAGGGCACTTGGCCCTACAGAAATTTCTGCTGGGGCCACAGAATTGCTTGCTCACGGTCAGAAAACACAATGAACAAGAACGGCAGTTACAAGTAGAGCACGAGGAAGAACAACCTTGATGCAGATAGCTTGGAATATAAGGATGTAGGCAACCCTCATCTTCACTGACAAGTATGAATTTGGATTTTTTTTCTCCCCCCACTGCAGGAGCACACTCCAAATAGGCTAGGAGGGCTAATCCAGTTAAAAGATAAAGTGCCCCAGAAAACACAGCTGAGGATAATTTAGCTCGTGGCGTATCTGAGGCCTGACAGGAAAAGAAGTGAGAGAAAACAGATTTCCCCGGGAAGGGGGGAAAAATACTCCAGACAGGGCAAGATAAGTTTAGACAGCAAAAATACGGTACTCTGAATGGCTTCAGCGGCTTAGCCAGCACAAGCCGTGTAAGCGCATGAAGTAAAGTCCGGAAATGCGCATGTCCACCGGTGCGGTGTCAGTTCGGCCAGTACGAGGGGGGAAAAACTGCAAATATTGAAATGATCCTGCAGCGGCAAATACAATTCCTCACAGGAACAAATACCTAATCTAGGTCTCCCCACATGGGCTTTGGGCACCGGTCCCTCCGAAGACACAAGCCCAACACTTGGTACAGGTGGTGAATTAATTCAGCCAAGGCCTGACAAAACAACTTTTGAGACGTGTTGGCGCCTGTGTGTGGATCAACTCAAAAGCCCAGCTCTTGGTTTGCTGGCAGGATTCACACAGTGCAGAACTCCATGGAGGGGAAGTGAACTTGTGGAGAGCCCATATGCACAGGACAAAAGAAGGAAGGCACTGAGCCAGCCAGCCAGAGAGAGAGAGGGGGAGATAGAGAGAGAGAGAGAGGAGGGGGTGAAAGAGGACAACCAACCACAGAAAAGCTCATCCCAGAGTTTGTAGGGCAAACGACCATTACGCTAGTTTCAAAGTAAGACAGGAAAAAGGGGCCACAAATTACTCCGTGCAGCTGAGACATACAGGCAACGTTCTCTAGGTTTCAGCGCAGGATGGTTCAGCTGTAGCGATGGAACACAAGGACTTGGAGCTTGGCTTCATGTTACAGATGGAGACCCAGCACTGGTCACTGCTGCCATCAGACTCCAACTTAGGCAAGACAAATGACCAGGCCATTTAAGCCACCATGCATTCACTTTGTCCAAAAAGGGCAATGGCAGCTGGTGAAATACTGGGAAACAATTAGGCAAGTGATACTACACCAGACACACCAGCTCTGTAGTTGCTAAAGGCCATTAGGAGAGGTACATCTTACAGCTTGATGGTTCAGTACAGAACAGCAGTGCTTATCAGAAAACTTACTTTGTTTTTTCCCTCTTTAATGGGTTATAAACAAAAGGAATGTTGTCATAGTTACTAATCTAGCAGTCAGTGCAACAGTCCTTATACCACCCCTGTATCAGATTATAATGATAATGTCAGGTACAAGGTCTTGATTTTTTTTCCCCCAAAATAACACAGAAAAATTCATATCCAGTAAGAGGAGACAAGCACAAAGAGGACCTGAATGCTTTCCTGGTAACAGCTCTCAGAACAGTGCTCTTTGATGTTAAAGGTACCCACTCACACCCATTTCAAAGTTATATTTTTATTACAGTGGTCATATTGGGCTATGAAATCAAAGTGTTAACTTGCTCTAGAACGGCTCCAGCCAAATGCGGTCTGGGCAGGCACTGCACCAGAGCACTTCAACACCACAGGCGTGCTGTGAGCCGCCGCATCCGCTCACGAGCACCGGAGGGGAAGGACAAATGCACAAATCAGCATATAATGGGTTCCCCAATTCCACTTAAGAATATGTTCATGTAAAAACATTCCTCCATAAAAAAAAAAAAAGAGTGAAAACTGTGCAATAATACAAGTGTGTCAGTGCAATTAAATCGGCTGCCGCTTAATGCGGAAGAAACCGACCTTGCCTTACCGACATTTATCCTTTCAGAAGCAACACTTAAACAAAACGTTACTGGATTGTTTTAGATCTTTTATTGGAAAATAGAGGAAATTAAATAGACAACATACAATGGATGGTCGGACACATCGTCCCGCTCAAAGAAGTAACGGCAGCAGGGAAGTGGTATGAAGTGTCGCTCTAAACTGCTGCACTCAGGTGTCTGGAGCCAGTTTCCCAATCCATTAGTTGAGTTCTTATGGGGGGGGGGAAAAAATCTAGCAAAACAAGTCAGGATCCTGCCAACTAATAACAACCCATACAGCTGTACTTCTGCCGGCTGGTGAGGCGATCGCATAATCGGCCTCGTCTTCATCTAAACAAGCTCAACTGCCAGCCTAGTGTGTTCTAAGGACAGAAACCCTACAGAAAAGACCACTTACGTTCTGATTTGGTTTCCTAGATGAATATCGTGGGTCACTTTTATTAAAAGCGTCATTACTACAGTTGGCAGCAATTTACATTTTATCATACATGGTTTCAAAAAAAAAAAACAAAAACAAAAATAAGACATCACAAAAAGAAAAATAAGAAAAAAACAAACATTTACAAAGTCATGTCTGTAAACTTCAAGGCTAGTTTAGAATTGAGGTAATGCTGTTCAGCTTGTGGCTAAAGTAACAAACGTCCTTTCATTAGAGAAATGTACCTGATTTTTTTTTTTTAGTTTATACCAGTGCATGAACAAGAATATCACGAGACAAATTGACTGTAGTATTTTTCTTTCTTTCTTCTTTTTTTTTTTTTTTTTTATCTTGCGGTCACCCTCCCGGTGTCGTTTTCTGAGAATAATCTAACATTCAACAGCTGCCTTAGTTATTGCTGTCTCCTCAGGCGGAGTCCTTCACACCTCTGGTTAGATTGTCAGTGTGTGAAACTCGGAACAGTCGGAGTCTGGAGGCATGATATGTATGAATTTCATCCTGATCTTCACAGCAAAAAACAAAACAGTACAAAAAATCATAGAAAAAAAAAGTTAAATATACATCTTCATTAATCCTTTTTCAGCAGCGGTTGCTAATGTCGTTCAACTGTATGCCACTGGATTTCGAAAGCTGCTGCTCGTCAACACAATATCAATGGTAGGGAAAGAAGAAAATAAGAAGCAGCAGAGCACTATTGGGGCAATTAATTCCTAAAAGATTTCAGATGAAGTTTTGAAATTTCATACCTCTCCTAGGATAATAAATAATGCACTGCACAATACTCAAGGACCAAGAAACACCATTTGGACATCCATGTAACATGACTTTTTTTGTTTTTGCTACACTATGTTAGAGAGACAGCTTCTTGTTTTCCATTTCATTTTGCCTTTGAAAATGAAAACTAGGGGGGGGGATTCAAAAAACAAAACAAAATAAAAAAACCAAAAAAAAAAAGCCAAAATCTAAATGTTTGGATATTTAACTGGCATGTAAACAGTAGGGCTAACCATTTGTCAAAAAGTTTAAAACACTTCTTGAAAGCAGTGGGAGGACGCTGGACTATTCATCGTTGTCGTCCTCTTCCTCAGCCTCCTCCGCTCCGTCGAGGGAGTCCAGCTCCTCCGCTGGTCCCAGCTCGTCCTCCAGCACGGAGGACTCTGCAGTCTTGTTCTGGCTCTCGTCTGTGTCGCTGTCTTCCGCCGCGTTCTCTCCGTCCTCCGCCTTCGCCTTGGCGGCGGGCTCCTTGCCGGCTCCTTCCTTCTCCTCGCCGCCCGCCCCGCCGCTGGCGCCCGCCATGGCGCTCTGGAGGCCCGCTAGCGTGGCCTGGGGGAAGCCGGGCAGGGCCAGGCCGCCGAGGCTGGGGGGCAGGAACATGGAGGGGTAAAAGAGGCCCGGGGCCATGGTGGACAGGAGGAAGGGGTTGAAGGCCAGCGGGTTGGTGGACATGCCGGCGGCGGCGGCAGCCGCGGCGGCGGCGGCTGCCGCGGCCGAGTTGAGGGAGGTCTCGCCGTTGGCCTCCGAGGACGCCTCGGCGGGCTTCTCCGACTCCTTCTCCTCCCCCTCCTCCTCCTTCTTCTCCTCCGTCTTGGCCGCCGCGGTCCCTTCTTCGGACTCCCCCTGCCCGGCCGCCGCGGCCGCGCTGCTGCTGACGGTGGCGGCCGCCGCCGCCAGGTTGTTGTTGAACAGGCCGCCCAAGCCGAACATGTTGGGCAGGCCGGCCATGCCGGGCAGCATCAGGGGCAGCATGGCGGAGGCGTGCTTGGCGTCGCCCCCGGCGGCAGCGGCGGCCGCCAGGCCGGGGGGGAAGCCCATGAGGCCGGCGAGCTGCAGGCTCTGCAGGTTCTGGAGGTTGTGCAGGCTGGCCAGGTCCATGCCTCCAAACAGGCTGCTCATCAGCAAGGGGTTGATGCCCGAGGACGAGGCTGCGGCCGCGGCGGCCGCCTGGGCTGCCGCCTTGGCGATCTCACTCTTTGGTCTCCTCCCTCTGCGACTGGCTCCCTCCTCTCTCACCACCGGGCCGGTCAGAAGACGGTCAAACATGGACTCAGGAAGGAAGCCCTAAGACCAGACACGCACATTTAGGTCTGACTGATCTACCTCAGTTACTGTAACAATTGTCCTAAATTCTGTTTTAAGGCTTAATCAACCTTGTTTAAAGACGATTCAGCATAGAGTCAATGCAAAAGGACAGATAATCACCAGAATTCACAGCCACTAAATCCATGTACTCACCGACTGCTTGACAATCTCTGTCCAGTCTGGAGATATTGCAAACTCTGGATTTTCTTCAAGCCACCTTGGCAAGTCCTTCATCGGAGGGGCCATTGCTCCTCCCATCTAAAAAAATGAAGCGCAAAGGCTGAGAATCCTGCTTTTCAGTCCTATGGGTCAAGTGCATCCTATGAGGGTGGCAGGCTAAAGCGTTCTCTCATTTAACCCTTCCTGAAAGCCTTAAGCACAGCCTTACCTTTTTACCATTTCTTCGGTTTACTACCGGCACCCTCTCCTCCCCAGTCAAGGTGTTGATGTCGATCTTGTTGGGATTGCGACACCGGTGCCTCTTCTGCTTGGGCTTCTGAAACGGCGAGAGGAGATGGTCCTCGTTCTTCTGAAGGAAAAGCGGCAACGTGTTCCGTGAGCCCACACAACGAACATTAAATATCTAATCTGTATCTTAAGCTAATGGAAAAACAAAATTACACTGCCGTCCTCTGCCACATGCCCTCGTACTGCGCAGTAGTCAGCGGTTTAACAGCCAAGCACTTCCAAGAATGATTCTGAAACGAACAGAGGGTACTTACTGGTACATAACTTGGCATGTCAACAGTGTAAGTGGGGTGCTGGTTCAGCCACTCGATCAAGTCCTTGTTGGTGGGAGCGTCCTCTCCCACTAGCCGGGTCCCGTCCTCCAGATTGATCACTGGGACGTGGGCGTTGGGGTCAAGCTGGCCTGGGGATGGAATGTTTCTCTGTGGTTGTGGCGGCATATGCACTCCTTCTGCGAAAGCTTTGGTCACTTCTGAATCCTCCTGAAGACACAAAAACAACGGACCCATCTTCATTAGCAACTTTGAGAAATGCACCTGGAATAATCAGAATGGCTGGTACCCTGGTTGGGTCACAGCTCGGCCCGTTTTCTTTTTCTCGTCCCGTGTTGGCCTAATCCTCCCTTTGCACTTGCCTTGGCTGGCCCACTTCGCTAATCTCACTGAGCTCGTTTAGTAGCGCGGCCTTAACGTCCTCCAACCACCCACCATTGGGTGCTTTTTCATACGAATCCATGCCAACAGCAACAACAAAAAGAACAGCTCATCACTCATTTCACATTGGACGGCTAACATCAACGCTACCTCAACAATCAAAAGTCTTGCGCGGGAAAGCTAATTTCAGATGCTCCACTGAACCACAATCTTCTATTCTGAGAAAATAACCCAGTCCCATTGGTCACTAAAAGTGCTAGGCCTACATCTCATTGGCCAACAGCTGAACCGCGCAACTGCAAAACACACAAAGGTGCATCTGAGCCGTTCGTCCCGATGTGTATATATATTCTACCCCAGCAAAGGGCGACTTACAGCACTTAGCGCTGCCCTCTTGTTGCCCATGAAAAGCAGATCCAGCCCCTCCACATTTTTCCTGCGGCCTCGTCTCCTCTTCATGGGCACGTCTCCCTCCAGGAAAGAGCCATTCATGAGGTGCCTGGTGGGGGTCCCTGAGAGACCTGCTTGCAGCAACTCCATCTGAGTTTTAAAGGCATCGGCAGTTGGGGTGGAGGCGTTGGGCAAAAGAAACTTGGAAGAGAGATTTGAGGTAGAAGTGGTCGCCTCCCGCAAGGCTTTAGTCAAGTCCACGGCGCGGTCGTGGCCGTCGGAGGCGTGCGACTCCCTCAGCTGGGCCACCATCTCCATCAGGTTCCTGCGCTTGGCCGCCCGCTCCGCCTCGATCTCCACCTTCCTCCTCCTGCGGCGACGCTGCCGAGGGGCCGTCATGCTCAACACCTCGTCCTGCGCGCGAAGAGATGGGGGGGGGGGGAGGGGGGGGTGGGGGGAATCAGCATCAGCCCAAACAACCGATACGGTCACTGCTTTTAACTGCATGTCTCTTAAATCATGATTTGAAATGTTATGTTATATTTAGCTGATGTTATCTAGAGTGAATTACACAGGTTACATTTTACATTACCCATTTATACAGCTGGATATTTACTGTACTGCAATTCTGGGTTAAGTACCTTGCCCAAGGGTACAACAGCAGTGCCCCAAGCGAGGAACTGAACCGGTAACCTTTCAGTTAGTCCTGCTCCTTACCACTATGCTACACTGCTGCCAGATACCCTGATTCTTTCTATCAACAGACCCATTTAAGATGTCATTAGCTTTCAAGTTCTAGATGTCAACTGGTAGCCCAGGCCTCTGCAGGGTTTTAAACCTTTAATAGCCTTCCAATATAAACTGTAAGAACAAAGTGTCACACACAGTTCCGCTGCAACGCAAGACACGCGTGGAGGAGGATTAGTGACGAGGCCTTCCACGTTGACGCGATAACGCGCTCGACATTTCGGCAGCAGGCCGTTTGAGGCAGGTTCACCGCACGGACGCACGCGCTTCCCGCTAGCCCCCCTCCGACTTGCCTTGGCCATCTGGGGAGAGAGGGTGACGTCCTCGCTGCCGCTGTAGCTGGCCTGACCCACCATGGAGAGCTCGGCGAAGCTCCTCCTCTGCAGCGGGCTGTCCATGGCAGCGGGAGTGTATCCAGGCAACAGGCCCGGGAAGTCGAACAGCTGACGCCTGTTCACCGGCCACTTCCCCTTGACCACCGCCTCGCAGATGTTGTCCATGCGATTGATCATCACCCTGTCCTGTAAGGCACCAGAGCAAACACACACACACACAAAAAAAAAAAAAAATGACTGGGTGAAGAGGAGGCAGGGGGGGAGGGGTGTGACTGAAAAACGAAGACTGCAATGTTTCTAACTAATGTCTGGCTGCCATCTTGTCATGACCATCAGAGCCACTGCCCTGGCTCCCCTCTCCACCAGACAGCAATATTGAATGTGGGGGGAGGGCTGGGGTTCATGCCCCTTCTAACACCAAAGCAGTTGTCACAACAGTCAGTTTTTAATTATCTGTCCTGCTGTTATTTTTTTTTCCCTTTCTGAAGGGCAGTTTAAGGGTTAAACTGACTTACCCCTAGGACAGTAGTCTGGAGGACAAGAGAGATTTGACTATCAGACCCCAGCTTATGACAACCAGACCAGACAGACTATTGATTCAAGCACCACAACACGCCAGTAAATAGGTTAAACACACAACAGTACTTTTTATTACTATACAGCCGACTATTCATTATCATTAAAATGAAATTTTCAGTGCACTGAATCATCCTTTGCCCACAATAAAAGAAAAGGCGAATAAATGCTACAGGAAGTGCTGAAAAGCTGGTTGTGCTGTTAGGTTTACACAGTTCAGGAACGGCGGTTCAGTGGTTACGACACTATATTGCAGATGCTTTACCCATAGTTGTTTCATGAAGCGTGGCCTAACCATCATTAACCAGTGCCCCCAATATTAGCACCTCTTTGCAATGTCTCCAACAGTTGACCCACTTCTGCTCTGGCATGTACTATTAGCTCTTCAAAGCAGCCGTTTGAAATGTCTACTGTAGGCACGGTTGCTGTCAATTAGAATGCGATTAACGAGTAGGACCTCGCTGCTGACAATTTTCCTTAGGGAAACGCTGTTTTTTTTTTGCAGGCTCCATTATTGTAAGAACATGATGAGAATCTGCTTCGGCAAAGCAAAATTCCCGCAGAAAAACAAGAGCGGCTTGAATTCATTAATTTAAAAACGCATGCTTGTTATACAGCGAGGGGCCATTACTTGAAGGAAAATAAAAGCTTTAGGTAGTAATGGAGGCCTGCCTGCAGTTAGCGATTGAAAACAACACTTCAGCCCTGTAAGATGTGCCCCTGGGGTGCGGGGCTGTGTTTACGCAAACAGGCAGGAGCGGGGAGAGCGGCGACAAAGCTGGCGCGGGTCCAGCTCCGGAGCGCGGCGCGCGCACCGACCTTGGGCCAGAAGGAGTAGGAGAAGGACCGCTCGTGCAGGATGTGGGCGGCCGACGGCTCGCCGTCCTCGGCGTAGAAGCCATCGCGGGTCTCGTCGCGGGCCGTGCTCAGGGACGCGTTGCTCTCCTCGTCGAAGTGCTTCCCCTGAGAGGCGGCGCCGGCTGCGAAACAACAACAGGCTCTCAGCACGGAGCAGAGCGGAGCTGAGGGGACCGGGCTTCTCCCCCGCCCAGCGTGCGGCGATGCAAATGCCTGCCAGCGCACCGGAACACTCTTTCCAATAGATGTGCGCTGAATTGTTTGTTTTATGTAAGTAATATTAATTACAGGTTACATTACGTTATTGGCATTTAGCAGACGCTCTTACCCAGAGTGACTTACAAAAGTTACAATTTATACGTTACCCACTTATACAGCTGGATGTTTAATGAGGTACTTCTGGTTTAAGTACCTTACCCATTGGCACAGCAGCAGTGCCCAAGTGGGGAATCAAACCAGCAACCGTTCAGTTACGAGTTCTGCTCATCACTATGCTATGCTGCCGCTCAGTTACTCAAAAATGAAAACACAACACAACGTAGAGTAGAAATGGACCTGGAATACCTTCTGCATGGGAAGACTCCTCCGATTTGTCATCCTCGTCCATTTTGTCCTCGTCCTCCTCCTCCGAGCCCTTCTCAGACAGCGATTTGGGCTCAGAGCCCGTGGGGCCCTCCCCGGTCTCCTGCACCTCGTGCTCCTCTTTCTCTGGCTGGGTTTTCGCTGGGGTCGCGTCCCCTTCCCCCTCCCCATCTTCGGGTTTGGGAGCCGCCTCCTCCCCGTTGCCGGGCTCCTCCTTCACCTCCGCCTCCTCCTTTTTCACCTCCTCCTCCTCTTCCTTCACCTCAGCCTTGGGGGAGCCGGCCTCCGGCTTCTTCTCCGCCTTCTCCTCGGGGGCGTCGGCGTCCTCCGCCTTGGCGCCGGGCGGGTCCTGCTCCGGCTCCTTCTTGAGCGGGACGGCGGGCGCCAGGGGCTGGCCCTGGCCGGGGAAGGGCCCGCCCGGGAGCTGGCCGCTCTTGCTCTGGGCGAACTTGCGGTGGGCCTCCAGGAAGGCCAGCTCGGGGTCGTTGAGGATGTGGTAGTCGGTGCGGCTGACGCCGTGCTTGGAGGCGCCCAGCAGCAGGTCCTTGTCGTGCCGGCCGCACTCCCACCACTCGGGCAGGTCCAGGCTGGCCTGGCACAGCTTGAGGCGCTCGTCCAGCTGCGGGTGCGGCAGCACCTGCTCGCGGATGCGGCGCAGCAGCTCGATGCGGTACAGTGTGCGCGAGGCACGCTCCTCGGTGATGGGCTCGATCAGGATGGTGGGGTCCGCCGGCTCTGCAGGGCAAGCGCACGCACGTCACCAACACTGCCGCTGTCCCACGTAATATACCCACAGTACGTCATTGGCATTTTAGCAGATGCGCTTATCCAGAGCAACTTACATAAGTTACTTTTTTTTAACATTACCCATTTACATTTACATTTATTCATTTAGCAGCTTTAAACAGCTTACATATTTCCTGAGGCAATTCTGGGGTAAGTACCTTGCCCAAGGGTACGACAGCGGTGCCCCAGCAGGGAAATGAACCGGCAACCTTTCAGTTACGAATCTTGCTCCTTAACACTATGCTACGCTGCCGGCCCATAGAATAGGCTCACAATATAGAAATAACCACCTCACATCCATTTCACACACATACAAGGAGCTACTGGTGGACTGGTGTACTAGAGTAATGTTTATTTTTCAAATCACTAAGGTGTCACTAAAATAACTTGAGATGAAATATTGTGTCAAAATATGACCCCTGTGGGTGTTGGTGGGAGGTGTGTAGGCATCTGCAGCACCGGTGTCTCCTCCAGCGCATGCAGATGTACGTTCATGCAAGCCAAACCAATGCTCATGTCACCGATGTGTGAAATACAACACCGATCCTTTCATACGACTTACTCATTAAATCCGGGATCATTGCTATTGCTAGTTTCTACATACTTCATCAACACATCCGCCCACGATGCCCGAGACTGTGTAATTAGCGCGGATAGTGATATCACAGGACTGCACGCCCGTTCATCCAGAACCCCGCGGTAGGGCGAGGTGGCCGTTTACCTTCGTCTGCTTTGACGGGCATGCGGCAGACCCTCTTGCACATGGCCACAAAGGAGAAGAAGTACTTCTCCAGGCTCTCGTCGGTCTTTTTGTCCAGGCGGGCGAAGGCACGGAACTGGTTCCAGTCGAAGCGCTTCTTGTGGGTGTCGTACATGACGCCGAACGTGGACACCACGCGGTAGAAGTCGGCCTCTTCCCTCCTGGTCCACCTGAGACGACACACAGAGGCATTGTTAGGCCGGGTAGAGACGGCAGCTGGCAGCGCGGCTCTCTCTCCGCAGTGTTTGTGGGGGGTGGGGTGGGGTGGGTTGGGGGTGGGGGAACTCACTTTTGACGCCTCTCCGTGATGATGGCCTCCCTCTCAGCCACCATGGCCCTCACTTCCTCCCGCGGCCGGCGCCTCCGGCGGTCGATCTTGTTCATGGCCTCCTGCCTCATCTGCTCCCTCTTGTAGCTGCGCTGGTAGGCCGTGATTAGCCGGCGCAGTCTGGTGGTCAGCGCCGAGCTGTTGGGCCAGTACAGCTTCCCGAACTCCTGGTTTTCACTCGACTTCACAGCTGCGTATCCACACAAAAGAAATTAATTTCACCATTCACACGCTAACAGACAGCTTACACTATTCAAAATAAAAATTAATTATTCTTGAATTAAATGCAATAGGTTTTTCTGGAAACTCACCTGAATTCTCAGTCTCCATGGCCTCTTCCTTATCATCAAGAGGTGAATCTGCAAACTCCTGCAGAATTTAAGAGGGGCAGACATTTTTATTAATTATTAAACAACAACAACGTGACAACTCTTCCGATGCCTGCGAAAAAAGCATTGTATTTTCGGGCTGTCCACTCACATCCATTTCATCCTTAAAGGGCATCCTGGCCGGCTTGTACTCAGGGTCCTCATCCTCCCTGTCAAAATCGCCCCTGAGAGGAGGGGGGGGGGGGGGGGGGGGGGGGGGGGGGGGGGCGGGAGAAGATGGATAGAGAGCGCCAAACATTAGAAGCCGAACAGGAACAAAGGGATTAAACAAAAAAAAAAAAAAAAAAGGAAAAAAAAAGTATCCTTGCTGAGGAAATGCACTGCGGCCCATCTTACCCCTCAGCACCATCTGCCATCATGTCAGCTCCTCTCTGTTCTGCAGCGATGGCCTTGGCATCGGGCATCCCCACTCTCTCCAGGAAACACAGGCTTGGGTCCGCCCGCATCGAATTGTACTTCTCGTAGCCTGGCAGGTGCGGGAGAGAGCGAGAGGAGTGGGGATAAATCAGCCCCGCCGAGGGCAGGCATCTACAAAATATTACTGCCAACCATATATATTTACAAGTAAATAAGACATCTCGGGAGACGGTGTTTTCTAAACAAGCAGGCGCGCGCGCGCTTGGTTGGCAGCGGAAACCGTGGGCTGGGGAAGATGGAAAGGTTAATGTGTCCTTTCATTGTCATTTTCATCATTTTATATTCCCTGCTTCCCCGCGCAAGCTGGCATCTCTTTGTGGACTTGCAAGACAGCACTTCTGGAGAAGTGAATGTCATTTACAGGGACTTATTTTCCCACTCAGAAACACATAAAACCCACACAACGCTTAAAGGGAAGGGAAAAAAAAAGCACGTTTTGAGTCCCTTTCAACATGAATAACCTGAGGGGGAAAAGGTCCCCCCTATGTCATTTTATAAACATTCTCAGTACAGCGCAATCCAACACCGAAGCTTAACCCACGCGGACTGAAGACACTGACGTTTTGCTCTTTGCTACAAGCAGCTCGGAAAGCCCACGTCGCTCTGTTCTGAACGTCTACTGCTGGCTTAAACAGAGAAGTGTAAACAGGGCTAAAAATAGATCAAGTAGGGAGAGCAGAGATTGGAAAGGTCATTCACAGCTATAAAAAGTCCGGCGTGCCCTTTTACACAAAGAAAATTCACGGCAAATCCAAGACGAGCACACAAACATCAACATGTGGGCCGAGCACAAGCCTGATTTTGAGTTAAACACGTGCAAGAATTCAACTCGAAACATTCGGTAAATTAAAAAAAAAATTCAGTTTATTTGTTGAAGAACTGTACCCAAATTAGGACAAAGAGTATGGCTAAACCTAACTAGCTCCTTGGACAAAGCATTATGGGGGAAAAAAAAGAAATGGGCTTTTGTATTTTTTTGTATGAAAACAAAAACAAAAAACTGCATCGGTTTAAAAAAAAAAAAAAAGAGAGAAAGAAAAAAAAACGCCCACGCTGAAAGGGGAAAACGCGTTGGAACTGCCCAAGTAGAACAGATTTGAAACGGCAGATCCCGACAGTGCACTGCGGGGAGATGATTGCCAGACTGGACCCACTTCAGCTGAGCCCGTGATCAGACAGGCCCCCGAGTGCCCCCCTCCCTTCCCTCCCACCAGAACATCACATTTCAATTAGGATTTATACTGTGACACATTGTTTCTAACCGCTGTAGAGCCTGAAGCCAAACTGTAATCATGAAAGGGTTTATAAGCTATCATTCTTTCCTGCAGTCGGGCCGTGCCGCTGAGAGTTCCTCCATGACCTCCAGTGAATTGGGATTATGATTAGGAACGGCTTGCTGTATATATCATGGCTGCTACACATCGCAGCCCTTCAAAGTTAACAAGGCAGCTTCCCACTCCGGGGAACGGGGAGGTCTCGGCGCTGACATTTTGTGAAATACTGCTTGGAAGAAAGCCCATGAGGCACTTGTATAGATTAATAACAGAGGTTAAACCCACCAGCTACTCTGACACCGGCTGGTAAGACAAGGTAGCAAGTGCAGTAAGAGCAGAGGACCTGGGCGAGATCCCGGCGCACATGGTGCTTCTGCTCCTTTTACCACAAACGAGGAGGGGGGGAAGGAAAAAAAAAAAGAAAACCTTCTGGCATTCCGATTGGCTAGACACTTGAATTACATTCCCCGATCCCCGTCCGAGCAAAGCCGCTGCTGCGACCTGTATTCGGGAGTGCGTTTCGAAGCCCGTGAGGCATGAAGTCGGGGAGCACGTGACCTACCATGCTTGAAGACTCCGATGAGGAGGGACTTGTCGGCCTCCTTGTTCCACCAATCCGTAGGCACCTCCGCGTGGAAAGGTTGCGGGATCCAAATGTCTATTTCACTGTGGCCAAAAGAATCAGCATGTAAAATCGGCGATCTTATCAATTAATACTGTTATCCACGGACTCCTAAAACAATGCGATGGCGTGGGCTCTTAAAAGCAGAAACATCTCCATCTCGACAGACGTCTGCTAGGAAACGTGACTGTTTAGCGCCCGGAGACTAATTGCCACCCCGCTTGCCTTTATTTATTCTA
The DNA here is from genome assembly GCF_013368585.1 of Megalops cyprinoides. NCBI lineage: Eukaryota > Metazoa > Chordata > Actinopteri > Elopiformes > Megalopidae > Megalops > Megalops cyprinoides. Next base: position 18,375,525 of record NC_050584.1, read on the forward strand.
ATCCGGCTCATCGCGAACCTTATCGGCAAAATGAGGATTAATCTTGTTTTAAGTGAATCAAACAGATGAGCGAGCCGTGCCCCGCTAAAGGTGACCATAAATACGGCGGAGCACGAGTGCCTGTTACAATCAAAGTCCATCTTGTGTGCATTTGCATTGTGTACACGTCCATAAATTGTATATGCATGCGCATCTGGATGAGGGCGAAGGGAGAAGGGGGGGTGAGAAGGGGGAGGGAGGGAGGACAGAGAGAGAGAGGGAGGGGGGGAAGGGAGAGAGAGAGAGAGAGAGAGAGAGAGAGAGAGAGAGAGCAGCCACAAACACCAACCTTGAATCCGTGCCCTCTAAGATCCTGTCCGCCTGGTCGCCGATGACTTCTTGCCGGAGATAGTAGAGCATGCGGACCCGCAGCAGGACTCTGAGGCAGCGGGGAGGGATGAGGGGGAGAGCGAGAGAGAGAGAGGGAGAGAGAGCGAGAGAGAGAGAGAGAAAACTTCTTAACTTTGGGACTGTTTGCCAACAGTAGCTTTTGGCATCTGCTACAGTTCATCCATCATCCTGCCAAGGCTGATTAGCCATGCTGTATGGTAGGCTTGAAGCATGACAGATGGTGGCACATAATCACCTCTGTGTGGTGCCTTTCGCTGGCTTCCAACAGGTCTGCCTGGCAACCGGTCTGCGCTGCACAGAGAAGCAGCAAGCCACACGGAGCCCAGGCGCATTTCATTTATTTCCACCTAATGCAGTTTGTGAAGTTTGGACACGTCCTGCCAGTACCTCCAAAGTACAGAGGCAAGTTTGTAAACAAGCGAGCAGATGGTTGGCAGTAAGTGTTCTGCTTCATTATCTCGTAAAATTTCCTCAGCTGTTGCCCGATTCCATTTTTGGAGCCACATCAGAAGTTGTAAAAACCGCTATGCAAACCCGCCTTTTATTGCTTTGCCACGACAAAACAATACCTGGCTACAGGATTGGAAAAAAAAAAAAAGTATATATGAACTGAAAATGATTTTCTTTTCACAAAAATAGGACACGTTTTTTGTTAAATAACGCCGGATAACTGGTGACGACGTTCGCCGCTAGATGCTACGTCTAAAAATAACGAGGAATCTGGGCGATTATATTTTTAAATGGCCACTGCTGTCCGAACACCGTCAAAACATTTACAGAATGCACGTTCCAACTTGAACGGGCCGAGCGCTCTCTGATGCGACGGGGACAGTGCGGTGTCTTAGCATGCGGTGTGCCTGCATGACAAACGTCCATAACCGAGCCTTGTTTGGTGCATCTGTGGCAATGAGGCGAGCGAGAGATCGTCACGGCCCCGGCGGAAAAAGGTCAGTTGACAGTGAAGGTGGACGGAGAGGGCGCGCGCTAAATGTATGGCTGTGGCTGCAGCTCCCAGGATTGAACAGCACTGAAGGATTCTACACAAGGGTCTTGCCTAAGGCTGCTAGTGTCCTCTCCTCAAACGTGGTGTAATATTTACATTTGTGCTTTAAAAAAAAAAAAAGAAACCAAACAAAACAAAAACAATGTTAAGGCAAAATCCTGTTTCAGTGTGTGTATATCCAGGGTGGGGCTGCTTTCTTTGTATTTGCCTGACATAGAGGGCCATTTAAAAGCTCTGCGCTGGCACGGTGCTGTCACAGCGATTACTTAAAATGGGAAAATAAAGAGGTGTGGGCGCCGACGCAGGATCTCCGGCGAGCACATTTTATTATAGGTATGACTTACAGGTGGAAGCACTTTGTCACTCTGTCGGCTTGTGCGCAATGAAACTAATGCCTCGCTTGGAAATGGCACTTTAAACTCGGCTGGATTTACACACTCTCCCAGCGGTTTGAAGGGGTGCCAAAGCAGCAGCCAGGCGTAATCCCTGCCTAGTAAAGTTATACTGCGCAGCGTGGACTTGGCTTCCTGTGTAAAATCGGCTTCAAAGGAGCGCGCCAGCGAGCGGGGCGGGCGGAGCGGAACGGGACGGGGGCGGGGGGGGGGGGGCGAGCGAGCGAGCCGGGGCTTACTTGTTGCAGTGGTGCTTCAGGTGCTTCTTGTAGCTGTCCTCCTGCAGCAGCACGTCGGGGTTGTAGCTGGCCAGCCAGTCGGCCTGGCGCATGTAGGGCTGGGCCACCTGGGTCTTCACCTTCTTCCCTTTGCGGCCTCTGGGAACTGGAGCTGACAGCCCTGTAGGGGAGGGGGGCGGGGAGAGAGAGGCAGGGGGATGTGAGACGAGAGCGCCGGTGGAGACTGCGCCTTACGGGTCTGGAAACGCAGGAGGTTGTGAGCGCTGCGCTGAGCGACGGCACGGCAGCTCATCCCTAAAGTGGTCTCGGCGCAAGTTTCCGCCCGACCGCGCGGATCTGCGCCGGCTAATCCTGCCGCGGCTCCTGTAATTATCTCTGGCAAAACGCAACATCTGTAGAACATGCTGTATTAATCCGTGATTATTCAGCTTGATAAATGGGATCTGCCATTACTGCAAGCTGCTGCCTGGATATTGATTTTCGGGGGCTTCCGATCTGGCCCTCGGTAACAGTCGCACACTACGCTAGCCGCCTCTGTTTCAGCCGGCTGCTTCACTGCGCACAGCCCAGATATCTACATTAAACAGGTTTAGCTCCTATTCTGCACATCTCCTGACAATTCTGCCCCATAAACCAACAAAGAGCACACTCCATAAGATCAGTTTAAGAAAAAAAAAAATCCCAAACACCTGATTTTAAACCACCAAAGCCCCCAAAAGGAGCATAAAACAGAAGCCAAAAGTCTAGCTTTCCAGATCCCATAAACACCATGGTGTAACTGTGAGTCATCCTGAATTAGGTCACGCCATTCTGATCTCATTCCTGAGCTCCAGCCCAGTTCTGGCGGCCCAGCGGGGGCGCCGAGGGGCGGGGCGGGGCAAGGCGAGGCGAGGCGGGACCTACCGGAGTGGTTGAGCAGGGCGCGGGTCTGGCCGTCCTCCGTCGGGGTGATCAGGTCCCAGATGAAGCTCTTGATGTTCTCGTCGCCCTTGTAGTGGTGCAGGCAGTACACCAGCAGAGCTCTGCAGATGGTCTCCACGTCCTGCTCCTTCAGCTGACGCTTAAATCGCCCATGAGACAGGATGTCGCTCCATCGTCCCCAGCTACAAGGCGGAGGGGAGGAGCGAAAAATTTTCGACTCAGCTTTTGGACGTGGTGTTAAAAGAAGGCTGAAAGACTCTCGGCGCGAGAGTCGAGCGTTTCAACACTTGCCAGGCATTAAGACATTAAGGGGGGATGTGATCTGATACATGCCAGTGCAAGGAGTAATCACTGAGCAGATTTCACACTAATAAGATGGCTTGTGGCTGTGCTGCTCTGGAAATGGCTAAAACAACAAGTAGTACCCTAATTTAACCCATACAACACTAAACACTGTTTGCATATGTAAGCACAATTAAGAAGTTATAGGACATGACAGCTCTTCCCAGTTAAAAAAATGTATGAACATGCACAGTTAAAAGAAAAAAAAAAAATTCACAAAAACACCCAGCACACTACTAGACACATTGCTTTATTTTATCTGACCAAGCCCACAACGCAAAACAAACCAGGCGAGGACCGACCCATTTGAGACTTGATGGATGTAATTGGTTGTATAGCCTGAGGGTCTAGACTAAACTAAAAAAATGTTGGTCAGATATGGTGGAAGCATTCAGGCATGAGGAGTGTAATATGCAGAAGAGTCGATAGCCAAATTAGCTGTCTGCATCGGAGAGCACTGTATCTTTCATTCCCCTGGGGGGGAGGGCAGGGGGCGGGCTGACACCAGCCTCTGACGCTGGGGGGATCATGTACCATCATTCCAAGCCTCAGTAAGTTCAGACCGCTAATGCTACAGGAGTAGGCGTGGAATGTAAGCACAGATAGGAAGAAAAAAAAAAAAGATGAAATTTAATATCCTATACCTCAGCGGCGAGACCAACTTCCTGTCAACAGTTCCTTTCTTAATTAGCTCCGGTTATCACATCTCGTGCTTCCTCAATCTCGCCAGCTGAGAGGGCCGCACATCTGGAGCTCCATCCCCCCCCCCCAAACCCCGGAACCACCGACCCCCAACCCCAGCCCACACTCACCCGTACACCAGCAGGTTCTTCTCCACTCGGAAGCACTCGCTGCGCGGGTAGCCCTGAGACTTGTCCTGGGGCCGGCGGGGCTTGACGGCCGGCTTGTCCTCCGAGTCGCTCTCCAGCTCGGAGAACTCCATCATCTCGTCCTCCTTCACCGAGCTGTAGTGCCGGGTCTGCTTCCGCACCCTCGGGGTGTCGATCACCAGGTTGTTCTGACAGGCACACGGGGGAGGAGAAGACAACATGAACTGGTGAAAAACAACAGCGGCCAGTCTCAAACAGAAAAGGGGGCTGGGGCTACCCTTTTAGGGATGCTAATGCTGAGATACTTCATTTAATTCCCAGTCTTGCTAACAAAGAGGAGCTGCACACATTAATGAAGGACCCTCTAATAAGGGCTTTCTCTTTTACTCTGACATCCAGATACAGGTAATATTTCTACTGTTCCTCTAAAAGTAGATATTATAAAATATTCACTTATTCGCTCCAAATCTCATTAATGGGAAGGACATTTATATCATGAAAAAAAATCCCTAAGCTAAAATTAAACAATTTCTCCCACGCTCAATTACAGAAAATATCCTCTGTGCACTGCTAGCTTGGGGAAATACCTACGTTAATTATGTGCAAATCGCAAATTTATGAGTGCAATACCATTCAGCGTAATGTAACAACCCGGGGCTGCATTTTCCCCCCCATTTCTAGATTATGTATTACAAGTCAAAGCCATGTAAATCTGAGACCCGTCTGCATCAAATGTCAAGCAGATAATGCATGAGACTGGCATAAAAGTAATTATGACAAATTCAGCCTTAAATCCTACCCCGTCATTAGCTGCAAAGACACATAAAAGCTCATCTGGAAGGCACCTTTCCCAGGATTCACTCCCCCCCCCCAAGAAGCACACAGCACTGCTTACCCTTCCATTTATCACATCCATGTCAAGTTCTGCTTTCTTCGCCCACTTCTGCCAAAAATCAGGATCTTCCAGGGAAATATCAGTCCTGTTCCCGGAGGACACGAAGCTCGCCTGAGAGGGAGGGGGGAGGGAGGCCAGGGTTAGTCTGTGAAAACGCACTTCTACAGCTTCCAGCTTCGTCCTCTTAAAAAATTAGGATACCTTGGCAAAAGTGGACCCTTTTCCTTCAGACTCGATTGTGATGGTCTGAGTCCGTCTCTGGAGGATCTGATCGATGTCTTCTTCACAGAATTTGGAGCCCTCGTCCTCTTCGTCCATCAGAGCTCCGTAGGCCCCCTTACGAAGGAGGTCCTCGATTTCCTTCTTGGAGAGCTGCTGGACCTGGCATTCAAAAGCGCTCGCCTTTAATGACTTTTTTACGTTTGTGGCAAAAAGAATGAATGATCTGTATTCCAAACAAATGGCACAAGGCATCCATATCAGTAGACAGAGCAAACACACTACGGGCCAAATTACTTTAGGTTCACTGTAGAATAATGCTTTTTGCCATTTCGAGTCCCTGCTGAAAACATTTGCCATTTGGGAACGATCCAGATTTTCTGAGCAACAGTGCTCATTTCAGCACGAAGCACTTTTAACACAAGAAAGCATTGTAGGTTAGTGACCTCTGAAAGGCTTGCAAGGATAAATTCAGGGCTCAGTGCGAGCCCAGCTTTGCATGCACGGCTCCCACTGGTCTGCCCTTGATACCGTTTCCTGAAGTGCAAAGAAACAAGCCATGTGTACGAACCCCATTAGCGGCGTTCTCTCGCCCACTCATGGACTGCAGAACAGCCTTATCAAGGCCCAGCTTAAGACTGGCCTTGTCGAACATTTCCCTTTCGTAGGAGTTCCTGGTGATCAGGCGGTAGATTTTGACGGCCTTGCTCTGCCCGATCCTGTGACATCTCGCTTGGGCCTGCGGGACACACACACACACATGCGCGCACGCGTTAAGCCCCGCACGCGTTTTGCAACGGGAGCAGCGACAGCCGCGGGGCCCTGGGTCCCGCCCCTCACCTGCAGGTCGTTCTGCGGGTTCCAGTCCGAGTCGAAGATGATGCAGGTGTCGGCGGCCGTCAGGTTGATGCCCAGGCCTCCCGCTCGGGTGCACAGCAGGAAGACGAAGCGGTCCGAATCGGGCCGGGAGAAGCGGTCTATCGCTGCCTGTCGGAGGTTGCCCCTCACTCTGCCGTCAATGCGCTCGTAAGGGTACCTGAGAGAGGACACAGGGTACGTTATCTCTGTATCTCTGCATCAACCTGGATAAGGAGCCAACAGACTGGCAAAACTAGTCATTATCCACTAAGTCCCCCCCAAACATAAACAAATTAAAATTTGCAAAAAAAAAAAAAAAAAAATACACAGCACGTTGACTCGATTCAAGCTATGCTTCGCTTTGCCAAGGGTTGTTAATATAAACTTCCACGGCATTAATTAATTAATGCAATAAAACTGCACGACACGGAAAGAAGTAGTTCTGAAAGTCCATCTGGAGCACTAAATTAATATTCTTAATGGATGTACTCCTCATGGCAGCGGTACAAAGCCAGCCGAAGCTGCCAGTGAGTTTGCCTGTTTTGGCTGAGAGTGGGTCTGTGGGGGAAGGGACAGGTGTGAGGCTGACTCGCTACCTCCTCTGGATGAGGTAGTCCTCCAGGATGTCCAGGCAGCGCACCATCTGGGAGAAGATCAGCACCCTGTGACCACCAGCCTTCAGCTTGGGCAGCAGCTTGTCAATCAGCACCAGCTTCCCCGCTGCCTGGATCATCGCCTGGAGGTGAAAATCTGGGTTCTCGGAGTGATGAATCTCCCTGAACTCGTCCAGAATTTTCTCTTCCGCACCTGCATGGACGCAAGATGAGTGGGGTGGTGAAAAATGGGGGGAAAAAAAAGACGAAAAAACAAACAGTCTGAGTATTTATATTATACATTCAGAGAGTGGATCCAGCCATGCGAAACGCAGCCTTTTAACAGGCCTCTCACGCCTTGCGCCTCCCCCACTCTGACATAACTTTCAAAGGTAATCAAAATGGCACGCAACCACAACACAACAACCATGGCTGTCAGTCAGGAATGCAAGCGTACAGCCTCTGTTTTCACCAAGGCCCATATAAACAAATGACACCAAACTGTACGGCAACCGCGGAATACTACAGCATGGGGTAGCACGGAAGGTTAAAATGACGTTCTGAGAGGCCACTAAAAGCCACTGTCCAGAGCTCCTGAGAAAGAACTAAAATAATGAGAAGACAGAGCTCGGTCGAGCGAGGGCCAGCGATGTGCTCCTTTCCAGCTGCGCCTGTAAAAATCTCCGGTGAAGTCAGATTGTGCTGTCTCATTACTGTCAGAGCCCTCTCCCTGCCACTCACCGTTAATAAGGTAAGGGTGATTACAGCACTTCCTCAGCTCCATCATAGTGTTCAGCAAGTTGGGCACGTTGGCGTTCCCTCCGCCGCCGCCCCCGGGGCCTCCTTTGGCCAGGAAGGCGAAGTTCTTCTCCAGAATGGCCCGGTAGTACTTCTTCTGGATGTTGGTGAGCTCCACCTCGATGATGGTCTCCTCTTTGGGCGCCAGGTTCTTTTCCACGTCCTCCTTCAGCCGTCTCAGCATCATGGGCTTCAGGATGCCTTGCAGTTTTTGCACCTGCGCGACACGTGTATCGTTAGGTCCCTCGTGCTCCCGGGTCCCCCAGGGCGAGACCCCCTGGGTTATTGTTCCACTTGAATTACAAAACGGCAAACAGCCACAGTGCCACTGCCATCCACTTATTGGCAACATAAATACACTTAACATCTTAAGTGAGGTGTAGATATCTCTGCGCTTGTCACAGTGATCACGTGGAACACTTCTCTGTCAATGCAATCGCACTCACTACCTTCCTTTCACCTGCTTAACCTTCCTTCTCTGCACCTGGCTATCTGTTCCTCTTCCTCCAGCATCACCTCTGAAGCCATCTAAAGCTACTCATAGAAACAAAACGGTTAAATTTCAACCTTTTAGCCATGGAAAAAAAAGACTGGCGAAATAGGTCTAAATCAGAGTGCTTTAGAGCCCTTTAAATTCATTACGCTTTACTGTAAGTAGGGGGAAAAAAAAAAAAACTCGGCAGCGATAATGTGAGGCTGTGAAAGCAAAATTGATCCCAGCGGTACCTGTTCTTCGGTTTTCAAATCTCCGAACTCCTGCATGAAGGTGGATTCCGAGGGGAACCTCTCCGGCTCCAGGAAATTGAGCAGGCTGAAGAGCTCCTCCACTGTGTTCTGGAGCGGCGTTCCGGTGAGGAGAACCTTGTGTTCCTGTGGGAGACCAAAAAAAAAAAAAAAAAAGACAAGGGGGAAGGAGCATTAAAGCAGGCTCGACGCCCACGCCGGCGACGCCGTCACGCGCTCGCGCCTGTTTATTCCGGTCCCGAACGCGCAGGGCAACACCAACCATGTCCATCATTTTGAGTCCCTCCAGCAGCTTGCAGTTCCTGTTCTTGAGCCGGTGGGCCTCGTCGATGACGACGCACCGCCACTGGATGCTGCGTAGCTCCGGGCAGTCGGTCAGTATCATTTCGAAAGTGGTGATGACAGCGTGGAATTTGTAGGCTCCCTTTATCATACGGCCCTGAGGGGAATGGCATTTTTCCACCAAAAAAAAAAAATCATTCAAAGGCCTTAGACAGCAGACTTCAAACTACTGAACTAAAAACATAAATATTTACATAAACCCGGATACCGGGATCGAAACTCAAACATTTATTTCCCACCAGCCACAAGGACACCGGTTTGGAGTTCAAGATACTTTGTATATGCGTTGGATTTTCTGGCTAACCATTATCACTTTAGTCACAGCAGTGACTAAAAACAAGGGTTTTACACAATACAGAGGAAAGGAAAGAAAGGCCACTCTGAAAGGAAAGACGTTCTAAAAACGGCTCATAACACAGCGCATGAGCAACGGCCATTGAAACAGATGACACTGAGGCGTTAGGACGTTAGCTCAGTTGGCACGCCCTCTTCGAACCCCAGCGTGCGCGCATCCGTACCTGCGCATCCCTGAAGTTCATCTCGTAGGCCTGGATGGTCCTGCGGCTGGCTTGGCTGCCGTGGTACACCACCACGTTCAGCTCGGTCCACGTGCGGAACTCCCTCTCCCAGTTCGGAATGGTAGACAGCGGTGCGATCACCAGGAAGGGACCGTGGATGTCCTTCAAGAATATCTCATAGAGGAATGTGATGGACTGGATAGTTTTCCCCAGACCCATTTCATCTGCCAATATGCAGTTGCGTCTAAAAAACACAAACAATGTAGAGAAATAAAATTAAACCTGGCAGCTGAAGAGCAGTTCTGGTTAGGGCACATAAAAAATTAAAATGCTGTGAAAAGAGACTTAGAATGGGCCCGGTATTCCCTCGAGTTAAAACTGCGAATTCTTTCTACGATACCTGCTATAAAAACGCATTAAGCAGCGGCAATTAAGCTGTGAAGAATCAATGAAATCACTTTAGCAACATTTATACACGCTCTGCATTCGGAGTGAGAAAGAGCACGGTGTGCAGCTCGATAGTGCTTAAAGCTAATTTTATACATACGTGTTGTACCAGTTGAAGAGCAGCCAATTGACTCCCTCCAGCTGGTATTCCCTGAGTGCATTGCCATTTTTATATTCCCTGGAACTCTCGGATTTCTGCCAGTCGCATGCAGGAGGTCGCTCCTGTTTCAAATAAAACAATTCCCATTAGTGGTTTCCTGGTGACCGCAAGAACACGGCCTTTTCCCCCCATATTAAAAGAAAAACGCAGAACCGTGCCAGTTCTTACCACTCGCTTAAGCTCAGGCTCTCGGGCCATGAGCTTCTCAAATTCTTCGATTTTGGCCGGGTCGATGTCCGCCTTCAGCTCCCAAGTGCTGTCCTCATAGGGCAGGGAACACCACTTCACCAGATAGTGACAGACAGGCTGTGAGCAAAAAAAAAGAAAAAGAAAAAAAAAAGATTACCAGGTGGGAGAAAAGAGGGCCAGAAAAAAAAAAAACACCAAAAAAAACATGAAGCAGCAGGAAGGCCCCTTTATAAACTTTCCTTTAATGCTGAATAATTAATTTTAAAAAAATTCTTTGTGATACACACATAAAACCCCATGACATTTTACTGAAAGACTACCTCTCCATTGTCATCGGTGCTCTCTGACACATCCAGAATCCGATCCACTTCCACGTAGTCTGGGTTGAAGGGCTCATCATCAATCTGAAACACCACAGAGACTGATCGTTTCGGGTTTTTTTTTCCCCTTCATATTTCTGGAAGAATTTATGAGAGTAAAGCCCAAATCACATTAATTAAAGTGTTACAATTCAGCAGGATTACTCCCCATGAGGAAAGCAAATTCCTCGGGCTTTGTGAACCAGGCCTCTTAATTATTGTGCAAAACCCTATTTGCTGTGATAGAATGTTTAAGAATAATTTAAATGAAGTGTGAAATTACAATCCACTAATGAGCAATCAAAGGGGCTTTTCAAATGCGATGCGTTTCGGTTGCTTGGTATTCCTCAATGTGCGGTGCGCAATGTGGAAATTAGCAAGGACTGCCTCCAATTTTGGACAATATAATCTAATGGAATGTTAATTTGATCAGACGTCAAGTCTGTATTTTAATACCGTTAAATGTTTAACGCAATCTCTTAATGCCTGTACGAAATGACAGACTTGCATGTAATTTGTTGCTTAACATTTCCAGGCCGTGCCGAGACGGGCGTGTAGCGTCATGCCAGCGAGACAGATGAACGCCATTATTAAAACGCATATCTGGGCGGAACATCTCTCCTTCCGTGGCGGCGGGGAGACGCAGGCTGGGGAGGGAAGGGCAGGGTGAAGGGCATGAGCTCACCTCTGAGAGGAACGTATTGAGAGACTGCTTGGCCTTGAACCTCTTGATCTTCTGGTGAATCCTCTTGTCCTTCTCCAGCTCCTCCAGGTCTGCCCAGCGACAGTGCAGATAGGAGCTGTGGGGGGTGTGGGGGGTGTGGGGGGGATGGGGGGGGACAGGCCTTCAGAGTGTGCTTCATTACCCCTCACCGCACATTCGGGAACGAGACCACTGACCCCTGACCGTTCCTATAAGTGCCCGATTATAGACAGGTAAATCTAAGAGCCACATGCTGTGCTACTAGGACTCAAGGTGTTAACTGGAAAAATCATGGATGCTTTTTTTGTAGCTGGGTTGTAAATGTTATGTCAGGAGGGTTAACCGATTTGTGGCAAAAATACAACAAACCTGAATTCTGATCAATGTTAATATTCTGAAGTCACACATTTCATATTGCAAATCAAGCCAGCACAGGAGCATCATTCCAGACATGTCAACTTATAAAGCAAGGCAAGGTTACACAATGTGCATGCATGTGGCTGGCTGTCAAAAGCATGGGCACTGGCTGCACCATCAGGTCTGAAGTAGCAGGCCTCCCCCCACATTAATGGCACTGCCCTGAGCCCACCTAATTCCACTCAGCGGCACCTTCCAACACACCTCCGTATTTGGACATTCATTAATTAACACACGGTCTCTAAAATGGAAAGTGTTGCACCACAAAGCTTTTTTAAAAATAAAGCATTTGTGGTCCAAGTAGAACGGACTGCATTCGCATTTTTTGTAGTTGTTTACGTTTTCAAAATTCAATTTACGTGTAAGAAATGGCACTAAGAAGCGTGACGTAGACAGCTCAGCACTCAGGCTGTGGACACGCATGTACCAGCTGAAGGGGAGGGGGAATCGATTGCTGGGATTCGAAGACATAAAACCTAGATGAGAGTGCAATCAATGAAAGCCTGAATTGAAAGCGGCATCTTTACATCTTACTTAGCCTTTGAAGTTCTTGCGAATATCGCCATGCTGCCGTTTCCATAAAGAACATGGAATTTCTTTTCAAAGGCAAATTAAATAACATTTAATCAGTCTTGTTTATTCAGAGCGGAGGCCACTCCCCCCGAATGAAGTTTCACATTTAATTTCCCCGTAATTCTTTGTGTAATCATAAATCACTTTGCGTCCGACGGGGGAAAATTTCATTACACGCCGCAAATCAAGTGTGGAGCACTCACAAATTCTTGAATTTCACGTAGAATTCTTCGACTTCCACTTCTTCCCCGGACTCCACCTGCAACAAAACAAGCACGTTTTTCAGAGGCCTGGGTTTGGAAAAGCGCCATCTGTCACTGCCGCTCAAACCCGCAGCCGCCTCCCTCAAGGCCGCGGCGGCTCACACCGTCTCCCCATTCCACGCGTGAGCCTTGGAACAAGTGCACGGCATCCCGCTTTAGGCGAGGAATTTTCACTCGACTGTAATACCTCGACAAAAAAAAAAAAAAAAAAACAACACGATCAATCCCCACCACTCCGCTCCGCGCCGACTGAGTCATGAATCATTTTAACTCCTCCTCAACCACACGCGGCTCCATTCACAATAACCTGACCCGAATCTTGGCGTCTCGCCAAAACCACAGTGTTAAGCAGACGCCAAACGTACCATTTCCTCAGGCAGCAGCCAATTTGCAGCTGCACTACTAAAAGCCGCAAGTATTATTTTTGGCCGGGCTCGTTCTGGACTGACTTTTGGGAGGATTTTCTCAGAGGAGGAACATGTAAGCGAGCCCTGTTTGTGTATGGAGGGGGTGGAAATGAAAGATGCTCGCGCGCACGTGCGGCCTTCGCGGCCCGCCCGCTCCACACGCTCACGTCGTCAGCTGTCAATCAATACATGAACAATGCCTTCTTTTCTCAGGGCAAAAAAAGCAGCTCTAATTACCTCCTCGACTTTTACTATACAAACCTCGGGCGGGATTCAGCGTTTCTCACCCACGGAGCTCTGTGCAGGCAACTTCCCGCTCGCCTCTAAGTGCGGTCGCAGGCCACTCAGACCGAAACTGAAATGTGTAAACAGCGTAGAGTGGCGTTCTCACCTCCTTCTTTCCCATGCGCATGCCCATGATCTTCTCCACGACGGGGCCCTCGGCGTCGGGAGCCTCCTGGCAGACACACACACACACACACACGCACACACCGTTAGCATCCCCCTGCTCTCTCTGGGCCCAGGCGTCAGAGCCGAGGAGGTGTCTGTCACGGCGGGCGACGGTGGGGGGTGGGGGGTGGGGGCTGACCTGCTGCTCAGACTGAGAGGCGTTTGACGGGGACTTCTGCCCGCCGGCCTCGGCGTCCTCGGCCTCGTCGTCCGAGATCCTGAACTCCAGGTCCTCGGTGTAGCGTTTCCTCTTGACCTGCCGGCTGGAGCGCCTCTTCTGCAATGACAGGTTATCACGCGTTAAAAAAAATTTTTTAAAAAAAGAGGCTGGAGACTCCCGGAAGGAGGGGGAAAAAGGGTGCCGCTCTGCAGGAGACAGCGTTAGGAAAATGCCCTCGAGTAGCATGCTGACATCTTGTCAGGTAAAAAAAAAAAAAAAAAAAAAGCTTTTCTCCAGAAGAGAGGTTAATGCAAATTGCGTGGGTTAAAACTATATAAAAATTGTATTTGTCAAGTACGTTCATAGTAGGGAAATGGGGCAATTACTGTATGTCAAAACCCTGGGTCATGTGGACTTTCTCGATAATTGTGTAACTGCTACCACATGCTGAAAGGCCGTATTGCTCTTATTGTGCTTGGAACAGAACAATAAATGCGCAGGTCGTCAAGTGCGGCGATAAACCTCCACGTGCTTGATTTCACCAGGGCAAGATTCAGCAGCCTTTCTGCACTGAGGGAGATGAGATCAGTTGGGGTTTGTGTGTTTTCTTCTGAGGATGGGCATTGCATAAACATGTAGAGAAAAAGGAAGGAAGTACATCCTCTAACTGAATATGAAGACCTGTTTCATCAGATGCAGAAACTGAAAAAAGGCCTAAGCCATCGCTTTGACGGTAACATTTTGAGATGCATAAGCAACCACACACAATTCAACCATTGTTTACTGCTTTGCCCTTTCAACCTTAACATCACCGCATTCTCCAGTCTGCAGCAAGCACAACAGATTTCAGGCATTTCATCCATGTACACATATCAATGGCCCCAAAAGGACAGAAAAATCATACTATTTAGGCTTTGTAAATACATGTTAGCAGTTTCACATCTAATAAATGAAATGTCACGTGAAATGCACTCCATTATGCAGGCATAGTGCAAAGTGTGCAAAAATAATCCTATGCATAACATAAGCATCTGTGTAGCCTGGATTCTGTCAGCGGGGACTAGACCACCTCTGCATGCAAAGTTGGCGTTCCTTGTCCCAATTAGATGCAGATTTCCCATGCAAATGCACCTATCTGCGCGGCCCAGCCCGGGCTAATCCCAGAGGTGGCCGTGACAGAGTGCCTTCACCGCACCTGGAGTCCGCCAAAGTAACAGGTAACGGTGCGCTAACCCAGTTCTGTCACCCCCGCCGTATTCCCCGCGGCCGGAATGATGGACTATCTTTACCTGAACGCCCAGATCATCCTCCTCCTCCGGTGAAGCAGGGGGCGTTTTTTCGGCGTCCGAATTGTCAGAGGATTCCCGCTTACGTTTCACTTCTTTCTTCTTTGTAGTGCTTGTTTCTGTGTCAGCCTTCTTAACGCTGCGGAAAAGGAACGGGGAAGAAGTGATTGATGAGCGCTAATGTAACCCATTTCGTGTGCGATTGTGGGGCGCAAACGCTCACTGTCAACCGCGTACTTCCTCGGGGTCAAGCTTCCTGAAACGCTGAGGCTTTTTTTCGTCTCGGCAGGCCGATACGGCACACCAACATTAACTTTCGGTGGAAGCCATTTCAAGGAAACCTCTGCCTTTCCCATGACCGGGAAACGCTAATGATCAGAGAAAAACGAGCGTGTCTGCTTATCTAAAATATCCGAGCAGGAAACGGGTCTTCAGCTGACCATCTGTAACAAGACAACCCCCCCCCCCACAATGAAAGGTTTTCGATTGTGGTGCAATACAATACCGTGATTAATGCCACCGCGGGGGGAAGCACAATAAATACACACGATTCTTCATAGGAGGAGGGAAAAAAACAAGTAACAAATATTTATCCCATAGTGCAAACAGCCGAGATGGTTTCATCAGGTAAAGTCAAATTACCAATGGAAAGGTCTGCAGTGCATAAAGCATACGCCTGATCTTACACAGGAGGGGCCTGGTTCTTCCCAGCTCTCCCTCCCTCAGGTTTTTAAGGATTGGACGCACACACCGAGACCTATAGGACGCAGTGAGAGGGAGGGGCTACAGGCCGTGGTGAAGGGTAGGAAGGCGGATCTGCGCACTAACCAGGGACAGCCCTGGCCAGAAGGGTTCGGTGGACAAACAACAAAAGCTGTGTGAGTTCAAGGTGCCTTAAACTGATTTTTCTGCAAATGCCTACAAACTCCACCTCTTTGCCATCTATGAAGGTTCTGCGTTTCTGTAGATTTCACAAGCGGAGCAACCATAACAGCCACCTTCAAAAAAAAAAAAAAAAAAACCCTGAACACTGTGTTGAAACAAACCTGTTTCAAGTGTTTAATCTTTAGCCTATGCCTACGTTCTCAACCTAATTTGTTTACCTACCGATGGTTGTATACCATCGGTCAGAGTTAACAAAGGAGAGGGGGGAAAAAAAAAAAAAAAGGCAAAAGGGAGCAAGCGCAAACAGGGCTACACTGTATTCCCTCTCATCTGACTGAGTTTACACCACACATGGCTGGAAGCCACCCCTACCATGAGGCTCCACTTCCAGCATTTATTTCCGCTCTTACTGCCACAAATTATACAATGCAGGAGCTCAGCGCTGGGCCCCTTCCCTTTCATCTACACGCCAAGAGCAATCAGATTACCCTGGTAACCAGCGGTCACATGACCAGCACCTGCTCTTTTGGCTGGATGCCACTGACTAAAGCCATCTGCTTCCCTCAATCATCTTTCAAACACTCAACACCTGCACTACAGCATTCTGTGGGTTTCTTTTTTATCCAATCACTGCTAAACAGACCTACACCCCCTCCCCAAACAAAAAACAAGATAAAAAAAAACAACTTAGTATTGTAGAAATAAAAAAGGGCAAGTTTATAAAGAAGCAAGTGAGCAAGGGCCTGCTTCAAGATGACCAAATTGCTTTTGATTGCTGACCTCTATAAATCCTAGACTGCTGTGTGCTGTTGAATTTAGCGGACCCAAGGCACGGGCTCAACTGCTAGGAGCTATGAGAAACAGATTTAATGTCTGGTGGAAAGCCTCACTCAGACTGCATAATAAAATATCGATATGGTGGGAAATGACAAGAAAATATAGGCTGGCTGTCTCTTCCTCGCTACAAAGGAATCTCCAAGATACTGTTCAGTGTTTGCACCCGGTGAATTGCAATAAGATTACAAGCTTTTTTGCCTTCAGTATCAACAGTGAGGGAGTAAAGATAATCCCAAGCATAGTGGCTTATGTGAACATGACAAAAGGCCCCATTACCAATCAAATCCTCTCTGACTGCTTAGAGTATGTGTAGTATTTTATGGTAATCTTGAAGGATTCACATGATATAGATACTGCCTTTAAATGCCTCGAGACCTCAAGGGAATATCAAAACATCAGGCTAACGCACATGGGCAATGACCAAAAACGGAGAGTAAGTTTCCCCATCCATCCTGCTGTGTATTTTTGAACACTGTAAATATGATCTTGCAGCTTTAACACAGCTTTCATGGTGGTTTATATAGCTTTCATTAGATTAGCCAGCCATCAGAAGTTAACAAATCAGATTAGTAAACACACACCCCCCACGCCAGATTCCCCGGGACACCAGTAGTGGAAAACCGGTCACCAAACAGCACAGGCTGCTCTGAGGCGGAGGGTGGGGGGGAGGGGGGGTTGGGTGAATTCATGAGCGAGAGGAAATGGTGGAGGGAGAACGGGGGCGAGGGCTGGCCGTTGCCCCGCGTTACAGGAGGCATCGCCGCTGAAGATGTTGCAGCTCCTTCCCTGGTGAGAGTCCAGAGGCAGAGGCGGCGCTGATATACGGGGGGGGGTGGGGGGCTCCGGGTTAATAGAACACCTGCCGTCACTGACAGGATGAGTCACCTTCAGTTCTACAGCTGGGTTCTGTGCCAGAGCCGCTCAGCACCGGGCCTGCCGTCGGCCCCCGTTTACGCTCTGCGGCCGCTCCCTGCTCCCAGCCTTCTTCGCACACCACGCCACGCCACAATCCCCACTGCTGTGTCCAGCTGGACCCACCGGCGTGGCTTCCGCACCGTCAGAAGGGGCGCCACGGCACCGACCGGCGTGATAAAGGAACGGAAGTGCCTCCCATCGACTGACAAAATTCTCTATATTGGCGAATGCGGGTGTTTCTCCCCCACCCCCCATGCGTGGGAGGGAGGAGACTGGTGTGCCGTGTTGTATTTCACAGCAAGGTCACGCACATGGCGGAACCACTCAATTACCCACTGACAAGGAAAGTCTATTACCTGAATCTCAGGCAGGAGGTCTGATCCGCACAGCCCCGCAAGCCTCGGACTGTAGTCACACTTCTCCAAACAAATCCCGCCGCCGCAGCCGGGAAAATAAATCAAACGCGAAAAACCACCGCGGGCGCCCGCTTCTTCCAACGGGCCTTTCAACGGCAGGGCAAAAAAAAAGGCCCCGCCGGAAGGGAAGGGGGACCTCCCTAGGACAATCTGCTCCCCTGCCGGCTCGGAGACGCCGCGCCTCGTATTTTGAAGATGTCACTCTCCCTGACATCTTCTCCGCGCGCCTAAAAGGAATCCATTTCAAAGAAATCAAAGAGTACAAAACTTGCCATATAGCAATCTGCGTGCTCTAAACTCAGACCTCCTGGGATCCTGGCGTAGGTTTGACAGCCTAATACATCAGAAAATAAATTCATTATACCTTCCTTTGAGGCTGTGCTTCTGAGCTTCACAAAAACCCCCCCAGCCCTTCAAGTCCGTCGTGAAAAGTGCCAATCCAGGGAGAAAACAAACATGAACACCTCTTACTGCTGCCCAGCATTGCTCAAGGTTTTACCAACCACTCGCTCTTTGCAGTTTAATGTTACAGATATGCCTTTATTCTGTTGCCTGCAACAGGATATTGCTGACAGTTACTCATTGTGGCCAGTGATTTTTTGCTAAACTGAAAAAAAAAGAGTGAAACTTGAGCTGACATTTCAATTCTAACCGTCCATGATGGAGTCAACTCAAACTTATTTACTCCAAGTGAGACCACTGCATCAGTCCTCTCCATACTGAGTTGGACTCCTTTCCATTTAAAAGGATACAATATCCCCCCCCCACACCAGATTATGTAAGCCTGCGCATTTTTTTTCAGTTTAATTTTTTTGCATGTGCACCTACATACCCTTCTCATGTTTTCCCTGTGTGTCGGGGAAATGATTTTAAACCGAACGAGCAGGTGGACTACCAGAAGCAGCGGTGCAAAGGTCTACACCCCGCGCGGCCCATCCAGCTCGCCCCGGCGCCAGGAGACGATCAAAAGCATCCCGCCCCTATTGCTCCCACCTGCAGCTGCCGATGCGCTCGCTCGCTCAGCAGGGCGGGAGATGGAGCCCAGGGGCCGGAGCCCAGGGGCCAGCGCGCAGCAGCGTCCCCGCCTCTTCCACCTCACACACACCGAGCACCCCCCCCCCCCCCTCCCCCCGACCGCGAACGACGAAAGCGGAGGTTCACGACAATGTCGGACTTCCCAGTGTAATGAGGCTGCCGTGCGTCACATCTACAACCGGCCTGGCGCTCCCTGACGCATTTTTGCAGTTTCATACCTTTGGGTACGGTTTCATAACGCCACCAAACAGAAGCGGCTTATGACTGGTGCCAATTCCAGGTGCAACGGTTTTTGTCCAGCAAGGGCTTTTGGTGCTACCAGAAAACAGGAAATGCTCTTGAGTACAGCTTCTGAGGCTCATATCGCCGTGCCTAATGAAAACTAGGGAACAGCTCACCGGGGTTCCCACAGAAATAGAGGGCTGCATTTTCCATTTGCATGTGATCTGGTACCAATTAATATTCCCTTCCAAGTTTCTGTATGCTGAGCCCCTGCCTTCTCCCTGCCAGTAGCAGGGAGACTCAATCACCGGGATGAGCTTCCATTTTTAAAAGTCAAGGGAAATGTCAAATTAACATCAGATGGCTGAGAATTTTTTTTAAAGGCCTCTTGGAAGGATTTGCTCAAATTCGATGACGACGAACATCTGCCCACGGTTCGCACATTCGAGAATGCCCAAACAAGGTATCCACCAAGACGTGCTGGGCAACACGGCCCGTCCACTAAGCACCTGACCATCGGAATCCGTCACCCACTGTCTCGTCTCTGAATCTACTTCCATACAGGTGAGATGAATCTGCACACAAGGCCCCTCCAATCCCACGCTAACCCTACAAACCAGGCAGCCAGTCACTGCCCATTTGCACTGAAGTGGTAGTCAAACTGGGCCTAAAATATTTTCCTGAAGAGCCAGACCAACTCAAGAGCACCGTTGTGCTCAACGTCTGGGCTGGGCAGTGTTTTCCCCCCTCAAAAGGTGCTTTTGAGGTGCGCAGCAGACAGTGCTGAATGCTTGGCTTGGCCCAGCGTTTGCTCAGCAAGATAAAGGCCTGTCAGAGGTGGACTGACAAGGGCTGGAAGGCCTTGGGGGTGTTGGGGTGGGGGGGTTGGGGCTGCCACATTCCTCAGCCAGCTCATGTTACGTTAATAAAAAAGGACGTGCTCACTGACTGTTTTGCATAATCACAGAGGAAGAACAAGGGGTTAAATTGGCTTAGAAAGGACGGCCATTTTCAAATTTTCAAATTTGAACTGCATGAGGAAAAAGTGGTCGCTTGAGTATGTTCGCTTTCTGCAAAAGCAGAAATAAAGAAGAAAAATAGTGTAAGAGCTCAAATGATTTCTTAACTTCATCAAGGAACTGCTGTCTCACATCACAACCGAAATCACATTCATTATGCTTTCTTCTCTCGTCTCTTTAGGCCTAGCTACCAAATAAATGTGACATGTCTTTCAATGTTTTTTTCACAAGCATTTTGATAAATAGCAGTGCTCTAAGATAATCTGAAGGAAAAACATTCCAGAGCTTTTGTAAAATACTGAGTGCTACATAAATGAAACCACAGGGAAACTACTTAATATTGCCTATACATTTCCTTTAATCCAGATTCCACTCACTTCACCCTCCATTCAAATGAATGATTTTAATTTAAGGAATATTCACATGTGTGAAACAGCAGAATCAGGAGGCTGCATCTCCCAATAGCAAGCATGCTCTGTCCCACATACCTGGGCTTCTTGGCGCTCTTGGCCTTGGGAGTGGTGGCCTTCGGTTTCTTCTCCTTGGGCTCTTTCGGGGTTTTGGGCGTCTTGGGCGTTTTGGGAGTCTTGGGCTCCTTGGGCTCCTTCTTCTCTTTTGGCTTCTTCTTCTTCTTCTTCTCCTCTGAGGACGGCTCCTCTGTGGGGCTCCTCAGGGGGCCCTGGCCGTCCTCCACGCTCTCCCCCGCGGCCTCGCTCTTGCCCTCCTCCAGGCAAGCCTTCGCCTTCTTCTTCTTCTTCTTTTTTGGCTTCTGTTCCCCCTCCGCCTGCTGGTCTTCACAGTTGAGTGACTGGGCGTCCGGGCCTGCCGCTTGAGGCTTGTCAGATACTGGCATCTCGATGGATGGATCTGATGGAGGAGGCTGCAAGGGGACAAAGAGGGGGAAATGTACGTTTTAGAATAAAGATGAGTCTGGAATAGTAATTCAAAAATTTCCGTTTTTCAAAACCAAAGTCATGTTTCGGAGTCCATCACCGAATTGGACAGGGAAAGCCCCTATCTTGGTTTGAAGTGTTGTCAGTGTGAGTGGTAAACTGTGACAAATTTCATGACACGATGCTTCTGGGGACTTAGACTTATGCAAGTGTGGTGCCATTTTAAACAGATTTTCAAACTTTTAAGAGAGTAAAGAATAGTTAGTTTACCATTTACAAATATATAGTTAGCAGGGTATCAGTCAACTCTTTCCAGTGCACTCTGCATAACTGACTGGCCTTGCAATGCACAACGTGAAGTTCACAAAGGCACAGAGAACTCACTCTGAATTAACAGAACTACACGCAGACTGACAAAGCCCTTCTAATGGAAGTTCCAGAAAATCAGGTCTTGTCTATAACAAAACACCACTGTGGGAGTCAAAATAAATTGATCACTTGCTTGATTTCAAGCCGTTCACTGACAGGAAGCTAGGTGCTTTTGGGATCATGCCAAATTTTCAGTGACATTAAGCAATTAAATGCAAAGGCTTCTGTATCTACAGCATTAGCTGGATTTAGTCCTATCCAAATAAGAAAACATACTACTGAGATGGCTGGCTTACAAACACATATTCCAAGGTATGGTGAGTTGGGGTCAGCTCTGGTAGTTTAACATCTGGTGTGAAGGAACTTGCTCGGTTTACAAGCAACGGCCTCTTTCAAAGTGCACGAACTAAGCTTCTGAAGATAAAATTCAGACAATATGGGCTTTTTATGACACACGCCGAGCTTCAGGAGGCTCAGCTTCCAGGGCAGCTCTTTGAAGAGCGTCTCCGTGCAGGCCGCGGTGTGTCCACATTCTGCGGTACCATGAAGCATTCAGCACGCTAAGCTGAGCCGTATCTAAGCTCTGCATAACGCACCGCGCACATTCAGGGGCAGATGCCGTGGCGTCTTTCTATGCAGAGTGTCTCATCTTCAGTGTGTAATTCACATCTCACCAGTAAATTTCAGAGTGCGCCGGCACATTCAGTCTCAATCACACACTGGGTTACGCCACGAAAAAATGTCCACCAAGAGACCAAAAAAAAAAAAAAAAAAAAAGGTTTGGCCATGTCTGCAGCACTTCCGCTCATGCGCGGGGCTACGCCTTTCTCATTCTGACATCCGGCCGCCCCGGAGATGACGCCTCCGCCCCCGCCCCCGCCCCGTCCGAGTCGAACCCTGCCGTGGCCCTCGTCAGCGCAGGGGGACGGCTAATGACTTTGAGCGGCATCGCGGGCGGCGGGGCCCGCCTGATGAAACATGACAAACGCGAGGGCGTTCGGGCTGAGGTGAGCCGCCGCAGTGAGGACACCGTCACAGCGGGATCCTGACATATTCAAATGCGCCATTCATCCAGAGGAGGTGGGCAGGTTACCCTCCCGCACGCACCAAGCCTGCTCTCTCTCTCTCTCCCCCTCTCTCTCTCCCCCTCCCTCTCTCTCTCCCCCTCCCTCTCTCTCTAAAAAAGCAACCTGCTGCAAAGAGTGGAGTGGTGGGGCACAAGAAGGCAGTCAAGTTGCAGGGACGGAAACCAAGGCTTTTCTGTAAAATAAAAGGACGACAAACGACGCCGCGCGTGAGACAATACTCTACGCTACCTTGCATAACCAGTATCTGTTGTGAAATCAGTCTGTAGAAACCACATGCTTTCACTACAGGGAAACTTGAAGCTCTCCTGTGAGACAACACAAGCCCTTGTACTTTTTTAAACCATCTGTTTGAATTGCAGCTAACTCCGTCTGAACGGAGCCTACCGCGCAATATGTCCATGAGTGTAGCAGCTGCTCAGAGATTGAACTGGAGGGAAAAAAAAAAAAAATGCTCTTCCATTCTTTATAAAGGGGGGAGAAAAAGGTGACATTTTCCCTATGCTGTAAAACCTGAACACACACGAGAAAACGGTCAGTAAATCTAATTACAATGTTTGATCTTACTCATGTATAATTTATTAAAAAGCCCTGCGTTCTAAAACACCTTGTTCAGCACAAATTTAATTTAGAACTACTTCTGGGGAAGGAGTTGCGCTCCTGCGATTGGTCGCACGCCGCGATGAGACTGAATATTAAAGCACTCCATTTCCTCGACTCGTTCAACTCCCCCCCCTTCACTTCGGCTCCTCCGCCACAATAAAGGCACCCTGCGCTAGGTCACCATCTGAGGCATGAAGCCATGCACGGTGAAATAGGCGGAAGCGCCGCGGAGAGAACGCACACGCGCCCGCCGCTGCCGGTTTTCCTTCTTCGCGACGGAGGATGGGCACCGCACTTCCGAGTGTTTACAAAACAATTAACAATAACGCTCACTCTGCAGTGATGAATTGTACCATTAGGCTAAGCTGCGGCTGCACCGGTACATGATCGTTCCCCTCTCCAGGGGGATGCTGTAGCGATATATACATAATACAGTGCAAAGAAATTATACAAAACACAGAATGCAAAGAAACGGGGTGGGGAGGGGCAGGGATTATTCTACAACACGTCATTGCCGGTTTCAGATGATTACTGCGTAGTTCTCATTTCGTTCCGGAAGAGGGGTAAGGTCACAGTTTCAGGTCCTTCCAGTGGCTAGAACAGAATAGTGACTTGTACTTAAAGAGTGAGCACAGAGAGGCCGGCATTAATCTCGCCGCTGCCCGTGGCTCTATTCCACGCTACGCTGCGGCAGACACGGCGCTGACAAACTGCCAGAAAATGTGCTGGCAGATGTGCTGCCCGTCCAGCTGTCCTCAATCCCAGTAGCAGATGGGGACAGGGCATTATGACACTAATAAATTATATCTATACTTTAAAAAAAATATAAGGCACTTATGCCCATCAGCAAATTCTCTCCAACACACTTGTGTTCTCTAATTCTTTTTCTCTCTAATTCTTAAAAAAAAAAAAAAACTTCTCTATTTTGACTGAGATCTGCTAGTTACTCTGCCATAGATCGAAACTAAAGGAAGTAGATTCAAAAAAAAGAAAAAAGAAAAAAAGTCACATGCAAAAGACCTGATGTTCACTTTAGTAGTAAGTTCTTTCATCTTATTGGCTGGCGTTAACTTTAAATGTAACCTTTTGAAAACCACATCATTGTGGCGTACAATACATGTTTCCTGTAAACAGCTATTTAGACAATTGGGTGTACTTTGAAGCAAAACAATGGCAGGCTCTTTGTAAGTGGAACAACACATTTGAAATGGTTGATATTCTGTGTCTGAATGGCGGCCGGGATGCTAATTCCTCCAGCACAGAAACGTCCCCTCGCCTTGCCTCTCCATAATCAATGACATCAATGACAACATGCCCACTGCCAGACACCCACCCGCATTTCTAATGTGACAGCAGTGTTCTAGCATTTGAGATTCTAGTTAAGGTTTCATTTCTCTGAGGGTTGGTGGCGGGGTGGGGAGGGGGGTGGGGTGGGGATTTCACATGCTAGTTAACAGGCAAAATATTCATTCTGTAATCTCCTAAATATTCTAATTAGTAAGCCAGTGCTCTCAGAGGAGCCTTCGTGCTGCACAGCTCCCCACACGGAGCAGATGGAGGGGGGGGGGGAGGAGAATGAGCAAGACCGGGACCCGGCACCTCTGCTCAGGGCTACTCCTCTCGGCCCCTCTCCACGAGGAACCCGCCACAGGAACCCCTTCCAATCACCCGTTTCTTTATGAATCTCACCCGAATTTAGCTCAATGAGCAGCGCTTGTTGCGCAGAAAAAAAAAAACCTTTTGCTTTCAGTGAAAACACCGCCTTGTTTTTCCATCTGTTGTAGTCACTCTGTCGCCGCCGAGTCTAAGGTTTTGTGAGCGGATGAAGCGCAGCGAATCATGTGGTTCAACAGCTTTGCATAACAACCCCCCCCCCCCCCCCCCCCCCCCGCACTCGCTCTGGCCTGAAACGCTGGCCGATAACAAGGCTCGCGAGCGGCTCCACTTCCACCGAGCTGTCCAAAATGGTGACCCCCGCGCCCCCCGCCCCAGCCCCGCACGGGCGGCCACGGGGACGGAGGGCCCTCGCTGTTGCTATCGGCCGACCTCCTTCTAGGCTGCGCGGGACAGAGGCTTGCGGATGGCAGGGGAGCACAGGCAAAGAAGCTTCCACCGCTCTGTCTGCGAGTGGCCGCAGAAACACTGCAATTTGGAGAAGGGCTATCATTGTGAAAACCTCTTAATTTCCTCTCTGTGTTCCAGAGAAGCCATAAAAACAAAACAAGAAAAAAAAAAAAAAACACTGCTGTTTATGTTGTGTTTGACCCTGACTTCCACTCAGTGTCTGGTCATTCATCAACACTCAAGACCCTTAAAGTTTTTTTAGAAACTTCCTCCAGGAACTATCAGTATGTCTCTCCAACAATCAAAACCTGTGAACGTGCAGGAACAGGAAAAAAAATTACAAATAAATCAATATAACAATTTAGTTGTCCAGTAAGTATTTGGTAGAGTAACACTTCGTTGGGCAGTATTCAGTGCAGCTTTCTGCAGGACGCACAATTTGACTTCTAAATGAATGGATTTCAGTTGAAAAGACTATAAGTAGTATCTCCAAACAGAAAAGCGAGCATTCACAACAGATTTACACCGAAAATCGATTACAGACATTCTCGGCTCATAACACTGAACCTGCACCCAAATTACTTTTGTTTGATTTAGGATAGTTTACTGTTGTCAGTCAACCATTAACCTGCAAGTGTTTTGGCCACACTGTGACACCAATGGCAATGTGCTCAACAATGCACATGATGGTTTAAAACATTCAGTAGCCCTCATTTCCTGGGGTGATCATCTTGAGTTTGATTTAAAGAGCTGATTTTTGAGGGCATCACATCAGCCTGAAGGCCGCACGCAGTGAGGAAGTGGAGAGCTGGTACACCGAATATTTCTGATTTCACATTATAATTTCGATATTTCTGCCGCGCAACTACAGAACTCACCCGCCAATTACATGCCCTTTCTCTGCGAGGCCACAAAACAGGAGGTAATGAGCACATTTTAAACACAACTGCTGAGGACATTATTTCACTGGGAAGACCAGACAGCGCAAGGAGTTTCCGAAATGATGATTTAGTGCGAGAAGATTCAGGCTGAATTGAAAGTGACAGAAACGTCACACTTGTTGTGTCTTCATAACTTCTGAAAGCTTTCTCGACGGTCCCGTTCAGCGGCAAGCAACAGTTACGAACAGATTGAGTTTTTTTTTCTTCTGGAATTTCCCCAGATGTTCTTTTGTGATCAAGGGTACCTCAGTGTTAGGCATGAGATTCATCAGAACACTTCAGATAGGGGTGCACTTTGGAGCTTGCTCACATAATGTCTGAATGCATTTGCTCCACCAAGAGAAATCTTATTTCATCAAACACCTTTGAACAAATACACAGTGCTTACTGTCACACTATGTATGCGGACACAGTAAGAAAACAGGAATAAAATTACAATGTTATAACGATACGTCTTCCAGTGGGGAAAAACATCTGTTTAAACCTAAAACCAAGAGGCCACATCACAGCTCTAAGGCCCCTACTTCTCATAGTCAGAATCACAGAACCAAGGGAACTACATATGACTTCTGCCTGAAGTACACTGGAGCAGTGGCATGTGAGTATTGCACGTACAGCTTGCTATAAAGGTACACAGCACATGTTTAATGAAGCTGGAGGCTCTGCTCCTCACTGGGGGTGGGACCAGTCGTGTGATAACTGGCTATGCAGCCATGCCGTTACGCTCCTCAATTTGGCAAGTTTGCTGATGCAATAATGTCTTTTCGAGAAAACGTGAAACGCAAAAAACTGTGTCTGACTAATTTTCGGAAGGGCTGACATGGAAGCATGCAAACAATGCAACCGAATGAGAAACGGCAGCTAAAAAAGCCTGCGTCTCGGACAAGTTCACGACACTTTCATTAGCTGCGCTTCAAAATCATGCCCGAGGTCAAAGGAACGAAGACGACTCTTTCGATTTAATTATTTAATTTCGGATTTACTGCATAAAGTTATTATTTTTAATAGTACGTAGGGAGGAAAAGTGCAGAGTAAAGGACGGCAAAAAATGAACTGGCCATTCAACCAAATAATTTTGCCCCTTTTTTATTGGAAAAAGTACTGGTCCTGCAAGTAAACTATGAATGGTTTATTGCCACATAAAAAACTCCCTGGCACAGTTACCTGTGTCAGCACCACAGGCAGCAGGAGTGTAAAATGAACAGGTTAGCGGGGGCTAACATCCCCCACGCCTATGCAGCGGACGAGCTCACCTTCCTCCGCATTTTGGCCGGGAGAGGCGCTTTCATTTACAGCTCATGAGAGGAGGCGCGGCCGCCGCCCCGTTCCCAAACGGAGGGCCGTTCGCCGGCGTCAGTTCGGAGCTACGGCCTTACGCTGATAGCATTCATGCAGTAAGTCAGGTCATCACATGGTATCATGCAAATTTGCAGCGGCACATGGAAATGTCAGCTTTGCAGCTGGTGCCAAACAGCGCGCACGCCTCGTCCGGAGCTAATGCTAAATCAACAGTGCGCTGGTCACGGAAGGGGGGAGGAAACGCCCACGCCACAAAAACAGCGGCCACCGTGCACACCTCGACCGAGGCTAATGCTAAGTCAACAGCGCGCTGGTCACGGAAAAACGCCGGCCGAAAACAGGCCAGGGTAACACACTGACAGCTGTGGGGAGCACTCACTCCTCCACACGCACACACACACACATACATACACACACGCACACATATACATACATACACACACGACACACACACACACACACACACACACACGCACAGAAAAAAACCTAGTCCATTCATTTCCACACTTTAGCTGCCACTCTAACAGATAAAACCTAGCAGATGAGGTCATGCGGGAGGGAGCCAGCGCAGGGAGTGCGCAGGGCAGGCCGAGGCTGCAGCTCCGTGGCTCCGTGCCGCCTGGCGGGGAGGGAGGGAGGGAGAGGGGGCCAGGCCCGGCCCGGCCCGGCCACAGGGGACCTGCCGGGCAGATACTGCCGCACCGCCCCCGCCCGGGGGAGGGAGGGGCCGCTGCGCGCACACACCTACAGCGGCCTTCCTCCCGCCGCAACTACACCCAGTCTGGCCCCCTGATCGCAGCCCCTGATGAGCTGCAAAGAACAACATTCCCAGGGAAGCGGGGGCACGGATGTGTCTCATTAGAGACATTAGAGACGGCCGGGCCGCGCTCCGCTCCCGCTGTCGCGTACACGCACGGTGGGTGTGGTCTCCCAAGTCTGATTAGGGCTAATTTGGGACTTCCTAAGCAGGGCTTAGATAAAAACGGTATTAGGTCCGCGCTAATAGGGGATTGCGGAATCTGTAGATATGGAGTTATGCGCCGAAACAATGACCTCAGCAACACTCCGGACGTGATATAAAAAAAAAAAAAAAACAAGCGCAGCTGGTTCTCTCTCTCTCTCTCTCACTCTGGCATCACCTCGCCGGGGCGAGCGGTCAGAGCGCCGTGGCAACGGTCCCACGGCGCGAGCGGCGGCTTCAAAGTTAATGAAAACGCGAGAGGCAGAGCAGGCTGGGAAGTGCAAGGTTGCTCAATGTCAGCCTGTCTGTAATGCAGAGGAGCGCAATGCTGCAAATGAAGGGGCGATGACATCCCCCATCCAAAAGCAAAAAAAAAAAACAGAAGGTGGTGTCACCAAATGATTTGGGGGTGTAAATTAGGCTTAATTTGTAACTGATATCTCGGCGTCTCTGTACGTGAAAATTACAGGAAGACGGGGGAAAATTCATCATTGCTGAACGGCCCGGTAAATACGCTGAAGAGGAAAGCGTGTTGGCTGAAGGGGTTCAAGTCGCCCTGTGGATGATGCCCAGACTGGTCTTTTGGTCCCAGAGTTTACAGACCTGTCCACAGTGGTCTCATGCAGCATAAAAGTATGGCAAATTGATATCACTGAGGCTTCGTAGTGCACCTTGTGGCAGCAAATGGTGGCTGATAAGGATTTATATGGCATGATTACATTCACTACATTTTTATTGACCTCAATAACGGCCAAACCAAAGCAATACCTTTGTACCATTTGCAAATATGCTTCCAAAACTATCTGAAAGCGCTTGTTTTTAAATGACAATCCCTCCACCTAAAAGGTTCAACAACCCAACTACGTATGACACCGATTATTCAACTAGACTACTAATTGATGACTCAGATCTGTATTAAAATGCTTGTTGACTAACCAGAAATGAATAATGAAAAAAATCCTCAATGTGTCTTCTCAATATTCATGAAGGAGTCTAAAAAGGCCGGCATAAATTAACAGATTGACAGACCATTGATATAATTAATTTTCCTGCTGGAAAGTGCGGGTGCCTTCGCAGTGAGCCATCATTTACGTGAGAAGAACCGCCGTTTCACACCGAGCTTCGGGTGTTAATGTGGGGGCTCGGCTGCTTGAGTATTCAACCTTGGGAGCCATAGAATGCTGGGATATCAAAGCTGTGGAAAAGCACAACGCAGCCCTGATGCAGAAGAACTTCAAGCACTGAAGCTGCACGAGTTCATCCCACTCCCTCTGATCCCGTATGATATGAGGTAGCGTGAAGAAGCCTGGTGGGTACGCACACTCACAACACCACCTGGTCTACCCGGACTCCCAGACCATTAGCTGGAGCCATGAGGATCAAGCACAGAGCCTCAGTCACGTACCCAAAAATATTCTCTCTCTACACTTGACTGTACATACAGAATGTGATTTCAGCACCGCAAGTTTGAAAGCGCTCCCCCTGTTCAGGACAGTAAAGAGCTTACAGCACACTGAAGCTTATATGTTAAGGTGCTTTGTGTAGCTTAAGGGTGCTCTTTTCTCATCTGTCTTCCACTTCTAAATACTGGACCATTTTAAAACGGACGTGTTTCAATGTTCCCCAGCCAGTCTAATGATGTTTGAAATATTAGTCCTGTCAAAGGAAAGGTAAAGTAGCTTTGCTTTGGTAGTGGTAAGTGATCTTTTTTAACAGATTTTCCCCGGTCTGAACGCCCGTGTTCGCGTGTGCGGTGCCAGCGTGTGCGCAGTCTCTGCGTGCGAGGTTTTCAAACCCCGTGCACAACCGAGGGACGCGGGGGAGGCCCGGCATTAGGTCTCCTTTGAAGTCGACTCAAAAACTTGTCTGGATGCTACCCTTGAAGCATAGGTCACAGCCTGCGGAAACCCCTCCCCCCTCCCTCCACTCCCGTCATGCCCTGCTCCAATTCCAGCCTTACGCCCAGGCACAACACGCGGCCGGGGTACTGCGGAGTCAAAGTCGGAACCAACGCTCTGAACGTGGTCTGAAATTGGGCAATGGCGCCGAGTCGCGGCTTCGGCGGAGCAGTGCGGTGCCGGTCGCTGGCCGGTGGTGCTAGCCTAGCGTGCGTTCTCGGCACAACGATCCCACATTTTGCGCTGCATCCTTATTACCTGAAAGCGCTGTGCCTTTGGCTGCGCTTCTACGGCAAACAGCAGTTTCTCGTTTGCATAGAATATGCTGCTTAATGTTTATTTTCGCCTTAGCTGTTCATTGGCCGGTCCCCTTAAGGCTCGTGAAACCTCACTCTGACGAGGAATCTGAGAAAATTTAAAAACTGCTTGAAATCTACTCGTATCTCGTAAGCCCGATCACCACTCACAGGTACCGCACACTTACAGATTTAAGAGGATGTACAATTTTGGAGTGTCTGGCTTGACTAACAAGTTATAGCTTATAATATATAACTACAGAAACACAGGTAACCTAAATCAAGGCTGAAACTGAAATGTGTGCACTCTGCTTCGGGGACGGCTGGGTAAAAACGCCTTACTCTCTCTGAACACCTTCAAGCTGCATCCCTGCCACATCTCGGCTCTGTACACACCGACACCCTTCGGGTCGACGGGAGTAAGCGCTCTCACCGCAGCTCTGTGTTGGTACATACACCTGTGTGTTTACAGTATCAACAGGCCACCTGTTTTAACTAGCGAAGCTCTCCCAGAAAAGTGACCGCGCGACTCTTACAATCCCATGGCGACTAGAGGAACATTCTGGTGTCACTGACACCCCCCCCCCCCAAAAGGTGCACCCAACTGGACCTGGGGTAGCCTATTTGCCATAGTAATGCAAACACTAAAGATATATGGTGAAGGAAACACATAAACCATACTGGTGGTAAAATTATGCCCCGTGACAAATGTAAATATCAATAATCTTCATTAAACTCCAATACTACTGTCAATTTAAATGTGGTCCGACTCACTATAGCCATAGTCGCACTGACAATGTTAAACGCATTTAAATGTAGGTAGTTTAAGGGTTGTGTCTCATTTGGTGCTGAAGTGAAAGCATGAAGGATGGTGCCTACTGAAGCCCAAAATGACAGCGGACAGTGAGCGGTGCCATTTCACTTGATTTGACTATTTTTAAGAAACTGGGATTTCTGTGGCACCTATGCCACGTTAGCACAAACGTTGGAGGGGGTGTTTTCAGACTGTATCCAAAGGAGGGTCAAAGTCTTGTAACTGTAACTGGTTTCCTAACGCTCCCCCTTCAGGGCGGCCATACAAAACGCAGTCCTCACCCGAAACGGGCCTTCCCTCTGTCAGGGTACCAAGCATCCAGCCTGTACTGATTGCAAATGCAAAGCATGCCGGACCACGGACACCCCCCTGCTCTCTCACCCATGCGGGACTGCGGACACCCCCGCTCTCTCACCCATGCGGGACTGCGGACACCCCCTCTCTCTCACCCATGCGGGACCGCGGACACCCCCCAGCTCTCTCACCCATGCGGGACTGCGGACACCCCCGCTCTCTCACCCATGCGGGACTGCGGACACCCCCGCTCTCTCACCCATGCGGGACCGCGGACACCCCC
The DNA here is from genome assembly GCF_013368585.1 of Megalops cyprinoides. Taxonomy (NCBI): domain Eukaryota; kingdom Metazoa; phylum Chordata; class Actinopteri; order Elopiformes; family Megalopidae; genus Megalops; species Megalops cyprinoides. The sequence continues at coordinate 18,407,152 of NC_050584.1, forward strand.
GCTCTCTCACCCATGCGGGACTGCGGACACCCCCGCTCTCTCACCCATGCGGGACCGCGGACACCCCCGCTCTCTCACACATGCACATTACTGTCTTCATGTGGACAGGTCCTCAGAGAATCCAAACTCTCACTACGCTGGACAAAACTGCCTATCCAACTTAAAACCCAACACTTAGGCCTAACTTTCCATTCAAACACAACAAGCTTAATCCTGGTGTATTTTACACATACTACATGCTTTGCAGTCAAACCACAGTGGGCCTCTTGAGTGACTTCATAAAATGTGAAGATAGGATCTGGGCCTAAGCAAACTTTTTTTTTTTACATGTATCAGGCGCAATAATGATCATGAAAGTCTGGATAAGGTATTTCTGGTGTGCACAGCACCAAGTAGGGGAAAGGCAGCTGAAAGACAAAGCACCATTACTAGGTTCACCTAAGCAGCACGGTCTGGTTTAGCAGCACTCGAATGTAGTGAGTGGAAACTAGGCATTGGTCCCCCTGAACCAGCATGCTATAAGGCTCCTTTTATTTTTATGCAAAACAGTGAAAACTGGCTCCAGCCAGATCCTGGGAGAAAGACAAATGAATGTCATAAATGCCACTGCCTGCCAACCCCCACCTCTCACCCGCAAATCAACACCTGAGGTGCAGGAGTCACCGGAACAATGTTGCACACCAATGCCACTTGTACCATCTCAAATCCATCTTTTCAAACAAAGCCACTTGTTGGCCGAAGGGCACAAAGACTCAAGTGCCGATCTCATAATCTCCTCTTTACAAGGCGGCATACAGTCCTTTTGTTTTGCTGATGGGGGGGAGGGTACAAAGGGGGGGAGGGGATTCCCCATCTGAATCAGTCCCCCGAGGTTCCAACAGTCCTGGGACAAAACACATATCCCACACTAATAAGGCCAAACGCATGTTCGGCATTCAAGCGTTCCCTCTAGCCAGAGGTAATGGGGGGCCCTCGCTTGCATTGTACATTAAAAGCAGAATGTGGAAATCTATAGCATGGCCAGGAGCTTTGCTCCTAAACCTGCCCCTAATGCTACACTCCAATGGCCTGGGGGGATAAAAATGGGTCAGGTCACAGAGCAGCACTCGGGGGGGGGGAAGAGTGTCAATGAAACACATATAACCCAGTTTGAGAACTGCTGTAACACGCTGTAGAAAAAAAAAAAAAAAAACACGCTTCGATAGCCCCCACGCAGGGGCCACGCCCCGAAAGGCCGCCGCGCTCCGACACCCATCGGAAAAAGGGAGCGATCCCGCTAATGAGATGGCGAAGTGGTGCTGTCGCTCGCCCCGGGTCTAATTCTCGGGAGTGCAGCCCGGGCCGCAGCCTGACCCAGCAGACGGGGAGGGGGGGGAATTAGCGGGTGGCTGAGCCGGGATTCTCCGGTCTGCCATCTCACGCTCCGCTTCTCCATTCCAGCCTTGGCCACGCGCGGAGACAGCTTGTAGTACGCCTTGTGCACTTGTCCCGCTTCCAAAATAAAACGCTGGCCCAAAGCTGAGTTAGCACGGGAGCCTACTGCCCATTCTCACTGGCCACGGCCACGAGGGCTGGTTCCCCCCCTCCTCCCATCCACCCATCCACTCTCTCTTTTCCGATATGGGTTTTCACCTGAAATGAGGCAGCGCGTGTTTCTCCTGAAAACAGGTGGGTTGCAGCATATGAAAACGCGATCGCCCTGCCCCGCTTTTTCCGAGAGCCAGATCATGGATGAAATCAGCTCTTTCACAGATGAGCAGCGCACAGGGCTCGATTTCTCCGTTCATTAGCGTCTAACCCGACCGATTCCCCCGACGTCCGCCGGTCCGCTTGGTGGGAATCCTATTAGCCGTGAGACGGACGGTAACAGCGAAAGGTTTGAAGAAGGCCCTACATAGTTTAAGGGGCCCCTGTTTATTTTTAGATTCCAGTGAAATGTTTTTAACAGGAAGACACCCAGTGGAAAAGGAGGAGGCAAAAAAAAAAAAAAAAAGCATTTCAAAGACAGACCATGCGCTCCAGAACTCCACTTAATATAAACACACAAATCACAAGAAAGCCAATTCTGAACAATTACATCGCTGCAGGAAGTGGCTGTTTATGTGGGCCTTAATCAGCACGCGTGCCTTCACGTTCTAATTAAGCTGTTTTTGTTTTGGTTCAGGAAGGAGCACAAAGGGCATCTGGAAAAGTCTAAGACGAATCAATCACAGAAATAGATTTAATATTACCCACCAAGTAGGAATTCACCTCTGTGGCATTAAGCGCTGTGAAACCGCCCGGCCCCAAACTCCATAATGATCATAAGGCCCAGACACAGCTGCCTCACAAGTGACAATTATATCTGGCAGTGGAGCAGATTCGTATGTGATGTTTATCCCACACAGGAAAAAAAAGATTAAAAAACGGTCAAGAGTTGTCAGCAGATGCGTTTTCTGAATGAGACAAACAAATCACAGGGTGGTCTGCGAAGGCTGGGCCTCTAAGCGCCTGAGAACAGTGTGTGTACACAGGAAACAAGGCCCACAGCTTGTGGGAATATACACCATCCCCTCGGTTTACCAAATACTAATTACATCTGAAATGCCAACCAAAAAAGCCTAGTGATTGCCACGGACACGGCCAAATGGTTATTTTCCTTAATGTGGTTGCCATATGAACAGCCAGGAAATGGGGGGCAGTGTGGGAATAGAATACATGGCACCTAAAATAATAACACTGGATGTGCACCCTGGGATAGATATGGCCATTGTGTGTGAATGGAACGGGTCACCAAAGAAAGGCGCTCGGAGTGCAAAACAAGCTAATGGCATCAGAGGCACGTGACACGCTTGGCTATTGAGAGCCCGTTTTTCTACCTACCAACCCCCCACCCCCCTCCATAAGCCATCTTCCCAAAAGGGACGCATCCTGCTGTACACCATTAACTTGCACATCAGTCCTCTGAGACAAGTTAGCCAAACACTCAGAGAGAGAGAGAGAGAGAGAGAGAGAGAGAGAGAGAGAGAGAGAGAGAGAGAGAGAGAGAGAGAGACATGAAGAGAGGCAAAGGGAGGGAAAGAGAGAGAGAAGAGGGAGAGGGGGAGGGGTAAGGACAGAGACAGGCAGGAGGGGGAGGGGGGCTGACTAGCTGGGGGGAGGGAGGAGAGAGAAAGAGATGCTTACAGAGAGCTGGGAGGTAGCGGTTGACCCTTAAGGGGAAAAGGGGGACAGGGTTAGGGAAATTAGCATTGTGGCGCCCACGTCTGGGGGAAGGCCAGATTAGAATGCATAGAGAATACCAACAGCTGTAGAAATCCTCCGGTGCCTCAGCCGAGGGGGGGAAAATGCTATTCTCAAAAGGCCAACCCACAGACACAAACACCCCCCCCCCCCCCCGCCACCCTCCAACAATCCACCACATTCAAAGACAAGGACTTTCCAAGGAGTTACCACCACGGCACCTCTGTTTCGAGGGGGGGTGGGGGGGGGGGGGGTCGCCACCTTTTTGCGGGTTTCAGGTTCGACTAACCTGTTGAACAGGCACTTTCTGGGTGGTGGGCGGCGACTGGTGCTGCTGTGCCCAGGGCTGGTGGTGGGGGTGCGGGGGCGGGGAGCTCTGGTGGTGCAGGGACAGATGCGGCAGCGGCTGCTGCATGGAGGAGCACGTCTGCAGCTGCTGCTGCTGCTGGGGCTGCTTCGGGAAAGGCAGCGGGGGTGGCAGCGGCTGGCCCGGGTGCTGGGGCTGCTGGGGAGGCCCGGGCAGCAGCCGCTGCTCCTGCATGCCCTGCGGGTCCACGTGACCGCCCCCGAGCCCCGCCGGGGGCCTCAGCGGGCCGCCCAGCTCCCTCTGGCCGGGGGATAACCCCATGTAGGGCTGGGGCGGGGCTTGCTGCTGCTGCGGGGCCAGGGCCCGGGGCCCCATGCTCCTCTGGGCCATACCCATGGGCCCCGCCGGCTGGTGGGGCATGCCGGGGTAGCCCGACACGTCCATGGGCATGCCGGCGCTGGCCGGGCGGCCCTGCTGTGGGGGTGGGGTGCCGGCGGGGGTCCCCATGGCCTTCAGGGGCGACATGGGAGAGGGAGAGCCGTAGGGCCCCTGGGGCGCAGGAGGCGGCTGCTGCTGCTGCTTTGCCGGGGACTGCTGCTGGGAGGGGTGCATAGCTTGGGAGTTGATTTGGTTTACGTGGAGGGGCTGCTGGTGCATGAGTCCCTGCGGGCCGCCGGGCTGGAAGCCGGCGTTGGGGTACCGCGGCACCTGGGCCATGGGCGGGCCGCTGCCACCGGCATGGCCCATGCTGGGGCTCATGCCCGCGCTGTTCACTAATCCCTGATTGAGGCCGCCGTACGCAGAGTAGGGTGGGTACTGCCCTGAGTTGTTCACAGCGTTGGGAGGGACAGGCGGGTTGCGCGGGTTGTAGCCCATGTTCTGCTGGGGCCTGCCGGCCGCTTGCTGCTGCTGCTGCTGCTGCTGCTGCTGCTGCTGGGAGGGGCTGGAGGAGAAGCGCGGGCTGTGCACCACCGCCTCCGGGTGCATGGGGCCCGGCACGGGCCGGTGGTGGAACTGCTGCTGCTGCTGCTGTTGCTGCTGCTGCTGCTGCACCGGGTGCCGCATGGGGGGCCCCACCATGTTGGGGTTCTGCTGCGGGCCCATGTGCCCCATGAAGTGGTTGCCAGCGGGCCCGCGGCCGCCCTCCTGTGACGCGACCTGGGAGAACTGGTTCATTCGGGGTGGCGTGGGCGCCTGGTTGTGCGTCTGCATGGAGTAGTCCCCCCGGCCCATGTAGGGCCCCATCTGCTGCATGTGGCCCTGGGGCCCGGAGGGGCCGGTCTGCTGCGAGGGCGGAGGCTGCTGTTGCTGTTGCTGCTGCTGCTGCTGCTGCTGCTGGAAGGGGGCTCGGACCTGCTCAGGCACTTGCACCGCTCGGGGGCCCCACATGGAGCCGCCGTCCATGAACGGCTGGCCGTGCCTCTCCCCCTGCATGCCCGGGTACACGGGGTGGCCCCCTCCGCCGTGCGAGACGGCCGGCGGGGGAGGGTTGTGGTACTGAGAGTGCGGGGAGGACATGCCGTTCCCGGGCGCGCCGCCCAGCATGCGGCCCCCCTGCTGATCCATCAAGTGCATCTTCTGCTCGTACTGGCCGAAGTGGTCGAAGTGGCTCAGCTTGGGCTGGCCCTGGCCGGGGGCCGCCTGCGACGGGTGGTGGAGGGATGACGGGAGCGAGCCGTAGCCCTGGTCGAGGGGCATCTGCTGGCCCAGGGGGTTCACCTGGCCCTCGGGGTAGCCGCACTCGCCCAGGCCCTCCAGCCCTTCCGAGAACAGATTGGCGTCGTCTCCGAACAAGCTCATCATGCCGGGGTCCGCCATGGCTGCGTTTCCACCCTCCCTCCCCGCCGCGCTTCAGAGACAGGCGAGCGAATCTGGGCCTCCACTGAGGTGTATGTCCTCAAAGCCTTTAATCCGTTAACTAATCTCCTGCATGTCACTCCATATTTCCTTAATTCTTTCAGACAACACAGTGTCAGGCAAAGTCAGGCTACGGGACCTGGGGAGAGAGAAAGAGAAGAGGGGGGGAAGGGAAAAAAAACCCCATTAGAATACTGAAACCTGAAAGCAAAATAAAAGCACCTCAATTCAGTTTAACCTTAGCGGCGTTCAGCTAAAACTGATCCGAGACAGCTTGTGTTTGTGCGTGTAGAGCATTTCTGCAGTTAACTTAGTTCAACTTTTTTTTTTTTTTAACCCATCCCCCTCCCTACTGCCCAACACCCCCCACCCCCACCTCCACCCCCTTACTTTCCTTTGCTTTCAAACAATAGGTTACTCACAACACATGCAGGCACCAACTCCAAATGAATTCATTCTTTACAATCCCTGGCAATTCATTCTTGGTTGGAAAAGAACAAAAGGACCCAGAGTGCGGCAGCGGCAGCAGCTGCCGCACCAGGCAGGCAGATGTATGAATGCAGGCAGGCAGCCCATCTGCTGAACTTAAGCCCCCCGAAAACGCTCTAGTTACCACCGGCCTGTCCTTAACCTCGTCATCCGCGAGCAGCGTAATCAGATGAGCAAGCAGGCGTTATCTGGGTCTGAGATAAACGCAGATAAAGCCGGGGCCGGGGGGCCCGGGGATTGGGTGGCCTGCGGAACCCGCCAGTGCCGGGGGACTGAGGAATGCGACGCCTTACTTCACTCACATTTCAACTTCTCCTGCAGCAAAGTGCGAGCGGAGCCTTTCCCCCCACCCCATCCCCCAACGCTCCAGCCCACCCCACCCCCCATTTCCCTCTCTCTTTTAAGCCTCCCAACACGGCAGGGCCAAACTGAATTCAATCAAGGGCTCCACCGGACTCTCGAGTTGCGGAGGGAAAAAGTTATTTCCTTTTGAAATCAAGCGCTTTTTTTTTTTTTTTTTTTTAGCTGGGAGAGAACTGCATAAACCTGTGGAAGAAAAGCAACCTTCTGGCTTCAGACCTTTTCACCTCTTGCAAAGGCGCTTTTTAAAATTTCATTTTTTTTTAAACAAGTACAAACCTTTACAAATACATTCTTCATTGAATTTTTTGTAACAGAATAAATGCAAGTTCAGAGGGATCAAAAAGGTTAATAAATGGTGATAAATGCAGGTGTCTGAATCATGGCTTCAAGGTTATATAGGACGAGTTGTACAGAGAGTGAGCCGGTAAAATTTTCAATTACAAAAAGCAGTTTAACTCAACTAAACGCGTGAAAAAGAAAACACAATGTTGCCAATGAGCCAAACGTCACTCAGCTCAAACGAAGTCCCTCTTTCTCTCTCTCTCCCTAAACAAAGCCCCCCGAGTAACATCTGCTGAATACACGAGAAGTCAGAGAGCCACACCAAAAAAAAAGACACCGAATTAAAGGTAGACTACCTCTTCGCGGCTGGGCCCCCAGCATTCATCAGATCACACGCGTGGAGGAGGAGTTTCTCTGCTATTCTCCTCTCCTACAATAAATCACATCTCATTTGCAGATTACAGCTCTAAACTCCAAACAAGCCTACTATAAGACCACCACCACCGCCCCCCCCCACGCCTATAAAAGTATTTTGAAGTGTGGAAAAAAAAGGGGGAAAAAAAAAGGGGGAAAAAAATGTTCGCTGAAAGCCGCGAATTGGAATCCCTGTGCTTCTGCTACTGCCCTCTTAAAGTTGTCGGGGCGGCGGGGGCTGCCTTAATTCCTGCTCGGAGTGACAGGTGTGGCTCCGTGCCCGCCCGCCCTCCCGCCCGCGAGATCTACGCCAGGATTTCTGGGTGTCGAAGAGAGGAAGTTCGGTCGGCAGGCTCATCCCTCAGCCTGAGGCGAACTGATTAGTGGCGAGTGACGTCGGGGGGCCCGGCTCCTCGTGCAGCAGGAGCGCGCGAGAGAGGGAGGGAGGGAGGGAGGGAGAGAGAGAGAGAGAGAGAGAGAGAGCAAGCCCCGGGCTCCAGCTGGAAGGCTGCTCCGATACGTTAGCGGGGCCCACACAAAAGCAGAGCAGCAGGAAAACCATTTACGGCTGGTGCTCCGCTCGCTGCCGGAGCCAGAGCCATTACTGGCCTCCACATGGCCCAACGGCTGATGTGAGGGCACAGCAGCCCCTTCCTAAAATACTTACCCAGCCGCACCGGAATAATTAAGCGCTCCCTCTGTCCATCCATTTTAGCCCCCCCCACCTCCTCTACATTAACAGAGGGACAACTGAGATTTAGCAACGGTGCAACACTGCTGTAGCCCAAAAAAACACACACACCCCCCCCCTCCCATGTACAGCGTGACACACGTCTTTATATTAATAGCGCTGCTGGATCAACAGAACTGAAAGATATTTTAACCCTGAAAGAGGTGGAGAAACTTGCAAGAGTGTGGTGGGAGCATTGGGGGGTTGGGAAATTTGGATAACAAAGGTTCCCTGATGGAGAACAAAGAAACCAAGTAAAGAAAACAACCTCTTCAACTGCCCATTTGGCTGAATGGGTTCCTCCTGAAGGAAGAGTCAAGGAAATGACAAAAAAGTAAATAGCAGGCATTTCCTGCAGGCAACTAACTTTAGTATGAGAGGGATACGTTTCCTTTGTCTTTTATTTCCACTATTTCAGACTAACTTATAACAGCACAATTGTGCTCACAGTGTGGACCAATGAAAAGGGTGAAACAAATGAATTCTGAAAACACTTGATGCACTGGTGGAAAAAACCCAGCTCCCAGGGAGAAATGCAGAGTTCTCTGGTCTCGACAGGTCATACAACTCTACTGTACACCTGTATGCATCCCTGTCCTCTCATCAGGTCTTTCAAAAAAAAAAAAAAAAAAAAAAAAAAAAAAAAAAAAAAAAAAACTTTTCACTGCAAAAGATTTGCCAGCATATCTGGAATCGTGCTGGTCACGTCATCCATTTTAAACTATTCTGATCAATACACACTCAATGCTTAAGTTTTCGTCAAGGACTTTTTTTCCCCCCACTGTCTGAAAAAGAACCAGGGGCTATAACTGGTTTCGCCTGCTCTTCCGTCGTTTTCTGTAAACAGATTTAGAACCATACTGTTCCGCATTGCTAATTTGGCACCGCAGTGAAGTTGATGCTAACTAGCAGGAGCTGGGAATTATGGGCACAGCTGTCCTCTCGCAAAGCACAGCCAATCAGCATGAGGGTGACTGGTATCAATTTCCTTAACAAGATGTAGGTCTCAGCGCAAGCAAAAGTCTGAAAGCCAAATAAATACTATTACAGAAATACCGCCTCTTCGGTTGATTAAAGTATAAATAACTCTTATGTTTATTATCCGATTCGCTATCGGAGATGTACTCATAACGTGCTAGTATTATAAAATGCCACCTATATCACTTCTTAGTTATTGCTTGCTGGTGATACTTAACATGCAGGTTATCGTGAAAAATAAAAGTGCATTTCTCACATCTATGAAAGTCGTAACAACGTAAGCAAGGTGCCATTTTACATTTCTAGCAGACATGAACACATTTTTAAGGATTTTTTTTTTGTCAAGACAAAGATTATCATTAGCAATCTAAGAGCAGACTCCAAGAATGCTGACTGACATTTCTGCTTTATAGTCCACCATCTTGTGTTAGAAATGTGCAGCCTCTCAGTCTCCGTGTAACAGCTTAGTTTAGTGATGGACAACAGAAGCCAGGAGCCTCCCTGCCAAAGAGATGCAATGGAGGCCCAAACAGGCCGGCTTTTTCCGTGCGTCGATCTCAGTGTGCTGCTCTCGTCCCTCCATCTTTGATCCTCACAGGGGGAAAGAGGCTTGCCTGTATACGGCCAAAAGTAGCCAGTGTTCACAAATTATGCTATGGTGGTGGTGGGGGGGCTGCTGGGAAAAACACAAGCCCTAGTAAAATGCCTTTCCATGTGACTTGCGTGATGCTGAGGAATTTGTTCGGGCTAAAGCCAATGTGCCTCGGCGCTAAATGATTTGGAAATCGTCAAATTGGAATTTAATGTGCACCAGGAAGGACACATGTTAACAAGTGAAGCTAAAGACCCATGACTATGCACGTATTGTATGTCAGCTAATGGGCCAGAGCGGTATAGGAGGTAGCAGCAAATTGCAGTCTTTTCAGACGCCCTAAACTGTTTCACGTATTCACAAAATGTACCAAGCTGGCAAACGGTGAGCTAAGGCAGACAGAGTGGGCAATGTGTTAAATGTACACTTCTAGAGAGCATTTTGAGAAATTAAATTCGGGACAACACGTAAAATCTTTTCCCATGCATTGTGAACCATTAACACACCATTTCAAACGCTAAGCTACCTTCAGCCTCTTAAGTACCAGTGAAATCCATTATAAAGAGATGTATTGCTGGGAGGAGATCAAAAGTTTCAACCAGATATCCCTGTACTTTCCCAGCAAGCAGATTCAAGACACTTAGAATACAAATGAGGGATTCATAACAGAATTTAACAGTAATTGTTCAACATGTGTATAGGAGAAAGATTTTATGGCAACATATTGTCTCTAAAAAAAACCCTGTCAAAGCTAACTATTTTTCTTGTATGCCATACAAATACATCAAAAGAAAATACACTATGGTTTGCAGGGTCAGAGGAAATGACAAAAAATAAATGTAAGATTGCTTTCTGAACTGTGCTGTGCATATAGTGCATTTATGACAACATGAGCTGGTAAAATTCTGGTATCTATACACTAGATGTTCCTGAAGAGCTTAAAAAAAAAATACCATACAAGAGTGGCTAGGCTGTCTGTGACGAAGCTAGTCAAGTAGAGCACCACCACAGTGTCTGTCAAAGTGTTTGCAAGGTCACACTTCTCAGAAACACAAATGCCCCTTCAGCTGGATGCACGAAAATGATGCAGAGATCTAGACGTGTTCCAGTACAATTAAAGGCAGGGCTGTGGAGGGGGAGCTGACTAAGTGAGATTTGTTGGCCGAGCCAGAGATGTGCCCAGCCATCAGGCAGGTAGCTGGAATGCTGACGTGTTCTGTTCTTGACAGCGGAGAAGACCAGGCAACCTCGTTTTCGTCATTCACCGGAGCACACCGGATGCATACGGCAAATAGCTATACCACTTTTTCGCTAGCTAGGGACCATACCGACATATATGCAGATTGAAGTCACATTAAGCAATTGAATATGTTAACTAGTCAATATATCATAAATGAATGTCTTCTGCAACACACATGACGGTCAAAAAATGAACTAGTCATTCTGTAGCCTCAGATGACTCAGTACTGCTAGCTAATCTGGCCTACTTATCAGCAACACATAGACACTTTATAAGAATAACATTTATAGTTTTGGAAAATGTGTTTTTCAAAAGCCTAATTTTGCTCCATAAGGGCCTAACTGGTTGCCTGAGATGCATAGTTGAGATGATGGTGAGCCTTTGCTTTAAACATCTGCACTTATTGGGCTTTTGCATCCACATACCACCTAACACGGTTCATGCTAATTATTCATTTCCTCCTCAAGTGCTTGAGAGTTGAAACAGAGGAATATTCACAGCCGATCAGGTCTTCATGACTGTGGAAAACATGTCCCTGTACTGCTGCAGGTCTTCCGCCAGCCTCAGAACGCAATGTGGAATGTCATAGCTCATCCTTGGTGCTCTCTCTCACGTCAAGCACCACTTTCCGGACACCATGTTCTGGACACTCTTGTGCTTTGCCTTGGTCTAGTTATCTCCAAGGCTGACTAACGTAGTCAAGAAATAAATAAATAAACGGAAGGCTTCGGCGAGTGACGTTCGCGCCCCGTCTATCTACATCCAAGGCCTCGGCCGGTGCATCGGAGCCGGACCGAAGGCACCAGCAGCAGGGGTCTGCAACACAGCAGAATTCATATCTGAGCTTCTGCCCAATGTGTGGAGTTTTTTTCCCCCTCCATCTCCCTCAGAATGGTTTCACAAAGCAAGCATTCTCCACATGCATACCAACAATAAATGCTTTGTATGCCGGGGCTAGTGACTGGGGTGAAGACAGCGCTTGGGCTGAGGACAAACTAGCAGGAAAATAATGGAGGCAGGGATGGAGAAGCAAGGGGGGGGGGGGGGGGGGGGGGGGGTTGGTGGGGGGGGGGGGGGGCAAGGAAGGAGGAAGGTTATATTATTCCTATCAACCATCAAGTGATCTCCTGGCAATTACATTTACTACAAAGCAGACTAAACCACTGGAGGATCCAAGAGGTGGGGCCCAAAAGGCAACATGCTGAGACACAGGGGAAGGGGAAGAAGAAGAAGTGGGGGGGGGAAAAATCAAGCACAACTGATCTCTAACACCACTGAGCTTTTTTTTTTTTTTTCAACGCACGAGCTGTGGTTGTCACTGATTAACCAATGTTGCAATGCTTTTTTTGTCTCGCATCTAAAAGGAGCTTTAAAACACTATAAATAGAGAAAAAGGCCTATGAGCATCCGTGGGATTTTTTTTTGTGTGTGTGTGTGTGTGTGTGTGTGAGCTGACTGCAGGACTGCATCCTGCCCACTCTCCCACAGTGGGGCCCCTCTTCAAACAGGCTCTTCTTATGCACACCACCAGCATTCCTTTTGCCCCCCCCCCTCCTCTTAGGCTCTGACTGCAGCTGAAAATAATTTATATCTGCTCCTCTTTGCGAGAGCAGCATATGTGATTGGGGGGCAACGTATCCATCATGAATAAACTTGAGCACAAAGACAGGCCGAGTGTCACAGGATACAGGAGGGCAGAGGTCACGGCAGCGGAGCTACAGGGTTTGCGCAGGGGCTCGGGCTGCTTTATGCATGGATGGCCACCTCATTTATATACCGGTACTTTTTTTTTTTTTTTTTTTAAAGAGTGACGAAGGGAGGGAAGCACCAGGAAGAGGCTCTGTTTATGCAATCCATTTTCAGTGACTGCTGGTCCCCCCCCCGTCGTATAAAAACCCGGGCGATGGCAGGGTTTAACAGGGAGAGAGGTGGAGAGGGGTGGAGAGGGCCGCGCCACGGTGCATTGACCATGACGCCCGGGCTCTGCCACAGGCACCTGTCTGCCCACCAGCTGGAGACCTGCGCCGGGGCAGACAGGGCAAGCCCTTCCAAGCCCCTCCATTCCTCTTGAGGAAACCAGCAAGACGACCACAGGCCCGGGGACCAAAATAAACCGCCCCCCACAAGGTCAAACCCCCGAGACAGGAGAATTTAAAGGTATACACGGCCACATTTTTTACACTGTGGAATCAGTTTATCGACGAACATATTAGCAGGACAAATTACAAAGCCGGGCCTCCGTATTCTTCCACGTTGTTGCTGCAGTTGCTAAGACTGCCTGGACGACAACCGGGGACTGGAAGTGAGCACAAACCTGTACGAGACAAACCTCTGCTGAGAACGTGCGGCATGGGCTGGGAACCTTTCCCCTGACGATTTCATCCTTTAGCACTGAATAATTAAACAAGCACCAGCAGGTAAATATTAACACAACAGATTGGTGGAAGCAAAGTGCATGCTGAGAGCAGAAGCTTGCTCGAGCATTTTTTTTTAAATGAGACAACTGCTAAAATCTGGTAGCATCTCCTTTGTACCATCGCAACGGTGAGCTACGCACAACTGTGACCTTTTCGGTACGTGCCACTGAAAAGCACTGACTAATTTACAGAAGGCTTCTATTAATAAATCAAAAAAAGGGAAAGTTCAACTGAGCAGCTTACCAAGACCCCCATCAGCAGATAATTACCACATATTTACCTGACGCACAAAACAACCTCAAGCCTTCACCACCTCGCCATTCATCCAAAAGGCAGAGACCGTACTGTATTCAATACTCAATTTCTGTCTCTTTTTGAATCTTCAGTTAAATATGCACAAGGGGGGGAAAAAAGACGAGTATCTGGCTTTGGATTTGATATAATTACACCAGGCATAGCATGCCTTTTCTTTCTAGAATGGTTTTCCATTAGTCCTTCATTGTGTGAGGGAGAGGGAGGGGAAGGTGGGAAAAAAAAAGCTGCTTGTTTTGCTGCACAACAGGCCACGGCAGCCCTGCTGCTAACCATGGCTGTTGGGGGGGGGGGTGGTAGGGAAAGGGGGGAGGGGGGCATCACCACGCACAGCTTCCGCAGAGAGCAAGTTTCTGGATATAAAGAAACAGAGACAGCGGAACAGCAGTGCGCGCCCGTGGCAAGCGGCGGCTGAAACGCTGACCAGCCGCCATTCGCTTCCACAGAGCAACCGAGTGAGGGGGCGGAGAGGGAAAAATGGGGGTCATTAGAACCACCCCAGGGTAACGGCGCTGGGAGCACACGCAGGCTGCAGTGCCACATACGCAGCGTGTGTGTGTGTGTGTGTGTGTGTGTAAACTAGGGCTTTTTCCAAATGTAGGGCAACGGACCTTTCCGGACCTACCTTCGTTTTACCTTTCAAAGAGGTCAAATTCAACTGTATTCTCGGCAGTGTCACCTTTGGACCTGGATGGAATTTTCTATCGTTCCGTTCGGTTTGATTCTGCGTTTTACTGGACAGCTGTGTTTAAATCTCAGAGTCAAAGCAGGGCTTATTTTGATTAACCGAATCCGGACGGATCAAAGTAACTTGCTCTGGCGGCGATCAAAGGCCTCCCAGTTCGGTTGTTACGGACGAGGGCGGGAGCGGACTGCACTTTTAGGAAACGGGCCCTTCTGGACTCCACGTCTCTTAAGGATATTGCACACAAGGCCTCTGTACACAGGTGAAACCTACGCATCAATGCGATTTCAGAAAAAAAAAAAAAAAAGACCTGCGGTTGAGAGCGCTCAGAGGGCTGCTGTCTGGACTCAGATCAGTTGTGGGTCTTGCTGTGTGATGCCGGGGTGAACTGAGAGCATGCCGCTGGGCAGGGCAGCGCTCTCTCTCCACTGTGCCAGGCTAACGATGAGCAGCGCACAGCCACTCCCACACTTCCTCCCAGGACAGCAGAAATGAACTGCTGTAAACCCACTCAACCATCTAGTGGGAGAGGAGGCAGACTTCTGCCCCTGTCATTTATTATTCTGGGCTATTTCAGATAACCCAACACATCTTCAGAAAGCATTCCGTTATGTAGGTTTAAAAAAAAAAAAAAGAACTAGGATGTTTACATCAAGAGAATGCATTTCTTTCCACATCCATCTCTGGTGAAAAGACATCCCTTCCACTATGAGAAAAAGGTCAAAAGCACATTTTTCAACAGTGCAGCATTAAGAGATGCTTTTTAATGACAACTGAGTGATGGAGGACAGTGACACTGTCAAATCTAATAAGAGGAAGTGCTATTTGGTTTAGACAGAGCAATTTCAAGATACAGGAAAGATGAATGCACATGTGAATCATGTTGAAAGTTTACATTGATTGGTATATTCAAGAGCCTATAGTCAAACTCGAAAGGGCATCTTCACGACACAAGATCAGACCTATTCTAGCAATTCGAGAAGCCTGAAAGCTACAATATTTAAGCGCGTTATGCAATGGAAATTTGTTATATCACAACCTTCTCCTAAACGTTACCCGATACCTACAATGCACAGCTTTCTTTTTTATGACTATTAGGGGAATCTTTGGTTCTAAACGAGTAGGGTCGTGATAGGAAAACATGCACAACCTGTACTTTCTAAATTCTGTTCAGAAGTGCCAGTTTGAAATCACTGAAAGTTCACAGCCCTGTCATACAGAGGCTTCACCTTTAAACAACTGCTTGGATTCTACAGGGACACAAAATTTCACCTAAAAACTTTCCACACAGTTAGGCATGGTGTGCAAAACCTATATGAAAACTGCGCGAAAATAGTAACTGCAGGTAAAAACCACAGAAAACACCAACCAGAAGAAAAAAGTCCCACATTACTCAACCTGAATTTAACCTGTGATTCATATGCTTTAGCCAACAGCTGTAAATGCCGGCAACTTCTGGTTGGTCACAAAGCAGTGAAGAGCATCTGCCGTTTCATTGCTCAGGACACGTGAGCAGCTTTTATTGGGTCTGATAATCACCAATCCCTGAACGTGATGAGCATTCGCAGTTAAGCTCGGAAGAAACCCAACTACTGCGGCCGATTAAAAAACATCTGAAACCTCAAGCTCAGTTTATACCCCAGATTACTTCAGGAACGAGTGCCAAAAAGAGGGGCTTGCCATTGTGGCTCAAGACAGCAGACATTAGCGCCTACGGAACGAGATCTGGCATGAGACTTAGTGGGTTCTTCTAATAAGAGCCATAACCAGTTTGGAAAGACAGGATGAAAGGCTAAATGACTGCTGCGTGCATTAAGTACGGGGGGGAAAAAAAAACACGACTTAGGTGTCCTGATTTCCACTTGTGCGATTCAAGAATCTGGCAACCCAGAGAATACCTGCAAGGCTTAGGGAAAACTTGCTAGGGGCGAACAACATTCTGAGAGGCAAATTTCACCAGACAAAACATGACCAATACTTTTAGGAAGGGGTATCTGAGCTCATTTAAAGATGGAGCCATGGCTGTGAAAAAGCCCCCCCTCCCCACCCCTCTTACTCCAGACCTGTGGTTCCCAGCTGAAAAGACAGCGCTTACTCTGACTCAGCCTCAGCAGCTGGAATATCAGTCTCTGCTCCTTCCATTTCTCAGAGCGCCCGGGCCACAAATGGAAGCAAGAGGTAAGTTTTATTAGCTACCATAAACAATTTAAATGCGTTCTCTGGATGTTGACAATGAGGAATTTGGCACCCTGAGCGATTCCACAAAAAGCAGTGGAGGCGGTGTAATGTGGAACATGGAGCGGTCCTCTGTAGCAAGGCTTTTACAGCTAAGCATCTTTCACTCAGTAAGATCTATAACATTTAAGCATATAAAGAGGGGGGACTTTAAATTATACCTCACTCACGAGCAGTGAACTAGAAAATAAGGGACTCTTTTACAGCATTCGAAAAGCCAGGAGGAATGTTTTAATATGCAATTTAGTTCAACTACTCGACTGAAGGCTGATCAACATCAGGAAAGCGAGCAAGAGATTTCTTTCCTTTTTAACCAATCATAAGGGGAAGGATGTCACCGGGCCAGCCGCATGGGCAATTAAGAAACTTTTTTTCTTCCCCTTTTCTGCCCCCACTCCACGCAAACCGATCATTTAGATGCATCAATAAATCTACTGAAGCTGGCAGCTGGGCACAAGCGGCGGCAGACCCTTCTTTTCACAATTTTTGTCGATAAGTTTCACTTTAGGTTTGACTGGCAGGATTCTCCATGTCGTCGAAAATGTAAGTTCATCTGAGTAAAAAAATGAAAATGAGTCCCTGAAGGCACAGATCATCAATGCCAACAGTCACCATCAAAGGCAACAAACATGGAAAATAACTTAGTTTTATCATATAGCGAGTCCATGTAGTGGTTTCACTGTACTGTGTTCAAAAAAAAATCCTTGCCTTAAAGAATAAGGTTAATGCATTTGGTCCAAAGATAAAATAAAATCCTCTGAAAGCGCTCGTCATAAGTGAGGAAAAACAGATCTGGTTCTACTGTAATGCTACCTTCCTGGCTAACACTCCCATGCTCAGCATCAAACAGACAGTTGCTGGTGGACTAGCTTGGAAAGAAAGCAACAAGCCTGTGTAAAGGCCTAGTTTCAGCGTCCTTATTTTTTACTGAATTTCCATCAACAGACCCACACATTGTTATCCTTTAAGAGTTGGCAGAACTTCCAAAATAGTTCACACACATTTCACTTTTGACTAATTTCATCAGGAAACATACCTCCAGACATCTGACAGCATTTTCCTTTTGGTCCCTGCTCTGAAAACACTTATGCGTTCATGAGTGATGAGTGCACAGCGTGGGTATCTGCCATAATAGTACATTATTTAAGATGTCAAAATAAATTAGTTGGCCGCGTTATGTTAATAGATCTATGAATATGTAGCCAACTGTATGTGATATTGAAAGCAATTCCCAGCAACTTTGCAGTTTTTGCCCTTGGAGTTAGCTGACTTGACAATTAAGTGCATCTGCAAGTCTGGTTTCATTACCATACCACTGACTTGTTTTTTTTCCCCCAATGCCGCATCAATGAACTTCTTCCAGTTGAAAATTAAATAACTAATGGTCTAGGGAAAAAATAGCATTAAACAAAAACATCAGTATTTTGACTATTAATATAACAGCAGCATACTTGATAGCAACAATCATCACTATGAGGTCTGAATTTATTGTGTCATCAAAAAAAAATCATACGTTTTTCAGTTTTAATCCCAATTAATAGCATTTACAAAAGTGGCATCATAAAGATAACAAGTCTTCAGTCTTGCATCGTTCAAAAATGACTTATTCCTGATGCGACTCTTAGAGACCTTTGCTTTAGTGGTCAGTTGTTTAAAATTTGACTTGCAAACATGACAATTACATTTCAAATGCTGCCCTGCCTGGCACAGAAACACACACTGATAAATAAAGCTTCAGTGTAGCCAAATTAGTGAATTGAAGTTAATTCTCTGTGACTACTTATATGCACTATCAAATAAAATTCTCAAACCATTCAAGACATGGTTTGACAACACAGAAACTCAATTTTGTAACAATGCATACAACAATTGCACAGAATGAACAATAATGAACAGGTTCTGTTTTGGTTATTTTACAGAATGCACTAAATCAGAGAAGAGTAAATTTCAAGTACCATCTACTCCAAATCTGTATGAAAGACCTCTCAATGGGCGGGGGTGGGGGGTGGGGGGGGAATCAAAGCAGGCCCACTACAGCTGAACCATGTGCATGATGCTGTAAGTACATTAAAGCTGCCTAAGTACTTTGAAACACACTGGTGATACTACCAAATCTAAATTGCGTGAATTTCCCCAGGAATGCTGTCTCTAAAAGCTGCCAGTAACCAGTGCCCTGGCAGCATGATCTATTTGAACTTTTTTTTTTGTTTTGTATATAGCTCTGTGAGTTGAGACTTGTGTGACCAAAGTGATGGCCAACTTTTCTAACCCAAAGTAGACAAATCAGGAAAATGAATGAATGCAAAGTACTCTTTTTACTGTGCAGTATGTGCACTGCTGGCCAGCTAACGATGATGCCCGGTTCATAAGTAGATTTCCAAGCCCCTCCTCTTCCTCCCTCCCCATCACTACAGGTACACCCAGGGTTTCGAATGTACATCAAATGGTATGATAAGTTATTAACAATTCTATGAACATGCATATTTTGGTGAAGAAAAAGTAATTCTACAGCCATCTCAAGTTTGACAATGAACTGTTTTAATCTTTAAATACTGATTCACTGACACATTCTGGAAATGGCAGCTTAGTAAAAAAAAAAAAAAAAAAAAATCATATTTGCTACATGGCTATCCTCTACATTGATAAATGGGGTTTTCACACAAAATCATCTGAAGTTAAGTTAAGTTCTTGTTAAAAGTCAGGTACTGGGTAATGTCTTAAATTGTAATTCCAGTTTAGTTTGCACTAGAACTGGAACATGTCTTATTAAATAGTTAAAATAATTTAGAACATGCCCCCACAGCACTGGCAGGTGGAAATATAACCCATACCAAGCTTAACTTCCTGACATAAAGCTACATATTCCTCAATAATGGGAACCTCCAACATATACAACAATCAATAATTGTAAGTGGTCAAATCCAGGTATGTTCCAATATCATATGTAAAACATTCATACAGGTTATCTAAAAAGAAGTCCAAAGGACTTCCAGCCCCCATGACAACACATGCAGTACTAGTGAATTACATGAAAAAAGCTTCCAAATTACTGCAGATATTCATTGCTTCTTTACATATAGAAGAGACATATATGCACCCTCAACATAAGCCTGCTTAATAGGTTAGGTGATGTTAGTAAATTATGGTTTCATTTCAAAAGTAAGAGTAATTATGACGTTTTAAAACATTTCTTTGTATGACTGTGCAATGCTAAAACATGGACAGAATTAACATTTTAATTAATGGCAAAATAACTCCAAAATGATGAAAGGCTCGTAGAATTTTAACTTTTACACTCAAGGCCTGGTCAGTAGGAAATGTGCCTCTCGTCCCTTAGTTGGGTAACGTTACTAACCTATAGACATCAATTTCGGTACGTCTGAATGAAGCTCCATTTTCCATTCATAAAAGGGACACGTTGCCTTTAGGATACTCAGTGCAGGAACAAATAACCACTGTATATAAAGAATAACCTTTTTTCCCTCAAAACGTGAGACAAAATTGAGGAGAATTATTCGCATTATGAGAACGCTTTGGCCTTTCCAAGTGAGACCCTGCCGCACACACACTACACAAAAAACGTCCACACCTGACCAGGTAGACCAATGAACTCCATTTTCTTTCACCACAGTGAAACCGTTTTATGTATTTGAAATACGCTTACGCTGCTCACTGTTGAACAACTTTTCCGCGACCGTCTGCCATGTTATGATTCGACATGTCAAGGCCTGACACCATTACACACCATCTACCACGAATGTGGAATCTTCACCACAGCAAAGCGATGCACTTTTGTTCAAGAATCGGACTTTGTTAGGATTTCGAATATCGTCAGGAGATGCACAGCTTACTTCAAGGACTGCTTGCTGTGCAAAACTACGCTTTAAGTTCTTTATTTGAATAATTGTAATTGTGGTCCACAGGGTGAAACTTAACGTGATGTTAACTTTTGCAACAAAAAAGCATGCAGTTATACACTTCTACTTCTCGAAGCCCGTCATCAAGTTAGGGAATAATTCAACTTTAAAAATACTCCAAGTGCACTGCTACGCACGTGGATCCACATATTACGAGAAGAACCTTTGCTATAGCGTTCATAACCGACAGCCTCTTCATTACCACCTTTGTTCACCGAGTGGCCTGACTCAAATTAAAGCTGCCATCTTAGGTTAAGACTTGAAAGCATTCCCTTTGTGCACCAGAGGGAGACGAAAACAGTGACCCACACTCGTGGGGATGCTCGGTGATCGGAATCCCGAACCGGGTGATGCTAATCTTAGCGGTCTAAATTAGCAAAAAAACAGATACAGATAACCTTCTTTTTCTCAACCAGCAAACTAGTAAAGTTGCTTAAACGAAACGCGGACACAATAGCCACAAAAAGTGGCATGTGGCTAGCCTCCAACCCCCCCTGAATGTATACTGACGGTGGAGTGCGTGCTAGTTAAAACAGATAAAATACTGCGATCTTGTTCTACGAAAAAGGTTATCTTGCAACGACCAATTAGCAACAAAGAGTTCTTTGATGAAAGGATAAAAGAAACGCATCTGATCGCCACACTAAAGCTAATCAAAACTTCGATCGAACTTTACTTTAAATTATAGAAATAAAATGAAAACGTACTTCATAGCACAGGCGTGCTTAGTTACGCATCAACCATGAAATGCATGTGAAGAAAAACTCCCAAAACCTATCCAACAGTGCTAGGTAGCTCGATCATTCTCACTAAAGCATAGGATATGTCCCGTCTCTATTGTTTTACAAATTGTTAGCTAGCTAGCTACCAGACCACGCTAGCTTGCAATCTACGAGCGTCTATCTGAACGCGACTCGTAAAAGAAAAAGGAAAATGAAATAAAAAGTAACTACAAGGTGTTGCGCACAGTTCTGCGTATCTACCTGACTTTGGACATCGAACCAACGCCGTACTTTTGTTCTTGTCTTGTTGAGCGTGTCCTCTCTGGTCTAATCCCATCAGGATAAACGAATGTAATTTAATGATGGCTGCTCATTGCCCGCAGCTCTCATTCCCGTTCCAATCCCCATAGCCACCTCTCGCTGACCGCCTCGCTACTCCAACACACAACTAATTACCGCCGCGCACGTTTACAGCGGAAACGTACTTCTCCCTTTCCCAGGATATTCCCGAACGGACAGAAGGACGTTTATTTACGAATTACATTCGTTAAAGAACTATACCTAGTTTGCTAACTAAATCCTTTTACACGTCCGAATTAAATTAATAAACCCCATTTTCATTGACCGTCTGGCCCCACACAACCTCCACTATCCTTTTCGCCTTTCTCCCTGATTTCTACGGCCCGTGAGGACTTCCTCCACACCCGAGTTAACATGTCCCGGATGGCAGCCGACACTACGTTTATAAGCGTTTCAAAAATGTTCGGATTCGTGGTAGTTTTCAAATACACCTAGCTGCAGTTTAAATACGACCTAAAAGAAAGGGAATCTCCCCTCCACTCTTCACTGACTCACCTCACACTCATCCACCTCGTGTATCGCCTCGGCTTCACAACTAGCTAGCCACTTGCTAACCTTAACCTTAGCTAGCAACCCACCAATTTCGTGTTTTCCCCCCTGAAAATACTATTTCGATAGCCACCCATTCATCACTGAGACTTTCCCCAAATTTCCTCCTGCTCCAGTTTGCTCGCACAGCCAACTACTCACCTCGTGCATTTCTGAATGGAACAGAAACTTCGTGCATAGCTAGCTAGTTAGCATTCAGGCATTCACTCCGTGAAAATGAGGGGTAGCTAAGCTGGCTACGATAGTAAGATAGCTGGTTGGCTAACTAGCTAGCTAACCACTACACACAGTTGGCGTTGCAAACTTAGCTGGTTGACTAGCCAATCACTTTTTTACGGAATCATCTGAACAATGCTCGCAAGGTGGCTGGGTAGGTTTATCTATTTTTCGGAAGAACAATTTCTGATAATGAAAAAATGTCCCGTTTCCAAATATCCCCCTTCAAAAAGTTACCATCTGGAAGCTTTTCCCCCTACTCATTTTAGTTAACAAACCAGTTTACATTAACCATACTCCACACCAAGTATTCCACCAATTTCACGCTGGAAAAAAAAGACTACCGCGATCCCTATATCGTTCATTATCTAACCATTACTCCCCAAATTAGAAAGCCGCTTGAACGTATTCGAGTGCTAGGTAATAAACGCTCACAAAACAAACATACAATCTTACGTTTTGAATCATATGTTAGATCGTAAAAAGTATTTTACATTAGATACTAAGCTTAACTCACAACTCGCAACCACAGCGCAACAAGAAAATAAGGTTCACTTACCGTGTTATTAGCTTACTAGCTAGCTGGGTCAGTTTAGGGTTGTTTCAAATAAAGTGTAGTTAGTATGTATCTCCAGCAATATATTGTTTTTGCGGTTCTTTAAATGTACAGATTCAGTAGATGTTAGTTTCAGTGCCTGCGTGTCCCGTCCTCGCTGACTCTCTCTCTCCTTTGTGTTAATTTCACTCGATTCAAGTTTAATCCAATCGATCCCGGCAGCCGCGTTCTCGATTCCTCTCCTCGAGACATTCACTCACCTTCCACAAGCAAGGAGCGCGTTCACGACTTACTCGATCACGTGCGTGCGCGTGAATATCTTTGGGCGCTGACGCAACTGCGTTATTATTATTGTTATTACCATAATAAGATGCACGGACACAAAGACAGCAAAGGGCTTCCTCTTCCATAAGTTGCTCACGTCTACCTTAGCGTCCGTTGTCTGTAGCTGTGAGAGTACGCACACAGGTAGCAGGAAACATGCGCTTGGGTTGGTGAAATAATGTCTGTGCAAGCATCTCGTACTCAGACCTTGGTCACTTGTTGGTAGCTCACCGTTTACCTGTACATTTTATCCCCTACTACTGAAAACGTGAATCTATTTCCTTGTATAAGAAGAATTCCATTTATCACAGATTAGAGTAACATACCAGAAAAAACCCTTATCCTGTAGATCATTTGAACACATTTGCTGCCTCATTTCACCCAACGAAGTGTAATATAGAGCAGAAAATACGGAATGATTGATTGTATTTCTCACTATAAGTTAGTTTCTTTACAAATCATGTTCAGTTGTTATATTACGCAAATATTGCGAAATAAAAACATCGCAATCGTCAGTTGATGTACACGCATTCAATGAGGAAGAACTATTTAAACGTGGATATATTTTTTTCTATTCAACGGCCATTAAATTCAAAGAGGAACATTCACGTCATTTGACCACAGAGCAGAAAGGTGTTTCCTGTTGTGAGTAATGAAATATTCAATGTTGTAGTGCAGAAAATGCTGAAACCATCCTACGTGAGAAGACAATATGTGTCACACTTTGCATTGGTATGAAGAGTATTTATGCTGTGAAATAACTTTGGGTGCTAAAATACAGTTTTACAGATTGTTGTTTTATGTTTACAAGTATCATGTTCAAGAAAAATACCGTCACAAACTTCTCTCCCCAGAAAACAAACATACGTTTTTATTCTCTATCAATTGGAGAGTACCTTTACATGCTGTAACTTAACACATAGCTATGTCTCCAACAGAATGTAGAAATGTTATACAAGCAAGCTGGATCAACTGTTCTCTCTTTCTCTTTCTGTGCATTGTCCAGTACAGACTTATGCACCACTAAGCTGTGGTAAAATGTGACAGTGACAAAAAGTGCAAATATTCAAATCAGTAATGTTGCATACATTAGAAGTTACATCACCTCTATATGCACTTTTAGTATAATGTTTATTAGCTAAACAATCATTCTTACTTGACAATAGCTGAAGGCATGTAATTACATAATGCATCAACATTGGCAGATATTACTGTAGTAGTATACTGTAAGTCATGTGAAAGATATTTAACAAATACACAGGAATTATCTTGTTTAGTTAAATCTTTTTGGAATGGCATTTCTGAATGGTCACTGTATTTAGGATGTAATATAAGTCATTGTGTTCGCTGACCTATTTGTCCTTCTTTATAATATTTACTGTCTTGATTGCAGTGACAAAAAGGGGTAGGTTTGGTGCAATAGTGTACTACCCAGGCAGGCTATTCAAAGACTAGAAATAATTATTGGCGTTACATTTTAAAATATGATCAGATGTTAAAAACAAGGTTAGATTTATTTTATTAAGCGTCATCATGGGTCTGTGCAACACTGAGGAATCTGTGAAGTCAAACAGGTGTTCAAATCATTTGGTTGTACTGTTTTTAGATGAGATCTTTGTGACTTTTCCCCTTAGCAAACAAGAAGAAAAGCCAACAAAAGGCGTGATAGTGGCGCTATGGTACCACACAGAATGCATACATTTATGAGCCACAGGGAGGAGAACAGCAGCACAGTGTGCAGTTCATGTGCTGTGGCTGACAGCTGCCAAATTTGCTGGATGCATTTCCAAATTGTGTATTGTCTGTGAATCTCTCACTGTTCAGCGGTGGAAGCACTGAAGCCACATAGCCTACTTGAAATTTATTTTTTAACCTTTTACTTTCCGGCAAGACTGTGCACAGAGTATGGACAGAAATACCCACTGATGAATTTGTATTATTCCATCCAATCGAGAGTAGTCTGATATCTTAAGGTAAGCCCAGTATACTGATATACTATGACACTACAATGTAGTTTTAACAACTGACGCTTATTTGATAGGGTGTAACGAAAAATTCAACGCGCAACATCTCTGTAAACGCTATGTACTGCATTCTCAAAAAGTTCAAGGATGTCATTATTATTTTACTCCAGGCCATGCCCTTTCAAAACATGCGATTTGCTGTATTAGAAAAAAAAAAAAACATTTTTCATCGATAAATGTCGGGAACTTTTGCTTGTATTGGTTTCATTTCCACTTTAGTACAAAAAAATGTACAGAATTAAATAAATAAACGCAACCGAATTCGAATTTTTGCGCCACCGTATCACGTTCCACTCCCCCGCCACGCGCGAGCACGCACTCCCTGAAATTCCCCAGAGATGCGGGTTGCAGCACGGAGCACGCTGCCTGCCATGTCTGCTGCCATTTACTTCAGCGGTTTGTCTTCCGTCCGCGACGCGACATCGGTAGAAACAGTATATCCCTCGAGTTTCTTATGCTATTTACTTTCGGAAGCAAATACAATTCTAATAAACCGTAACGAAACAGTGTATGTGAACAGTTGGAACAATTTTCATTGCTACTTAGAATTTACGACAAGTTGCCTTCTCTGGACCCAAGCCAATCCTGTTTACGCATTACACACACCGCCCCTGTAGCCCGGATGTCTCTTTCATCATCATTAGTAGTTGCTTATCATAACCTGACATGCTAAAGTATTTAAAGCAACAGACACTCAAAAAACGCCCGCATTAGTTAATTGGGGTTTCGAAACGGAATTGCTGCTTGGGTATAGTTTTGTGTATGTTTTTCCCTTTGTCTTTTTTTCTTCCTTCTTATTTTTTTTCGACACATAACTAATGACATTTGCCTGATTTGACACAACTGGCACACGTATTGATCACACTCTGTAGATGTACATGGGATACTTTCTGTAGCCCTTAGTTCATGGCCACACTCAGCATGGCCACCAAATCCCATCGATATTTTTTCTGAATCTATTCACTTGGCATATCTATCGGTCCTAGACTGTAAATATGTGCAAAATGCTTGTCACAGCTCCTCATACTTGGCTATATCAAATATAGCTACAGAACACAATCTCTGCAGAACTTTGACACAATTGCTTTATCAGGCTGCAACTTTGCCCGTGTGTTGTTGATAGTGTATAGATATGCATGCATTTACTCATTCATTTCACATTTGTAATATTCATCAGGCATGGACTATAGCATCAAACTGCAGGCCATGGCTCTCACCCAATATGGAAAATGCTACTGTTGTCTGTATTATTTGATTGATGTACATGTTGAAAATTTCCATAAATTCAGCAGCATTTTAATACCTGAATTAACAAAAAAAGTTTTATGTAAAACTAGGTAATAGTAAGCTGATCTGACACTGGTAAATATGATTAAAAATGTTTAAAATGATGACATGTTTTGGTCCAGCCCCGTTTAAGATGGTGATTTCTTGTTTAATGTGGATGCTTTAAACTCCCAGAATTCATTGTTTTGTATTTGTGAGTGTGGTAAGAGTGTCAGACCACAAAGTTATGTTAGACCACCTTCTGCAAATGAAAGTTATGTTAGACCACCTTCTGCAAATGAAAGTTAAAATTTGTTTTCACTTGACTTTTAAACTCTGTTGCGAACACCTGGCTTGAGTTAGGAATAGCTTTAACTTAGCCAAATTGATCTCAAAGGCAAGTGGAGCATTCCAGGAATACCAAAAACTGTTGAGATCCATGGGGTACAGATGTGTTGCAGTATGTGTAGAGGCATTGCTTTTTTATGAGAGGTCTTCCCCTTCTGGAGGTTAAGCAGGCACTGTTGGGTTCACTGAAAGAGTAGTTACCACATAAAGGACACTGTACAAAAATGATGTATGTATATATGTATATACACAAACAAACACACATTACAGGAGACAAAAATTATGAGATCAATTGGTTGTCATATTTCAACAACCTCCACATCTGCAGATCAATCAAAATGATCTGAATACTTTTTATACCGCATGTCACTGAGTTTTGCTAGTTTCAGCATTCATCCAATTAATATCATTATGAAGACACTCTTGTGTCAGGGTATACATGACGTGACATTTTACGCATTACCTTTTACCGTAACCCTTTTATGCATGCTGGGGAACTCCATTTGACGGTCAGATTTAAAATATTTATCATTTTTTTGGCATATCTTCAAGTTATTCCACATCTAATTACTGTTCATGGTTTCACCTTAACTAACATTACAGTGATAAAATGAGACACGCAAAAGGAGCTTTCTGATGCTGCCATTTTACAATTGGCAAATCCTGTTTTGAAAACAATTTGCACTGTCACTTTTGTATTCATTATCAGGAAATCTTTCTGTATGCTGAATGTTTTAAATATTATCTTCTAATTTAATTACTGTACACAAAGCAATAGAAATTAACAAGAACTGTCATCATAATCAACACGGTTCACCTCAAGAGAATTTCAACTAAACAAATATTCAATATTGAGGGATATCAGGACAGCTCTCAATGTGACACAGGATGACTTCCAAGGGAAATACCCCTTAAGTACTGAGGGGAAATGGACCAAAATTTAATGTACAATGGTGAAACCCACCTGTCTATATCCTCTGCTTATATAGTGTAAAACTGCTGCATTCTAAAATATTCTTGCTCCAATTGAACAAACAAACAAACTGGTGTTCAGCTCAGCCGAGCACTGTTGTTGAGTATCAGATACGCATCTTCATGCTGGCATCCCTGCTTAGAAACAGATGCTGCATGCAAAACACGAAAATTTCTCACAAGGTCGTGAATCACTTACAACTGGAATCCAGGGGTATTACTTTTTTTGCTGCTCTATGAGCTAAAACAGAAAAGAGATAAGTTTTGCACCTTTTGTGAGTTCATCAGCCTGGTTCCTAAAACCTCTTGCCCCAATAACACTGTAACAGACGATGCTCCTGAAACCAGTGTCTCGCATTTCAGACAGTTAAGTATCCTGTCACGTGCAATATGGGAACCGGATTTTCAGACCTGCATCATCATTGCCCGCTCCAACCTTTCCACATCTTAAGAGCTGTATAATGCATCAGAAGACAACAGTTTTTTCGTGCACATACAAACACCAAATGTAGCAAGTGTGTCTCAAAATGGATTTAAACTGACATAGTAAATAGTGTACTAGTCAGGTTTCTGACAAAAGACCCACACTTTAATTTCATGATGTGAACCATGATTAAATCAAACATTTTGCACTCTTGACTTGACTCTTGACACTCATGACTTTACTTGCATGTTCTTACAACTGAATCCAAGACAGGGGGAATTTTTATTTTATACAGATGTCTGGATAATGACCAATGCACATGAGCCAGAGGATGCAGATTTGTATGGAGAAAAATAAATTAGAGATGATTAATGCAAAAAAAAGCAAGTAGGCAAAGGAAAAAAGTGACCACCATAATTTTCACACTGTCATAAAATAAGTCTCTATCTATTCCGTATGTATGTGTGTGTAAATAATCCACAAGGATTATTTATTTTTCATTGTTGTAACATTTCATCTCAAAAGAACCAACACAGCAAATAAATTTGAGGGTCACATAGATACTCCAGGTTTGGCTTTTATCACCCTTTTCACAATAGACAAGTTGTTCACCATATATCCATAAACAGAACACACTGCCAAAAAAGCAAATCTTTACACAACCACAGACATCTAAAGTTTAATATTGATCTGCACTAAAACTCTGTTGCAGATTAACCTGAAAAATAAATTCTGATAAGAAATGATATATTATTATAGCATGAATCTCCCTAGACTGAATGATGCATTAACCTTTCTTCTGCTATAAATATCAGCATCTCTTTTAAGGCAAACAGCTGATCCATTTCTGGAGAGAGGGTGATCTGTTTCTGGAGATGTGGTTATAGATCACATAATTTGGCATTAAAATAGAAGGATATTGAGCCAACGTTGCTATACACTGAGCAGTTTGGAGTTAGTGGAGAGATAAGGAAAAGGCAGATGGCAAGACCAAACAGGGGAAACTGCGGAGTAGGATTAAAAAGGTTTGTCAAAGCAGGTATAGCAATACTGTTGCAGTTCATAGCTCTAATTGTACAGTAAGAGAATATCAGCAAATTCTGTAAAGTATTGTAACTTGGTCAAGATACACCAAAGCAAGAAATCATAACTATATTTACAAAAAGGTGAATGATAAATACATTATCATAGAATTAAAACAGTCCTGCTCTTCTTCTCGTCTTCACTTTGAAAATGGCTGGCTGACAGTCCTACAGTTTTTTTTGTTACTTCAGGTAACCGAAATAGCCGGGGACTTTGTCCACATGAACTGATTAAAATACTTGGATGACTTTGTAGTGTTTAATATGATTCCATTATTGAAGTCAAAAGGGCACAAGCAACATAACAAAAAATAAGAATCAAGAAACACAACAACTGACTGGAAAAAAAAAATATATCAATACGATCCTCAAAATGTCGTCATTTTAGATGAACGTTAACTGTGTCTGTTGGAGCCCAGACAGACTTCAAGGTTTAACAGGGATTGTGAAGCACTTGGCTTTACTCTTGACGGACAGCCATCTAGTAAATGAGTCGAATTGCTGGGTTGGGCTGGAGTGGGGAGGGTAAGAAAAAGGTTAGTACACCCAACCAGTCAAGTGGAAACGCGGAGGCCTCAGCAGCAGCCTCCTCCAGCCTGCTGTCCTCCCTGGCTTCCTGAAAGTGTCGCGTTGGTTGCAGCGTGCTGAGGTCCTATTTTAATGCCGTTTGCCTGGATGGAAAAACAACAACAGCAACAACAACCTGAGTCGCCCATCAGAACCCCACCCTTCACAGTTAAAGTCTCACTTCTTACACCTTGACATAAAAAAAAAAAAAAAAACACACACACACACACACACACACACACACACACACACACACACACACACGCACACACAACGCACACACACACGCACACACACACGCACACACACGCACACACATTATTGATAGAGCAACCTTGATCTTGTGGTGAGATTTTCATAAGTCAGAATGTGGTGACATACTATTGCATGTGATAAGGCACTCTTATGTGAAAGATCACAGAACAACAACAAAAACAACATCTTGTATGCTCGTAGTGTGAAAGCTTCTCCATGCCACGTTTCAACCTATGGTCTTGCACAGGCAGCAAGTGCACACGTGAAAGAAAAAGCAGGAAAGTACTTAAAACCAGGGCTACTAAATATCATAGACAGATCTTCTCATAACATTAGTAGCCCATTTTGAAGTACTTTTTTCTTTTTATGTAAATGAGCACAGTAGGTGGAAATGTATCACTGCACAGCTTTCATAGTGCATGCACACCAAGCCATTGTTTTTGCATGTTCTGTGATCTTCACGCTCATCAGCTGCTACAGTCTGGCGCCACATTTTGACTTATTAAAATCTCACAATATTCAAGTTGTTAAAAAAAAAAAAAAAAAAAAAAAAAAAGTTTTTTTTTTTTTTTTTTAAACATGTTCCTTTAACACAGTTTCAGGCACTTTATGGCTGTCCACTTTCATCATTTATGTTTGTTTATTTAATTATTAATTCTCTCACATGTCATTTTAAGATGGTAATTAATATGCAGATGAGATGTATTTTGCTTTCACTTGAACTGAATTCATCGGATGGAAGAAGTCTCTGGCGAGGTTTTCTGTAACTTGTGTTTAAAGACAGCTCAATCACAATGTTAAATCTGCGCGAAAAACAGGCAAAAATAAGAGCAGTTATGTCAATAAATCCATTCCAAAAAGAAATCCGAAAGAAATGAGAGGGTCAGGCCCAAACTCAACAGGCACCAATAAATTTCCCTCTGTTGGACGGAACTGTGGAGGGGAAGGGCATAGGAGTGTTCTATGTCATCAATAATTTCAGCAATAACCCAAAGACATGGCAGTCTGCCAGGAACTCACACACACAGCAAGCAGCCCTTTCATTTATCAAACACACGCATCTCTCTCAGCACATACTCCCTCAAGTGGATTCCGGGCTAAAATACAGCACTTCAAGAGAAGTAACACAGTAGTTACTGAAATTAAGCTCTTAAGGAAACTCCACGTCACACTAAATCTCAGATTTATAGAGCTTGGCAGGGGTTTCAGAGCACCAGTAGCCTTGGGGGTTTTGGCATTACCTCTATATTGACATCAGCTGATGCGGTTTTGACTTTGTGCCTTGACTTTTTTCTCTCACCCTAATAAAAAGCATGCCCAATAGCTAAATGGGTCTCACCTCCTCCAAGTAGGTAGTAACCTTATGAGATGTTATGGAGAAGTTATGACTTGGCCAGTTGCCAAGTGGAGAGGCGGCTGGTGCCTTTTTCCTTCATGTACCTTATGCTACGTTTGACGCAGGCTTAGTCTCTCCCATTGCATTCAGCAAGCAAGTTAAACCATCAGGCAGAAATCCTAATCCGACATCATTACACAAATATGAGTGTTAAGACATATTTCTAAAAATGAGCGCCAGTGTAATGTCACTGGTTTGCCGTTATTGGCACTGTGGGTCCTTCACCAAGAAATGATAAAAGCAGCTTCATGCTATCACAGGAGTCGACTGTTTTGCTAATTAACCCTTCAATAACAGTCCTTGGAAGACGTCAGACTTTTAATACAGGTGCAAATTTCCTCTTGTTAATAAATCAATAAACGTCTGTATTGTTTAATTTTCACAAGAAGTGCACAATTTACTTTGGAAAGAGTAGCTTCCACATGTATTAATGTGCACACTTTGAAATGGACCGCGGGTGATGAAGCAGCTGCATAGGGAAGTATTTTCAGAGAACTATCAAATATATCAGCAAACCACATCAAGGTTAAAAATTGGTAAAAAATCTTGGTACTGTTGATTCTGTGACTGGGGCAATTATCAGGGGCAAGTGTGGATTTAGCTTAGCATCAGCCTTGCATCCTCCCCTTTATTACTTGCATTTGTTCTCTTATGTAATGGCCTCGATGTTTGTAATTTGTGTCTGCGTGCAAAGACTACCGTTATGACTCAATTATCCACCTTGCTGACCTGACCAATTATATACCTTATCGACCAGACCAATTATCTGCCGTATTGATCTGACCAATTATCTATCTTATCTAACTTTTATTCAGAATGTATCAATTCAAATGAGGGAATCTTCACACGCATGGTGCTCGTATTTTAGCAAGACTTTGCCATCAGCTGAGAACTGTCTCATTGTGGAACTGTACACATCCTGTCCCCGTACTGTCACTATACTTACTGTATGCACTTTTGTACGTCACTTTGGATGAAAGCATCTGCTAAATAAATAAATGTATTTCACATTAGAATATGTAAAAAATGTGAACAATAAAATGTGCCCCAAACAACTCCAAGCAGAACTGCAGTGAATCTCCAGACTTGTCCCTTCAAAATGGTATTTAACCAGCAGCCTTGCAATGCTTTTTAAATTTTCATTACATCAGTTTTCTAAATGGTATCATATAAATCTCAAACAGAAAAATGTGTGAATTAGCACAGGCCCTGGACATCTGGCATAAAAAATGTACATACTGAGATATAAATATAAATTCCTAAATTATCACTGTCACAGTTCAAATTTTCCATGTATAACTAGTCCACCCATAAGATAAATTCACTGTTAAATGGCTAACTGATCCCTGAAGAGCCCCATTCACTAGACCTCTCCGTCCTAGAGGCTCCCTCCCTCTTCCGGTGTGCTGTGCTGGAGTTGCCATGTGACTATGGGCAGACTATGCAAATTTTCTGCGTGTTATGAAATACCCACAGGCCTGGCCCTCTGCTGGTAACAATCTGGCCTCTGCTCTGGCCCATCCACTGCTCAATGTCTTACACTCAATCTTAAAGGGACACTCCACCAAAATTTGTAAATTCATGGGACATATTTTTTCTTAGAAGAGTTAGTAGCAGAGGGATTTTTGTGAAATGCTTATTTCAGGAAAAAATTTTAAAGCCTATGCACCAATGTGACGGCTGAGACGCTAAAGGCTTTGGATATCTCTGCTATAAATGCAAGTTTTACAGGAATAAAAAAAACAAAAAACGTGCTCATGCTCGATATTATTCCCTCTCTCTTAAAGCACCTGTCTTTTCCTGGTTGCAGCATACGGATGGAGATACATTCAAAAATCTTCTCATCTTATACTCTCTTTGTTTTTTGTGTAGCGGGCAAATTAAACACAAATCTTAATTATTATCTATCTGTCAATCTATACACATATCCATATACGCATTGCCAAAACACTTAACATATTTGTAGACTTGTGGAAGAATTTAATCCCTATACGGTGTTGTGTATTGTACAGGTATATGTCTTATGGAACAACAGAATCCATGCTTGCACAGCCATAATAATATTTGTATGTACCATTTATATACAAGATAGGGACTGCAAGTGCTGGTGTCAGCTCTCAGTCAACATCCCTCATTTTAAAATGCACCATACTGAGGAAGTCTAAACCTTTCTAGCTGCAGCAACTGGCAACAGTAATCAACCACGTGGATGCAAATAATGCTCTTCAACTGATAACTCAAAGACTAGTGTTCCCAGTGTAACACATATACATGGCTATGTGAAAGTGTATCCTACAGTGAGCTGTACATTAATCTAAAAGACTCCATACTATTTGTAACAGACACAACTGTTTCTGAAGGTTATACCTTCTTCTTCAGAATTTTCAATGCCTGGTGACCACAGGGGAAAAAACAAGAATTTCCCCTCAACTACTGCATTGTGAAGATGCATGGATTTCATTATTACTCAGAAAGTTTGTATAAAACGCAGAATCAACATTCATTAAAAATGGAACTGTATACTCATCTAATTAACCACATCCATGAAGCATAAACAACATCATGCACTGAATATTTGACGCACTGGAAAACATACCTCATTGTTTATATCAAAGACACCCTCCTGAATCTTCTCATAAATCTCCTTTGCTGTGTTGATGAATGCCTGAAATATAAGAAAAGAGACATATGTGTAATTATTTAATACTTAAAATATCTAACTGTACTACACACCTGTCGCAAACAGCTCCTGAGAATACTAATTGTTCTTGCTAATTACCAGAATTATGACCTGAGACAATGTGAATGCTCACTCTTACGTTAAATAAGCTTCCTCTTGCAGCACGGCAAGTGTGCAGGAGTGCTATTAGAAAATACCCACAAAACAGTAACAAAGGTACTGCGCACAGAACAAAAACAGACACAACCGCACATTTATGAACTACAAAAGGTGAAATACTTCTGCTGAAAGCCTAACTCATACGTTTGTTAATCAGAGGCCCCAATAAATTGCGGCAGAGGTTGAGAATGGACTATATTAAGCAACGTGCAGAAAGCTCGGGGATGCCCTCCTCTCCTGGCCGGCGCTTCACTGGTAAAGTTTTCATTCTTCCTATTGAGAGTGCATAAAAAGCGCAGTTCATTAGGAGAAATAAATGGGGCTTCTTCTCTGCCGTACCCTGGAAGCGTTTAACGGCTGAACTTGCCACCAGAGCTTTGTTTCCTAATTAACAGGACTGATATGTTTTCACCTATAAAGGCCTTACAGCTCCCCAGAGTAATCAATCTACTGCAGCTCAATTACTGCAGCAAGCCCGGTGAGCAGGCAGCACGGGAGCCTTAAACGACTGCGGCAGGCGCAGGGAGATATGAATATGCATAAACTCTAAGTGTGTGATCGAAACATCATACAGGGTCAGGAGAATTCACAGCAAACTAATGAGATGAATTAATCACAGAGGGTGTTTCGGGGCGCTTCCAGAAATGAACAGGTTTCCAAACAGTTTCAGATCTTAAGTATGTGGGCTTGGCTTGCAGCCAACTGCGAATTGATTCTTTCTACTTGCGCTCTGAAATGTTAACACACGTATATACACACACGCGCGCACACACACACACACACACACACACGCACACACACACGCACACACACGCACACGCACACACACACACACACACACGCACACACACACGCACACACACGCACACGCACACACACAAACCCACACGTGCACACACAAACCCACACGTGCACACGCGCACACGCACACACACACAAACCCACACGTGCACACACACACACGCACGCACGCTCACGCACGCGCCCGCCCGCACGAACGCCCATGCGCACACTCACACAGGAGGGATTCCCTAACAAACAGTACACCTGCTATCGCAGAGGCGTGCAAGCCGAGCGCGTCTGCTTCCACCCCGTCTGCAGTTACATTTGCATTCCTCTACCGCCGTGCTTTTTCTCTGGGGAATTCCCACCTCCCTCACACACAGACCAGAGCACGGAGCGACCGAAACGGTCGCGCGTCTCCACGCCGGCGCGGAACTGACACCAGCTCTGGTCCCCTGTCATGGAACAGATGTGCCTTACTGCCTTTTTTTCTTTTTTTTTTTTTTTACTATGATTACACGCCACACTGGAGGGTTTTCGCACCCCGCCAGGAAGAGACCGCCGCGGAGAGAGACGGGTCCTGACTCCACCGACGCCTTCCTTCACAAACCTCCTGACCTTAAACAAACATGCCCACCTCTCCGGATGGACAGACCCAGTTCATAACTGATGAGCAGGTAGAGAAAACACGCCATCTGAGCGCAGGAATCTACCTCTGATATTTCTGATACTTGTCATCTCTGCCACAGGTGGAGCGTTCCAATTCTGCGGTTATTGAAAATGTCACCCTGTAATGCACAACAGTCTTACTGAACGGGGGGGGGGGGGGGGGGATTGGGGGGGTATTTGTGGTGATTCACCTCACTGAGTGCATTTGTGGTGATTCACCTCACCTCAATGCCATCGGTTGTTGAAACAGCCTTCACCACAACTCTGATAAGAACAATATGAATAATATGAAATATCCCTAGGACACTGAAATATATTTTCTAAAGATATGCGTACAAAATTAAACTAAATCATTAAGATGATGCACTCAGAATCTGATCTGAAACTTTTCAACCTTTCTCTGCTTCAGTGTTTAATAAAGTTGATTTGTGTTGCTTTTTGCTGCCACCTGGTGGTACATTCAAATAATGCCTTTTGAGGTCCATCCAGAACCCTGAAAAATTACATTTTAACATTTAAAACTGTATATACCTGGGATGGGACTCATATATTAAACCATTAATTAAGTTGCAAATACAGCCACAGATCTAAGAGATAATTATTTAATGTGATTCATTTGTTTTACATTTAATTTAAATGTCACTTAAGAAAAACCCAAAGAAAGTGCTTGCTTAGGTGTATAAATAAATTAATCTGCTTTGCCAGGGCCACTGCCTAAAGACAGGACAAAATCCCACCACGCCATGCAATGGTATTAAAGTTCCTCAAGGTGAGATGGCTGGGCTTACAATTTAAAGCTACATTACATACTTCTACTTCCTTATAGTCACAGTCTGAAGTTTGAGAAAATGTTTTACCCATTCAGCTGTATAATATGACATACAGTCAGAGAGGATAAGAATCACTGTAATGACCACTATCATCCCCTTTATTGTCATGTGAACAGTTTTAGAATTAACTTGAAATATACTGGCTAATTAGCAATCGAACTTCTGCTCTCCTTGAAAAAGTGAGAGTCAACAAGAGAAAGGACATACCAGCCAGCTAACGACAAAATGTGATTGTTGGTCAGTGTATGCTACAGCTCAATGGTCAAATAATTATAATTACTGTGGATTGTGAAAGATAAAGTATGGTTGATAGCTGGCTTGTTTTACACTTTAGTCTTCAAGATTAAAACAAGATAATTCCAGGATCAGTGCAATTACAAAACATTTCTGTTGAAACTTGGCTAGCAAGCATATGTGACTAAGCTACATGTAAACCTAGAATATGCAGCATAATCAGATATTAACAATTACAATTTTGCTGCATTTACTGTTGAAATGTGGCCTGAAGATACCCCACACTGGCTAACGACAGAGCTTGCAGAGCAAGCTATTTACAATCTACGGTTATTTCTCAAGAGCATCTACATGGTCTGATTGAATTTCTACCAAGTCAAAAATGATTTCAGCAGAATAACTTTCAGTGTGGGATGGGGCATGGGAGAACATCTAATACAAAACTATATAAGATCAAGCTTCACTTTCCTGGTGGGGAATGCCGTTACACACTACAAGGTGAGCTACCTGTGCACAAGCAGAAAGACTTGCCCTGAAGTGAGGATTAGCTGTTCCAGCTATATGTATGGCTCACAGCCATAATCTTTTGTGTGCAGAGGATTGCATTTGGTCCTGCCTTGGGTGTGCACTGACTACGTATTACTACACATTTTACCTAGGGCTCACTGTTAAATACTTCCTGACTTTTCGGAAATAATATAATGAATCTCAAACTGAAGTTAGATGTTCATACAGATGTGCATCTATAAAGTAAATTACTGATAGTCTTTCTGAGAACAGCTTTGGATGTCCTTTCACCATCTCAGGAAAAAAACAAGGTAGGAGAATAAAAGATCCAGATTCAGGACAAGTTGTTTAGAATTCAAAATAATCAATCAACTTTTTAAAATATCCCTTTATCTATTACATTAAAATTGCATTAGTTGAAAAGGTACTATTGCTGATGACCCTCAGTACAAACAGTATGGTACATACATGTAAATACCTCCACAACAACAGACAGACAGTAAAAGAAAGGACCGTGCTGACATAGCGTCAACACATTACAAAGAAAAATTTATATTTTTTTAGGATCGTTATACAATGTAAGAGCATTCACCCTGCATTTGACAAGTCACTGTGTAACCATTTTGAGCAAAGCAGAATTCCAATCTAAATTATAATTATGCATCTTTGCAAAAATTGCAGAAAAATCTGATTAAATAACAATAGCAAGGAGTCTGATTTTCCTCTGAGAAACAGGTTAGAAAGAGATGGTGTACAGCTTCTTTTCAAACAAATTTGTATTGTACAAGTCTGTGGTCTTTCGAAGTAAATGTCTGGAGTCATTGATTAAAGTCATTGGGACATAAAGTTTGCTTTATCATGAAATGTAAACTGTCTAATCAGTACATTATGTTAATGCCAAAATAATGCAAAAACAAATAACCAAAAAATTCACATCAGAGAGCTACAGAACAGAAACAAAAAAGCGCAATTGATAGTAGTCGAGCAGAACTATACAAATACTACTAAATCGATTCTCTCCAGAATTCACTGTTCTGATTCACCATCTGATTTTCTGCCTGTGGTACCACAAAACTACCCCCCTGCCCATACAAACACACGCCTCCTTTGATGGTGTTGCAAATTTACAGGAATTTGCCTTGCAATCATTTACATGTGAATTTGGTTTCTCTCAAAACCCCATGGAGTCGTTTAAGTTTAAGGTTGTATTTACAGGAATGTCTTGTATGTTTGTTCTCTTGACAAACGAGCTGCATAACTTTTACTTGAACAAACCTACACATTTCACACTCTCAGATTTCAAGAGTCAGAATGACTAGGCCTGTGGTTACGGGATTTCTGCTACGACTCATTCCTGAGAAGTGAAAAAACCTTGTGGCGTACGGCTAGTTTTCATCTGAACTGTTTACGAAAAAATACCCTGAGAAAGTAGACAAATACTATGCAGATTAACAATGTAGCATCTATCAAGAAATGAGACCAAAAAAGCTTTCATGTTAACTGACAGTTTTTTTTTTTCTTTCTTTTTTCCCCATTGTTTACCAGCGATTATCCAGGCTCTAGAAATGATAACTGTGAAAAAGGTTGTTACCTCCTCTACATTTGATGCTGTCTTAGCAGAGGTTTCCATAAAGATGAGGCCGTGTTCTCTGGCAAAGGCCTCCCCCTCCTCCTTTTCCACCTCTCGCCGGGACTCCAGGTCACTGAAAGAGTTCAGGCCTTACGTTACTTCCGTTTTCTCTCTTAAACATTTAGCAAAAGGCATGGGAGTTGCAACAATTCCCTGTATGATGTATTCCATTTATATTGTGTTTGACCAATAGACACTCTTATACACAGCAAGTCACACAGTTTATCATTTTTACACGCTATCCATTTATATAGCTGGGTATTTATAGGTTTTGCAATTCATGTTAAGCACCTTGCTTAAGGGTACAACAGCAGTGGCCCTCCTGGGAATTGGGCTGGCAGTATTTCGGTTGCAAGCCCTGCTCCTTACTACTGTGCCACATTACTGCCCTATGCGACAGCTAAGCTTTATGACTACCTGCTTTGATTACAGGCAGTTAAGAAAAACAGGTCACCTCTTGTTTCCGATAAGCATGATGACCATATTGGAGTTGGAATGTTGACGCGCGTCTTCTAACCAGGTTGTCAAGTGGTTGAAGGTGTCTCTTCTGTTTGAGAGCCAAAGTAAAGAAGTGACAGATCAGAGCTCACACTCACTTCACAACTGCATTGCGACCCTCACAACTGCAGAGCAACAGAAATACAAGGCAGTGATGCTGTGAACCATTAATCTGTTCAACAGAACACTAACGCGCACACAAGGAGAAGATCAAATTTGTTCCTTACCATGTTCTTAAAACAGTTGTGTAATATAAGCAAAGTCCAGAGATTACTTTGAAACTGATAATGAAAATTTACCTTTCTGCATAAAAACGTACGACAACTATAGAGACTTTTGCACCATCTCAAAGTTTTCGACAGGAGTAAAAGTGTGGATGGCAGCACTCATTAATAAAGGCGGCCTTACCTTGTGATGTCGTACACTAAGAGCGCCCCAGCCGCACCTCTGTAGTAGGACCTCGTGATGGATCGGAAGGACTCCTGGCCGGCCTGAAAGACAGTTCATGGGGCGCTGAGCTCAGAGTGGCTCGGCGCTCCCTCAGCGCGAGGCCGCGTGACGTGAGGGCAGGGATCCCCGTCAGCACCGGCCCAGCACACGCAAACGTGAGGGTGCTTCTCGACACCAGCCAGTGTGGGCTACACACCATCACAACTGCTGCGCCCACTGCCATTCTCCCTCCACACAAAAAAAGGCCTCTCAACTCTCCCAGGCGATCCTTGACAACCCAATTTCGTGAATGGCCTCACAATACACGAATCATTACCGCAGCATAGAATGGACTCCTAGCAACTGCGCACAGAGGCACCCACTGAAAGCCGGCGACTACGCCAGATCCCTGCATTTGAATTGAATGCCCCACTCCCCGGGCAGCTGTTGACATTAGAATAAATAGAGCCTATTGTAAATAAATGATGAATGACACCAGCTGCCAGAGGAAAGGTTGCAGGAAGGCCAAGGATGCAAATTTAGCAGGTTACATCACCCCCTCCTACCCCATCACTCATCTGACTGCACTTAATGGAGTAAGCCGCATGAAAATGAATAACACACACACACACACACACACACACAAACAAACAATTTGTGGCTAAAAGAACACTGTTGCTTCTGAATTTTCCTTGATTTCCTTGATTTCACTGGTGTATGTCAAAACAGAATTGCCACTTAAAAAAGTATCGTAAAATCTGCTTGAGAGTCCAATCTCTTAAATTACTTAAAATGTGAACAAATACTTCCAGTGGATCTCTTTCAGATACATAAAAGTCTAAACATATGATTCACTTAACTAGTATGTTCTTTAATAATATAGAAAGCAGAGAAAGCCTATCATAAACTGTTTTTAGAACACAAAATAGCTACATAGTGAGCTTGTTGTCATAGCAACAAAGTGCCATGGACACCTCAACCTGTAACCCATAGTACAAGCTTCCAACAGAAAAAACAGTACTGACTAACATAAGAAGATATGAATGTAGAGTATGAGAGCTGAAAGACAATGGGCTGAAAACTACAACTACTGTGAATGGATTGGGTGCACATTATACCCAATTTCTATGTGCACACAAGTATATACATATTTACTATACTATAACTTGAAACTGTTATTATTAAACACTCTGTCAGACATCTGACCCTATTATTTGCAAAAGTACTTGTAAATACACTCATCTGTAAGAGTATCTGTAAAACAAGAATCAACTCTTCCGCATAGTGTTTTTGCATGTTTGAAAGAAAATACTGTCCAGTTATGAACCATAACCGCTGACTAAAATGCTTCTT
Source organism: Megalops cyprinoides (assembly GCF_013368585.1). NCBI lineage: Eukaryota > Metazoa > Chordata > Actinopteri > Elopiformes > Megalopidae > Megalops > Megalops cyprinoides. Next base: position 18,448,025 of record NC_050584.1, read on the forward strand.
AATGAATTCAGTTATGAATAATCTCACAGAATACTCACATCACCAGCAACGGTTATAAAGGAAAGCTCTCCTCTACTCTGGCACGTTGCCTCCACCTACAGGCCAGTTTAATGTTTACAAACCATGACTTAACTCACAGAAGGCAGCACTGGCCTTTGTGCTGGAGTTATCCAAGCAAGAGGAATCCAATCTAAAGTTTAAACCTCCAACAAACAAAAAAAAATGATTAAACCTCATGCAACCAAAGATGAACCTGTCTTTGGTCTTTCGGCTGAGAACGCCACTGATATTCGGTTTGTGATGGGCGATCTGCGGGTGGGCCGGTGCTTTCAAAGAAACAGGTCCAGAACACCCCATCACAGCCTTGATCATCTGTCTGGGGTAAGGACCAGTACTCTGTGTTTAACCACTTTCAAATAAGAGGACAGTCCCATTACCATTTGTGTGCTGGTCATTTGGGTTCTGATCTACTACTGCATTAGTACATTGCATTATTGTCATTTAGCAGATGCTCTTATCCAACTTACAGGTAGGTTACAACTTTGTCCATTTACATAATACTAGATGCAGAACTCTTCCACTATGAGGAAGTTTTAAGAACATCTACATCTGCATCTTACTCCTTCAGAACGATTATTGATTTGCATGTTTTTTTACTCAGGTTCTTATTTCAGTGTCAATTCATTATTGTTCCTCTGGCTGAGGTCGCCTTATCTGTAGCACTACGAGGGCTGTTCAGACACATTCATGAGGGGTGGTAAAATCAACTATCCCATTTAAACTGTTAAAACTTCACAGAAGTCTACACTTTGAATGTGTCATCAAAACTGCCTTTAATCTTTAAGAGTTCAAATACTGTTTGAACTCAAATAAAAATATTCTGCTTTTGAAGCAACTTTGCTTGAAATTCTTGAAAAAAAAGTGAAGTGTAGCCTAGTAGATGTAAATGTCTCCCTTTCTACCTCTCTCCTTTCCCCCAGCAGCCTCCAAATGTCTTCATACCCTTGACAGATTAAAAAAATACTTCAAAAACAGTTAACAACAGAGCTCAGTCAGGATTCATGTATGAATAAAAGAAAGTTTTAAAAAAACTAAAAACTAAAAACCACAAGGAAAAACATGTTTTACACCACAGCACATTTTTCAAAAAAGCACAAAGACCAAATTTATTCACACCCCTACAGCAAATATTTTGTACTTTAATGACACTGAAAACACACTTCCTCTAGTCTTCTTAGGAGAGGATCTGACTACTTCTCCTGGTAGAATTTCTCCAGCACCTTCACATTTTGTGCTGCTCTCTTCTGAAATGCTCTCGTGAGTAGGAACCACAACTGTTCTCTGCTTAAAATGACCAGTCCAGAAGACTGATTTTCTTTTCCCTGAACCTTGTAGATTTCCCTACTGATTTTGGTAGGTGCTTTAGATTATCATAGCGAAACATGTTATTGCAATCAAACTTTTTAGTGGGAAGAACCAGATGTTCAGCCATAAATGTCCTGGCAAAGACGTGAATCCACCATTCTCTTGATCCTACCAAGGCCACAGAGCCATAAGGACAACTTTAGCAAAAGCTTCACGTTTTCAGCGCTTAAGAGAGCAGTGATGAGTTGCGCTTTATCTAACCATTAAACATTATCCAAACTGCCCTTCAGATGCAAGATGATAAATTCAAACTGCTTATTTTTTGTTGTGGCTCTCTCCTTGCAGGTCTCCCATTAACATCAAATGCATGCATCCAATGTGTAATGGTAGTTCTGGAGAAGATGTTCAGATGACCTTTGCTAACTGTGTCTATGATTAATTGGGGGCATTGGGGAACCAATCCTTACGACAAACCTAAATTCACATGACCTATAACCACACTAAACTTCAAAACATGCTTAATAGCATCATACAAAAGTACAAAGACACATAAACACAAAGATATAAAGAGCTGAACAGCAATGCAATCACTGCAAACTCAGATTCAATGGCTACATATGGTAGCAACCAGCTAGCCCCAGGTTGTAACAAAGCTAGTTAACACATACTAATGATAGGAAAAAAAACCAATGCAGCCTTCTACCTGTCAAGACGAACAAATAATAACAGAGAAGCTGTCCCTGCTGATGCTATTCAGTGCATGTCCTTGACATGCTGTCACACACTCTCTGCCTAACAACACAGTCCCCTGTATCTAACCCCCTGACCTTCTGCAGGGCTGCAAGAACAAACATGTTACATAGGCTGAAGAAATCACAAGTAAAAGTTTAGTTTCACATAAAGCCACTATTTTCTCAACGTGACTCCCATCAGCTCTGTAGCTTAATGTTCAGTAAACTTTCTGTTAAGGATGCAATCACTCTGTTGATTAAGCCAGTCATTGACAAACCCTTTTTTCCCTTCAAAAACTTTTAAAACAAAAGAGGAATGTTAAACGTTACTGGGTGATACTGGACCACATTCTTGGAGGGGTGGGACATTCTCGTTCCCATTCCAAGCATTTCAGTCGAAGAACATTTCAGATGACTAGCTTGCGCAGGAGTACTACATGTTTTACATGCAACTGCATGCGATTCCAGAGAAATTAGTCCTTTGCCAGAAAATAACTTAGACTGCATTTAGGAATTGCTGTTACATAATTCAGTTCTAATGCGAGGCTTATTCATTTACAACTACATCAATATATAATTGGTATACTAGATTGTTAAACATAAATTAAACCCAGTATAATCATTGAATATCCATGGGAGAGGAAATATGCAGTATGCCTGCTGTTCACAATATAGAAAGGCAGTGCAGTCCAACTTACGTAAGTGGGCAAAAATGTTTTAACAAGACTCAAGTTTGCTAAATAGAGATACTTAGGATGTCTAAAGCATCAAGATTCTTATATAAACATAAATTACTTTACATTTTTAGATAACAAGTGCTTGTTAAACTGAGTAGCTAGTGCAAAGTTTTTTTACATGACCTAGATGGCAGCAGTAATGTTAGACTAGCTTGCTAATGCAAGTCTCACCACCACAAGGGTATAGCAAGAAGGCTAGCTCTGTTGGTTAAAATGCAAACAATTTGCTATGCAGAAATGTCATTTTCCTCTTCACAGAACATCTGATTCCCCAGCACTGAAATCACATTTAGCAAGCTGGCAAGAGTACAGCGTACATGTACTGGTAGGAGCAACCAACCTTGACAGCCATTAAAGCTGGTTAGCTAGCAAGGTAATGTTAATGTTGGTGAAGCTTTATGAAACTTACTTGAGGTGGCAAAATGACATGACAAAAAAAGCCTAGGCTTAGGGTTAGGCAGTTTCATATTCATCAGTATTTTCCAACAAATCAGACTTCTTTTGGTGGAACTTGCTGTGATAAAGCATGATGACAGAGCTTGTGTCAATCTGCAAAGTGCTCAAAGAGGTCTAAAGTATATATTTTTTTCCAAAGTTATATCAAGTGAACTCCATTTGCTTCCGTTTTTTCTTGTTTTTTATCCTGCGATATGTATTGGTCAAATTGATTAATTCATGAATCGATTCATTTTATCAGTGAAATCCTATTAAAAGGTAAAAAAAAACAAAAACTAGTCACTTAACATATTTCACCCTCCATTAACAATGTTCAATCAATAATCACTGTACTAATCTTTCAACTATTCAAAGGTCAGACATTGCCTATGTGTTGTTTTTCACCGGACATGCATGGATGCACCTTTCTCATAACAGCTATTACTACGGACCAATGCACGAGGGCAGACAGTGGACATGACAAAGATGCACGCTATCAGTGACAGGAAAATATACCTACACTGGACCAATTAAATGCAAGCTAATCCATGGAAAACTGACACTGAATACCTCTGCTGGTGAAACTGCTGCTGGTCCCTTAATCACATAACCTAAAATCTGCATTTGAATATTGAACACACTGTTAAGGGCCCCTATATTCCAATAATCCAGAGTATCCCTGACTTTCTTTAAGGTATAACGGTTACCTTTGGGTGTGTGTTTGCCTGACAAACTACTTGATTTTTTCAGTAATGGAATGGAATGGAGTAATGGAAAGAGCTGTCAAAATTGGTAGCCAGCTCTTTGTGAATAATGTGTTCTTTATAGCCACAAATCAACATGCGGACAAGACCCCTTGCATGACATTTTCAGACAGCTCTGATTTTAACCATGGAAATGCATGCCACTAATGTGAATAAATTTCATAATTTTGCTTTTTGCAGAAAAAAACAACTTTTTAAATAAACACTATTACATTTTGATAATGATCTCACAATCCTTTAGATATAATCTATTTATGCAAAAATACTTCCTATGTTCTTATCACCTGTTATTTCTTGTATTCATTGGTAATCTAATATTCTATCAAGAGTATAAATAAATAGTATGAATCCACCATATGTGTGAGTGTACACACACAGACATATATATATATATATATATATATATACACACACATACGTATGTGTGTGTGTGTGTGTGTGTATTAACATGGTTGTGCTACGGTGGTACAGATATTTACAGCACAGCATATTCAAGTTCACATAAACACTTACTGTATCCCAGATCTGTAGTTTTATCTGTTTTCCATCAATAGTGATCATTCGTGCACCAAATTCTACACCTGTTGGAAAGATTGAAGAATGAATAAAACACTGTATACAGTCCTGTTTTGTAATAATAATAATAATAATGAAACATGCCCATTAATTTGTACTCTGTAGCAGTAAACATAAATATGATATAAAACAGCTAAAAGGAAAATAAGTGCTAATTAATTATGGTTTGTCACGTTAGTACAAATGCAGGTAATGCACCTGAAGTTTGTTTGTTTAAGCCACCATTGTGTCAAACACATAAGGGTTCAAAGTATCAGTCGCACGAGCTTTGTGTTGTACTTTGCACTACAGTATATGAGTGAAGCATTATGTGAGAATGGTATGGGACAGCAAGAACCAGTTAGGTACACTCCAGATTCATAGTAAATGTTTGTCATTTTCATGGAGCATTCTGAATTCAATGCAAAGTATCTTTAATCTGCCGCATGGTAAAGTGAGAAAGGGAACCACAAGGAAATGCGAACTGAGTATCAAAAACAGACTTATAGGTAACTTTGTATTGTTAAAACAGTACATGGGAATTTGAATAAATGTAAACCTTGTAAATTTGATGCCCTTGAGGAAATGTAAGCATTACATGGACAAATAAATAGCATGGGCTCTCGCAATTAAAATCAAATATTATATGCATATGCAACATGTATTTCTCTACACTTACTGTGCCTATTCATTAATAATCCATTAGTCACTGTGTACATCACCTACAAGTGCTCTTGTAGGGAATTAGCTATTAATGCTACACACACTTTGCAAGTACAAAAAAAAATGTATCAACATTATATAATAGACAATTGCACTCCCACATGAAAAGAGTGGATTTCCTTGATGTTCCCAGCACCTAAAAAGCACTTATTTTGAGGTAAGGGAGAGGTGAGGAGGGGCTCCTGTTTTAACCATTGACAGAAGTGATTCCGATGTTCAATTCAGGCTGAGTACAAATGATGAGGAAAACACAGTTGCCAAAATATTTTGTAAAAGCTATAAGGCTGGAAGAATGTTCAATAACTTAAATGTTAAATAATTTTCTTAAACTCGCAAGGCTATCTAACTCAGCACACTATGAAAGTGGCATTTTCCACTTGAACAGGTACATCCTCAGCATGGCTGTAGAGTGGGTGTTGACATTGATCAGGAGCTAAAAATAAATATCCTTACGTGTCAGAAACAGACACTGCTCTATCTGAAAGGAAGAAAAATCGAATGGTGACATCCTATGGAAATGATATACACATGGACAACTGAACCATTGTCAATTCATATTTCCTTACTGAAATACTTATGTCTTTACATTTCAAAGGCGATACATTGTACCCAGTGTTGTGCATGTAACATAAGAAATCTACACAAGATACAATCATTTATAACAAATAGCAAGCCCTTCTATTCAAAAACTGATGAAACAGACAAAAACATATTTGAAGGTTTCTTACCAATAGTGAGGTCATGCACCGGCTGAAACCTCTTATCTGTGAACTGTAACAATAAACATGACTTCCCCACTCCTGGAAAAAAAAACACACACACACATGGAATGAAATTCTACAGTGTTATACCCACAGATGATGCAACAGAATACAGTCTATGGGGTAGTATCTCAGAGGGATAAAATACAGCAGCATGAACAGCACGGACATAAACAGCAACGTTTCCCTCTCTAGAGGCAACCTTACTTTCTAGACTTCTGCTGGTCACTAAGATAAGATAGGATGAGATAAAAGGTAAGAAAGTATGTTATTAATCCAAAAAGTAAATTGGCTTATTGTTCATTATAACAATTCACAGAACCTTGGTAAATCCTACCCAGCTCCCATGTTCTTCTGTAATTAATAATCTCTCTGCCTGTCAGTATTTAATTCTTCTGTGAGTTGCAGGAGCAGTTGCACTGTCCTCCATGACATGAATCAGGGACATGAATTGGGTTTCACCCAAACATCACAGTTGCCTTCTCCATAGAGGTTTGGTTTGCACCTACAGCACAACAGTAATCGTCCAACTCACGTGACACAACAGGCAGATTTCAGATGTCAGCCTAATCTAATTGAGATTAAATGTAACATCAGCCTTTACTGTCCAGCAGAACATGACCTTTTGACTATGGCAATGCATACTCATGTCTCAGACTGTTAACAACAGAATTATGTACCTGGTGTAGGGAGAGCTTTGAATACATTTGCCAATAACCTGATGAAGCGAATATAATGTGCATGCAATGTCAGATGTCACCAACAGTTGGTGCCCCATGAATCATTATTAAGTGCATTAGCCAGCCTTCACAAACATCCATTAACATTACTGTCATGTTGTAAATATAACTCAGAAAGGAAGTGATTAATCTCTGATTATTCCTCAGGATGATGATCTGAACACACGACTCGATTTATGCAGCGGCTTGCTGCATAGATCTTAGCTGTCAATTTAATCACTGCCTGGCCAAGGTCTCAGTTTGTGTGAGAGAGAAACATTTAATGAGCCAGGAAAAGAGATGTGAAGTTAAAGGCTTTTTCAAATATCTGTACATACACTAAAAACTGAGAAATAAGTACAACCTGTCATTCCAATGAAGTATAGACCTACTCCCCACCTTTATGCAAATACACCAAACTCTAAATAATATCAAAATAAAAATAAAAAGTAGCGCAAAGATTGATGTTGAAAACGCTTTACCGTCAATATAGCCCAGTCATTAGTATATTGAATGGAACACACAAACCAATGTCAGCCTAAATCACTAGCTGACCACGTCGGAGATATAAAAACCAAAGAAAAAAGCTGAAAAGATCTAAGAATTTGCTGCAGTTTAAGACAACAGAATACATCTAGGTTTCTAAGAGCAACAGCCGTTGCTACGCAGGAACACTGATAAGTGCTCATGTGGATGTGACGTAAATAAGCAAACATAAATGACACAATTACCTCTAATTGAATGAGCCTACATGAGTGATACACTTTTGCCATTTGAGCTGCTCTCTTATAAGAGACTGAAACATTTTCCCACAGAGTCATGAGAAAATGCCATTTGTCATGACAATAACAAGTTGTAACAGCAGTAACAGCAGCTAATGGCTGCTTTGTTTTCTGTGTTTTATTTCCCAAACTCCAAGGGGCTGCATTCACCTTTCTCCCTCATTCATAGTCATTATCAGGGTATAATGCTCCTTTATAAACAGAAAAATATTAGGAGAGTGCAGCCAGAATAGGGCAAACTGAATTAAAATGCCAAAGGTTAACCAGAAGTAGCCATCATAAAAGCAATGCATTTGTTTCTATCTGGAAGGGCAATATTTAGGCAATTAATACATCACTCAACCCAACAGCAGGTCCATCACCTCAAAGAGGTAAAGATATGCCTGCTGTATATATTACTTAAATTAAATGCACCCGGTAAAGGTTACAGGGGAGTCATGTACAGCGCAAGCTAATCAGAAGTTCATGCACGTATGACTGTGCAGACAACATTGGTGAAGATTAACAGTATTAAGGATATTAACAATATTAAGATCTATACATGCAAAAGGATACCAAAGGAACCTGATTCAAGCCTTTAAGTGGAAGGGCTCCTGTAAAACGAACAAAAAAGAAAAAAATCGAATAACCAGGTTGGCCAAATGAAATCTGGGAAGAGGTCATGGTTGGAATAATTGGAATCTTTAGAGTGGCGGTGCACCTGCACACAAATTCACAAGAAGTCGTTGAGCATGTCCAAAATATCACACACATCTGATCCAGCAATAAACCATACCAATCTGATTAGGAACGTGCAGACATCTGATTGATGCTGGGGTGTAACATGTGAAAACACTGACCTGACGTATTAAATCCACTCTTGTGGTGGCACCTCCATCACGGTTAGACCCGGGCTACTTTGTGGAACAGCGAGCTTCATGTAGCACGTTTGTGGTGGGTGGTCTGACAAATGGATATCTTTACCGAAGCCATAAATTGCAGCTTCTAAAGAAGCCTCTCATTTACAAACTCACTGCATTTCAGTTGCAGTTTACGCGCTAATCAGACTTCCCGGGGCCAAAGAGTTACAAATGTGTGTGTACAAGTGTGATATTTGTCTCTGACCCCACCAATCTCAAAGGATGATGAAGCTTTCCAGCTAGTAACATCTCAGTCTAGTGAGACAAACTATGCTTTTGAATGATATTGGTTGCAATCTCTGTCACTTTTCCTTTCACGTTTCTGTAAAAAACAAAAAACACAATTCCTGTCTACAAAACGACCGCTACAGAATGTAAGACAGTGCTCTCACCTCTTCCAACTTTACAGGTTCTAAATTCACTAAAACTATTAACACTGATCCAAATCAACCTGATCAATGATGACCTCCAATCCAAGCAGCACACAAAGTTGGGGCTCACACGCGCCGCGCTGACTGAGCACACACAGAGAGGCAGGATTGTGTTTCAGAGGCAGTCACATGAGGGCAGTCTGGTTGAGCAACACCCCGCCATGGATAGCCATAGCATGTTGCAATGAGGGCTGAAATGTGCTTACTTGTGCACTGGACATCATGAACGTGAGCGGCAGAAGCGCATGACATATGACATAACGGCCCTTCCTGTGAAAGGAGAGGCGACAACCTTCTTTATTTGGAAATTTTTTATACTGTCAGATAAAATGTGTGTTTCGTGTCACTGTAATGAGAGATTCCATTTCATTTTTCTTCCTGCCTTGGATTCAATAATCTGATTCGTTTATGCTAACGTTAGTTAGCTTGTCTGAACATAAACGGTAGAAACAAAGCTCGGGATCAACAATGCTGTTTTGTTTTTATAAATCCACGTTTAAATGACCAGAGGCAGCAGTTTATACATTCAAAAATCTGAACAGAATGCTCGTTTGTTTTTGTGCAGGCACCTGCGTGTAGGCTACAGTCAGAGAGTGCGTGATTCATCACGCCGGTGTTCAAGACACCCAGCACTATTGCACTTTATTTCTGTATTTATTTGGCAGACATCCTGATCTAGGCTGACTTACAGAGCAACAGAAATTGTAGTCAAGTAAACAGGCTGGGGAATATTGAGAAACACCAATGGAACAGTCTACTCTAGCAGAAAATACCTATCCCTTTCCAACCCCATGACATTTTTCTCGCCATAGCAAAGTACATCTGTATAACAACAGCTATTAGTACTGAAGTTTGCTGATTAAAAATAAAAATCCTATTTATATCAGCAGATATACAACTTGTGTATCTCATAAATCTAATCCCCATCAATAAAAATACATGTGTAGAAAGATACTGCAGAACTTTTCCAACACAGGCTAAACATTATATACCAGCCTATACAGCATCTCAGCAATAATGCACAGTCTATATGTATCTCAATCAATCAGATCTCATCAAAACACCAAACCCACAGTCTGTATGCAATGGGATATTGTGGTTGATGAAATGGGCATATAAGCACATGGTTGAGCACTCAATTCTAATGTGGGGTACACCTTTGTACCCCTTGGCCAAAGCAAATATAATGAATCTCTCCAATAAACTGCCGAGCAAATGTACAAAATTTAAACGATGATAATATAATGATAGAGACAAATAAACCAGACGTCCAAGCTGAACAAAAAAAGGACGACTCAGTGTACTGTGACCACTGGATGCACCCAACCATCCAGGTCTGCAGCTGGAGCAGTAAACAACAGGCAAGCCGGTGAACTTAGGTTTATTTTTGCCTTGGGACATGCAGCTACTCATAAATGGTATGATGCAGTCAGCAATCTCAAAACACTGTTATGGGATCACATTATGTAAGACACACAAGAGTAAGGACGGCTCATTAAGTCTGTGCTTATCCACATTTATGTTTTGTATTCAAGACAAGCTACGGGGGTGGCAGTTTAGCATAGTGTTTGAAGTGCAGGACTCATCACCAAAAGGTTGCCGGTTTGATTCCCCGCTGGGGCATTGCTTCTGCACCCTTAGGCAAGGTACTTAACCCAGAACTGCCCCAGTAAATATCCAGCTGTATGAATGGTTAAAATTGTAAAAAACTGTAACCGATGTAAGTTGCTCTGGATAAAAGCGTCTGCTAAATGCCAATAATGTAATTTTGGCATTTTGGGGGACTGAATCCACAACTTTCCGATGTCAGGGAAGACACAGACAATAAGGCCACTAAATTGATTAGTAACTTACAGTACTTATGCAGAGAACATGCTGGACTCCAGAGACATCATAAAATAGGCTGTATGTGTTGATTAAAAACATGGAGATGAGCACTGCTGCCCTTTCATATAAAAGTACAACAGTGGAACTTAAAAGTAAATTCATCTGAAAACATGGTTGTTTCTAAGTGGGCCCTGAAAGGGATGGGAGTGAAAGAGACCTGTAATGCAGACTATAGCTTGCGCTTTTTGTAACATCGCTGTGGACGAACACATTTGCAAAAGAGGTAAGCTATATTTGATTAAATGCATACATCGGGACGTGATCATTTTGATCTGTTGTCCAGATGTGTGCATTTCAAGCAGTGGCCTACAGCCTGCACAAACAAACAGTATTTGCCAAGTTACTGACCGATGAAAATAAGCTGCATAAAATGAGACCAGAATGTGGGTTTACTAATGAGCTACTAATGAGCTCAGAATGGGCTGTTTTCTCTGACTCAGTTGAACCAAGAAGACTCTTCTGCTTGCCAGTGAGAACTGATGCCAGGTCTCAAGGGCGGGTACATGATCCAGACAGCCACCATCATTGTGTGCCCCTAACGCATATTGCCATAATGATCTATCTTATGCGAGTGCATTGGCAAGTAATCCTATGTTTCCCCATAAACCATCTATGTGACTGAAACAGATCATCCGTAGCACATCAGCTTTTCTGGATTTCCACATCATGAAAGTGCTCCCACTCCAGGTGGGCATTTGGCATGAGCTTTGAACTACAGCGCAGAGTACAAATGCCCCATGAAAATAACCCATCGGCGGTGTGTGGGTTTGTATATGCAGGGACTGTATGTCTGGTTAAGGCGTGAAACAATATGAAATAATTGTGTAATTGATCATTGACAGCAACAGCAGAAATCTTAATGCCTTAATGCCAAACAACTACATGTACCTGCTGAAGAATCCCTGTGATGTTTTGCTTACTTTGTTCAATCATCCCTGTTCAGAGCCAGACTAGACACTGAGAAACTACTGCAGTAGCCATTCATAAAAAAGTAACTAAAACTTATCCATAATTAGTGAGCTTATGTGAAAATATACTGGATTGTCAAATTAAAACTGCATTTGTTTGCAAACTTTCTGTAGCTTAGAAACCTTGTTCTGCTTGATTTTTCATTCCATGTATCCTGATATAAAACACACTTATTTTAACGTATAATTTTGCGGATTTGTACTTAACAGCGAATCGGTATTTATTAATATGCAGGAAAGAGGCAAGCACTCTGCTATTATACTTGGCTATTATGAAGAAGCCAGGATTACAAGAAGGCAAATATGTGTCCCGAACACAACGCGGTACAGGTTGTTTCCACTTATCTTAAATACTGGTTCGATGGTGCCGTACGAATAATTACAAAACGTGAAATTTTGACAAAACCGATAGTCGGCTCTGGCTTTCAGTTTCAAGAAGTATGAATGCAAAAAGCAAGGCCCGGTAAAACTGAACACATGCACAGCAAGCAAAGCTGATATTGCTAGCTGTAGGCTAGTAGCTAGCAAGCCAACACAAATTGACAGCTGGAATATAGCGTTATGACATCCCCAGATGGACGGTTTTACTCTTAATAAGAAGCATTCTCTCTCGTGAAACAGCAACGGTATTGTCTGGGTTTGTAACTAAGACAACGAGTTACCAAACTATGTTAGATTCGCTACGTATGAAAGCATGACTGTTTCACAAGTGACACTATAGGCCTAACGTTGCTGAAAATTTGACCATTTCAGCGTAGCTAACGTTGCAGTAATAGCCTCTGGCTAACATTAGCTGTCTAGCTATCTGCATAACAACCGAATATTTACAGTATAACCGAAAAATTCTACGTACACAACGAGGCAAATTAGCTAGCAACAAAATTACTTCCAGTGCCACATTCAACAAAGGCAGTAGCTTGATTTGATCATTCCCTAGATAGCTAGACTATATGAGTTGTTTTGCTAACTAGCTAGCTTCCTGGCTGTAAGTTCTCTTCACAGCGAATACCAGGCTAGCTTTGTAGCCAGCCCACTCCGCGTCTGTTTACCTTAACGAAGGCCTGACATCTCCAGTAGGTGGTCGGCATGAAGCACTGTTAAAGACTGGGTGTTGTTTTATTTTACGTAGCTACAGCTTGCACCCTTCACCGCCTGTGCAGCGTAAACACTTGGGATGGCAATGATTGTGGCTAGCGCGGCTGCTGTCAAACACCTGCGTAGTGACAAAATATCCAACCATAACGTTAGCCACGTAGCTACCTAGCTAATTATTTTTGTAACCTGACAAAAATGTAGGCATCTCTCTCACCCTACGGTCCCGGCTTTACCACGTCAGTGTCAACAAAACGGTGGAAATAAAACTAGACAGATACCTCGCTCGCTAACTAGCGAGCTGTCTAACGTTAGCCAGTTAACTGATTGGCCAGCTATTCACTCTGTAGCTATAGCTATCCCGCTAACATTAGCTATGTTTCTTTTTCTTGACGTGACCCACCGACACAGTGCCTGCTTACCCGTATCCCCAATAATGATGTACTTGAAGAGGTACGCGTATGCCATGGCAGCTGGACGCTCTGTCTACCTTTCTTCGTACTGTGGACTAGCTAACTCTTCTCACTCCCAAACCTCCTGCAAAACAAATACAGGCTTAGCCAGCCCCTCTTTTGCTCTCCGACGAAAAGGAACAATAAACCCCTCCGAGTCCGACCGCCTACGTCACACGTTCCACCTTCGCCACGCACGCAAAAAGCAGAGAACCTCTTCCTGGACCATTGCTGACAGAGCCGTAGAACCCGTATGTTGAGTGGTTTCCCGAGGCCATGTTTATTTTCGCAGTAGGACCGTAACAGGACCAAAATTGACCCAAGGTTTGATTTTGTTGCGGTAAAACATCGTGTAAAGACATTTCATAGACAGAGTAGACTAGACAAGCAAGACTGCGTAGACCACTTAAGTGGCAGATTAAGTGGAACCATGTTTTAACTGTCGATAAATATTCTACTCAGACTTTTCTTCCGGGTTTAGTTCACTAGCACCCGATGCGATGTCTGAAACGCCAAGTATTGCCGCACAAAGTTTAAAAAGAACGTGTACAGTGGACTTATTATCTGTCAATTTGAAATAGTAAAACAGCAGCGTTAGAATTCCACGTGGCAGTACGAAAGTCCCGGCGATGCGTAAGATATTTTGTGATGGTTAAAGACCTTTACTCAGACAGCTGCGTTAAGTTAAATACATGTTTTACATTGTTCGTCTCTTAGGATCGGCAGAAGTCTATTGTCTGTCCAGTGCTAGCTTGAATTCTTTAAACTATTTTTTAATTTGAGTTACGATTTTTATGACAGGGAGCATGCCATCGTGCGGTTGAATTCCTCATTCCGAGTAGTTTGACTGAATTCCTGCTTTTTACTCCTCTTCTCCGCAATTTGGGTTTATTGCACTTATTTATTGTATTTACATTTAATATAAATATTGTACAGAAATATCAATAAAGACGTACAAATGGATGCATGATGCAGTGAAGAAAAAATATGCATTGACCAGGACATACCATTTGCCCAGTTTTAATTGAACCAAATAGCTATGCCCTGTATGCTGTTACACTTACATTACCTAATGCAACTCTACAAAGTATGATCCTGGAGTTGATTCTTCTAAAACTAGGAATATTCTGCTACATCTTCCAATTTGACTTTTACACCAGCCAATTGAAACGCTCTCAAGGATTCCTACTCAAAACCAACAAGTGTGCAGTTAACTAATCCCAGCAGTCTTAAGAGGCTGTAAGAACACAAAGAATACAAGGAAGAGATACTCCTCATGAATCTCCTGAAACAATGTGTCTCTGTGTAAGGCAGTTCAGTAATCAAGGCACATTTAGCTGGCAGAATATTTCTCACAGCCAGTGTTGCCTCCCACAGTGTCTTTCAAGAGTGATGGCATCGCTGATGAAGGGGAAATAGTCTACAGCCGATAGCCACCCAAAAAATTAACTATTTATTTTGAATTTACATTTAAAGCTAACTCATGTTTAGAATTTCAGTGTTCAAGCGGCGATTCTTTTTTCTATGTTGAAAGCACCACCACTGCACACAACCTCTAAGGCATTTCAAGTAGATTTGCAGAGAATGAGGATAATGCCAAGTGAAGGGAAAGAGAAAAAAGGTAAGCAAGCCAAGGAAGCAGAGCTATTTTTAGCAAGGCCAGCCATCTCAAGCAGCCGGGCCTGAGCTGCTCCAGGCCTGTGTGTATAAAATCTAACATCATATAGCAAATCACACAGAACATGTGGTTCTCAAAGAGAACGAGAATTGATGCAAAGTTGTAAAATTACAGCTTTGTTCAACTAATTTAATGAAAGCAATACTTTTTACTTGAAGACCACCACTTGTAGAAAAAGTATGTAGAAACAGTGCTGCTGATTTCAGTCATTGTGGCATTTCATAGTACCCTATGGGACTTTTTCAAATTTTGCATAAACCCTGTGCCATTGATTTAAAAATGTGTTTTAGCAGAATTCCAAAATCAGTCTGTACAGGCATGGTGATATTAACAGTGTCATACTATAATACATACAATGTGGAACACAAGGTCGTATAAAGAAAAGAGGATTAAAGTAAGTGTTCTGAAGCAAAAAGTGAAGGGGAGTTTCAAAATGCAAGGCACTAGCTCTGTGAAGTGCAGTCATTTTTTTTTAGAGAAAACATGCAGGTGATTATACCGAGAGGAAACATCAAAAAGTGTGTATGAAGAAAGGAATAGAAATTCAGTGACTGTACCTACCCTGTTGGCCAATATCAGTTTTGATTGTAAAACACTGGCTTTAGATATTGTCTATAAGATTTCATTGAAGAAGCCATTGATAATTACGAATAGATGGCATGTGTCATTTCAACACAAGAGCAGTTTATCTGATAAATAATATACATTACAAAAAATTAATCATGTAGTGGAAAACCTGAATTTACAATTAGGCAAACATATTGTGTGGTGTCTTGTTAGTATTACATCTTGTTTTTTTTTTTCAACCATCAGCTGGCATATTTCTGTTTGGCTGTGTCTGGTTGTTTATTGTGTAAGTTAATGCATTCTGTGCCATCAAGAACAACAGACATATAATAATCACTACTACAGTAACATAAGATTGGCATATCTTGAAATAGAAGTACCCCCTTAAGCATTATTAAGTGATTATGCGTGATCCAAAATAGTTTATGTTATGTTCCCATCAAACTATACAAAACTGAAGCAAACAATTTGAATTTTATTGTAGCAGTGCTTGGCTGTATGATTTTGAGTTACACTATGGTGGGCTATTGCTGTTTCCACTAGATGGCAGACTATACTACAGTATTTTGTATGATACCCTACAATGAGACCCAGACATAAGATTTCTCCCTTTTGAAAGATTTACAGCTCCATACAAGTTTAACAGAGAGAGTCAGTATGTTTGTTTCATGTAATAGCTCATTCTTGTGAACAAAAGAACAACCCCTGAATGTCTTCGAATGATCAGATGAACCCCCATTTATTTGAACATCTGATACACATTGCCTGGTGTGATATTTGTGAGATTAAAATTGAAATAAAGGACATATATTGAGAGACTTAATCTAATTTAATTTAATCCAATTTTCTATATGGAAAAATCTACTATTTTTATAAGACATTAACAGAGGTTATTTGACTGAACACGTTTTCTAGTTTAATTTTAGGAAAGAATTGTCTATAGCTGGAAGCCTACTTTTTCATTCTGTGATATTTTAATTCATCCCATGAATATTACTCTATATACAGTTTAAAACATTCCATTTCCTTAGGGTACTCCATATAATTTAATTTGAGTAAATAAAAGCAATTTAGAGACATATTACATTTCATATTCAGATATCAGTAAAAACATACCCCTGTTTAAGAACATCATTCTAATCATTCATGGATGAATTGAATAATTTTCTTTCTGCTTAAAAACTCAGAGAGCATAGAACAAATTCAAATTGGTGCCAATACTGAATTTTATCAAAGAGACACTAGGGTCACATTTAATGACACCTATAAGTAATCTTTTAAAGTGATATTCAATAAAAACATACCCCTCCAACCACACAAATACACCAACACAAACACTCACATATCTGAGAGAGGGACTGCATGTTTTATATAATTTGTGCTGTGCTTCTAAGGTATTTTTGCATTATAGCTAATATGTACTTGTTTTTCAACCACTTCACTCTGAAAAACAATCTCTAAGCTCAATTTAAACAGCACTCTTGTGTAATCAACAACCTAAAATTAGGCTGGGAATGTATCCTCATGTTTAATTTCCAGTAAGCCATTTCAAAATTACACAAAGATAACAATAACACAACAGAGAGGTATTTTTTTTTCCTGTGTGTTCCCACCTCAAAGGGTATCTTTTAAAAACATCACGTTTCCTTTCAGTGTGAGTGATTCTGGTCTCTTGGCCAAGAGAAACATTTCTTTACAATGGCTCTGGTCTACACTTTACCTACAGGTAGCCCTTTCAATTGTTACATAGTTGTAAAATAAGTTGCAGAGATATTTTAAGCAGCTGCTGTTTGAAGAGGAGTAGACGCCTCACCCAGCCAATCGGAGCACTTCTCCCCTGCAGCCTGTGGTGGCAGACTGTGAGCTACTTCCTCAGTGAGAGATTTAAACAGTGCACACAGGTTTACAGCTTGATCTATTGTACTGTACTCTCTCCAGGGTGGTACTACGCCGCAGTTTCTGTACAACTGTACTGACAGAGAGAAGGAGACCAACAGAAGGAGGGAGAGAGAGAAAAGAAAGAAAGAGAGAGAAAGCAGTCAGTCTGTCAGATTACCAGCTTCTCAGAATTCCTCTTCTTTCTCTTAAAAAAAAAAAACAAAAGAAACAACAGCATTGTGGGTTCTACAAGACTCTCCCTGAAGATTAAATACGTCATACATCAACAGGTGACCTGCACAAGCGCCAGGAGAGGAGTCAGAGAAGTGTGCCTGCTATCGCCATCAGCCAGCAGTTCTCTTTTGAACTTTTGATAAGTACAAAAGGAAGAAAGGAAACAAAGTTTTGTGCTTGTTTTTTTTTTAAAGGACGCTCGCAAGCATCCACCCTGATGGCTGACAACATGATTGAAGAGTCTGATTACTATCCAGAGAAGGCTGATTTAGAATGGGGATATGAAGAAGGTAAGAATTTTACTTGAATGAAATATATCAATCTCCCCTTTTTTACTATTATAAGAAGGGTGGTTTAGAATATGAAGAGGGTAACAGTGAATGTAAAATTTCTCTTTTTTACCATGGCAAGTAACTAGAGAAATTCTAGCCAAGGCCCTTCATATTGTCTTCAACTGAATTACGTAGTTGGGCTTGGCTGTGTATTTTGCATTTCAAATATTTTAATATTTCCAGTGGGATGCTAGTTAAATGGTGCCTCCGGCCATGAGGAGCATGTGGTTTCAATAGACACAGCCCTGATATTCAATGGACAGTCTGTGAATTATGACGTTTAGCTCTACAACAGCATGGTTGAAAAGAGTGAGGAAAATCACTTAAACAGTACAGCAATATGCAGTTTTTATTTTTGACTTTACGTATGAAATTCATGACTATGTTCACTAATTTGATCTTAATTGAAAAAGACAAACAACTGTATAGGAGAGGCAAGGCCATCTGGTTAACTGAAAGAAGTGATTTTTTTAATCTGTAAAGTTCACAGTTGGTTACCCTGCTTTGTCTCTCACATAACATAATCTGTTCAGGAATCTTGGCATCGCATCTAGGATCTGTTATATTCAGATGGCTTTTTTTTGCCCTTCGCATCAGATCAGATCAATTTCTTCTACTACAAAGCTTTCCTTGTATCTTGTATTAACTTCAAAGTAAAGTGTAAATTTTGTTATTAATCAGTGACTTGTTATTAAGCAGTGACTGGGATCATAAGTTAATGACATGAGTTTAATTTTTTTTTAATTGATTACATCCACTGTGGTTACCCGGGGATGCCATAAATGTCCTTCAGAAATCCAGTGAAAGTGACCCACATACAGGAGTTACCACAGGAGACATAAATCACAAAGGAGAGAATGTGTAACCATACTGTTCAGAGCTCTCTTTTGCTCTTTTACAACTTCAACGCTACCAACAAAAAAATATTCTTTACACAGTTCACACTGGTGTGTACTGACATTCTAAATTATAGATCTGCAAGGACAAGGGTGTGTTTGTGCGGGCAATAACAAGACATCACAAAGATGAATGTCTGTATGTTCCAGTGAGCAGAGTTAAAGTTCACTGAATTTACTAATTTCTCCTGGAGATGTTTTTCCTCCTCTTGGTGACCTGTCTTTCCATCATTACCTGCTCATTAACACAAAGCTCTGTTCAAGTAAAATGAATGAATGCTTAATAAGAATTTTTCCTGGGGACCTTCTAAATGACCCTGATTTTCTTGATGACATGGTCAAGTCAATGTGTGGATTGTTCCACTACAGACCTTATGCCATGACAATTTGTTTGTTGGCAGCTAATACTTCTGAGAGAACTTTTACTGTTCACTGACAGTCTGAAATGCAACAACCAGAAATGTAACAAAGCGCAAGGAGAAGTATAGTATATAAAAAAAACAGAAAAGTGGCAAATCTAATTCAGTTCTGTTTTTCAATTCCCATTCGCTATCAATGAGAAGTGAACAGAAAGAAAAAGATGAAACAATTTAACAGTGTACCATGCCTCGTCTCAGCACGTTCTTTGCAATAACGAATATGAGCGCCCCCTGCTGTCACAAGAGGGGAGGCTCTCACACTTTTTCCTTGGCAAGAACATGAAAACATACAAAGTTGACCCCCCCCCCCCCCCCCAAAAAAAAAAAAAAAAACACAAGTGGAAGGTAAAGAAATGAGCAAACAATATTGTATGACTTCCGAGTCGCGGTGTTTGTGTAGTTTTTTCTTAGTATTAAGCATTTGTTTTTGCCACAGTATTTGCACTATTTGCAGTAACTCTACTATTGTAGAAGAATGAACCCTTGCATTCACGGAGTGGCACATCTGTGGACAGAATGCAGTGATACTTGCCCTAGTTATAGGTTTACACCTGACACCTGGTCCCTATCATAGGATGCACATTGGAAAGGTAGGGATGGGCTGAGCCAACCATGTCTGGCAATAAAGGCCATGCCATGGTCCCATGGAACAAAACAGAGTTTCATATTAAGAAAAAGTAACAGAACATGAACTTGTACTAGCAGTTAGCCCATATCAAACACATATCAGCCCACCCTAAATTCCATACACATGAACAGGAAGTCTAAATAATTACTCAAACAAAAAAATCATGCATATATCCTACTCATGCATAAAAAATGTGTTACTAGTGATGGGGTACAATTTCTAAGTAAGATATTGTAGTATGTATGCGTGGCCATACAAAGACAGCAACATTGATCTATATATCTATACCATTGTGGTCCCATTTATTCATTTTGTGACATTTTCTGATTAATGTAATATTTAAAAGCATTTATGAGTGAGCACGCTCACACATCATAAAATACACTTGGGTTTTTCCTGAGCTTGCAGAACATCAGGCCACTGATAAACCTAAGGTGGGTATACAGATGTATCCAAATGTCCTTTTTATCACTGTCACAAAGGTTGTTGAGAAAAGAATATAATAAACATAAATGCATATAAACAGTTCTGGACATTTACATTTCACATTATATTAATTAGGGTGTTGAAATGTACCTATACTGCTGAAGATTTCTAAACAAGCTGTTCACAATGAGATGCTTATCAATTTAAAAAGAAACAGGAAAACCTCTTAATGAGATAAATTACTCTTCTTTTCCCTTTGAGAACTGGTTCAACATCAAGGTCATGAAAACAACACTAACAGGTTTAATGCTGTGCTAACAAACAAAACACCTGTTTATATAAAGGTGAGACTTTCAGGGTCAATGCATACACTATCTCAATTCAGCAGCAACAAGCAAACAAGCAAAATTGTAGGCTACAGCCTCAAATGGCCTGGTTAGGCTTACCCTATTTGTGCAGGCCTCTTCCCCTGAAAGATGAAGGGCCAGGAAGGACACACTGAAATCCTGAATGTTTACACTCCAGTACCATCAGAGGAAGTTTACTGCTGACTGCTTTGTTACCATGCAAAGAACATGGCAATAACTTTTAAATTGGTGTCATGTGGGACTATGTGGATATGACACAAACAAAATCAATAGCATTTTTTGTTTCATGTAGATGAGTAAACACTTTTCCTTTCATATATGCTCTGTCAAAGCAGTAGCTGTATTGCAGGACTTGTGCAAAGGGGCTTTAAATTAGGTTAGCAACAGGAGGCCTGGCTACTTTAACTAGCACAAAGGAAATGATGAAAATTCTCTATAACCTGGTTTCTCACCACATGCTTTCGTGGACTTCCTCTCAGGCTATAAGTAAAAGCTGGCTTTTTTTTTTTTACCTTATTAGGTCTCTCCCTCCAGCCAACAGACTGAGGCTTGGAAGAGACCTTATTAAATGATATACAAATATTCATAGTTTGGATGTTGGGTTCCCTAAACTGTTTATTTCTTTGCTGGGAAAAGAGCATTTAGGAAGTCATACATTATACATGGGAAATAAGTACAATTCTGAGTACTGTGCTCTGTGTTTCTGGGACAGTGTGAGATGACTAGGTTAACACACATGGCAGTGACTGTGCTCTGTTACTGTATCTGTGAAGCCCTCAAGAGGCAATGATTGTGCTTTGATGAAGTGTGATTACATTTATTTGACAGAAAATATCACAGATACTACATGATGAGAAACTTTCAAGCCCTTTAGTTTCAGTCCTGGAAACATCTGACTGTAGACCTTTTAAGAAAGAACTGTTTGCCGTGTGGTTCAGTTCGATACCCTTTGAGTGGAACATTTGTATTCCAGGTGTGGAATGGGGCCTGCTGTTCCCCGAGGCCAATGGAGAGTACCAGTCTCCTATAAACTTGAACTCCAGGGAGGCCCGCTATGACCCCAGGCTCCTGGAGGTGCGACTCTCGCCAAACTACGTGGTCTGCCGCGACTGTGAGGTCATTAACGATGGACACACCGTGCGGATAATGCTAAGATCAAAGTCAGGTAAGGTCAAGACCTCCAATGGTAAACAATTTGACATCAGAAAAAAACCCCACCTCTTCAGGCTTGATGAAGCCTTGACCATTGAGAGGAAGATGACAAGGAATAAAAAACCCCCTGGCTCTTGTCTGGCCGCTTTTGTGACCTCAAGTGTGAACAGCAGAACAGACAGGCTTGTGAAGGTCATCATCAGGAAAGCCAACCTTGTTTTTCTCCAGTGTGGGTTTTTCTCGTGGGCGTTCAAATGACTTAAACGTTTATTGTTTTGACTGCTTCAAAATGACATCCATTGTTTTGTGCATGAGAACTGTTGAACTTACAGCAACCATGTGCCGATGGAGCCCAGAATCATGGAAAAGTCCTTAGTCCCTAAGATTCTGAATGTGTGTTTCCAATAGATACATGCCACAGTTGTGTTTTACCATGAGGCCCATGCTATGTCCTGCCATACAAGGCCAGGTCTGTTAAACTCAGCTCTTCAGTGGCACTTTCTGAGAAATAGGCCCAGATCCAACAACAGAATGTCCTCTGCCAAACTAATGGAATGATCCAACAACATTATGTCCTCTAACTAATGGCAGAATCTGGGCTTTAAAAGGAATCCTTGTGTCCTTACCATGCCTATTACCACGAAAACGAACAAATGCAGTTATGTTATTTAACAGTTGGATTTTGCACTTATTAAATCTAAACTGCGTGTGTGCTTTGTGTTTTTTACCTTAAAAAGTCAGAATAGCATGCATTGACTGTCCTTTCTGCTCAAGTCTCATACTCAAATGGTGAAAATTCTATATGGAATCATATGACCGAGTAATCTTATTGTATAATGCAAGGAGCAAAAATAATGTTTGAGTACTTCCTGGTGCTTTTCTCTGGTTCCAGTGGTCACTGGAGGCCCTCTTCCCAGTGACCATGAGTATGAGCTGCACGAGGTGCGCTTCCACTGGGGCAGGGAGAACCAGCGCGGCTCAGAGCACACCGTCAACTTCAAGGCTTTTCCCATGGAGGTGAGGCCCCGTCTTGGACCATTTCTAGAGTCGCCACGGCACTTAAGACTGAGACAGGGGGGCAGCACTGATGTTGCACTCTCTCAATGTCTCAATTGCACTGCAAGCCTGTTGCTTGCTTAAAAATGCATTGCAAAGCCAGCTGAAGAATGGAGAGAGCACTATACTTGTGGCTTTGGCTGAAACCAAACCAACACAAAGGCATGAATAGTCAGAATAGTCTTCCTGTTCCCAGACTGGTCTTACCTCCACCAAGCTGACATAAACCTCAGCTCAGAAAATACTGACTTTTAAACTGCCCTTTGATCCTTTGAATACCCTTTTAATAGATTCACTAATATGCAAACTTATTTTGGAAACAGAGCATGCCAAAATGTTATTTGTGTTGGCATGGGTAAAGTGAGTCTGAAAAAGCCTTTTAAAAATAAATTTGAACGGCTTTAATAACCTGCCATCAACAGCAGTTCTAATGCACAATGGAGTCACTTGAAGCTGTCAACTCCAGCTTCTAATGGATGGGTACAGCTGACTTGAAGAAGTTAACAAAAGAGGCCACAATAATAAACCAGTCTGAGGGTCAGAGGATTACTTCTACTTACTGTTTATACGTATTACCAATTACTTCTCCTTAACATTGGGATCCAGGTTCCCTGACATAGAAATAGAAAGTTTTCACAATTAAGTTTTGCAATGATTAATGATGACATCCACAATCATACTAGGAAATCAAAATTTGTTACAAATCCTATCCATCACAAATTCAAACGGCGAACATGTTATGTTTACTGCAGACTAGTACCCGCCATATCTCTCCCATCCTGTTTGTCTGCTGTGCCTTATTTGATAAAATCATACATACATCTCAGTGAGCAGATACACCTCTGCCATAAATAAATACATTTCCTCAAATATTTCTTTGTGGAACCTCTGTGTAGATTCTCCACAAAATGTCAGCTGTGATTTCCTTCTCCATTGAAACCGTGAAAGCCATCTCCTGGGAGATGGTTGGGCCGTAAGCTGAATATAAAATGCCTGGTCTTTTTCAGCTGCATCTCATCCACTGGAACAGCACACTATTCAGCAGTATTGATGAGGCCCTGGGGAAAAGAAATGGGATCCTCATTATAGCTTTATTTGTTCAGGTATGGCTTCACTTTCTGTTCAATCTTTGTAGTATGAGCTGGCATGCTGATGAAAAATCATTTACAATGAAAAATGAAATATAATGATTCTGGGAAAATTACTTTTTTCTCATGTTTTTTTGCTTTCAAATGGAACTGCATTTGATCTTAAATGTTTTTTTTTTTGTTGAAGATTGATTACTCATTCCATGCACTATGCATCTGTTCAAATCCATAATCAAAAGCAACACAAATGTTCCAGCAACAATCTATAGCAGTCCAGAAATGGATACAGACAAACCATTCAAACCATATCAGTTTTACAGTACATATAACTCACTTCAGCGCACAGAACATATAACTTATTTCAGCACAATCACAAAAATGATATTCGATTAGATCCTGAAGGCAGACTTTAGTCTCTGGTATCCGGCATTTGAGAATCACCTTGTTTATATATTCTCTTTGAAGGGCCTGGTCCATATCACATTTGACAGAGAAACAGACTGTGGAGTATTATTTGTGAAGTCCCTTTTTGTTGTGATGTTCTTGATTGAAAACATTCTCAATATGCTGCCCATTTTCTTACAGGTAGGGAAGGAACATCTAGGACTGAAGGCAGTAACTGAGGTCCTTCAGGATTTACAGTACAAGGTGAATGATTCATTTTAACTTTTCTTTGTTGTTACAGCAAATAGACAAAGTGAATGTGAGAACTAGGCTGAATAGGAAATGGCACAGTAACTAAAGAATCTGCTGTTTAGTGTTTGAATTGTGAGATAAGGCGGCAAAACAGGCTTTCATAAGGCAATTAATTTCAGAAAAAAAAGCAGTTTTCCTTGACAACAGAAGAGCACCGGAAAAACTGTCAACTACCATCGCTGCTGCAAATCCATAAAGCCACCAGTGCCTAACCATAAAGAGGCTTTAGTCTGTACAAACCAGCCGGATGAAAATTTTAGAGATCTTCAAGATATTCTGTTTAATCTTATCAAGGGAGCTTGCCTAACGAGCCACGGTAAAAACAGCAAAGGGATTCATCCCCCCTGCAATAATTGAATTGGATCTATGATCAATGGGAGACGTGTGAGATTAAATTCTCTGGATGTGTACAGAAGGAGCATGACAAGGGGTGACCGGGTCAAAGCTGTGAGCCCTAACAGAGTTTGCATGCACATGCACTGCGGCACATATGCTGCAAACGCCACATGAAGGTTTCAGCATAGGACAGGCGGATGACCACTGAATATGAAATGTTGAAAAAAAATTAATGATGATATTTAAAAGTATGTATTATTCACGCTGAGATTTTGATAATAATCAGGCTAATGTCTGGGTTGCACTGAGTCATTTCTCTCTGGGAAGACCTGGCTTTGGTCTCGCCAAATTTTTACTTGCAAGTCTGAGTTGTCTGCTGTCATTAGAGGCCTCGGGTTACTTTGAATTCTTCTAGTGTAATACGCATTCTCTTGGGTATTGAGAGACCATGACAATGCATTTCCATACAATGTATTTCACAATAACATCTCCAGGCAGTGGGGAGACTATTGTTTCTGATAAACAACTGAAATTGAGCTTGAATACCCTTTTTTCCTATTTATTCTCAATAGGGGAAGACTAAAACAATACCCTGCTTTAATCCTAACACATTGCTCCCTGGTAAGTACTTCATCAGCCACTAGGGATGATCTTTATTTTGTCATGTTGTATGGCTCTGCTACAACCTTGTGCTGAATGATATTGTGAAACCCCTAAAAATCAGTGCAGATTAAACTCAAATTCGGATCTAATGGAAATAAATTCACAGAGAAAATGCAATACGTTGCTAACTCATCATAGTCATACAGTGCATTTTGAAAATGAACCCTAGGAAAAGTGTTTGAATGGAGATGACAATCATACAGCAAGCCTTTGGTCCTGAGAAGACTAGTTCATAAATGAGCTGTCCAATCAAACACTTGCCCTGGGTTTAATGCCCTCACAGAATCTTAGGTGTGACCATACCTCCATACCTCTCTATCCTCTGGATGTAAGAATGGCCCTTTGTGAGCTGTGGAAAGGAATGCCTGAAACAGTTTGACTGCAAGAAAGCAGAAGTGTCCAGGAGCAGGAGGGCGAGTGGGTGCCTCTGATCCGTGCCTGTGTGTCCCTTCCCCAGACCCCCTCCTGCGGGATTACTGGGTGTACGAAGGCTCCCTCACCATGCCACCCTGCAGCGAGAATGTCACCTGGATCCTCTACCGCTATCCCCTGACCGTCTCACAGATGCAGGTAGGAGCTGTGACTCAAGCCCCTGGCAGGTCGCGTGACTCACAGGGCCTGCCGGTCGAACATGCGCCCCCACGGATCAGCTGGACCCTCTTTAAAGTGCCCACGATCATTACACCTCTTTCAAGAGAAGGTTACTGCCGTCCCTTTGAATCAGGAAAGGCCGAAATGTCACAGATGAAATAAACAACCGGCGACCCTTTTTAAAGTGTCTCACTGGAAAAGTTTCAGATTGTGATCAATGAAAAACACTTGGGACAAAAGATTAAAAAACTAGGGTAATTGCTAAAGTGGCAGAAATCAGATCACGGCTTTGCGGTTTGCTTTGAGGAAGCATTTGCAGGCCCCGTTTCAAATTAATGTAAGTAGCACAAGCCTTTTAATCATAATCAATTTTTAATCATGTAGAATGCCATGCGACAAATACCAAATGGATGCTTTGCACTTTGGAAACGAATGTTACATGACAGTGTGATTGCAGGATGGTACACAAGAGAAGCAGTCATCAGACCAATTTACTGTCCACTGCCCCAGCTGACACCCACACAGAAGTCCAAACAGTTATGAAAAGAAGCTAAACACCCGCATTAAAACAAAAAAAAGCTAAATGACCATAACTGCAACAGTAAGTGAGTAGGCAGTTTTTGCAGTTTGAAAGTCACTGTGGGGACGGTGTTTGCTTGTCCTTGTGGCTGGTGGGGTGATTCCAGTGTTTTATTACCGTTGACACAGCTGTTATGCGGGAACAATGGGAGTCCAGGTGCGGCCTGTAAAATGTATCACTGTGAATAGCTTCTTCTAGTGGTTTTTATTGATGGGTTACTGTGAGTATCCACATTAATAAATCTGCCACCCCCAGCTGACCATCTGATCAGGCTTTCTGATGGCCTTGGGCAGTGCTGCTCTGCAGAGTTGTCACCGGAAGAGAGACTGTTTCATGCGGCGCTGCTATTGAGGCTGTAAAACTCTTTTACTGAGCCAGTGTAGGAAATTAGGAAGAATGATTTCCATTCTTCTTATGGACCGTACAAAGCTCTACAGCTTCATCTTTCGGGAATCGTTGTCGTGTGGTCTCAATAATAAGCTTTAATCCCCTATCCATCATAGCCTTTTATGCACAAAATCAAATGCCATTTTATTTTTTTTTAAAATGGCTTCAACCAACAAATAATTTTTGAAACCCGATGTGTTGATATAAAATTGCAGTGCTGTGTCATCATCTCCACATCGTCACAAATTACAACATGAAGCAGAAGCAAGGATGAAAAGACAGTCACAGACATTGATAGCGATGACCTTGGGATATCACATACAGTCATTGGCATAACTGATAGGAAAGATAAACCAAAGGCAGTCAAGAAAAGACAATATGAAAATATTCCATTTGCGCTCAGTGTGTAAAGGAGAGAAGCAGCAGGCTGCTTGAGAAAACTGGGCATCTGCAGACTTGTGGGCTTTGCTGCTTCCTATTAAAGTCATACTCACTGCAAGTACACACTCAGCTCTTAGCGACTTGCTCTCCCATGTGTCGTGGGTTTACAGTAAACTCTGACGGCAAACACATTTTTTTTTTTCACAATGGTTCCGGGAATAAATACCACAGTCCTTTGCCTGTGTTACCATATGCAATTTATTTAAACTGCTCACATTCACAGTCTTAATACTTCACACATGATTCATACCCCTGATTAAACAGGAACAAAAATACATGTTATGAAAATATGCCATGGAAAAAATATACCTACAAATATATACAGTATAGAAGAATGTGTACATTGGACATTTTTTCTGACTTAAACATTGTGTTATGTTACATTGTATGCTTAATATCTCTGCACAGTTTAAATTCAGATTGTTCACAAGTAATACATATTATTCTCAAAAACACAAGGGTCACACTTGTTCACAATGTTAAGTAATTATTTCAATAAAATCCACAAAAAGAGGCACCCTGAATTTACCAAACTATACCTGTATCACACTTCAGAACATGCCTTACTGAAAGATGAAATGAAAACGGAACTTTCTGGACTTGCTCATCAGATTAATGTCTGACCAAAAAAAGTGATGCATATGTTGAGAAAAAATATGGCAGGGTTATGTTATGATTTGGTGTGGTTTTGAAGCTACTGTATGGGCCCTGGGTTTTTTTTTTAAGATAGAGGGAGAAGTGTACAACGCCACATACGAGGACATTTTGGTCAAAAACTCAGTTACCTGGGAAAAGGTGCTTGAGAAAAAATGGACATTCCAGCATGACAATGATCAAAAGCTTTAAGAAATGATTTAATTGACCACAAAATTAATGTTTGCAACTGGTCATCTCAATTTCCAGACCTCCATCCAATCTAAAACATGTGGCTCAGACTCAAAAAAGCAGTTCACAAAAGAAAACCTAAAGATCTGAAGAACCTGGGGCCATTCTGCCAGAAGGAAGCACCTTGTAATCCATACCAGAGGAGGATTCACAAAATACTAACTGCAGGGGTGTGAATAAATGTGAACCTCATGTTTTTTTTTTCAGCAAAACTTGGGAGCGATACAGCTTTGCTTTGTAAAATGATATTATGACTGAGATATACATTTCCATTATCTTTTCAGCAGGAAAAATGGTACATTATATATATTTTTTCTGCTGTATTATGTTTTCGTTGTCAATTTAATCAGAGGTATGAATAAATATTATGGATGCTGTATGACCTTGCACATCTGTGGAGACCTGAGGAAATACTGTCTATCAGAGATATGTGATGAGCTAACGAGACTGTGTCTTGTCCTCTCACTTCCAGATAGAGGAATTTCGGAGACTAAGGTCACACGTCAAAGGGGCTGACCTCCCGGAGGGCAGTGACGGCATGCTGGGGGACAACTTCAGGCCGACCCAGCCCCTCAGTGACAGAGTCGTCAGGGCTGCCTTCCAGTAGTCATCGGAGATCCTCTGCGCTATCCTCCATGGCTGAATATAGGTCAGTTGATTCCATCAAGTGGTTTGAATAATTAAATGATACACTATGACCTAGTAGTCTATTCGCCAACTGACAACACAGCCAAATGAAACCTACAACAACACTCCAGTCTCACGAAAAACATTTTTAAGAACTATCAGTGTGTTTAGATATGATATGTACGAAGAGGTGAAACATGAAAGATAATATCTCAAACGAATCCAGCTATAATTAAAAAAAAATATATAACTTCACCACTTCTTATGGGAGTCTTACTTTAATGAAAAGAGGTCAAAAGCTCCCATAGGTGCCTGGCATGAGAAAACAATGTAACGGGGTCAAGTCTGTAGTAGAAGAATAACCCACTTCTTTCTTATCTAGGGCTTGTGTTGAATTTCTTCAGTGTTGAATGGGGGGCTATCTATTTTAGAGGTCACAGGGGAACACCTGAAGTCTGTGTGCAGAATTACCATTCTAAAATAGAAATCATTTGTTCCCAATTGAGGGCACACAGAAATGATGTCAGCTTCATCTATGAATCAGAACAGAAGCCGGCGTCTCATCACGTCGCGCCTGGCGACAGTGAATGAGAAAGGGAATCGCAGGGTTTTATTCACACATTCCGCACGTGCAGACGTGCGACCTAAGACCCGCAAGCCACGTCAGCACCCTGCCCCGATCGTGCCCGCTGACTTTGAACGTGACGCGCATCGCGCGTCGCTGCTGCCGGCTGAGTTAATGAGCGCGCGACAAAGGTGGCATTAACCTGCGGGAAGATTCAGAAACCTAATAGCGGGCACTGCTTTCCGCCCGGGTGGCTGAAGAGCTCCCGTGCTCTTAATGGAGAGTGGGGCAACCCGACCGCACGCAACAGCTCTGTAAGAGGACCTCCAGTGTGCAGCAGGGCACAGCTCTGTGAAAAGGGCCAGGGCTGAAAAAACACAGGGGAGGGGAGAGAGTTAAATAAACGGCAAGGCCAAAATAATAAACAGGCCCAAACTGAAAACGCCCAGGATGAGAATGAGCCCTTTCGCCATTTCAGCACCTTCACTGCTGAGGTGACTATCTCAGCTCTGCTATATAAACTCCTAGTGCCTGTCACAAGTGTGGTGGTAGTGTCTGTGTCTTTCCTGCTGTGGGGAACAGTGGCAGGTTATATTGTCTGACATGCCCTTCTCAGGTGTTCTGGTCATTGAATCAGAGTGAATTTGATGTGCGGATGCTTTATACACCACACAAACAAACTGCAATGTTGATTTTCTTAAAGTAATTCACTGAAACGACATGTGGATTAGGTGCCTATTTCTGCAAAAACTCCCTATCACAATTTTCTTGCAGTCTTGTGTCAATTGGTCCTATTGTACCTTGCAAAACAGAAAGGCTGTTTATTTAGGAAAGATGTTTATTTGGGAAAAATAAATAATTTTTTATCAATGTTAGAGTTTATTAACAGGTTACACTATATTTGGATTAGACTTTGAACCGGGAAAACAGAGATCTGAGGATATCTGTAACAATAATAACAAGGCCAGATGCATCCTGACTGTGGAGCGCTAGAACAACAGGGCAGTGAAATTGGTGAGAGGATGTTGATAACGCATGGCCAGTGGTGTCTCTGTGATAGTTACTGCCTTTAGATTTAACTGGTCTTTTACAATTTTGCATTCTTAAAGACCTAATTAGCAGAGCCAGGGAAATAAGGTTTATTCACATATCTCACCTCCACAAGTAAGAAAACAGGCACTACTACTAACTAATTAAAACATTATTCACAGAGGAGCACCGTCTGATTAGTTAGACGTCCTCTCACTAAATGATTATATGGTGCTTATTTGTACTGAATTCTCATTACTCGTTTGTGATTAGTACTAGGTTAACTTGAAAGCATACTTCTAGAATATTCAAAGTTCATTAAACAGAAGACTCTTGAATTTACTTCATCCTCATGACAGCAAGCAAGTTCAGGTTCTGAGCAAGCATTCTTCCATGTGACCATGAGTGAAATGAAGGTGCCTTGCAGTGGTGAAGTATTTCTTTTTGTGAGCTGGCTTCACTGCAGTGAAAGGGAGGAAGTAAGCTGAGGAGAGTCAGCGAGGCAGTGTTCTCCCTGAGATGGATGTGTGAGTGGGCCTCTGGCCAGCCTGGGGGGAGGGGGGGGGGGGCAGCTGAGGGGGCCTGTGAGGAAGGAAAGGCCTGCTCCTCTCCATACTAATGTGCCACAGACATTCCCCAAAATACTTTACTCAAAAAACAACAAGGACAGCAGACGGAACCGGCCACCTGCCTTGCTCTTCGTCGACCTTGCTCACTGCAGTGCGTTCGAGTGCTGCATTCCACAGAAATGTCTCCAATATCAGTGTATCTTTTTTTTTTTCTTTTCACAGAGGAGGGGAGAGAGAGAGAGAGAGAGACAGACAGACAATGGTTCCATAGTGCCCTGTTGGATGTAAAACGGGCCTCCTTGACTCGCCTCACAAAGACAGCATTGTATTGTTTAAAAGTAATGTCTCCAGCTCAGACAGCTGTGGCCTGGGAGAGAGAGAGATTCCAGGAACATTCTCCCTCGCGACGGACGGGCTGAAGGGACTGGAAAAGCACCTACTGTAGAGAGCAGCATCCACATAGATATCCAGAGTCATAGATCAGAGTATTTACTGCCTGTGGCAAGATGCCAGGAATATGTATTTTATTACTTAAAATGCAGTGTTGCTGTTTAGGTGTTATGTATCATGTGTTCTACATAATGTAATATAGCTAGCTTTGTAATATAATAAATTATTGTAGGATTTAAGGCCGCACAAATGTCGCTACTTGTAAATGTGTTCTCCCTTGAAAATGTGGCTTCATTGTAAGATTTGAACGTAGAGTGAGCGTCACATTGATAAGTCTCCACTACACCTGAGCATCCTCTGACCTTTTCTTCTGTGGGGTCGTGAATGGCACTATTTCGATTTTTGTCCTCTCTGTGTCCCTCCTGTTGACTGCAAGGTTCTGTGTGGTAAATGTTTTTATCTGTGAGATTTACGGAGGAAGCTTTGTTGACAGGGCAGATTTACTGCACCGTGGTCTGCCTTGAGAAAGGGGGCGGGGGGGCAGACTGAGGAAGCGCCCGAGTCCCATGCAGGCAAACAAGAAGATATGTCCTGCACAGAGTCACATCCTCCAGACCCTGGCCTTCACCTCTCGCCGGAACAGCAGGGAGGTCATGGCATCGTGCCGCCATACTCCGGGACACTTGACTGGGTTTACACGTTTCCAAGGATACTTTGTGTTGTGCAGAACCCAGCTTTGTCCTGATGAACGTTACAAAAAGCATCTAATAAAATTTCCAGTAACATTCAAGCTATACCCATTAAAACAATGTTTTCATCTGAGTTGTGTTAATCTTAACAGATGTTTGTGTGTGTGTGTGCGCGCGCGCATGCGTGTATGTGTAACATCATAGAACAATAATACAAAGAGAGTTTTTTTGTATCTTTTGATTAAAAACTTTGTCATCTCTTACAACAGAGCAGCATTAATAGTCATGATTTAGTGAGATTTTTATTTGCATAAATATCTCCATGATGAACACTTTTGAGCCCAGGATCTGGTTTGAGATGGATTCAGAGCAGAAATGAAAGTGCTAATTCACATGTTCAGCAAAACCTTTCTTTTCACTTGCATGAACTTGTGATGCAAAACTCTACAGGGTTGAATTATGTGGCTAGATGGAGAAAAGGACAAGGACAGGACAAATACTTATAAACCCGATCTGGAAGCCACACAAAAACAACCTGCCCAGAAAGTACATGCACAAAAAATGGATAACACCAGAGGGCAGTGTTTACCACTCGGCTTTGGCAAAAAGGGAAAAGGGCATTAGAATGCAGACCTTTTCATTTACATTGATACCACTCTCAGACTGCTCTTTTCATTCACTTGTTCACTTAAAACAGGCAAAAATACGTTTAACACCATAGTTATTTAAATCTGAGAACACATTACATTATCAAGTATTAATAGAATATCATGTAAATTGTGTCCAGACATTCTGCTTTGGTCAAGATTGTTTAAAGTCCCTTTATTACCCATTGTAGTAGCAATTATTGTTTTATTAGCAGTATGTTTATTTCCTGGTGATGCTTTCATGTAATCATTAAGTGACCTCGGTGTCAGCAAAGGTGCTGTGTACTGGTTGTTGCTGTAAAAATCTGAATGAAAGATCTTATTCAAACTTGTTTATTTGAAGTAATTTCATTGCTATAAAAAGTTGTTAACAAAAATAGCTTTTTTTGCATTGTCAGTTGTTGGGTTCCAGGCCTGTTTTAGAAGCCTACTTTAATGAAGCTATTTAATAACATTGTAACTGTGATGTGATGTAAAAAATAAATAAATAAATGTGTAACAGCACAGTTTAATTAAAGAACATGTTTGAAGATGGAGAGGATTTGATGTCATTCTGAATAAGTGCAAGAGCCAAAACAATGTTTTACAGGGATGCAAATCATAAGTACTGAGATGAACTAACATTATTAATAATAAACATGAAAAAGCGTTACCCTTAGCTGTCTGTATGCCATATAGTAACACACACACACACTCACCCATCAGATAACGCTTAAAATGCATTACACCAGGAATAGGATATGTGTTTTCAACCAGTAAGAAGTTCAGTCAAAGGTTGCCATGGTGACTCCTGTCCTGTCCTGGTTTACAGAAGGCATGACTCAGACACCCCAGTTTATAGCGAGATGATGTGCACCAGTGCTTATGTTTATACAAAGTGTATGTACTAGTCCTTCTTAAAGACCTTCAAAGCAGTTAAAGTGTTCCAGCACCCCATTTATGCATTTGTTTCTGATTTGTTGGTGGCGATACTTACGGTTGACTTTTTTACCATGTGAGTTGCTTAGTGAGACGTGTTTATTACTCTGACTTCACAGTGAGCGCTTAATTGGGCTGTCATATTAATGCGACCTCGTGTGTCATGCTAAATTAAGTGCTTCGTTCCTCTGATCAAGAGCATTCACACTGTGCTCATCACAGTTAATTCCTGATTCTCCTTAACATCATTAAGACCTAATTAGGAAGAAATGAGGAGAAATGCGAAGATAGTTCAGAAGCATGCTGAATAAACAAGCAACATGAGGAATCTGTGTGAGTGTCTCCCTCCCTGATCAGGAAATGAAGAATTATGATTTTAATTTAAAACAAAGACCTCCCGTAATTAATGCACGCACGCACATGCACGCACACACACACACACACACGCACACACACGCACACGCACGCACACACACACACACACACACGCATACACATGCACACACTGATAAATAGTATTCTTGCAGTCACTCATCTGAACCACAGCTGCTGCCACTCATTAGCAGCTCAGTTAACCAGAGACCAAATCTGGAAGAACAAAATTAACAAATTAACAAAATTAACTTTTCTTTCAATGTCTTTTTTGAGCTACTCACATTAGAGTGGGACAGAACAAAATAAGACGTGGCCATGAATTGGAAGTAACCACAGAGCTTTGAAACATGTCTTATTAGCTGACTCTTTCACAGTCCTAGATCTGCCAACACTCATTTTGATCAAAACCCCTCAAAGCCTTCCTTGTTCAGGACTAAAAGGGCTGAGATCTGTTATCCTATCAGTGTGTTATTCCTCTCTGTCCTGGGAATAGTATGCTTGTACATACTGTACCTGGACCCAAGCCAGTGCCACATTGTGCTCTCTGGAGTGAATTACGTCAAGCTGAATGCAAAATTCTGACAGGGGCCTCCACAGGGCACATTAAAACAATACAACTTCTCAGCGTACTTGGGTTCTGTAACACAAGACAGGCATATAATCTTCCAGTCTCACCACTGACTTGAGTGTTTTATATTCTGAGACATCTATACTACATTGTGTGTAGCATCTCTTTTCACTGTGTAAAATGGACTGACTGCAGACCTCAGATTTCTATATACAATGTAATAATCAGTTGAAATAATACGGAAAGTTTACTTTGTCAATGTTTTCTTGTTGATACAGGTGTTTTTTATGATGTCAACTAAATATGCAGAGAGTCATATCTCTGGTTAACTCAGTGTTTCTTAGGCTGTAATTTTTACTTGGTTGAAATATTAACATGCGCACACACACAAGCTGTGAAATCTCATCAGTTGGACCACAGTTAGGAATGTTTATGGACATGCTGTTTCAACAACAGTAAACAGGAATGGACTAAATAGTCTTTAATGGTAACAGAAAAAAGAGAACCATTAAAATATTCATTTACTTCGAATATGGCTTACATTTCCTAAAAGTGATCTAGTTACACAGATTAGGCTGAAGCAATTCAGGTTTTAAGGGTAAGTACATCTGGACCAGTGAAACACAATTACAGCCTAATTAATTCATTTAGAACAGCACTCAGAGTGGGTTACTGTTGTTTAGAGAAAATCAAAGACATGGATGAGATGAACAAAGTGAGACAGTTTGCTCATGAGACCATGCCACAGTACTGAGTTATTTTAATAACTGTAATGGAAAACAGACAATGAAAGGCTAAATCACAGCGTCTGTGACATTTAAACCAACTCGATGCTGAGAAGCACAATTCTAGCACTGAACCTTACACATCTTATTTCGAAGTGTTTTTCTATGCCACAGATACACGTGAGGGTTAAGATTTCACCAAATAAAAATGCAGCACATGGCAACAGTTGTGCGCCTTCCCGTGGTTAACCTAAAACAGATGTTGCCACAAATTACATTTTGCGGTTCCTCTTTATTTAACCTGCTGCGAAGTGCGAATGTGACCTTGGCAACATGCTTCCAAAGAAAACAAGGGGGGGTGGGGGGTGCTTCAGTAATGCAAGGACCTTGCCTATCAGTGTGTAGGTTGTAACTCTGCTTCTTGTACACTAGGGGGCACTGTGGGCACACCAAGAACCTCGCTGGTAGGAAAATAAGGCCCGCAGGGCATCTTGCTCTCAGATCAAGCATGGCCTTTCACGGATGGAAGGCAAATATCAGTGACAATAGACTGTGTCTTATTTGACATTTCTATTATTACAGTCATCTGATTTGCAGAACTAGATTAGTATTTGTTTAAAAGATCATGAATACTGTCCACGAACAAGTGGCCTATTTCATTCATTAATTTGTACTTAAAATTCTTCTAAAGTAAAATACATGACATGCTGAAAAAATAATGTCCTCTTATTGTGAAGATACACTAAATTACAAATTAAAAAGTACTTTAGGTTAAATCATATGATCTATCCTTTCTGCACTGCCTTGATCACTTTACACTTACATGATAGACCATGAATTTTTGTCATTATGCAATATAGCAATGTCAACTATTGCTGACAGGAGAACATAATGGAATATGAGGCTTAAACTTTCAAATTGTACTAACTGTACATGCAGACAGCCATTACACATAAATGAGACATTTATGTCTTGGTTCAAATACATACAGTATATACGTGTCTTATATATACACGTTTTATTTTACAGCACGTATTGGTTAAAAGGTATATATGTTTATATATATGTTTTATTTTATGCCATGGTTTAAAGGTATGTATACATGTTAGTGATAGCTTCTACTTCATTATTTACCACAGACTAATTGCTGTATGTATGTTTTGACTTGTTTGCAGAAAGAGGAATAATTTGGCTCTGATGTACGAGAGTAGGGTGTCAATGTCCTTCTTCAACTGATTCAAAGGTTTTTTTGATGGTGTTTCTTAAACAACCTATTACCACCTTTATTGCAATAGAGCTGTACCATGGCTTCCAACAAGTA
This sequence comes from Megalops cyprinoides, assembly GCF_013368585.1. Taxonomy (NCBI): domain Eukaryota; kingdom Metazoa; phylum Chordata; class Actinopteri; order Elopiformes; family Megalopidae; genus Megalops; species Megalops cyprinoides. The sequence continues at coordinate 18,485,050 of NC_050584.1, forward strand.
ATGCTAGCGAGTATGCAAGCGAGGCAGAAAGTTACAGCTGTAAACTTTGAGAAAATATTTATAAGCAAAGAAAAACTACCTTTCACAGTCCTAGTGTAACTAAGTAAAAAATGTATTTTTTAAAGTTTTAAATCTGGACTTTCAGAGAGGCATTTCCCCTTTGTTTACAATGTTTTGTCAGGGTTGCAGCATCAACTTTAAGTGAAAATAAGCACATCCTCTTATATAAGCAGTGGCTGTTAGATCATACATTATTTTAAAACACTGAAGTCTATATATATCTATATAATGTCATCAATCTCTAATAAAAAAACACTTACAAACACAGCTGTTTCTCTCAAGGATAAATCAAACTTTCAACATATGCCAGTACATGCACATTTGCAAAATAGCCCTGCCACTCAAAGTGTTGATATCGATGCCAAATCACAAGAAAGAAATCTGCTCAAATCCTAAATGATCCAATCTGATCACCACATACTACTGTGCATACATTCACACACAAGCACAAACACAAACATACACACACACACAGTATATATAAAGCAGAGATCCCTATGTATCTCTCGCTATTTTAGGCCACACCCTAGAGCGGAGGGCTCAGCAGTTAAAAGAGAATCGGGCACAGAGAGGCTCAGTATTGCCCTTTTCACAAAGCTGCTAGGCAAGGTGTCACAAAGTGCCAGACGACTTTAACTACTGATTTTTTTCCAGGTTCTTCGTTTTGCACATAATGCTCACATTAGTAAAAGACATTAGACCACATGCGACACCACAAGCGTTTAAAACCGAGATGCCACATTTGAACAAAAACATACACAGAAACCATACAGCCTAAGATAACAAGAGAAGGTGATTATGAATTATGAATGATAATCCAAATGATTTTCCCCCCCAAATACAGCAGAGCAAGAATCAACCTCAAGTGATTAAGCCCCTTGCGGTGAAGGCAGCAGGCTTATTCTGAATATTCCTTTTACTTTGCGATTAGAAACACATCTGTAAAACTGTATACCCTTCACTTCATTAATTAAATGCCAGCCAAATAAATGCCCATGAAATGACTTGCATGTCTGTGATCATATTTATTCTAATAACTTAATCTTGGACATACTTAGCATGGATGCATAATAGAATGATTAAATGAATTCATACAGACCTATATAAATTAGTTATAATATTTAACGCTGACATAGATCAAACGACAACCAGAATGATCAAAAACATCTTTTTGATTACATTAAATCGTTTTAGTCTCATGAAATATGTTGTGCATGAAAAGGATATCATATCACTTTATTTGCACATGTATGTTTTAAGAAAAATAAAGACTAGAGATATTGGTTGCTGATTAAATTTCTCATCGTGATAAGCTGGAGTGATTTTGACTGTTGCATGTGTACTACATCACATCATTGGTCAGAGAGATGGTTGGACACAGGTAATGTGGTAATTAAACCATCTGAATGCCAAGCCTGTTGAAAACCAAGTGAGAAAATACAGAAAGTGGCTAAATTTCTAAGTTTATCTAGAGAACAAAGCTTTTGTGCCATTGGTATATCCATATATTTGAGGCTTGACTAATTCAGTTCACTATCACGCTGTCTTTGGTTCTATCAACCAGGAACATCTAACCTGGCCAAAAAATGCCAAGTGCAGTCTGTCACCTTATCACCTATGCCCAATCATTTCTAACACATGAGGTGACGTAATGCTTATGCAACAGCAATTAGAGTATGTCACATCCAGGAATGTGTTATCAGTTGATGCCAGGCACATCTAATCAATATCCAAACTTTGTATGCTTTAGTTTTCCAAATATAGATTTAACATAATTTATTTTGATGCTCAGCATGCACACAGCCAATGAAAAGAAGCACAAGCAATCCAATTAGACTGTCTGAATTGTACCAGTGAATTATGCATGGGAAAGCACATGTAACAGAAATCAGCTGTGACACAAATGTGTCTGATTCTGAAATAGCAACAAGACCTCATACAACCGAAAGGAACCCTTGAAGAAACACAAGAAAACATAAATTTAGACCCAGAGGTTCGTGTAGCTCTCTACCTTTCCCTTGACTCCCTCATGTAATCCCTCTTTTTATAAACGCATAATTGCCTGAGGAGATCTATGAATATGTAAGACAGAACTTCTTATTGTCCGAGAACAAAGACTTTTGCCGTTCACAAGCTTCCCTCTTGCTGAAATACACTCCTTTTTACATAATGGTGTCCTCCATGATTTAAATGTAAAACCAAACATATTATTATTAAAGGGCCTCCGTGTGAGCTTTGGCCATGTTTTTCAGAGATGTGACCCGATAAGCATATCAATGAACACACAGCAACTGCTTCCTTCACTTGACCACTGAAAAGTGAAGCATGCAAATAAATTGCTTTGAGTCGAAAAATCAAACCTTGTTTTATATTGGGACTTGTCTTATTGAACGCCACCACGCAAATGATGTGATGCAAATTGAAAGCCTTCAATATTGCAGCCATTCCTGGTAGCCAGCAGAGCATTATGTAGACAGATTGGAGCTGATACCTGATTGTGTGAAAGCAGGGACCCAGAAAATGTCCAGTTATTGAGACTCAGTTCTGGGAGGACAATGTCCTATTCACTGGCTTTGTGGCACGAGTGCTGATAATGGAACTTGAAAAGAAAATTCCGAAATAGGAATTTACTCCCGAGGTCCTTGTTTTTCTATTCCTTTGCATTTTACAACTCTGTGTATTACGAGCTATGTTTAAGAACTGTTAAGTAGCTTGTCAGTTGTTCAATCAACCAGTTTGTGAATCTTTATCTCGAGTGATGCTCTCAAATTCCATGTGTTTATAGTGAACCCAGACTTACAGGAGAGTAAATAATCTGAGTAATACATTTGGTATAATACATGTATCAGGGCATGTAATGTTTTCATTCCATTACAAAGCCTTGAGATTCAAGAAATGCATGTGCCTACAACTATCAAAAAAAAAAAAAATCAAAACTGTAACCTTATTTCAAGGTCAAGGTTTCCATTCCTGAACTTCCTGGGTAACCACGGTCTCTTGTAAAACAAACAGTATCAGTTTTATTGAACAGACAATTGCTTATCTTTAACACATGCTTATAAACTGTCACTCTGCAACAGTGATGATAACAACACTAAGTAACATTCAATATTTCTGGATATCATTCGTGTAAAACTATCTTAAATGTGATATAAAGAGGAAATAACTGACAGAAACTGTTCACAACAAAATAACACTAAGCAATCACCTAACAGAATGGTAGTTTCTATCAATACCAAGACATTTCTACTCTACAGTAGACATTTACTTCATAAATTAACATTGAATTTTACACTATATGCCCACTTTCCTATGGTAAGACTTGAAAAAATGACCAACATATGCACAAATATGAGTTTTTTGGGAATCGAGGGACCGTTGTTCAGCCACTCATCAAGAGACATGGCATTCTGCAATTTGCATAGTCGATTCAAGTAAGTTTGACATATGCTGGCACTGGTCGATGAAGAAACGTATTTTTTGGTGAGGGTTGCCTGGTGTCATGTGACCATTAATGTCTGACCGTTTTCCACCTCTTAGAAGTTACAGCATTCTCCAACATCTATTTATATTAATTATTTAAAAGTATTCTTTGAGCCAAATTCAATATAAAATGCAACTACTCTTTCTACGCTGCCATAAGCTTGGCTGGAAATTTATAAAAGAAGTTCAGTTGTGACCCCCCCCCCCCCCCCCCCACTAGATATTTACATTGAGGAGGTTCAGAGGTCTGAGGTCGTGTGTTGGAATTTCCAAACCAAATTTATTATCCTGTGAGCATGCAAGTACCTTTGATTAATTTTGGCCCAAAGTCTAACATCTTTTTTCTGCTTGCATCTCTAATGACCACACCACAGTTCTCTGTTAATGTAAAAACAATGTTTGGATAACACTCTGTTTTTACATTGCTGAACAGCAAAATGTGGTTGCTGATGAGTAATTTTGAAGGTCTTTCCAAAATAACATATAAATGGTTTTAAGAAGGCCAAAGGGAGTTCCATGGGGCTGAGGGACCCCTTCATTTCCTCCCTGTAGCTCTCGGCGGGACCACCTAAACCCATAAATGAAATTCTCTATTCTTTATCCGATGAAACGAGCATCTGCACCTTCACTGGCACCGTTAAGGAAAGTTATGTTTTAGAGTGCAGATTTGCTTTCAACTCTGGTTATGCCAAAAAACAATTTTAATTTCAGAATGATTACAAAGCTGAAAGAAAACTTTTGGGAAAAGGATTTGGAAATAACACCTGTGATGCTTTACAAGAAGCTGTGGTAAGCGTGTATTACTGTGGAAAATATTACTACATTTGAAGTGTTAATACATTTTATTTGTTATTGCATGTTTTTTAAATTTTAAATGATCCATGTGCTCAACATTTTCAATTATTCATGAAAAGCGCCTGTCAATATCACTCTATTTTTCAGTCTTGTAATGTGAGTTCTAAGGATGAGCTAGCTTGAAAATGAAGGGAAAGAAGCATACTGATATATCAAAACCTCATTTAATTTAATCTATTTATAAACAAGAAGACTTTGGGATGGGTGTAGACTAGAGCAACATTTGTACAAAATGAGCAATACCAAAAAGCTACATGTGAAATGATGACACTCTACAGTAATATTGTCTGTGAATGATGAGGATGGTTGTGAGTGGGATGTAATTACCTATTGAGCAACACCTCAATTAATATAACTGAAATCTTACAGCATCCACCCTATGACCAATTCAACAGTTTACAGTTCAACTTATATTAATCATTGAATTTGTTTGACTACTTAGCAAAATTAATGTAATCATTACTTGCCATGTATGTAACCAAGAGATTATGTATAATGTTAATGTTAACATATTTGACATACCCAAACTGTAGAGGATTCAGTGTACTTAAAAGATGTCTAACATCTCATTGGAGTTCATCTGATTCACGCAGGCGCTGAGCTTGCGTATGGATGCTACAAAAGTTCATATGGCTGCAGCTTTTGCCCATGTTGCCATAGCTTGAGAAACAGTTGTTGTTTTGAGAACAGACAATGATATAATCTAAATATACAAGAGGCACTCATTTACCTAACCCTTAAGGCTTTGCCGAATTTGTCTCTGGAATGCAGCTGGCACATTACAGAACCCAAAAGGCATTTTAAAGAATTAATATAAGCCAAGTCGCTCATATTGGTATATTCATGTAAGATATCTTGTCCCTGTTGGTAGGGCCAGCCTTAACCTACCAGTAGCCACTGGCAAGATCCAGTGTACTGCTGTTCTGTTTGCTTCCAGCTCGTCAGTAGATTCTCAGTCCTGAGCAGAGGCAGACATCCTTGTGCATAGACATTCAGCTCCCTCTTGTGAATGCAGAACCTCCATGTCCTCTGCTCTTCCTCATTTAGGCCATAGGGGCCGGCACTCTACTGGATCACAGATTCGTCCACTTTCTGCTACAACGGCACTCACAACTCCATGTACAGACTGTGTGGAACTGGATGATATAGGTGAAATAAACTGAATGGCATTTTATGGTCAAGTATTAATAAAGTAAAAAAGGAAGGCACTCCTGCAGAAAGCTAATGTTTATACATTGGTAGTACTTTGGCACTAACTATACATTTGGCTCAACTAATCCTTGGCCACAGGATTCAAATATGATGACTGCAGTGTGACCTACCATGGACTATTTTGATGTGGAGAGACCAGAAGGATGTTAAGACAAATTCAATCTTCAGAAAAAAGTACTTGTATTGCTTGGCATCTATCAAGGATAGTCGACACTAAATTAACATGAGACATCATATTGACATTAATTATGGCAGTGTTTTGATAGCAGTTGTTTTAGTGTTTATTTTTAAAAGTTTTTGCCATATGTTCGCTGAGAATAAAACTATGAACAGATACTGTTTGTCTGTGTTTTAGGTCAGGTAGGGTAACTGTTTATTGCAATGTGAAGCACCCAGCCTTAGTGCTCTCCATGGGCCTAAAACTCATGACTACTGTTATATTTCACTATCAATCTGAATATTATTTGTTTCCTCTCACATACAAATGGGATCCAGTCTCTGTTAGCATTAAGCTCTCTCCACAAAAAGCTAATGTTCAAGAGAATCCTTGCATTTCTTTGCAAATCAGATCAAAGATCTTCCGCCCAAGAAGATCAAAGAAGCTGGAAGCATTAAGATATTCAGAAAATCTTCTCAGCAATCATTTAATACCGCTTTCATAATGTACATTAATTATGCATTTCTCTAGAGTTCTGCTATGTGTGCATTTTATTAAATGAATGTTAATTTCTAAATCCAAGAAAACCATGACATATTGTTTCTGTGTGGTTTTTTTGTGAGATTCAGCAAGAATAAATATTCCGAGCTTCAGCGACTGTAAAAATAACACAGCAAAATTAACTGTCAGTTACAAATGTACTGTATATCATTATTATGAACATTATTTTTCATTGATAACACTAATTTATCTTCTTCATCGGAGCCTCGTCAATACTTTTAACATACTGTATTCATGAATTTATTTCATTTGCTTAGTATTTTTTCTGAATATCTAAGAACACATGTCAACTAGCCTCAATAGTCTATCCCCATAGTGAGAGGTGATTGAGGAACTCTACAGGCATGTGTTTTCAGTTTCAAGAGCCACTCTCCAAAGAGGGCACGCCAGTACTTTTAACCTCATTTAGACAGAAGTGGCATTCATTTCAACACATTGTATGTGTAGCTAACTTTCTAGCTAATGTAAATATTCTTTGCAACACTATATCAAAAAACTCCAAGCCATGATGCTGACTAAAGTTTTGGAACATAACCATAATCAACATAAACATTTGGAACAAAAATAGAGGTTTAAATCTGTATCATTTCAGTATTTATTTGATTGAAAAAAATGATGATGCATTTTAGCTCAACAGAAGCTTCCATCTGTGGTGATAAATTTGGATTAAAAGATTAGATATATTTGTTGTTTTTTTATTACATGAAATGGCAAAACAACTAAAAAATCAGACTCTGATAACCACAAGTGTCCTGGGTAGTATTTATAAGACTGAAAAAGTAAACCGACCATTGTAATGACTACTAAAATGGAGGCTTCATTTTTGGCTAATTTCCATGTTGTCATGCTTCCTCGCTTGATATACTGTGAAGAACTTTTCCCTGAGTATTTCTCTGAGTTTCCTGAGTGCCATTGTGGATATGCTAGGGTAATTCTGTTGGTTAATATGAACAATTACATTGTTACATTCAGCTCATTTCATTTGCTGACTCGTTTCATTTGCACTGCTGAGTAATTTCATTTCAAAAGGGACAGACAAAAAGAAAAGAAAAAAAAAAACAGCCAGTTTTTGTATAGTAAGCCAAGGGTTTAGTCTGTCGACGCAAGAGATTCTAATCAAAGAAATGGGACCTTATAATGAGGCAGAAGTGTCAGGTTTCTTTTCGGTGTAAATTTCCATTACTTGTAGAGCCGTTGACTGTAGCTGGTTTTGATATTTTGTTAGAGGACTTTTTAAATTGGACATTTTCACATGAACATGCACACGTACGGCAGGCGTCACATAGTATCAAGAGCTGAAAGAGAACCCATGGAAAATGACAGAACAAAAGGTTGCGATAGGGAGATCAGAGGTTTGGGACAAATTGAGCAGTGTTTGCAACTGAGAAAATAACATGAACTGAATGATTAAAGAACATAATGTAACATCTCTACTGATGGGGAAAGACAGGATAAGGCCAAAAAAAAAACCTACTTTTCTTGTGATGTAACTCCCTTACAAATGAAGTAACATCCTCTGCAAAATACATGTGTTGGTTATATAAGTCATGTCAATTAATGAAATTTACAAAAGCATATACACATCCAATCCTCAGGTGTAGGGTAAAAGTGGAAAATGGCAATAAAGGTATACAGTGGTATACAGCTCCCAAAGTGGTATACAGCTCCCAAAATAAGTGATTTATTAAGTGAGACAGGATGACATTTGGAACAGAATCTGGTCTTTGTCAGGTCTGTTCTTTGTTCTGGTGAGAGCACCTATAGGTTCATTCATTCAAATAATTTCTTGTATAAATCATGTCACAGTTTTGGCACTCAAAGAGAAGGAACTCAAGACTTTTGATATCTTAAACTTATAATGTGACATTATCACAAATGGATACTGCACTAATCTAATGTTGTACACACATAGGGAAAGTAATTTATGTTAAAGACAAACCTTGTTTTCCTAAGAAAATTCAAGGCCTATTCAGAGCTTTTACTAGCATGACATATTCTAAACAGATTCAAACATTTTTGTTTCAGGACTCTGCAGATAGATTTTATGCCCGTATTTGGAACCAGAAATGACATTCACATTACATGCGTTTTTGAGGGGAGGAGGGGTTTGACATGAATAATATATAACATGGGTCTCGTTTTAAATGAACCCTTTCAAAGGAATGCAAACCATCTATTCTCAGTGGACACTTCTGCCTTTACTTTAAAAATCAAAGTTCCTCATGTCAGAGATGTCTCCAGGCATATGATAGATAACCTTGAGGACAGAAGTAATTAAGTAAACATGACAACTCCCTGCAGTGAATATTTAGCACCACTCTAAAACCGCTTACAAGGTTTTTAGAATTATTGAGACAATTAAGCTACTACAATTAAATCATTAAAGTATGTCAGCTGTTCATTTTTGAGAACATAATGGTCCTACTAATACAATTATAAACAATGTCCTTGTGTCCCGTGGATCCCATAAAGCTCAGAATTACAAAATGTTGAAATGCAAGCCTGAGAGAAGGGAAGAGGGAGTCAAATTAGTGTATAAGAGAAAGTGAGGGCCTGTGGAGAAACGAGCTGATGCCTCTCACACAAAAAAGGAGCAGTACTAACCACCCATTGCCAATTTTTTTCTTAAACCAACAAATACAAGAACAAGCCTTGAGCATAATGCACAGTTAAACTTCTGAAAGCAAGCTCTGCAGCCACACAACTGTATTTATCCACAGGCCAATCAGACATGTGTGGCTAATTAACCAATTGCTGGCTCTTATACGCAAAGACTATTACAATTAATCAGACAATTAACAATAACATAATTAACTCACTTGAATGCTTTTGATTGAAATGGCTTTAATTATTGACAAAGCTGAAAATTCATTCATTTAAACAATTCATTAACTCATTTAGTCATGAATTTAAACAATTATCAATTGAAACATCTTTTTGGGAGAATTAGGTAAAATTGCCTCCCTCACAAGGTCTATGTCATTTCATTAGAATGGTTCATATAAAAGAATTTCATTGGCTGGATGCATAAATGTATTGTTATTTTTACTGTAAATAGTTAACTCTTGATTCCTGATTTACATGTAATTTCATTTACATTTCTAGTGTGATTTCTAAAAGTGATTATGTGCAGTGCCCATTTTCAATGATGGATGATTTTCACTTATGCGAATGATTAAAAATGTTCATTATTTTATGAGACAACATTGAGATTTATAATGAAGGAGAAGGTGGAGAGTGAGAAAGATTAAGGGAAAAAGAGCTGGCAAGGGGAGAAGGTGAAATAAAAATAATAAGAAGAAGGTTCTGAATAGTTCAGTCAGTAAGGTGTTCACTTTGAGTGCAGGCTGAGCCCTATAGCTTGTGTTAGAAACTGGCCATGTCGTTTGTTGACAAAGACTGGAATCCCACACAAATTAGCTCAGGATTAGTTCTGCAACCTTGTCATTTGTCAGGTGCCTGAGAGCTTCTTGGGTGACGCCAGAGGAGTGGTGGTGGTGGCTATCGTTCAACAGCCGCACTCACATGGCATTTCACTGTGCAACTCGCAGTGTGAAAAAGAGCTGTTGGCTGCATTCAATTGTGACAGCACATTGCATTTATCTCACCTCCACACTCCTGCACAATGCAAGTGCACAGGTTATCGTGGTGAGATGAGCCTTGTATACAACTGGCAATTTGATCACAGAGTTGCATTAAGAGGAAAAAGCCTTAAAAGCTGAAAAAAGGCAACAAAGGCCCCGTTCACAAGGAAGCTACATATAGTTATGCTTAGCACAGCGCACAGGCATTGGTTTATTGTATGTGTCTGAACCAGAAAGAGTTCTCATTCTGCTCAGAAAATCAGATATATCTGTCATGGTGGTAGGGGATTTGTTCAACTGTAAACACTAGCAACACTTATAACTACAAGTACCATCTTTGATTTGTATGTGAAATGAACAACAGAACAGACAGCGAACAACAAATGTTCCAATGCTGCCTCTATGTTTTAAATCTCACTTTAGTACTACTCACTACTCAGTAATACTTGTAGGAATGAGAGAGCTCCATTTTTTTTTTTTTTAGAATTTCACACGACTACAGCTTGCGCATTGCTCTAAGCGAGTCCTTTTCCTAGTTGACATGGTCAGAGTCTTCGCTCCACATTATTCTGTGTATGTGAACAGGCATGCAACAGGTTCATGTGAGGATAGCTATTACCATTGTCTAGTCACATCGTGCATGTGTGAACACAACCAAAGATTCTTTTTTCCCTATCCTTCCTACCTTAGTCTGCTTTGTTGTCTTTATTATTCTAGTATGTCTTCATCCAATGATCCAATCCAATGGAAGCTGAGGAAGATTTGTGCATATTGTCTTCGCCCTGGAAGCCTCAATAAACACCTGTCCAAAGATTTGTGACTTGCACTTCTTTGTATTCTGCCATTCATGAATGTCCAACATTGTGAGTCACAATACTAAATATATATTTTATACTTCTTATGTAAAAAAAAAGTCATAGAATCATGCATCTGTATTTTTTATTTCTTGAGTATTATAAGCAACAAATGATGTAGTTCATTTCATTTGAATAGAGCTTTTGTTTTGACTTGATAAAAATTAAATTATATTTCCAGGTAATCTGCTATTAAATCAAAATGGGCAATTTTCTTCATAATGGCAAAGAATAGTTGTGTGACAGTCAGATTTTTAGTAGTCTTTCAATTCATATAAATTACAAGATATATTTTTGCTAAAGGTGCAATCTAATGGTTTTCTGATTCTTGAACATAGCAGCTGCAGTGATTTTTCATCTACAAACAAACCTGTATATAGTATCCCATGAATTTCAATTGCGTTTGCTGTTTGCTGTCTGAATCTCTCTTCCACTGAAAACAGCATCTGTGCAAGATATAAAGATTTCATTTTCCCATGATTCAGTTTACTCCTTCATCAACAGTTCCCTGCCTTACCAAAGGTATTGGTATGTCCTCTGTCCTTGCTGAAATTGTATTTTCATTTGACACTCTGCAACATTATGTCTTTGTCTAAAGCTGAACTAAAATAGTGTCAGACACGTGTGCAGCAAAGCAATTTGTTAGTGAAAATTGAAGATGTCATCATACTCATCATACACAATTCCACCAACTCAGATGGGTGTTTCTTTTCACTCTCACGTCTCGTGATTACTCCTATTTTGACCTGTTTCGACAGCACTGACCCATTTTGACAACAGGATAGCTTGAAATGTTATACAATTGATCGATATAACTCAGGGTCACACTACTTCAGAACCAAGCACTCCATATCTGTCATGTAATGTTTGAATTATGAACTGAAAGATGTAAATTTTAAACATTTTCCAAGGACTGTTTGACTTCGGTTTGTATTGTATACAGTGGTTTGCTTTTGTTGAGTGCTGCTAGACATAGTGTACAGAGGGTGCCTGGAACATTAAATAACAGCAGAATGGAACATGAGATTTTCACAAGATGACCATGAATGTGTATGACACCGGGGAAAACAATCCTGTCAACCATCCCACGCATTATTGAAATGTTGTTTTAGATTCAGGTGGAAGTAATTTGTTCGTTCACTTTACTGATTCCACTGAATTCTACACACCTCTGCCACAGCGACTTTATATTTTGTTGCCAGGTTGTGTTTGTTTAAAAATCAGCTGAACTGAATTTGGGATTTTCTGGAAAGGAATGAAGAGTGTGCTGTGATCAGGTGTGCCCTGTATATGCATGATGGAACTCTTTTAAAAGTGACATTTTCAGATTGTTGAACTAGCAAACCACTTTTATGAAAAGTCAACTTAAAAACAAAGGCAAGTCAGATAAGTCAAGAGACAACAGATGTAAAAGTGACGGATGCAGCCAAACAAAAACATCTACTGTTTCACAAATCTAAACATCTAACGCTTTTGAACAGAAATTTTTAATTTTTTTTGGAGGTTGACGACTTTGATTATGGCAGAGCGGGATGGGGCGGGGAACAGATTTATTGCTAATCCGTAAACAATAAGGAATGATCCATTCCCATTTCTAAAGGTATGTCTTTCATGATTATGAGGGTTGCTCTATATGCATCCATCTTGACAGATTTCAGGTTCAGTGTGCAGATGTGGTTCCTCCTCACAGAAGTAAATTAATGTGAAAGGTAATTCCCAGCTGTGGTCAAACCATACAAATATGTGGATAAATATGATTGAACAGATAAAGACATTCAAGTGGACAATGGAAAAACTTTTTTACTGTCTCAAAGTTTCCACATTATTATGTTAACATCAAATTCTCATTATCCCTCAAAACAGCATTCCTGAAATGAAATTAAGGAACCAACAACATTTTCATGAAGCTTCTAAAATTCCAAAACTGATTGGTTTATGTGTGGGAAGTGGAATGCTATTTTTCTCAAAACTTTGTAATGGTAGGTACAAGATAATCTGTCTGGCAGGTAAATATTTTAAACATTTATTTATCCATTACAGTGAGTGATTGAATGAATGAGGGACTTTACCATTTGTAGGGATACTTCCATCAGTCGTAAGTAGCACCATTAGTAAATACAAACATTCTACTTTCCCATATACTATAAAACGTTTCCATTTGGATTTTGTTTAACCATAAAAACAATGGTTCATTATGCTGCAAGCAATCGGTCAGAGCCCTAGGTGTGTGTGTGTGTGTCTATACATTATATTCTATAAATTATATATATATATGTGTGTGTATATATATATATATATATATATATATATATATATATATATATATATATATATATATAATTTATTAATTTCTGTGTCTGCAATTTAAGTTATAACTCTGGAGTTATATGGTATGCAAAATATACAAATGTATCACATTATGTTTAGGACAGCAATGAAAATTTCAAATGAGGCACTCCTGACATGTCATACTGCTGCAGTTTTATAACACTACAGCTTGGATACAGCATTTTCAGGAAAATCATTCTTACACCAGCTGTGGCCAACAGTGTGGTCTGTGAATCTGACTGCTGTCAGCTGAGGGCAGAATGTACCGTTTCATTTAGGCCCATGCTGGCCCTTTGCCCAGGCCTGAAGAGACCCAGTGTTAGCGCCACAACTCGCAGTGCCAGCTCATCACCACACTTTGGCCAACAAAAGATGAAGAGATCAGAACGCAGAAGATGGTTGGGTATGATTCTGGGGAAAAATAATAATGATTAATGTCCTGATAAAAATGTATTAATTTTTCATTACGAAGGGTGATTAAGCAAGTGACTGCCTGTAACTACCGTCCAAGGAAATATACACCCTGTGCATGTACTCTGATTTGATTAATGTAATATTCAGAAAGTCAGCCTGCAGTGTCTTTTCAACTTGAAAGCAAGCAAGTCAAACACTGTTGTTAACCCTTAAACCAGTCTAAAGTCACAACTACTGTTAACTGGTACTGGCTGACCTCAGATAGATTCTGGCATATTTGAGTAATATGTAGTTTCTAAATTGAGCCCATACAGTAGGGTTTTGTCCAAGTCCCAGAAGGCCAATTTTCTTTTACAGCATATCCTACCCTAACAGCCAGTGACTGTATTGCACCACCTCAGTGCAAACAAAATTAGCTTTTCACAATATTTTCCCAGATGTTGAAGGTCATTAACAGAATGAAACCAGATGACTGGAGCAATAACTTTCTTACTGATCTAGTTTCGTATTCTACCTTTGGTTAAAGAAAAAAAGTTGAAGGTTTACAGCTGTCTTTCATATGATTTTTGATTTTGACAGAAGCATACTTTCTTGCAGAGAAATGTTATATACTTTCAGTGACTTCCATGCAGGCTGTAGATAATTGCTTGGTGACATGCACCTCTAGATTGTGACAGCAAGCTCTTCGATGCTCTTTGAATTTGCTCACTGAATGCCACTATTTTGTCTTTATTGTGCGCTCTGTATTACTAATGCTGCCTGAGGTAATTCCGAGAAACCTTTTCAAATGAAAATAGACAGCATGCACAAATGTTTTGTGGAAAACATGATGCTCATGTAATGTGCTGTCAGTCGTTGGGGATTAACTTCCCTCACAGTCTCACTGTTTGGAAGCAAGGTTTTGTGTTGTTTATCAGGATTTTTTTTTCCATGAGATAAGAAATCATTACTGTTTTTTCTATATCCTGAATGAATGAGGACACTTCCTCAGTCTCGGTTTTTAGCCTGACCTGATTTTCTCTTTGTTTCCCATTTACAAGGTGTCCTTTTTCCATTTGTGAATTCTCTGCTCCTGGTGTTCAACCAGTGGAGGCTCTTTCTCTCACCAGCCAGAGCCTCTGCATTTAAGTGTTCTGAAATAAATTCAGAGCCACTGCATTTAAGTATTCTGAAAAAAATTCAGAGGCTCTGCATTTAAGTATTCTGAAAAAAATTCAGAGCCTCTGCATTTAAGTATTCTGAAAAATGTGGTGCCTTTTTAGCTGAATACTGCATTAGCCTGCCTGTTACTAAGCAAGCAAAGAGATAAAGGAAATCATTATACGTAAAAATGAAAACGCATAAGTATTTTTCTTCTTCAGAAAAGCTGTTAAAACTTCTCTGATGATCTTACAGTATAGGATTAAACATGCTATAACCATTTCAGTGTGTAATTTTCACCATAACCATACATTTTGAAACATCAGACATCATACTCTTAATATTGCACATTTTGTTCTGCTTGCATGGAACATTCCATGGACAATTACTGAAGATGACAGAGCTCCAGCAGAAAAATGTAGTTAGCCATTAACAACACAATCTCTGTTTATCATATTTTATTTTGAGATTTATTATGTCCCATTATCTCTAGTAGACCATCACGTGGACATAGTGAACATTTGTCTGTTTGGCTCAGAGTTACAGCAACTGCAATTTTTTTATTACCTGAACAGAGTTTGGCTAGTTCAGCAGTCACCAAAAGTAATAAAATAAAGTTATTGAAAAAGTAATGAAAAAAAGTAATGACTACGAAGCTGATGCCAGAGGAGTATGTGTGTGTGTGTGTGAACACACAGCAGGAGCAATTGTTGGTTTTAATTTGGTAGAATTGGTTGAATTCTGTGTGAATGCACTCTGATTTTAGCCCCACTGTAGATTATATTAATCTGCTTCATCTTCATTATAAAATGATGACTTCATCATATTTCAGATTTAATAAAATCGCATAATGAAATAATTCCTAAAGCATACATTTCATGACAACTAAATTAGACCATACTTTACATTATAGACTGAAACTCAGTAGTAGTAATTTCAATCTGAATGTTATATTGAGAAAGTACATTTTGTGCTCTAAAGCAAACAATAGTCTCAGCCAAGTTTAGACAGGGGAATACCTCAGTTCAACAAGACTGGAAAACATTGGTATTAATTTTCACCAGCACAGAAATATAGAAGTGATGACAGCACAGAGATAGTCACATACTGTAGGATTCTTTTCATTCATGGATATAATACATCAGTGAAAGATATATTATATATTATATAGGTATTTGCACACAGTCCGGAAATATTTGGAAGAAATTGTATATTGCACGTTGACATAGGATGATCTTATTGTCAAGGATCCTAACATAACAGCAAATGAAAACTTCTTGTTCAATGCCAAAATTGTTCCTGACTTCATTTATTTCATATGTCACTGCTAATAGAGTTTACTTACTATGTGAGGCTAATGTTAGCCAGTCTTTCTACAGACAAGGGGGCAGAAATTGTTGCCTGGAAGAAATTATTACAACCTCTAGTATGTATTCATAACTAATTGTCTCTCTATGACAGCCTCTACACTCATGCAGGAGTGCTTAAGTGAGGCAAATGAAATTCTCTGGTTCACTTGCACACAGCCAATAGCTTTTTTTCCTCATATAGCAAACCACATTAAACTGAAGGTGCCTGATGGAACAGTGCCTACCACTGTTCCATCAGGGCTGGCTGAGCAGCTCACAAGTGCCTGACAAATCACAAAGTGCTTGAGAGTGGCAGAAGGTGGAACTGCTGACTGACGTACCACCCATCCCTATCACAGATGACATTGTCTTGCTGACTGAGCCACTCCGGAGCCTCTTAAGTATAACTGTTTGAATTGCCCTTCTGAGTTTGCTGTTGCCCCACCTGGCCATGATTCTTTGTGAAAATCAATATATACATTCTGTAAACATGCAAAAGCTTAACAATGTCAGGTCCTAAGAACGATAACAATATTTGTCTCAAGAAGCCCTATGAGCTGTGAGAGAATGTAAGGCAGCTCTGAAATTTTCACCAGATACCTGTTGAGCTGGTAGCTGTTCAGTGTTTGATACCTGTTCAGCATGTTTTGTAAGCTGTTCATGCTTCCTGTAGACCCACACCAAAAACCAAGGACAGAGTTGTGGAAAAAGAAAGCCAATGAGTCAGAGGTGCACTCTAGAAAGAAGTGCAATATGAGGAATTGAGCAGTGTCAAGAGCACAAAGGCTTATTTAATCTGTCCGCAAACAGCAAACTCTACAAATTAATGTGGCACAAGTTGAAAGAAGCAGCTGGGTAGCATGATGGAAACAGTTGGTGACTTTGTATGTCCTAGAGTTAATTTAAGCGGTTTATATACATATAGGCCAGCATTGGAGACCAGTAAGTGGCACTGTCTGGCTCTGAAATTGTTTCTGAGGCCTGTGATGACACATTTCCTGTTTCAAAACTCTTGTGTCAGCCGCAGATCTCCAGCAACCTTTACTTTACCCAGTGTGTCTGAACATGCTTACACAGTTATATTAAAACAGTATGCTACAAACTGGGAAACAGCTCTATTCACTGTAATTGTGCCATAAGCATCTTCACAGGGTGCATCAAGAAGGATAAGTACAAAAGATAAATCTTAATAAGAACCATGCTATAAGAAGAGATCTAAAAATGCTGAGATTTGGCTTTTTGGGATGACCTTTAGACCTTACGCACTGATAAAGAATCCTTTGAGCCGTCAACAAGCTGCAAAAAGCCCAGGTTTATGCTTGAAATTTGCTGGAGCTAGAGAGCACCAAACTGACAGCAGAGATAATAGTGAATCAATGATTTAAGCAATTCTGTTGACAACATACTAAAAGGAATTCCAGCGATAACAAACAGGTTTCCAAGAACATTTGTGTTTGATTCTCACAGTGCCTTTGTCTCTTTTTGCCTTTTTTAAATATAGACAGTTGAAGTCACTTCTCAGTTGACCGAAGTCCGGGAAATGTCTGTGGTAATGAAAAAAAAAACCAACTCCACCATTCACAGCAATGGTATTTCCTGAGGAAGCATTATTACTTACAATATTACTTTGTTCTGTCTCTCCTTTCATTATGTATTTTGATGACATCATCTGCTATAATATGTTGCTTTTCTAATTCAAGCATGACAGCTTCATTTGACAATTATTTATACTCAAGTTTAAATCACATAAAAACCAAAAGCATGCAGACTGCCTGGCTTTTGTTTTTTAGATGGAATGGGACCGTGAATGGAAGCTATTATTCCAACTAGCATGGCTGGAAAGAAGAATTAAATGAAAAATATTTTCTTTTTAAGATTTTAAAATGTGAAAAAAAAAAGAATTTCAAGAGATGCAGTGTAATATAAAACCGATCAAAAATAATGATACTAATCTAATTGGAATGAGTTTTTGCAGAAAAGCAAATCTGATTTTTTTCCCCCAACAGCACATGGTGTCTTTATTCTTCAATAG
Organism: Megalops cyprinoides; assembly: GCF_013368585.1. NCBI lineage: Eukaryota > Metazoa > Chordata > Actinopteri > Elopiformes > Megalopidae > Megalops > Megalops cyprinoides. The sequence goes on from NC_050584.1 coordinate 18,503,079, forward strand.
AGCAGTTTAAACAATTTGGAGTGTCTATCAGAATTGGCACCTTTTAAATAACCATTAAAACCACCATTGTGAATAGCTAATAAACATCTGGGCTTTGCAGTGCTCATTAAATTTTATCTTTGAATGTAAATTGTGTTGTCACACTTGAGCATTAGGCGGTAACAATGAACAGCATGCCATCTTTCCAAAGAAAAAAAATGTTGAAAACTGGTCAAAAGACAAATCTGACAAATTTTTTTTTCTCATTTACGTCAAATTTCTAAAACATGCTAAGTTTCATTCTGCTGCACGCCCTTGTTAGACCGTCCTGGAGGTTTTAGGTTGCCAGTACATGCTTGAGTCTGCATACAAATAACAACAGGGGTTCTGACTGAGGGCTTTCAGAGGACAGCATGCAATGTACTTTTTTTGGTTTCATTTACTTCTTTGGAGATGGAGATAATCAACAAAATGGAGTTTTTAATAGCATGAGTCTGCTGATTCCAATGTTTTTTTCCAGCTTACCCCAAAAATGAAAATAAATTAAAATTTTATGGAAGCCAGTTGAAAGGGATTATTTCCCAGCACCAATTACTCTGTAATTTGAAAAGATACGACTGGAAATTGCACATCAAATTAAAAGGTGAATATATCACAGCTGCAACAATGCCTAGTGCTTGGCTTTTAAAAGTGCAGATGAACTGTTCTGTTTTTGAATTGACTTGATGTCACTGCTTAATGTGTCTGAATTTGTGTGTATGGAGGCAGGGTTATTCGGCAGGTTACTCTGTATTTTCAAAATATTATGGTCATTCCACAAGCTGGTTTCATTCCAGTGAGGTATAAAAATCATACTTTCCTTCACCTTGGCATCCTATTCAGCAGCGGACAACAGGAAAGAAAATTGTCTTTAATCCATATTTCAAAAGAGGGGCTTAAAATGTTACAGTATGAAATTCAGCTGGGTATGTGAAATAGATTGCTTCATATTTACTGAGAGACTAGAGCACAGCCCTTCCCTTTGGCATCCACATGACAAGATGGGCTGTTTGCGAATGTGAAAGCTGTCGAAAAGATTTAATCCTCAGAGGCAAGATGCACTGTATGCTTATGATAACAATATTCACACCTCTAGGAAAATATAAAGTGCTTTGCAATCAAATGGCTACGTTCTCAAGCCATATCCAGGGCTGCGCTTGTTATTGCTGCCTACTATTATCCCCATTCACGTGTAATTGCATTTTGAACAAAGGCTTCATCTTGTTTTCTGCATTTCACTTCTGTGGTGATTGTCTGTCATCATAACATCGGTTTCCAGGTAGATGTTTTGTGAATAGCAGAGTAGTAGAGAATAAACATGACAGGTAATAAGTGTGAAATGGCAAGGTAAGACTGCCTGAAAGTGAATGAGGTGTTTATGAGGATCTATAGTGCTTTATACTCTATGACTGTTTTTTCCCCTTTTGTAGGCATTCCATCAAATGTATGCAAATGTGTGACGTGAGTATTGTACAATTTAAACAACTCAGGTGTTATGAAAGGACTGTTAATATGATATCAGTTATGTAATGAAATACGACTATACTACATCCTATTCTTACTGCTGTAACATTGATCATATTTCCACTGCATTAGAATGATGAACTTTTTATTGCAGATTCTTAAAGTGCCCCTAATTAATCAAATTATATATTCTGTAGACCAGTATCATCAGGAAATCACAGGAATTTTTCACATTTCTTATGAGGTTACAAGTACGGTGCATTTTTAGCTGTACCATTTTTTGGCAAGGTAAAATTCAGCACGACTTTAAATTAACGCTGACTAAATTTGTGTTAATTCTAAAAACAGTTTTGATAGCAATTATAAAATAGCAAATCCTTTTTTATACTGTACTGTTGCCTTTCTGGGATGAATTTATGAACACAACACTGTTTTTAAACTATGATGGAGCCCTATCATATTAATAAACATATAAACATTTTTTGTAATGATAAACACACTATTCCACTGTTACAATCTCTGACCAATACAAATTCCTATTTAATGCATACTCATTAATTCAATACATATTCCTTATCCTCTATCTTAATTACTTGCTGTACTTTGATTTGTTTTATGGTCATGTGCAACAGTTTAAAAAAACATGCTTTGTTTACATCTCTGTTTTGCAGGCAAGACAAAAATTATACCCACTTACTGTAATTTCTTACACACGACTATTTGTAATCATACACTTTTCACATATTTAACAAATGAGCAAATTTCATTTACCATTGAGTCAGCTGGGCCAAATTTTTTGTGTGGATAAAAGGCCATAATGTTTTCAGGCCTAGTCATGAAAGCAGTAAAATTCCATTTTCAGTATGTCATGAATGAGACATAAAAACAGATACGTTTGTACATATACGACCCTGCCTCATGACAATCATGCATCATGTTGTCCATTCAAGTTGACCAGTCATAGAAGCTCTCTAACGGGGTTTCAGCACTTCAGTGCCAGGAAAGGCAACAGGAAGAATCTGGACCATTATCACATCCTCTGTCAGCAAATATGTAGAAACCCCACTGGACTATGTGAAACCTCTTCTTTAACTTCACCAATAATGGGATGAACAGCAATTACATATTGAAAAGGAGTGATAGAATTGAATTGAAATGGACACGAGGCACAGAAAGTAATAACAAAGTGCCTGTGGGTTTTTATCTAGAGTAAGCTGAAGATACGTTTTTCCATTGAGGCTGTAAACGGAGACGTGGTGTGCTAGCTATTGCAACAATTTCACACCCACTTACCGAAACAGCAGAGCGTTTTGGTTGCGCAAGGGTTGCGACCAGCATTTTGGTGGAATTCTCCCAACATTTGTTGGTAGTGTGAATGGGGTGTCAGTAAACAGTGCCAAAATTGCAATCCTGATAATTTACTTTCTGGTGTGAAAGTGGCTATAGATTCCTGCACTGATGAAATTGAAAGAAACCAGATTAAGATCATACAGGGGATCAGGCCGTTTGTGGAAGGTCTGATAGGATATAATGGGATGTGACTGTACAAAATTCTCAATTAGTGTACAAGTTATTGTAATACATCACAAGCACTATATTTATTGATTACAAGATGGACGTAAAACATTGTAAATGTTATTTATGGTCACAGCACTGGGTAACACTTGATAGAAGTGGGAACTGGAAACAAAGCAGAATCTTAAAATTGATTCAGAACCAAGGTGTACAGTTCTTAGGCTACCGTTTTGCTTGTTCAAAAACATATTTTAAGAAGGCTAATTCTGAATCTTTAGGGAGCCATTCTTTCATGTTATTGTAGGAACCTAATTTGGATCCTGAAAAACCCACAAAACCATGGTTGTGTAACGATCCAATATTTACTCTTGAAAAGACTTAATTCAAAAGCTTTCATAAAGAGAAATGTCTGAAATGAGGTTTATGGGAGCTCCAAAAAAGTTTCATCAGTCTGACAAACCTTTATTGATTCTAAACTGACCCCTTTTTTAGTGAACATGAGGTGTGCAGTGGTCAATACCATTAATCAGCTGCTCATACTGCAAAGATGATTTATTGGATCAGTGTGGATTCAACATTGAGTCAATGTGATTCAGTTGAAGTACACAAAATATAGAATACCCAATATAATACTACACAGATGTGTTTACTGAGTTTAATCAAGACAATGGAATGGCAACAATGCCATAAAAGATAATAATTTACCAAAAAGGAGCAGCAGAAAACTTAAAAAGTATTACCCAGGCATTGTCTAATGAAAAGAATCCATTTGTATACAACTGCATGCAACAGCATGTAACACTGTCAATAGTTGAAATACTTTTGTTATGACAGCTTGTTTCTGTGTGGAGGAGAGAGGAAGCCAGGTTAACCTGCACATAAAGGTTCCCAGGTTTGGACTGTGGGTATGCTCTACATACCTTTCATGTTCTGTCATTGTGTATGAATGATTGCTGACTTATGTGTGCAAATTCCAATGAATGCAAGTGTTCACATATAATAACTGTGATTCAAACTCATGTGACCTGGATATTTTTCTTTCTTAAATTTCCTTTGCTCATATGAATATTGGTTGTATTTAAATGATGGATAGATGCAATTTCCTATTAATTACTGTTGGAAAAGTGCAAAGAAGGATAGCTGTGTTTCGGGCGAATGTTTTCCCTGTTAATTTCAGTGTAAACAGGGGCTGAATGAGGTCTTTGAATGATTGGGAATCTGTGTCTTTGGCAATTTTCCTAGAATTACAGAAAGGAGAAGAAGATGATGAAGTCATCTATTCATCTAAAGTAATTGCAGGACACAGTGAAGAAAATTGGCCAGCTTTTAGACATCTTTGTGCTGGGCCCAATGGAGTTTAATTAGAGATTTTCGAAGAGCCCAAACTGGATTTTTTGAATTTATGATCCCTGAGGATTTCAATCTGTTTTTGCTAGTGAAGTCCTTCACCATTTAAAAATCTAAATTCACAACCGTTTATAGTGGGGGAAAAGGGAAGGCATCAAGGAATTATTATTTAGGAATTATCAATGTTCAGTGTGAATCAATGTCATCAGTGTGAATGTATTATTTTTACTGACAAAACAATCTTTATTTTGTAGCATACATATGCAAGGATTTATCTTTGTTCTGCATAAAAATCCACTGTTTCTACAACACACAGGAGACCTTTACTGTGATGGGGTAGAATGGCCATGAAAATATAATGGTTTTAGAGAGGCTTTATCATGTAATGATTTACCAATATAGAATCAAAATATCAATGTAATATTGATTGTCTAGGAAAGACTAATAACACCTTAATAATTATGTAAGTGTCACTGTCATGTTTTTCCACTGTCTCCAGAAATTCAGTGTTTTATTCTGCATTAATTTTCTTCCTTTAGCCCTGTCAAACACTGGTTTGATAATATTAATCCTTTATTAAACCAGGAACCAAGAACACTAAAAAATGTAGTTCCCACTACAATCAATTCCTTCTTGAAGTTAAGGACAAATCACCACTGAGGTCAGATTGTGGGCTCTGTCAAGGTTTGCTGAATTACTTTCCAAGTGAAATACATGCTTGTAGGACTTATTAGGATTGTAGGATTATTCTACCAGTAGAGAAACGGATCAAATAAATGATCAAATTTAGTTTTGACTGATTGTGTGAAAGTACTAACATAATATTATAGTAATAATATTATATTTTCATAAATATTGGCATCCCACTGTGTTGTGCATCCATTCGATAATCAATAATCCTTTGTATAATCTTAGGTTACATGTTTTACAGGCACTTGTAGAAGAGAATAACATATATGTATGTTTAATGCAATGTTTAAGTTTAAGGAGGGTGGAGCTAAATTAAGCCATAAAATGCCTAAAAAATCCATATATTTCGATCAGTATTTTTCTTTGTTCATACTTGCACAACATATTTTATTTCTTTCAGGTTGATTTTTGTACACAGAAATTTTAATTCCACCACCTGCTTTTGATGTTTATTCAACAATGTTCAAGCTAAACACAGTTAGCTTGAATCAGCTCTTTCAAGTTTCACTTAAAGAAATCTGTGTTCACATTTTCAGAGAAACAGGAATGTTAATGCACCCACCCCACAAAAGCACTTTCTCTTTGGAATGTTAACCAGGAGCCCATGAAATATGAAAAAACAGCATTTATTACAATCACTTTCCTTTAAAAAAGCATATTGTTGTCATTTCATATTAGTTCTATTCTGTATCTCTGGCAAGTCTTGACAAATATCTGTTACAGCAGCAGCAACTGCCTGGCCTCATTTCTCTCCAGTCAGAGAGAAATATTTGTGCAAACTGTCAATTAGTACTCCAGCAAACTGTCAACAAAGGGCTGATCTACTTGTATCAGCAGAGGTCTGACATCTCATTGAAACATATGCTTTTTACCACAGAGTGAAGTGCCTGGGACTCCATATAAGCAGTGCATTGAGTAAACATCTAGAACTATGTCCAAATAAACAGGAGGAAACCGTCTGCACTCGATTGAATCAATGTGTTGGAACCCACTGGTTTGTAGCGAAATTAATGCACTAAGCATTGTTGCGTGCACAGTCACACTGCAGTTTTTACAAAAATAAGCTATTCTTTCAAATCACATTTTGGTTCTTGAATTGGATGGTCTTCAGGCTCAGTGATTTTTTTGTCATTGTCTGTTTTCTGTTTATCTATCCACACGCACATAAGGTGCAACAGATACACATGAACAGCATGTTATATTAATGTGTAGTCCCAGGTCTGGTCTGCGAATTCAGTAATGACCGTGACATCCTAAACCTCCTGCCTCAACTGCTACTGTCTAAGACAGCTAACGTAACACTCATTTTAAGAGGAATGTTTTTTCACAGTCAAGAGTTACAGATGAGCTTCATTGGGATAGTACAAAATAGACTATTTGGTACAACACATTTAAACATTTTAACAGTTGACAGTGAACAGCACTGTGTCAGATCCTTTTTTAATCTATTTTTAATCAGCTGAGCAATCGCTTATCTCTCATCTGAGAGAACATCTCTTAGTAACTGCTCCAAACATAACATCTGAGCTGGAATAGGACATAAAACTGTGAGAATTAGATAAGCAAAAACTGCTGACAAAATTAATATCCTATTTAAAATACCAATTCCATTACCCAGGACATAAAGGACTTTGTGGACCCTTTCACTTTTGGGTTATAAAAGGAATTTCATCTGAAAAAAAGATGTGAGATGTATTAAAAACATTCAATTTACTATCCTCTGTAAAAGAGGAGACTATGAGAAAGTGCATCCTTATTTCTAACACACTCAATAATTTATCAATGCAAATGATTTTTCAGTATTCCTTTATTTCACAGAAAAGAGGGAATTTTTCATCACATTGACAGTATCACATTAATAAAACAACATTTCTTTGCATGTAGTCACCATTATTCCTTGTATTCTGACTAGCAGCTCCAGCTCATTGCCACAGTATAATTGATGACACCAGAGCACTACGAACAAAGGTTAGTGTGTCACCAGTGATGCCTTTTGAGAAACAATATGAAGTCTGGTTTCTTCACTTCTTTCCTCTTGCTTGTAGCTGCTGTTATGGGACTTTTTATTCTCTCTCTCTCTCTCTCTCTCTTTCTCTCTCTCTCTCTCTCTCTCTATTTTATATATGTGCATATATACAAAAATTCAATTGTTCACAAAGGGAACATTTCTTTGCAACTTTCTTGTGTTGGCCAAAACATCTCACACAAACAATAATTTATTTTAAAAATCCATCTACAAAAAGGCACTAGCCTGAGCACATAGCCAAACCATCTCAGTCTCCCCTGCTCTGTGGCCACCTGTACCTAATAGGCCTTTATTGCCATGAGGCTAATTAACCAATGGCTGGCTTTCATAGACAAAGCCAATTACAAATTCGCAAGTGATAATGAAACAACCAACTAGTTAGATGTACTTGATTTGAAATAAGCTTGAAAGGTTAAAAATAGAAAGACAAGATCCTCAGACATTTAACAAATTGACAAACAATTGAACAGTTTTGGGGTAAAGGTGAAGGATTTCTTTTGAACCTCCAATTCATATTTTGAAAATCCCTTTTGGGGGTGGATGACACTCAAAAGATGCTTCTTGTAGAGTTTTATGAGGGTCTTGCGCTTCTGAGTTTTTTGTTTTTTTTTAACATTCATCCAGGCAAAATTTCATTAGGTCCTAAAGTTCTTTTGGTTTTCATCTGCGAATTGCTTTGTTGAGATCAAACCACAAATGTTTAATTAAAATGAGGTCTGAAGTTTGATGATAAATTGAGAACATTTATATTGTGCTTGTTTAACCATTTCTCTGTAAATGAACAGGACTATTGTCTGGAATTGCTGGAATGTTCATTTTAGCCATCTTTAGCCAACTTCTTGGTGGAGGGAAACAGGCTTTTGAGCAAAATATCCTGATATGTGTTGGAGTTTATAACATCCTCTAACACCGATTTCAGGCCCTATGGATGCAAAACAACTCCAAACATAATAAACCCCAACAGATATTTCACTGTGGGCACTGTGAGAGTTTTTCTCAGCATACATTTCATCATTTGGTGCCAAAAATAAAGCATGTCCAAAAAGCTACATTCTGTTTCATCCAACAGCCTTCAAATTCAAGTTGCCTCTTTTTGCAGCTTGCCTACAGAAGAGATTAGATCCTTGAAACTCAGCCATGAATGCTAGTCATATAGTAGTCATCTTACCTTAGGTCTTCAGAGGGACCATTGGATATACTTCTTATATATACCTTTATATATAACGTCTTACAAACAATATCACCATCAAGTCCATCTTTCCTCTTTTTGATGACTACTGCAATAAGGAAATAAACAGCTAAACTGTCTGTAGTAGATGTGGGGGATTGGTTGATCCTTAAAGGAGTATAGGCTCTTTAAATACATCCACTAAAATCTTATAACAAAAACTACTTACACTACTTACACACCACAAGTGGTCTACTTTGGACACAAGTTTATTTATTTAATGCAAAACCAAGTTAGGTATTACATGTTTAGCCATCATTCTCTCCTCTCCCTTACATTCGGGTTTTATCACATTCACATGTGGGAAACATTTCTGACATTGGTTGCAATAGGATACCTAGTATGCAAGTATGCTGTGTGGACGTACAGCCTCATTCAGCTTTTTATGGATGGAAATGCATATTTGAGGTGGAACATTGGTCATGGAAGGCTTATTAGACTCATTTCACATGTTTGGACATATAATACCATTACTAATCAACAAAACTAACAATTTTACAGATTATATCTCAAAATAATTTTGAGAATATAATCGGTGGATGACAATGTAGTTACGGTGACCCAGATGAAAGGATTTCTTTTTCAAAGAAAAACAAGTAAAACACTCATATCTGAAAGTACAAATAGTAAGCTTAGTTCTGCAACAAAGAAGCTAAATAATTGCATGACAATAGCTGGTTTGATGCTTTGCCCAGAAAGATTAATTTGCAGGTTTATGAGGTGTCACTTCATCTGGTGTGCTTGAGGTCCTTTAAAAGCACTGGACAGTAATAGAGTTGGACTTTTATTTGTCTGCCATTTTCCACAAATGATTTCTGAAAGTCATAATATAATACATATTGCATAAATAATATAATGGTTGGTGGTGGTGGTGGTGGTGGTGGGGGGTAATCCAAAATGCCATTACTTGAAAAATAACCATATTTATGACAGCGTCATGGTTTCAGAAGGAGATTCCCACTGCTTGCACACTGATGAAATTGATGAAATTGTCCTGTTTATAATCATTTGAACAAACTTTACATATAAAACACAGGATCTACATCTCAGATGTTGAAATGGTTTTTATAAACATCACACTTGATCGGATCCTTACAGCAATAGTAAACATAGATGGTGGCAAAGACTATATAAAGGAATGCAGTGCTTCAGTAGTGTGCCCAAATTTAGTGGAACATAGTAAGTAGGTATTTTATTAGGCCTCATCACCATCTGAGTTGCAGCACCTCACAGGCTATTGCTGTGTCATTCTGTATCACAGATCATTTGGATATATAGCTGATATTCTGAAGTAATCAAAGAAATGGTTTGATAGATGGAGGTGTTGCTTATCCAAAGGTTTAGAAGATTGAATCTGTTTTAATATTTGCTCATTTTTAAGAGTGAGTGAGGCCCCCATAGCAGAATTTATAACTTGTTTGGTGGTAGTGCTGAATCTGTTTGCATTTTAAGAAGATACACAATCTAATGAAGGGTAGACCTCATAACCTTTAAAGCAACTTTGAACGACCTAATGTTTACAGAAATCGCAGGCTCTGAAAAGCTATGGTTATCTACACCATACCCATCTGGACGAAAACAAATAGGAGACATAAAACATTTCCAGAATAAACCTTCCAGAAGTAATGAACCAACCATTTGCAAATATCTCTGATCCAATTTTGTGGTCAGCCTTTGAGGGAAAACTGGAAGACTGCCATTTTAGATTGTTTGGATGTTGAGTCATATGCAAGGAGTTATTTCTAAACAACTTCGCTGATGTTTTATTGATCACATATGTGATCTTTTACTTTTTTCTTAAAAAAAAAAATTCAGATTGCATTAATACAGTGATATGTTTTCTTGCTAATTTTACTGTAATCTGTTCAGATTCACATTTTTCTACTGGAAGTTTTTTATTCTACACTATGCCAGAAGAATAAGTAAACATTTTATCTTTTGATGGAAATGGTCTATAAGATATTATTAGCATATATTAACAATTGTTTCAGTGTTATCCCCTTTGTCTCGAAGTGAAGAACAATAACATGTTGAAATAAACTAAATGGCAGGGAAATACATTACTTTCTAATTGAGTAACAGAGTTTAGCAAAGTCAAAGAAAATTGAATGACAACTGCTTTATTATGTCAGATTGAATTTTGGTTTGTTTGTTTGTTTGTTTAAATATAGAATACCTTTCAAAGTCAAACACATTTGCCAAAGAAAATACATAATTCATAGAGAGAATGTGAAAAATATGACATAATACAAAAAATATGTGGCCTTACATGATTTGTCATTACCATATCAGGGTTTTAGATTTAGTTTTAGTTTTAGTCTTTTGACTAAACTTTTATTATTATTCAAATTTTAGTCCATTTCAATTCAATTTCAAATTTAGTCAATTTCAACCCCCTTAGGATTACTTAACATTTTTATCTAGTTTTAATCACATCCTTCTTTTAGTCTCATTGTACATTCTATCAGTGCATACGGAGATGCCCTTTTACTATATTCTCTTCATATACTGTATCTTTAATTGCTAAGCCAACAAAACAACTAGCATTCCTATTGTCAGATTCTATTTTACGGGTTAGGAACACCCTGCTGTGTATTCAATATATTCTGCTACCGGCAGCAAAACATTTTTTGTAATACAGGTCTTGCTCATTAGTTGACATGTTGAATACAGTGTGCTAGTACTGGAATTGATTTAATATTTAGAATGATTGGGTCAACAGTTAAATGAATGAATGAGTTCAGGAAAAAAAGTGGATATATCAGTAGTATTCTAACTGACAAGCTTATCAAGTATATTCAGTTCAATTCCAATCAATTCAACTTAATTGATACCCTTAGGGCAGTTACTTAGTAGCCAATATTATTTTGCTTCCATGGCAAGAGAATGTTAAATTTAGATTTTGTGGGAACATTAGCATGCTGCTATAATATACTATATTGTACCTGAGCTAACTGATGAATTGGCCACCAAAATGAATATATTTCGTTACAGCAAGCTAAACTGAATGCAGGGAAGTTAAACCAGTGAGTAAAGCCTGTATGTTTGCTTATTAATTATAAAAGAACTTTTCTATCTGTACTCAGTTAAGATGCTGCATGTATATAAGTAAATATTAATGTAAGATAATGTTAGAAAACAGTGCCCAAAGAGTGGAGAGTATAACCTGGATTCTAGCTTTTTCAGCCAGCATAATTTAACTATCTGAATTGGGAAGAGCAGCACTAGGGGAGAACATTGAGAATGATTTGCTCTTTGCATGTGCTTTATTGGACTAAACAGAAATCATGCAAAAGCTTCATGGTAAATTGAATGTCTGTTATTAGACCGTTACTGAAAGTTTTGTCTGGTCATGGGTTTGTATGTGAAAATGAATATTTAGTTATAGTTGTCATTTTTTAAAGCCACTGACGTTATAGTCCATAACTTATAAGACGATCAATGCTCGCCAACAGACAAGCAGGTGCAGAGGGCAACATTGGATGAACTTTACTTTCCTGGCCTTCCTCGCTGCAAACAGCCATGATCTGCTCCCCTGAAGTGACTGTGGCTGAGACAGCAAACTAATCGCTCAAGGGACCCTTGTAGTGATGCCATCAGTTCTTTTTTCTTCTTATTTTCATTCTTTGAACTTGACCATACTCATATATTCTGAGTCTGTCTCTGTCATGACTGGGCATTTAGAGTCAGTTTCACAACATACAGTAGCATAGACCTACAGTGGTTACAGCTGAGGAGCTAGCAGTATCAACGTGAATTTAACGTCCACCATGACATGATGCTGACTGCCAAAGTCCTGGAGCAGGAAGTACTCATTGATGTTTGGGCTTGTCTTCTCAGAATGTGAAGTCATACAAGCTTTGAACATGGCGAAGCCATGGAAACTTTCTCACAGTGCTCTGGGAATTTGACAGAGTTACTGGCTCTCATTAAACTCAGATTATTTAACTTAATTAATTGCTTAACCCGAGCTGGACTTCAATAGAACTACAAACACCATACCAGTAAGTGAGAGGTCTTGTACGAGAAAGCGTTGACAATTTTTCCCATTTAAATTTTTACACTTTGCATAGGTCTTAAAGATTTAATGCCAAAGTTAAGATCAGATGAAATGAGTCACGGTCAAGGCAACAGTCCATCAAGATAACTCAATTAACATTTGCTCTAAAACATTACACTTTACAGTAAGAATACAGATTATGACATTTTATATTAAAGTTGAAAAGTAGAGGGAAGTACATGTAATAATTACACTGTAGTCCTGAAGTCCTTGAAAGGATGCACAAACACATCACACATTTGCATTATCTTGCAGAATATTCCAGAAAGATTTTTAAGCAGTAATGCAGAGAATGCCTGGAGTTAACATTGTATCAGTATGCATGTCAGATGAATATTGAAACAGTATCAATGTTTGATCAGGCTTTTACTTAATGCAGTAAAAAAGCTTAGAGCTCATTTTTCCCTCTAACACGGTAATTGGCAAAGAGGAAATTTTATCTTTGTAGCACGCTAACCCAAACCCATTATGTGCACTAGGAAATCTTAGCCTGAAGACTTTCCCATTGTCTGAGAGATAGAGAAAACCTGCAAAGCAAGACTAAATGGATGTGACATTTTCCCAACACTGCGACCTGTCTGATGGGGTGTTGGAATCATGATGTTTACAAGGGCTTAATTGATACAGATGGATGAGGTTGCCAATCACAAATAGCATGCACATCTGCTTTCTGTGAGAGAAAAGAGACAGGGAAAAAAGAAATGGTTTCCAGAACTTTCCGGCTTTGTTTTCCTACCTCCCTTTGAAACTGATCCATCCTTAGCCCCATAAAAAACCATAAGACCCCCTAATGTGAATGTTACATTCTCTTCCACAGCCGCTGTGATGAATGTCTGGTAGTCTGGTAGTATTCTCTACGTATGTTGAGTAAATTGATTTATGTAAACTGGGCCATTTCCAAATGACTTTGGCCAGAACAAACAAAGCTTCATAATAGTCTTACATAACTGCAATCAATTCATCATGTTGTTTCTTCTGTGTTTGGTAGGACTCAATATTATTCACCTTTTTAAACACAGTATGAATAGAAATTGGATTCTCAGTCTGGCAAAAAAAAAGTATACATTTTGACCGGGACAGCTGCAAAATAAATGCACAGATACAACAATATTTCAGTTGATAATTCACAATATCCATCATTACAAACTGGTTATATGACATATATAATAATATATGCTTTCTGTGCTGTTATTTTTTACAGTCTCAAGTTTTAAAGAATAAACAAATTATCACACTACCTCACAGAATGAGTTGAAGCTGCTGATGAATTTATCTTGTGATCCTTCCTTCTGTTTTAAAAACAAAGACATGACTTTGATCTCTCTGTAAATTTATTCAAACTGAAATTTAAAAATGTCTGCATGTTATGACAGAATATAGTTCTTGTGCAAATGCATAGGCATTGACATTTGACTGACTCATACTGAATCTGGCACACTAGATTTTGCATAATGGATATATACAAACTGTATACAAGAACTACAACTGCACCAAGATTTAATGAATAAACTACTATGTAGTTAATTCAGATAAGAATATAATTGACCTTTTCTGCTTAGTTGATTAATTGGTCCAATGAATTCTGTCATTGAAACTGGGCCTGACCCTTTTTGATGGACACATTTTAAACAAGTGTCAAAGACTTGATTTGATAATTACAGATTAAACTGATACATAATAAGTCGAATAAGTCAAAGGACAGGTCTGTCAATTTAGTTTTTTAGACATGGAGATATTTTCTCTCATCACACAACTGAATTTCATCATATGGAGCTTGTACACCATCAGCTCACATTAGACATAATTGTCATTTTCTCTTCTATTAATTTTCACATTTGACTGCCACCAACCAAGAGAATAATTTCAGAAGAAACAGCACAGCACAGAAAAAAAATCATGAAAATTTGTCAGCATATTTTCCATTTTGCCTTTGTAAACATTCTTAGCATCTCAGGTAAAAAAATAATCATAAATAAATATTAAATAGAAATTAGCCATTAATTTTAAGCCTTCAATTTGCTTCACATGTTTGCCCTGAAGCGTTCTTGTGTGTTGTACTAATGACTGTTTCAGAGTAGAGCCTTGTTTTCTTTCTGGAAAACGACAGAAAGATATCTCCATGGTAACTGCTCCTGTTGATAAAAAGATGATAGCTGTTGAGAGATTCCAACATAAGCAACATTTGTTACATCCCCTTTGAATTATGCATATGATGACAAGGTGAATAGAAATTGCCATAACAGCATGGATGTGCTGTTTCTTTTCGAAAAGATATATTTAAAATTAATGTTAAACAAAGGCTTTGCAGATCGAGTCTGATTCAAGACCCTTGCTGATTAACTGATCAGCCCAGGAGTTACCACTTGGAGCAAACCACTATCATGACATACATATGCAAAGTCTACAAACAGTATCTCAAAGCTACTCTTAGATACAGCATACAGTGTACATTTGGAGGGGATATGGTGGATCTCATTTTCACCATTTCATTTTTGAAAAATTGCGTTCCCTGAGTAGAATATTGAACACCTCTCAAAGTAAATGAAAAAGAGCAGCTGCTCCCTGAATAATCCAATTTCTTTGGCTGACAACTTGTGGCCCTCATATAATCTACCTGTGAAAAATAGATGGAATAGAAAAATCCTCAAATGGAAACAATAACTTCCTCCACAAAAATAAAAGTCACACATTCATCAGGGACCAATGTTCTGGATGCCCAGGGAGCCTCTCTGCTTTAGCTATTTATTTTCAAAATACAGGTCAATACACTGGCTTTATCTCCAAAATACACATTTTTCAATCACTTACATGTCAAAATCTGTTGTGGGTGCTGTTATTCTAATAGAGGTATATTATTGTTCCTCCACATATTTTTACAAGCCCATTCTTGCAAGTACCTATGTTACTGTCCTTATGGCTGTCTCCAGACCTTCATCTGTCTTGGTCTCCCCAAACTGCCTCCCTGGTGCCTGGCCAATACTGGATCCTGAAACTGGCCCGTATTCGTCTTGCCTTTGGCCTAACTTATGTTATTGATCAGGGTCACTCACAGTGGTTTCACCCCACAGCATGCTGAACATACAGTATTTCGGACCGTGTATGATCAATGTATGATGTATGACCGTGTATGATCAATGTACAACAGACAAATAAAAATCACTTAGATTTAATCACTTAGATTTAGGTTTGTTTGGTTCAACCTAGGATTGCAATGGATCATCAGTTATGTGCATTTTAATGTAAGTGATTACAGTGCAGTGGTCTAAAATGGTCAAAAAGGTCATAAGACAAAAATACGAAACACATGTCTGGCACATTCTTGGAAAGGATGCCAGCCAACCTGGTTATGAATATCAAATGGTTTTCTAGCTGAGGTCATGTCATCAGAGAGGTGCTTTCCATAGGAATAGTTAGTATGTAGTATCCAAACAGATGTGGCATCGGTTCCTTTCTTGCTTGCAACATTACTTCACAAAAAGATTTAAGACAGAGGCTTCCAACCTGGCCTTGAGAATGTCCATGTGGCACACAAACCCACAGATTCAAAAAGCAGAGAATGCCGGGCTTAAGCTATTACAAGAATGTTCAGGACAAAGATCTAAGAAGTACCTAAGAAATGAATAAAATCAATTATTTTTTAAAAAATACACTAAAGCAAGTTAAATAATATGTGACAGACAAAAATTAAGTGTATCTACTTGGTGGTGCTCTTCTCTCTTACAGCACTGTGTCAGTACAATAGTTATGTATTACTTTGAATATATGGCAATTTCAGCACCATGGCTATCCTATTGTCTATTATTTCAGGCAGACTGCCAGTCAAAGTCACCTCTACATTTCTACATTACTCATACATTGATCACATTGGTACATGATCCAGTGCAGCCACTGGCCATCAGTAATTCACTGCTTCTGAAATGGGAAGTAAACATGAGCATCCTCTGTTTGACCACGTGTGTTGGGTGGCTTTTTGAATGGAGATCACATTATATTTGTGTGTCTAAACATTGTGAAAGGTAAACAAAGCATGATGAGAAACGATTTATTTTTAATTATCACAGGTGGCATCATAAATTTTTTATAAAGTACACACACTAAAAATAAGGTTAGAACAATGACTACCTGCACATTTGTTTGCATTTATTTTGCTATAGATAATTAATACTTTACCTAGATTACCTGTAGAAAATGTACTTATTAAATATTGTGCTAAGAGATTCAGCTCCACTAGAAATTAAGGTTTCATAAACATTTCAAAAGATATATTCATTTTTGGTCTCAATTGCCAAAACTTGTCAGAACATTAATATATTCAGAAGAGTTAATATGTAAATGTATGCTTGTTAATAGGTTAATAGGTGCACTGGTGTCATTAGTGAATTACAGCCAGATGTAGGTGTAAAAACCTGTTCGTAGCTTATGCTTTACATTGATTTAAGTAGGGCAGAAACGCCATTCCATACCAAGAGATGTGCCAAAATATTTACATGTGGAACTTAAGCTGTGCATACCCTTAGTTCTATACTATAAGAAACAAAATGGAACTTTGTATAATGATACAGGTAGATACTGGTTTACAGAAGTAACAGCTGTACATGTTGCATAGGTGCAGTGCAATTATGAGGTAGCTGGCATGACTTTAATGATGATGTTGAAAACTCAGTTAGAGCATACGCATGCATCATTTTCCACAGGAAATCTAAGGAAATGTTGTGGAAATGTCAAGCCAATGTGGATTTTGGCCAGTTTCTTCACATTTTTTTATCTGCATATAAAAACCTGACATGGGAACTGGGCCAATATTTTCCCTGAAGGAAACCTGGATCTTTTTGCACATAAATATTAAAATGCACAATTCAATGTGCTGCATCTAGCAGAGAAGACTGATCAAATGCTTCTGCCTAAAGCTTGCCAAATCACACTTGTTTTAAGAATAATGACATTCAATCCTCTGGCAGTACCCTTAAAATGGTAAATGTAAAATACATGTTATCTTAATCATGTTTCAAATCACCTCGCACATTTCGTGAAGTCTTATGAAGGAATTTTATCTTTCTTGTTATGGATAAAATTGTCATTTTCAGCTGAAATGACTAGTATGTCTGCCTGTAGTTTCTGTTGATCATTGATTGCAGTATGAGAGAATATTGTGTGCAAAACACTTAAGGCAATTTTATAGAAGCATCCCCCATACCCTATTTTGCAGACAAACAATTACATTTTAGATTGAAGAGGTGAAATGATTAAGAATATTTTACTTTGTTACCATGACAGCATGCATTTTTCATGTGCAGAGTGCAATTACTATAGTTTCAATGATGTAAAATCAAGAAAGATGATAACAAACAGCAGGGCCAAGGAAATATTGCCATTGCAACCAGGTTGCCATGGCAACAGTGATAATAATCCCAGTGATGGATGTTTTCTCTTGCACTTTCCATTTTGTATGGCTATAACATTCAGAGACAGTTTTTAGCATAGATTTTTATAGTTTATTAGTCTGTCAGAATAGTTTATGAGATGTTGTTGCAAAGGAAATGACTGAGTTCTGGGGTGTGATAAAAATGTTTACATATCCTTTGAACACATATGAAAATGTCTGTGAAATTTGTTTAAAAAAGCAAACAAAGAAAAAAAACGCTTTGTTCTAACCTTAAGTAATCCATACAATATTAAATATTTCACAGAAGGGACAACATTACATTTACAATATAACTCTAGTGGTTGTATTTCAAAATGAATAAAATATACAGTAGACCAACCTTGTCCAAGTCTCAAATTTTCTGACAAGATGTCATGATGCCGATTAGTGCTGGCACCCATGTTGCGAATGAAAGCATACCCAAATGAAGTGCTGTAAAATAGGAGAGATAATCAAATTTGGGAAATGCCATCAGTTTCTTTGTTACAGAGTCATCAAAGGAAGGATTATGATCTCATGAATCAATTTAAAATGAAAATAAGATGGGTAAGATGGGTGAAAAGTGTTAGTTATTTATTTAAATATTTGATGTTTGATTTAAATGATAAGATTGATAAGATGTGATGTTTAATTTAAATGTCAAACAACAACTAGAACATCATATTTTATAGATGTTTATTCATATTTGTTTACTCATATGGAAGTAAGGCTCTGCTAGACCTACACTTGGCCTTGTGCTTTTGAAAGTGTTACTGATTTGTGAAATCTGAAATAAATTCAACCAATTTCACATATTTTACATATAAATCAACAGGTTATACAGATTAATGCATTGATCCATCTTATGTGTAATTGCTTTTTGGTAAATATACTCTTTTATTAATATACCCTTCACAACATTTGCAGTAATAATGAAAAATCCCAGAGAAATATTTGTGCTTCATAGTCAAATTACATTTCAGTTTTCAAACAAAGCTTAAGCCTTCAGTCATCTTTTTCTTTTTTGTTCCCCATTTCAGCATTTTAATGGAAATAAGTAACTATAATTATCACATGCCTGTTTCATAATGATAAGCTTTTTGTTGGATTTAATTAAGGGTGTTTTGATACAAAACATGTTCGTAGAATTGCTATTTTGCTAATTTCTATTATATAAAATGTTAATTTTGTATTCCTTTGATAGAACTTGCTTGTAAACAACTTCACAGCTGAACATTTTTACCTTTCTTGCACACTTTCTGAGAATGGGGGTAGTTTGTGTTTGTTTGGATGCATAACAGTGCAAACAATACCATTATGCATAATCAAGTTAAATGGCACTTATTCACTTGTGAGCATAATGCATAACACATCTGTTGGATGTGATAAAAGGAATTATGTCAACCACCCACATTTAATCGCACAATATGGGAATTTGGGTCCTTCTTTCCATACGAAAACTCTTCAAGTTGTTTTCCAATTAATATAACTCTTTGTAATGTATGCAGTAGCATTAAAATGTACTCAAAAAATGGAAAACTTTTAATTAATGTTCAAAATTAAATAGGCCATATACAATGTAATTACAGGAACGTATCTAAAGAATGAACAAGAATGAACACATGAACAAGAATGCAGTTTAAGCCAGGAAGAAAACAGGAAAACAAGAAAAAATGGTAGCATGTCATGTTTTTATGGTTTGAAATGATGCTATTGTTTTTGCACATCGCTAAAACAAAAACAAAGTGCATTTTTGTTGTAACAACTAGGGCCTTGTTTAGGAAGAGGAAAAATACATTTGTTGTTGTACACATGTTGTACAATTTAAGGCATTACTGCATTATTTATATGTATACCAGGTGATATGCTATAAGGGATGCCTAGAGATTAACTTTAACATAAGCATATCTTTACTCTGGTAAGCACCCAGCTTGAAAAGATTTTCATTAAAAACAATGTGCAAATTTGAAATGATTTTGTGCCATAACCTACTGCAGTACTGGGTCTAAATCTCAAATGAATCCCAGAATGCACTGCCCCACATCTCTTTTTCCTTGACAACTATAGATGCTTAGCTCATGTATAGATATAGTCTGTTCTTTGCACTATAAGGTAGTTTGTGGCTTATTGTGTGTAATTTGAGTTTAGATCAATTTTAGTAGTGCCTGCCCCAGCTATCAAGCAGAAAGGGCGTGGCCAGATTCATAGTATATTCTTCTCCATCGATGTTTCAACCAACAACAAGAACAATAACAACAACATGATTTGAGCACTCATTTGTAGATGAAAATAACTGCCATGTTGTAGGGAACTGTGATTCACGTGTCCATGACTCGTGCATTACCTGGGGAGTGTCATGCACTGTCATCAGTGTGTGACAAAACTGTGGAAGACAAAAATGATTCCACTGTGATGCTGTGTTTTTTTTTGCTTCTCAGTATGCATACCTACTGAGTAGTCAGTTTTAGAACTGAACTTACAAGTTGTGATTTGTTTTTCCAAATCACATTATGGAGGTCGAAGTTTCACTGAGCACTTGAGGTAAGCCATTTGCACATGATCAATGCCCAACCCATAATTTTATCCAATTAGAAACTCATAATAAACTCATGCCCCTTACGACTATACCATATAATACTTTCATAGACATGTTATTTAAAAATCTGACATAGAATCAAATGTCAAATGTTCATGTCAAATCTATGCAGTTTTCACTTTGTTTTAACCTCTGTCATCCATACACAGTTGTAAGGAATGAAACAATGCCAGCATATGGTGCATATGTTGTTTGTAAATACTGCAAGAGACATAAGAAAATCTACAATGACAGATTTTATCACACATTTTTTTCTGTTGATTTAAAAGTTAAAAGTTCTGTTTGGTTACTTATGTTTGGAGTAAATCATATTTAGAAACACAGTTGGATGCTTTTGTATTTCCTTCTTTTTCTCTGATCTTGGTAGCAATAGCTACCCTTACCTTTCTCAGATGTGGTTTTCAGGATACTGGAGAGTATTTGGTCCATCCCAGCCTTGCTGAGACATCTTCAGCCTTCTTCAGTCCCTTTTTCCCCCTGATTTAGATACACTATATATTCTTCCTGATTCCACTCAACAGAGGACTGATCAGCTTTTATGTGAAAGTACTCATGTGAAAGCACACTCATTCACTTTCATATGAGTAGTGTCATTGACAAGTCTCCATATTCCAGCGAGTGGGAAGAATATTGCTACAGAGTAATGGTTTCCAGGTTCTGATTTCATATGGATATTGCAGTTACAAAGCTACAAAAAACTATAAAAGAGGCAGAGCTCCACATTTCCCCTTAATTTGCCTGCGTAACAGGGCTTGCTGGAGACAGTGAAGTCGTCCCTTGAAGACAGGTGGGCCAAGCTTGTTTAATCTCCTGTCCCTGGTACTTGGGGCTTTTAGCATTGAGAGCTGAAGAGGTCTTGATGAAAACTGTACATTGCAGAACTGTGAGGGTAACCAATATACTGTGTGCTCAGCTTGTAGTGTGCTCCCTATCCACTGCACTTGTGTCAACCCCTGGACCAAGTTGCTATGGATTGAACAAAGTGTACTTGTTTTTGTTAACATTTTGATTCAAATTGATGGAAATTTTCCCTTCACCATTTATTCAGCACCGCTCATCAGTCTTTGGTTATCCTCCTGCAACAAAATGAAAGGGGCTAGATCATTTTATGTAACTGCATACAGCATGTTAGCAGGAGGGGTGGAAATTGCTTTTAGAAATATACAGAATTCTCCTGTTTTCAAACTGCTTGCCACTTGAAACATTTTTACAGCTGCAGTGTTATTGATGCAGCACTCAGAGTATTAAGTGGCATGAACTCAGCACAAATGGTGAAAGTTGTGCTGAAAGATTGTTATTAAATCTATATCTCTGGGGTCAACACTGACTAAACACCAGACCAGGGTGGTGGCAGAGCGACAACGGGGGAAAGCAATAAATTCCAAATAGGCACTTTAACTTTTCAGCTGGCCTCTATTTTTTTAACCATCGCTCCGTAAGATAAAATGAAATAAATAAAGATAAAATAAACATTCATGTTAGGCATATTTGAGGTCTTCTCTGCTTTTTACATGCGCTGATTCGTTTACAGTTTATACCATGTTGGCTTGGTGCCACTCAAAATGGTGATTTGCATTTTTTTGTTAAATTTCCACTTGTATACCTGACCTGGGCACCTGCCAGCAGTATCAGAGTTAAACTGCTGCTTACTCCTCCCTCATTCCACCCATTTCATGCTCATTCGTAATACAGCTGCAACTTTTTTGTGTGCGTGCTTACAATTGGTGGTGTGGAAGCTAGTATGACAGTGAAGTAAGCAGTGAAAACTGAAGGAGACTACTTGTGATTACAGAATGCTCCTGCTGGTCTACTATATGTTACTTGATTGATTTACTACATACAAATGCAAGACGTTTAATCATGAGAACCAGCTATTATTCCCACCCAGACTTTCTCTAGCCATTTTGCCCACCATCTAAAATATATCCAGCACTGTGTCAAGCCTGGTCTTGAGAACACTAATAGTGTCTGCTGGTTTGCCCTCCCATGCATTAATAACACCCTGTGTGAAAAAAAAAAACACTTCATAGTGTCGATGTGAAATAAAGGCACAGAAAACCTAGTCCATGCCCTCATTACATCTAGATATAAATCTCCTACAACT
The DNA here is from genome assembly GCF_013368585.1 of Megalops cyprinoides. Lineage (NCBI taxonomy): Eukaryota > Metazoa > Chordata > Actinopteri > Elopiformes > Megalopidae > Megalops > Megalops cyprinoides. The sequence goes on from NC_050584.1 coordinate 18,525,528, forward strand.
TGTTCAGAGTGCTGCCACCACACTACTTTGGTTTTAGCTTTTCTTTGCTGGTTATCAGTAAAATATCGCCTTGATTTCAGACCAATGAATCTAACTTATAAGGGTTTAACTGGACTCGGGCCTGTTCACCTGTATATTCTATTAATCCCCTACAACCTCCTGAGATTGCTTCATTCACAAGAGACTGGCTTTCTGGTGGTTCCAAAAATAGAAAAAAAGAAAACCTAAATCTGGTGACAGAGCATTTTCACACTGAGCTCCTCTATTATGGAACGGCCTACCAAATTATGTCCGGGAATTGGGCACATTTTCAATTTTTAAGTCTGGACTGAAAGCCCATCTTTGTAATAGGTCTTCCAGTCAAATTGGGAGATGAGGAGGAGCATTCCTTTTCCTGGGGGGTCAGGGAATAACTGTACATTTTTTCTTCAATCAGCCTGTTTTTTCTGCTTTTTCAATTCTCTCTTGAAACTACACACTTTGTTCAGAGCTTTATGCCAGTTTCCACTGTGAAAATGTTCTTCAACAAATAAAATTGAATTGATTGAACTATTTTCTTCCCATTTCATCTTTTTCTGCTGACAGGCGTCATCTTTAAATGGTTTCTGTGATTCTCTTCATCAATCCCTTTTTTATATATTATTTCCCCTTTGCACACCATTTTAAAATTGCCAACTGCGTGTTAGGCTGTTAGGAATGCTGGGTATTGTGAATGACTGAAAGACTCACAACTACAGCAATTATATTTCACATGAAAAAGCCCACAGTGCAGCATAATGAAGCAAACGCTGACTGGAGGATCAGCTTGTCTCCAATGATGTCATGGGCACCTGACCAGTTGAAGAATACCAGACGGGAGGTGAGATGAGGGAACCCTGCCATGACACTCACCTCTACCTTGATGGGACAATAATCGTTCCCCTGCTCCTAGTCTTTGGTGGCTAATGACATGGCTGGGCTTGAACTCGGGCTGTAGGGCCCAGCCTGCACTCGGAATGAACATCTCCGCTGACAGGGCCACTCAGGCACCCGTTTAATCCATTTTAAGAATTAAAGTCCTCAATCAAATCCTCAAAGTGTCTTTTTTCCTGAGACCAAAGAGATTAAGTGTATGAAATATCTCCTCATAAATTATATGTGAAACCACTCACATTGCCCTTTTCTGTATTGTCTTGAGAGCTTCCATGTACTTCTTATAGTGTGGTGCTCGGATCTGGACACAGTAGACTGACAAAGGCATCGTTTAAAATTAATAAAGCTCTTTTGATTTATACTCAGTACTTTCTGAGTATACTCCCAGCAACCTGTTTTCTTTTTTAATGCTTCGGCCTTTCCAACTGGGGGACACATATCCAGGATAAAGGGTAAATAAGTTTAATAAATATGATACATAGCTCATGAGGAAAGTCACCATGTTAAAACAAAGTTGTTTTCCAAAGACAAGATTGCTTAAGTATTCTCCAGAACTGCACTCACCGCAGCTTTGACATTGGTATTCAGTGTGTGTATTTGTTGGAGTCGATAGTTCGTGATCGTGGCAAAAACATAAAAAAACACATAATAACAAATCAGAGCACTGTCCAGGTTATAGTGATAATCCCTGCTAGATATTCACAAATGGTGGCACAGATTATTCTGTTAAAAAAAAAAAGAGAGAGAGAAAATAATAATAATAAACATGTCAATACAGAACAGGCATTAAAAGTACAACTACATGTACAGTATGAAATATGGATGAATGAACTGGCTTTAACCGCAATACATATATTCATCACAGCAAATTCTAGTTTTAACTGTCGAGGGGAAAGAACACATTGGTGGACTGCTTGTATATAATGTGTATAGGTTTAAATCTTGAGTCAACAGCCATGTAATACTTTCTGTACGTTTTAGGCTGGAAATACAGGCAATCATAATATATACGGTGGCTCAATAAAATAAAATCCAACCTCTGTTAAAGTAAAGGTCTAATCTTTGTGATGAGACTTTAATTTTGTAAGGGCACCAAAGCATTATAGTGTTTCTGGAACTTGTTGGATTTTATAGTCTTCAACTTGTTGGATTTTATAGTCTTCAAAAATTGAGGTTTAAGACTGATTCCTGTACAGCGCATAAAGTCAATCACAATAAACATAAGCATATTTACACATGCACTTTACAGTAACAGATGATGTCAAAAGGTCCCTTTTGCAATCATGTTATTGTGAAGTACACAGTTGTAGGAGTTGAATCATTATGTGGTTGTTTCATTATATTAGATTATCATTACTTAAATCAATGCCAAGTGGGATTAGACTCAGATCCAGAGAACTTGATGAGACTGAAAACCAATAAGGTATCATAGAATCCAACAATGCATATAAAACTCACGATTCATTCAGGTGCAGTCAGCGTCATTTCTTTAACATATCACGAACATAACTATCTTCATAAGTACACAACAACATGTCGGGAGGTGCGACGACTCCGACAGAAAAGAGAATGTATATGGAGTGGTTCTGTATTCTCCCGAGGATTGCATTGATGCTGGACATCACACCGAAGCACACATTCACAATAAAATTGCTAGAGTGTTAATGTCACATTTAGCCACTGAAGTAAATGGTGAACATTTGAACTTGAGCATTGTGAAATAGCTTGTCCATTAAAACCTGAGATTGTGGTCATTGCCTGTGCAGCCTGATCTGACAGACAGCCTAATAGAGTGATATATTCCATTTTAATGTGTCTAAAGGGGACAAATGAACCAAGGACAATCTTCATCTCTCTGCTGAGGAGTTTGGATTTTTTTTTTTGGTGAGGAGTGTCTACCAGCTGTGAAATACAATTGCTGCGACACTCAATTAAATTCCCTCTCAACTGCAACCACTCAGATAATGTATGAATGTAGATTTAAAGTGTTTTTTTAGAGGCAACTACCCAATAATGTGTTGTTGTCTGAATTATTCATAAATAAATACATTTCAACTCTGCAGAAACTTATGGATTTTCAGTCTTTCATAAAACAAGTAAGATTTGTCAGGAGAGCTATTAACATGATAACTGTTGGTAATGATAACTGTTTCACAATAACTGGAGTCTATCCACTAATGGTTTGGCTGGGGTGTACACATTGTCAACTTCATGTTTTAACAAGTCCCCAAGGCCAAAAAACTAGAGAACAGAAAACATGAATCACCATCTCATTTGATCTTCCATGTGCAGACCAGTACAAAAGCATGCCTGTCATGCTCAAATATGTCAAATAACCACACTTAATGACTGCGGGGAGGAATGTGCCACTGCTTACACCCACATATTAAATGAAGAGAATTTAAATAGATTTATCCAATGGCAATTTAGGTGCATCTCAATGTCAATATATGCAGTGCATTCCAATTTGATTTCAGTGTCAAGCTCTCCACCAATTCTAAAAGCACTTACATCCCAGGCAGATAAGCATGATGCTCAGTCTGGTTCATATCATCCGCACTTTTGAATGGATGAATCAGTCGTCAACCTTTGCAATGAGAAAACATGTGACAAAGCATTTCATGCGAACCGCTTTGATGTCAAATAACATTTAAACTACAGTATATCTACTATTCATGCCAGAAGAAAATAATCTTTAATTTGCATTTACAAATTCTCATTCTTTGAAAGTGCGATTGTAAATGGTCTTGCAAATACAAAATAGCATGCCCGCGGACTGGAGAGTGTTTGATTGCTTGACCACTAGATTAACAGCATGAGGGGCAGTAGTATTTAACTTGCTCTGCCAATGTGAAATAGATTTCCTGTCACACTCTTTAGTCTCCATGCTGTGTCTCCAGTGTACACCATGTGACAGGTTGTGGTCGGCACATTGAAAATCAAAAGCAAACTTAACTCAGGCTGAAAGATGAAAAATAATCATTTTCGTGGAAGTCCCGGTTGCCAAGGTGACAGTTGCAAAAAGTAAGATCAGGTCGATCTGAAGTGAGTTGATTGGAGACTGTGACACACTTTCATCCATGACTGATTCGGTCCTTCAGACGCAATGAAGTGAGTGGTGCTGCTACAGACATGCTTTTATTACGCTAACAGTCAACACAATCAGAGGTAAAGCATTTTGCAGATAGATATAATGCAAGCATGGTCTAGATTTAGTGTAAGGTGGTTAGTATCAGGGGAAATTTGTTGAAGAAGCAGCAGAGGGTATACATTTAAAAACAAGTGTACAATTAACTCCAAAATTAAAGTATTTTGTGGTGTTCCATCCCTGTAGATTAAACACAGGAAAAGAGTCTAAACTGATATTTGAAAATTAACACTAGATTATTAACAGACTAATCTAGGATTTTATTGCTCTTACTTTTAAATATCTGTTTTCCTCTGCATGACATTTAAGAGTATCTCATGCAATGTAAACAGATATATTATTTATCAGTGATACATTAGTAATGGTCAATGTGACCCCTCACTCTGCAGTTTGAGATTGGTTCTATGAGCCTGGTCAAGCCCAGTCAGACACCAATTGTTTACACAAAAAATGTTTATTCAGAGGAAATCTTTATTTTCATCTCTTAATTTGACCACAAACTATGAATGAATTCACTTCAAAAAATACAAGAAATGTCATTACAAGGGAATGTTATTTGGTTTAATCTTGAGCAAACAGACCATTTTCACATCACTGCAAAGAAAATAATTTCAGCTTGTAATAAATGTGTCACGGTATAAGAAATATTGTATGTTGGTTTTTTTAAAACAAATATTTTTGTAGTTTTCATTTCAGCACTGATGTGTTTCATAACCTGACTTTCATTTACTGTAGTTCGCCCTGGCACTAACATTTTGAAAATACAGTGTTTTATACAGTTTGAAATGCAGAGATGAGAGGAGCTAGGTCACCCCTGTCATATCTGTGCATAGGTCACGTTGCTTTTGTTGATGCACATTATGTAGAAGCTTTTATAGACAGCAATATAATGCACTGGGAATCTAATGAACAACATATTGTAATGAAATAAAAGATAATATTTTCCCCGGCTCAATGTAGGGACAAAGATGTGCAATACTCACACGCACATGTCCTTGGGGGAATTCAGTTGATCAATGGAATGTAAATGTATTCCACACTTCAATGAAATGCATATTGTGATACATATGTGTTACATTAATAAATAGCCATGCATAAATAGTAATGAGTTTTCGGAAGAAAAACATCTTGCATGATGCATGGGTTCTTGCAAAGAAGCAAATACATTCAAATAAATTCTCTGGCATTGATATTCATAAGTATGACTGTGTAAGGTTGTGAGCCTGAATGATAACCGGGGTCAATGTAGTGGATTCTGAATGCACTGCAGGTCTGTGGTGTGAATCAGAGAATGTGACACAAAAAGTAAGGCCGAAGTGAATATAAATAACCATTACGGTATTAATACAAGAAAATGTAGGCTGTTTTTGAGAGTTCCTGTATAGGGTCACATAACATATATTAAGGTATTTATTCAATAAAATGCCAATTTTCATAACAATTGTTCATACTGAAATAATTTTGACGTCCTCAACAAAGGTTACGTTTGATATTGCATTTATCTGCATTCCAGAGTCTGTTTTGTTGGTTTTTTTTTTCCAGACTGACCACTGTATTGCCACTGTATTATGCTATTGTGCCAGTCTATCTATACTTGTTTCTACTACAGATGCATATATGGTTAATCTGAATAGGTTTACATGAAGAAGCACAATCTTCAGTCCTTTTATTTGACTGTGAATTGTGGATACTCTTGGGTCAATGTAATGTGCTCCCTATCTTGTGAGGCTTATCAAAGGTGACATTACTTGGGCAACACCTGACTGCATTCTCTAAACTTCCAATCCTCTCACTTTATACAAAGCACCCACTCCATTACAACTTCATGACAGAATCATTAAAGTAGAAAATAGAGGAGAATGACACTGGAAGACCCAACATCTTTTGCCTTTTAAATGTATATTTATATTCTGATGTCAGAGATAGGATCAGCCCCTTGGTCCATAAGAGGCATAAACAATACAGTTTGCAAACGCATTCAACCATAAGAACTATAATCACAGTAATCTGTAACATTTATTGCTAAGAATATAATTTTCTTCCTCTTTCTGCAATGGCACCCCGATTGTATTGCTTGTCATCAAGTAATTACAGCCAAATCGATAGGCACGCCATATGGCTCTAGTTTTACATAAGAAATTAAAAATACGCCTGTGAACACACTGCATATGTGAGAATAATTAACAAGTAGACAGTAACAAGAATAATAGAGTACATATCTGCATAAGTCAGAAATAAATTTAGAAAATCACAGTGTTTGCCAAACCATATGTTAATTAGGATGTCATAAATTGGCATCAGCATGTTATTACCAAGGAAATTCAGCCGTTTTTTCAAAGTCAGATGGTGGAACTTATGGTTGGCATCGGTCTGAAGGAGAGCATTCTGTCGCATGGAGAGTAGGCACCATGGATTTGTGTGGAAGTTGTTATGCTGTTGTACTGTCTCTGCATGTGACATTGCAAGTGGCTTCTTGCTGCAGATATGCAAGATGTTTTGTAATAAAAAGTACAGAAGGCTGGCTGGTTTTATGAGGACATACTAAGCATTTTTGTTCAAACATAGTCAGGATCTGTGAGTCTCATTTAAACTCAGAAATCATATAATCAATCAGAAATAAGTCCATGCCCATACAAATATGTGTACAGATACTGTATCTGTGTAAATATGTACAAATTTCAAAATCAAGCAGTACCACAGTGCAGAACATGTTTACTGACATATGTTAAGATAGAATAGAATTTGGTGCATATGCATTTGTAGTTAATATCAAGCTACTGTAATGTAACTGTCCCCACTCAAGAAAAAAGCTGAAATGATGGACTCATCTCCAAGGTTGTGATATTGAGTATCAGGCATTGGAAATGTCACTGTACAGTGACAATGATATTAATCTTAATGATTCTTACCCATGACTAATATTTCAGTTGGACTGAAAAAAAGAGTGAGTGAAATTTAAAGTAACAGAAAAAGCATAAAGGAACAATAGTACAGGTCTATAAGTATAAGCATAACAAAGGTTTTATAGTTTTTGATATTCTTGGTATTATTTTTATTTGCATTTACAATATAATATTATGGACAGTACCACTGAATGCAAATGTTTTTCACATTGTTCAGACAAACAACTCAATCCAAACAAAATGGAGAATGCTGAAGAATTCATCCCATGTATATGTAAGGCTATTTTTTTCTGTACAAGCACAACATTTATTATGTTATTTTTATGTATTTACATCACCTAAGAAATGTTTCCCACTTGTACATATTTCAAGTGTTGCCAGCCATGACATTACTTTTTATGCGATACCGGGTATTAATATGCGTGTTCTTCAGGCCCATGGTGCTGTTTAATTGCCTTTTAATGGAAACAAGCCCCTTGATTGTGTTATCCATAAAATATTCTGGTTTAATCTACAACAATGTTAATGCTGCTAATTTCCCATCTAGCAATACGGATCATGTAAAGCATGTTCTTTGTGGCTACGTACTCTGTAATCTTGAAAGAATGGCTTTTATAAGACACGTCCACATTTTATTTTGTCATATGCACTGTCCCAGTGGGAGTGATCCACACCGACCAGACTGATTGGAGGAATGTGCAACCCCATCATCTGTGGCTCTCATATACATCTAATAGAAAGTGTGGCATTGATTCAGGCAAACATGTTCATCCAGGGAGATTTTTAATAGGCTCAGTTCTGTCACCCTTGGTCTGCCTTCTGTTCTGGTGCCTCTGGCACAGGAGCTTCTGTGTATGTTGATGGAGATTGTGTGCCATGCGCTTATGAAGTCTTCACATAAAGTGCCTTATTCAATTGCCATACCACACACACTGCCTGTGCATCAGCTGGTTTGGAAAGTTTGCGAAAATCTGAAGGAAAAAAAAATATTAAAAAAGAATTTTGAATAAAATTCAAACTGCAGTAAATAAAATGAATCAAAATTATAAGTTGGGTTGAGGATGTTGCATTACTAGTTGTATTGGAGCTGTCATCAATAGCAACTACCATGATCCTCATGCCTGCTTTTTAAGAAATTCCTGGGTGGCTGGGAGAGCATAACAGCGTTTCCACTGCATACCTGAGATTTTCAAAGGCTTGCCAGTGGGCTATAGAACTGTTTCTGTTGGAAGAGGAGAGAAGTGTAACTTGCTACAATGAGTGGGTGTTACACACTCCCCTTCAACAGATCAGATGTATGGGCCACCTGAATTATAAGATAGTTGTCTGTAATATTTCATTGTCTGCAACAACTATGAAATGACTGAATGATTCGCTACATTCCCAGCATCAGACCCACTTGAATTTATTAGCAAATTGCTTGTGATTTATAGGTGTTGTTGACCGTGCAACCCACTATACTTTTGTGATCCACAGGAAATAATTTGGTTTTGACTTCCTCTCCCAGTTCCCATTGAAAAGCAAAAACACATTCTCTTTGCAGTCCTTATCCTTATCCCTTCATTATATAGAGTCTCACCCCCCCCCCCCCCCCCCCCACCCCCCACTTGATTCCCCTTGTATAGTATTTGGACAAACATGTAACAAGGGGCTGGGACCATTCCAGACAATCACTGAAAATTTGCTGGAGGTGAAACCTAATTCTCAGTTCATCTACCTGGTTTTTTAATGAGCTGTATTATGAGGTTGTGTTTAGGAAATATTTGACCTGAGGTCTGAATCCTGGCTCAGATACTGTGGCTGTGTCCCTTATGCAGAGCCAGTATTGCCTCTGTGAGTATATATTGGTATCACTAAGGTAAATCATCCCTGTGCATGGGTTTCTGCTATCAAACAGTAATTATTCATCTGTATTTCTTTCAGTGAGTTTGACCAGATGAAGGGTTTTGTCACATGTGGACATGAGAAACTTAAAATGAAGAATATTATACAACGACGACGATTAAACAACAGCATTTTGTTAGGGTTTTGAACTGTTAGTCACTTTTTGAAAATACATTTTTTATACACGAAATGCACCAGTAAGTGTAATGATATTTTTGTCTATTAAGTTGAGGGTTTTTTGTTCTTATTTAATTATAGTCAGGTCATTTTCACAATTCTCTATATGACACATTTATTATCCTATTAATTGGTGTGATTCAAATACCAACTGATATTAAAAGGTTAATGAAAATGAAACCCCTTCTGCCTGCTGAAATTACAGCAGACTCACTGCTCTGTAGGAATTTTATTGCTCTCTAACAAAATTTTAGCATTGCTCAAATGTTAATTATAAATATGATTAACAGTTTCAGCTTTTGCAAGCTTTTTGAATTTGATTCTTCACAGGTCACTTGTTCTTACTGTATTACGCATTGAGCTGAGATCAAATATGGAATAAATGCCTGTTGTGGTTTAGATGCATTTGATTATTTAGCAATGTAGCGTTCTTCAATAGTAAAATTCATTCATGATAATCGGCTTGCAGGCCGAGGTAGGCCTATGTTGCAATCGAGGGCCAGGGTGATTTAGTTTAGATGATCCTGTTGCTTCTTGAGAAAAAAATATCCCAAACTTTATTCATTTTCAAAAACTTGAAATACCATTGTGAAATGCTTCACAAACATTGTATCTGGTCCCACGTTAAGATTGATATGTAGTGAATATAAACTGTGTATGTAGCAATTTTACAGTATCTTTTCAGATCTACCAGCACTTATGAAATCCCCTAATATTTGAAATCTAGAAAAGTGATACTATTTCGTATTGGATTGATGGGTGAAAAGAAAGGGATGCCTATGTATCTCAAAACTTAAGGCATTTACATGAATTATTTTGCAAGCCCTGATAAAACTGAGATTTTTTTTTTATTTTTATAACAGCATGCAATAGTTTTTGGGCTATCAGTCACTCACAATTCTGAGACAGGATTAACAGCCTGTGAGAAAGTGCTGACATTGTGCCTTTGACCACTTAAAAGCTTGCTGTTGTCTGCATTAGCATTCATTCTGCTTCAGAGCAGTCATATCGAAATATTTAGCAGCAGTACTTTCATTTCACTCAGGCCTTTATGTATCAACTGAAAGACTCTGCATAGATGAAGGTTCCCTTATGCACTGCTCTCATCAATAATAAATATTTTAACATCCAGTTCAATTATTATTGCTTCATCTGTTAAATTAGGGGTAAATTTAAATAGTGCGTATATCTCATTATGCCCTTCTTTGATAAAAATGTCCCTCTTATTATACTGTAAAGGAGTAATTTATTTCTTTTTCTGCCAGGTAAGATTTCAATTAGTATGTAAATGTACTGTAATATTGTTACTCTTGCAAACATGGACAAAATGAGCATGTGATGAGGTGGGCATTTAGAGGATTGTTGATATGGAGTGCTGTTTTTAATATTAATGTCTTTCAGTGACTTTAGGGGACAGTCAACAGAAGTCTGAAGAGAGCTGCAAACCCTTTAGTTTGGTGGTCTGGTAAAACTGGGGAAATTTCACAGGGGGGAAAACTATACATCTGTCATATTAGCTTCCATATTAGTTAAACATATATGACAAATCTGCCATATCTGCCAAAAATATAAAGACACATGAACTGTACAGAAAAGTGTAACCCTGTGTTCTGAGACCTGAATCCTCCATCATCCTTCTTTGTTGCTTAGAAAAAAAGAGAAGCAAGCATATCTTGCTAATGGGACTCATATCAAAGCCGGTCTCACCTCTTGTACCTTCAGCTTTTCAGTCTGAGTTATCAGGCTATTGTCTATTGTATGACAATGGTCAAATTTTCATGGCTGACCTTCGCCTGCAAGGGTCAGCACGCAAATAATTTTTCTTCTCTGCATTACTTGAAATAAAAGCATGTCTTCTTCCATCATCAATCTGCCCTTAGGCTATGCATGTGGGCCTTCAGCATCACAAGACAGTCTTGCCCAATGCTGTAGCTTAGAAATCCATAATTGGACTTGCTCAAAGCAAACACAGATTCTTAACAATGACAGTGAATGTTTGATCATTGCATTCAGGAATGAGGAAGCCAATGATAACACAGAGGCAATTTGGAATGTTATAAATATCCAAGTGTGCTCGCTAGATATCCTATTGATTGGTGTGTTTAAGAACTTAAGAATAAGATGGAAATTCTGATTAAACATGCAGGGTGCTATGCTTTGACTTGACTTGCTGCCTAGGTGGAAGACATTTTCAGAGGCGGGCCATCGCATTTGTTGTTGGAAAATAAAGATCTGCAAGTTGGTCTGAAAGCCAACAAAAATATATAATAATCCCTTCCCATGCACAGTGCATGGAAACATTTAGGTTTATTTACGGTATTAAGACTGTAAAAATTCTGATTTTTGAGCAAACTCTGTTGTAATGATGATTGATACAGAACTGTTTTGATTTTTTTGCTGTACCACTGAATGCAAAATTGAACATTGTAATGTTGCTAGATGTTGCTTGTTTGTTGCTACATATACCTCTCCCCCACTCCCACACAGACACATTCCTAGTTGTCCTGATTTGTGTGAAGTCACTGCTCCTTGCATTGTGTAAAGAACATATGTTTTACAGTGTAAGGTAGAGGTGATTGGTTTCATTTTTCTAAATATTTGAGTTAATTGCCCCCTTTCACAATACGGTTTGTGCTCTTATATTTTCTTCACTGATCAAAAGTCAGACTATGCTGTTTTGATCCAGTGCCTATTATTATAAGGATGACTCATTATTAGTTACCCTAATATACTGTCACAAAAAGTTGCTAAATCAATGAGTCCCCCCAGCTTTGTCAAAGCACCTTTAATTGGCAAATACCATGACCTCAGATATATTCCGTGGCTCTGAGTCACCATGAAGAAGAGTAATATTATGACAATAAACTGCAATGGAAATGCATCTCTTCAGTCAGATGATGTAGAATTTTGCCACCTGAGCAAAACCGAGGAAAGTACATTGTATAATCAATGGGCTTTGCTTTGAGCATTACACTGCCCCAGATACTGCAGAAATATGTTGTTCAGATACTGAATCTTGTTGAGATTATTTCAGGCCGACAATGCCATGAGAGCTACATTGATTTTATGTTATTCTATAGCTCCTGGGCCCTTTTCTCATTAAAATGAGAGAGAGAGAGAGAGAGAATGTGTGTGTGTGTGTGTGTGAGAGAGAGAGAGAGAGAGAGAGAGAGACAGAGAGCAAGAGAAAGAGAGAGAAAGAGAGAGACACCCTCCTCCAGATTAATCTGTATAATTGTACAGCACAAGAATGTCAGACTATCTCAACTCTATTAAATGTTTCATCTTGTTAGCGATACTGAACAAAGTGTCAAGAAAATGATAAGAAATGGCAGCCTTATCCAGGTGAAAAATCACACCAGTCAAGAGCCAAAAGGAAATTGCACATTTTAACAGAAACTAAGTGAGCACAGAGCATAATCCAAGCTCTCAACCCTGGGACTGTTTACAATGATGTCACAGAGTGATAATTAAGTATATTTCTTCACAACAAGAGTTAAAGATATTTACTGATGAAAAGGTAAAAACCTCCATCAAATCCCCTTTCTGCTGCAACTAAAGAGGCCTATCCTTGGATTCAATCAACATTAATATCATTTGTATTTATGTATAGTTTAGGTCAAAGTTAAGAATAAATATTTATTGTCCTTAGATTTTTAAGTCATTCAGAGTATACTCCTACTAGTTCGTGTATTTTAACTTTCTGTATTTTTCCATGATTTTATCATTCCTTATTTCAATATTATCTAATACTTCCTGGGTATCATATGTAAGTTTACACATACGGTATGAGTAACCTCTTCCCTGGTGATGCTCTTAATAAATTCACATTGGAGTGTATACCCCTTCCCTGTTTTAATGGACCAAATCTCTTTTTCTATTTCTTATCTATTACAGTTTTGAAAAAAGGTTTTAATGTTTGCCTTTTGCATTGTCAGCATACTTTTAGCAATTTCAGCAATAAATTGAGCATCTGATCCAATTAAGAACAGTCATTTTGTGGCAAAAGTAATACAAAAAATAAGTAGGAATAAACACAAGTAACACAAAAATGTTAAACCGAAGGATTTTTCTACAATAATCTAGCATGCAGGGATGAGCAATGATGAAGGATGACACCTCTTTGTTAGGCCGGGAACTATTAGGTCTCTGTGAAAATAATGGATCTTGACAGTTGTGGGTTTATTTGTATTCTGTAAGAACAGCTTTGGCTTCAGCAACACACTTCTAAATGTCTGGAGTCATTGTCACTGATTTCACACATTCATTGATATTTCTCTCTATTGCATGTGATTTTCTCTGAAGATCTCTATGGGCCTACTTGAGGTTGAGAAATAAATGTTGATTGAGCTCACTGATTAACACATTTACATCAAAAATAAAATGCACGGAAAGCAACAATAAGAGAAAAATCACACCAAAATATTCCGCCCTGTACTGCTGTCATGTTCACATAATGACAGGTGAATGTTTGTAATAAAAATAATTTTATGTCATAATGTCATATTAAACATAATAGAAACTGTGAGAGAACATACTTCAAATGGAGAAATCAAATAAAACTATGTGAAACAACATAATGTTGTTAATCAGAAATTTTAGTGATCTGTCCTATAAACAATAGAATTGAACAGTCCGCTAACAATGTTGATAAGCATCCTAACACTGCTGAAGAATTCAGTGTAATTTCATGCAATGGCCTATCACATTATATGGTACTTTGCCTATGGGGTCTTCATATGAACTACAAACATACTATTGGTCAAACATACTGTCATTTTCTGTTGCTGGATGGTAGGGCTTGGCTCAGTTAGCACTTGGATGGGAGACAACCTGGGAAAAGCAGGTTGCTGCTGTCAGAGGTGAAAGCCAGTAGGGGGCAGTTTTCCCTCTGGGCCAAACACAAGAGCCATCCATAGTGATGGGGACACAGCGCTGTAGGAAACGCAGTCTTTCATATAAAATGTTAAACCAAGGTTCTGCTATTAAAGATCCCATTACACTTCATCACACAGTGTTGATTTTCCCAAAATAATAGACCAAATCCCAGTCAGGCTGAATGCGTAAATGCTCTCTGAAGACAAATTAAAGCTAAAGCGAAAGACATATGCAAAATTCAGACTGATCAACTTTCACTGCAGTTGCATACCATTGTGACACTTAAAATATGCAAACGTGTGTGATAACATTCAAGCCTTTCTTAAATAGCTGATCAAAGCATTACAATCAAGAGCTTTATTATTTGATTGTATAGCATTCACTATTGAACAAATTCCACTAAATCTGTAAAGTCACATGTCATAACCTTATATTATCATTTTCATATTGGATTCATTATTATGTTGTTTCATGAACACAAGCGCAGCATTTTGTCAAACTTGATGCTCTTATTGTGTACACCCACATTTGAATAGTTACATTACTGTACCATTCAGTTCTTGCTGCTTGACTAGAAGGTCAGCTGGAATGCTGTTATGGAATGGGAGATGAAATAATATCTGAAACACATTTATCTGTATATTTACCAGAAAATATGTTTGTATCTGTTTATTGATTGACTGCATTTTGCAACATTACATGTTTTGTAGATGTAGACAGAATGTAGACAGAAAACTGGCAATTTAGAAAACATAAACATTTACTTAAAGGTAAATGCTTCAGCATTAAGATATCATTTATTCAATCCATGCTCATAACTATAGCAAATTTGAGCAAAAATTTCATTTTCTGTTTAAGAACAACAACATCAACAACAATAATAATAATAATAATAAGAGTGCTTATTTAAATTGGTTCACAAAATGTTACCCTATTTCAGATTACATTCTGACAGACATATATATAATATATAATATATATTATATATAATATATATAATATATAATCCTATGAACTATTCTGGAAAGGACTCAAAGAAGCATCTGAATTATACTCATTTCCTTTAAATTCTGATCCATCTCAGTTTCATGTCAAACATGACATGCTAGTGTTAAGGTTAATGTAACATTCAAAATCTAACTTTTTTATTCTCAGTACAAGGGATTCCAAACAACCAGTATATCTTAAGAATGCTGCGTGAATGTATCCTGTGCCATTCATGCCCCTAATGCAGGCCAGAGGCAGCTGAGGAGCGGTGGATATTGTTATCCTTGCTTTCCTGGTTTAAAGCACATTGAAGTCACAAAGCTCCTCCCCACCACTGCTGTTGTATGTTTGGGCTTGGTCTTATTATCTGTGAAGCTCTCACCATGTCAATATACACGGTATATTTTTACTATGTGTTCTGCTTTCCACAAATAACAGACAGGCCCAAATGTAGTTTTCCCTTGATGGGAAGTGACAGTATTTACAACAGGCAATTTAACAGCATGGATGGCTATTTGCCAGGAGAGTCATTTAAGTTTTCATTCTCTGAAAGCTACTGTATGACTGCCCCCAGTAATGAACCTCCACAACACTGCTGTGCTGAAACCTCACTTTCTGAATCTCCTTTTCCCCTCATTATTCATTAATACTGCTTCAAGCACTTTTGCACGATAGCCTGACTCACCTAAGAGCATAGCATATGAAACCCAGGCTTTGTAGTTTTATATTTACTTTTTGTGTTTTCTTTCTATACCAGAATGTACTCTTGTATCACTTTCACGGGCCACAGCCAAATGGAGCTTGGCTTGTTGAAGATGGTGGTTTTTCTTTTATTTAACTCTAATGCATACCTCACCCCAGACCCATTAAAACTAGAAATCAACTTCCCTAAGTCTCCCCATACATGCCAGTTGTTAACGAGGATAGAGAATATTTGCTGTTTTAAAACTGTCCATGTGGAGGCTAGCATGAACACCAAGAAAACATGGTAATGGAAGGTGATTGAATGTTTAGTATACTATTTGTCTTTGGAGTAATGTCTAAAAGCCAGATTGGTGTTTGATCTTCTATGTTTACTCCTAGGTGGGTAGTGCTAGCAAGCCATAGTCAAACTCTTCTTAATTCTAGTTTACTTTAACGTGAAGAAGTCAAATATAGCATAACAACAAGACACTTACCTGCACATATTTTAAAAAGTGCTTGTCTAAGAAAATGAAATGTTTAAGGCTAGGTAAGTAGCTACATCAACACAATGGTGGATTTATAAATAACAAATAAGAGTAATTGGTAATATTTATATTTCCTGTGGCTTTTGTCATATTTTGTTGTAATACAATAAAGTGTAAAAAATGTATTTATTTATTTATTTTTTTGCTGCACCACTTATTTATTTATGGTTGTTCTAGTGATCATGTGTGGCTACATATGTCTTGTACACACTGTGCAACAAAAAGTAAATGAAAACGTGAAATATTCCATAGCTCAACATACTGTATACTATCCAGTAATGCTAAAAAAGAGTCCCCACAATTCACGCAAAATCCATCTGCTCCTGTAGCTTATGGGATATATCCTTCCTATGACTGTGTTGTTTAAGCTTGAGGAAGATATTCACTTATTCACTTGTTTCCTCCTATTAGTAGGGTTTCTGTAAACAGAATAATTGATTAAATAAGCACTCCCAGTACCTGGCATCCTTATTTATGTGTGCAAAATTTTAATTAAAAGTAATTAATGTACTGGATTTCAGTCTTGAATACATCAAAAGGAAGCATGCTTTTTAAGTGCCAGAATGAATGTTTTAAAACTGCCAAAGTAAACATGCTGTCAGTCTTGCTTTTAATTTGCTGTATTTCATGTGCTGAGGTAATGGGGATACTGATTGTGTCAAGGCAGCTTAGTTCTTATTTGCCTCAAATGTGTGTGGTGAATCGTCACATCCTCTTAATGCAATTAGGAGATCATCAGTCATAATTATGTTAATTACCAAAGACAAGTATCAGTCCGTGTGAAAAGAGGATATGAAAGGTCATATGGGAGTAGGACTTGAACAAACTGTAAATGAATACATTTAAATACATAAAAATAAATATGGGTGAAACCTAGTGACACAAAGTGACATTCTATAAGATAACTTTGGACTGTGCTCAGTCATTATGCTATGTTAATAAGGCATTGAGTGTGAAAAAAGGTTTCTAGGAAGTGTTACATATGTATTCCTCTGCAAATTTTTATTTTTTTAGCTGGGGAAAAATCCAGCTGCGGTGACAGGTGCCATCGACTAAGCTACAGTTTAGTTGGGGGTAGACCCCATGCTCTACATTTCTGATATTAAGACCCTTTCAGGGATTCCTACAGAAATAACCATAATGACCATAACATCTGGGTCTCCATAAACATTTTAACATCTAACTTCATTTGAACAAACATAATTCAGACAGTTTCATACACCCACACATTAAATGACACTCTCCCTTATCTTCCTCTGTATTATCTTTTGTGTCTTTTGATTCCCCATCACTTAATTGCAACCTCTTTTGTGTCTTGTATATTCATCTAATAGCAAAAATCTGTTTATTATAGTCAACTGCATGTAAAAACAAAACACTCACACTATGCCACCAAATATCTCCAAGTGTACAATCAATAGGGATCATACCTGGTTCCAGATAATCAGACTCTTAAAAAATGGCCACTGTATTTATTTTGCATGCAAACTAGCTTGAACACTAACTAAACAAATAACCAAAAGAAAAGCAATATTGTAAATATGGCAATGTACACTGACTGTACATTACATTTCTTCAATGATTTTAATGTTATAAGTTTTAGCATCATGTTTTATATAAACATGCAACCATCTCAGATTTACGAGCCAGACAAACAGCTATCTACTAATGCAGCTAGCTGAAGGTTAAGGATAAATAGAGACTGAAATTGCTTGCTAACTAGCAACATTCTTTTTCAGATAACTAGCTAAATCATCAGCTCCTTTAGATAGCTATACTGCTGAGACATTAGTTGCTATGATCATGGCTAACTGCAATGCTAGATAGCTCAACAGTAAGTTTGCTAGTTTGCCAGCTATGTCACTAGCTAAACAGCTAATGCATTAGTTGTCCTAGTCTTAGTAAAAGCATTTTTGTTTTGTTTCATTTCTCAGTTTTATAATATACAGCTGTGCATGGAGTATGGGTGCATTTAGAAGCACCCACTTATACTTTTCTAATGTATGTTTTACATTTTGCAGTATGCACACATGGAAGAAGTGAACTCATACACACCCATGCGCCTACACAAAATAACTGATTGTAATTTTCCACACATTTTGATACTTGAGCTAAATGAATTCACTGAAGTGTGCATGATTTCTGTTTTTTTCTTGAGCCAAGAACACAGTTGCATATGGCTACAAGTTATGTTGTACCCCCTTAATCAAACTGATGTTTCAATGGGATTTACTGATAAATACACACAATGTGAGCCACTGATTTTAGGTTTTCAGATAAAAAACATTATCATCAATACATAGCTGTGCTCACCATGCTTGAAAAGGTAAAACATGATGTGTAGTAATGCTAAACATAACCCTGTTGTTATTGCTCATAAGAGCAATCCTGTAATGCTTATGGTGTAATAGAAGGACACATCAATTCGATTTGGGGTCATCTGTTGTGTGATGATTTTTGTCATTGAGTGGAACTAAACATGAAATTTCTGTTTCCTCATTGCTTTCCAAATGGTGGTGTGGAATGTAACTTCAACACATTTTTGTGATCATCAAGAAACAGAAAAAGGGAAAACAATAACATAAAAATGTTAATAAAGATAAGACAGTACTAAGATGAATTTTCTGCCAGGGTCATAGATCATGCTGGTTGTTGCACCCATTTGACTAGTTAATGATACAATATATGTGAAATACTGTGCCACTGCAAATGTGATATGCCAGGCTATAGATTTAATACTAAGTGAATCAAAGGGGATAGCTGCATTTTCCTAGTGAGTACAATGCAGACTCATATTAAAAGGTCACTTGGATCTAAGGAGAAATGTCAACCACAGTGACTGACCTATTCACAATGGAATACGCCAACAATAAAGCATCTGCATTTTGTGGGCCTCCGAAGCTTGCTATGTTATATGAAGTAAAGGTTTCCAATTTCAGTATAAATATGCAATCACCTTGAGGAAAAAAAGTTACATTATAGTGAAAGATTTAAAATTTAAAAGTTCCCAACTGAACCAAGTGAGTGGAGCATTTTGATGTTAATACACCAAATCATGCAAAGCTTTGGCTTTAGCTTCAAAATACAGCAGGCAGTATATGCATTGCGACCATTGTGCCTACATTCAGATATCCATTCACACTAATTTAAATGAATGTTTGTGTGGTAAATAAGGAGGACAGAAAACAATTTTCATTTGGGAGTTCATATCACAAAGCTCCCCAACAAGGTATTGAGTAATTAAGGAAATAATTGTCCATGAAATTCTGCTTTAACTTCCCACGGAGAGAAAGGCGGCAGGATGAGCAAGTGTTCAGAGCAGCATGTCACTGATTCCTCTTTCATTCAAGTTGCTTAATATGCGTGTTTACAGAAAAATTAGCATGCCGTTTCAGTTCTTGTAGCTTCTTGAAAACAGAATTTTTGGCCATTAGGGACACTGCCAAGCTCCTCTGCAAAATGAACTGCTGTCTTTTATTTTGAGAGGATCCAATTTAAAAAAAGTATGTAGATTGAAACCTGTTAAACACCACTTTTAACAAGAGCACATTGCTAATAACAAACGGCACACCACCTCAGACTGATTACCTGCAAGACATGATATAGAGGTGAAATCTATGAAACAAAAAGATATTGTTGTGACTCCATTTTTAATTTCAAATAAACCAATCAAATCAAACATGACATACCTTCGTGTTTGTTTTTCTTACCTCTTCCATCATCTCAATGTGTGCAACCTCTTTGGTGGTTAAAATGTATTTTTACCTTGACATTAATCTGCTGCAATCTGTTCTTGATGTGGTAGCAGAGAATGTTGCAGAGAATTACATATGAATAATATCAATTAAAGGAGCACAGGCACAAAAGCGGAAGAGGCATGAAAGGAACTGTTTTTTGGACATGGAGTGAAGGGGTTTCCAATGGATGGCTAATACATTTTAGCTGCTGTGAGACCAGATAATGCCTTATTTCTAATTGGCAGAGCCAGGCAGATAGACGGTCACTGACTCCAGGTCATTACGAGTAACAGTTCCTGGTTTTAATATATCAGACACATTGAGAGTCTTTGCATGCTGATATTACACTTGTTAACCTCACATGTGGGGAAGTAACTCCAGCTAGCTTGAAGCCATTGAGACCATTCAAGAGACCAGCATTATTTTTTTAATCATCAGAATGCTTAGCACCTCCGCTTCTGCCCTGCAGGAAGCGCTCTAACACCTTCCTCCTCCTGACCTAAGTTGTCCTTGCCAATCTTCACTACTTCATGGCAACACCTGGCCCTGTATCCTGTGTATCTATATGGGCCCAATGCACTGACTAATGACTTTGTGGGGCTGCTTACATGTGGCAAAGGCCTGTGTCAAAGGTCAACATCTTATGAGATTTCTCAGGTGCCAAGTTTAGTAAGCAGATGTGTATCATGTTCATTTGCTACATCTAAACTGCTGTAATGCACAGTGTTTACATATAGTAATTGACACATGTAAAAGGTCCACCAATAATCAGCTATTGTACCTTTGACGCCATATACAGATGCTGGTGTCAAAGACAGTATCTGATGGCTTTGGAAATATTTAGAGAGAAAATTTTGAAGCACAAGAGGGTAGAGTCAGTGAACAACTTTGTGAAAACATACATCAGACCCAGAAACATGATCTATATGTGAAATTCATGGAAGTCAGTTTTGGAGTGTTCAGAAAGAATACCGATTATCTGTGAGAATAATACAGGTTTCTACAGTTATCACTTAAAGCAGGAGTGAAAATGCTTAATGGCCACCACAACACAGTTGAGCTGTTTCATAAATGAAAGCTACTATCTAATATAACCCAATGTGTTGTTTAATAACAGTAAAAGTCATAGCCTGTCATACTTTAATTAAATAAATGATGTTACCATGGTGTACATGCCCAAATGCTACTTGTGACATGGACAGTGACATCTCACACCATATGACAACACACAGTATATGTGTGACAGCTTAGAGTCCTTAAGAAGGTGTTATGCAATTCTTATGGATTTATGTATTTCTCAAAGCATACAGTCCTTATGTAGAACCGTATTAAGTGTTGCCAAGATACCTGTATAAATTCAGATGTAACAGAGCTGAAACATAGATGGAAAAGATTTTTTTTTCTACAGTGTAACCTTAAATTTAGTTTTACGTTTTGAGACAAACCAACATAATTTGACTGTAAATCATTTAATATGTAATAGTCCTTCACTCTGCAACATGTCAATCTCCAAGCGTTCCAGCTGCTATGGTGGCCATTAAAACATAAATGTCAGGGAGAACAATTACTATAGCCAACTGATTGATAGGAGAGGCAAAGTAATTGGATAATTCAACCATCCAGGTAAAATATCTTCGATTTCGACATTTTCCATTACTCTTCTCTCAGTCATTATAGATGTGACACAGACAGCCAGAACACAATCTCCTCAACAGGAGCTGTGTTGGGCAACAACAAAAATGTGATCTCTGTAAATTTAGTCCAAATTAGCAAATAAATAAAATAAATCCTATTTACATACAGCCATCAAATATTTGTCAAGGAAGTTCAACATTTACCTGCCAGCAGCAGATTACACAGTTAAATATATCAGAATTAAATATACACCAGTGTTCTATGTAAATGCACTCTGCTTATAACACTTTCGCTAATAATAAAATAATTAACACCATAAAATTATACAAATCAACACAAAGGCATTTAAAGTTTTCTACTCATAAAAATCAGACACCTTTAACAGTGGATAGTGCAGTGGCACGAGGTAAAATGAGCTATTTTTATGATTTTGTTCCGTACATCAGCATAATTGGACAGTGGAAGGCATGTTTCATTTATTCTGCTGAACGTGAGAACGCTGCACTTTGCGGCTTAAGTCGTTCCCTGCATTTCTCAGCGAAGAAAGTGTTGTAATAACCTTTTATTTTATTAAAGAGCGTAACTCCAAAACTCCCCCCACGGTGTTATTAACTTAAACAGAACAGGTCCGGAAAAAAGAACCTGTTTTAATGATCGATTGCGGGGTTTCATTTCACACTCACATACAGCATCAATTTAGCTTCTCCTGTCTATTAAAATAACAGAAACATACATTGATGTAATTACCCGTCCTCAAATCAGCAAAAGTACTACTCAGAAAGCGTAAAAATCTGATTTTGCTGTAATGTGTATGTCGTCCCTGTAGCGCCCCCTGTACACAGCTCAGTAACACACACGCTGTAGCTCATGTTCTGTCGTGCGAGTCTTTTGTGTGAATTGTTAGAAGCTTATAAGCGGAGTACTGCTTCACCAAGTGCGCTGAGCGGATATTCGGACAAGGTTTTGGTGCGGTTTTACTCCCAAGGAAAAAAAATAACTCACGCAAACAAACAGTTGTTAAGAAGAACACAGAGATAAACGACAGTACTTGTCTTTCATTTATTGTCCTGAAAGCTTCTAACATTGGTCGAGTTTGAGTTTTTTTTCCTCCTCAAAACCGCAAACGGATGTGAGGCAAAGAGACGGTGGTTCTCCGCTGTATTTCAGCAGTACTAATACTCCAGTTTTTAACTTGCGCGCCGATTTTTCTAGTTACCTGCTACAACTTCGACTAGCTGTAGGATAACAGGAATCCGAGAGAGAGAGAGAGCGAGAGAAAACAGGTGATTGATGTTTCTTCTGAAATGGACGTAAGATTTTATCCTCCTCCACCTCAGCCTTCATCATCGACAGATCCTTCCTGCTTGGGACCCTCACATTGCCTGGACCCTTACTATTGCAATAAGGTGATGCACATTTCTTTTTCAGTTGCTCCTTTGCAGATCAGAAAAAGAATACGGTTGGAAATTAACTTGTTTCAGACCACCGTTGTATTAGAAATGGATAGCCACGTGAATTCGTTCTTGTAACTATTTTCTGTCGGTACCTAGGCAGTCTTCACTGAACCAAATTAATGACAGACAGCGAATTTGACGAAAGAAAGGGAAATAACGTAAACGTAAGCATATGAAATACGAAGTAATTTTCGCATATATGTAAATGATGTTGCGTATCATTAAAATTGCTAGCGGTGTGGTTCATAGACAATTGCTACAGTTTCAACCATACACTAGTGAAATTGGTTAGGAACGAAAGAACTCTTCATGCATTACCAAACATACCACATTTTTTGACTGCCTACATTTAGCGTTTTGGACTGTACGCTTAACGGCGAAAAGGGTTTCAGACTTTTTTTACCACCTCAAGAAGTCTTTTAATAACATCGTGGTACTGTTGGTTTGCTCCCGTAGCGGGCTGGAACGATAATTTTAGTTTAGCACATGCATTCTTTCGCTTTTTACAATCCATGTATTGATGTTAAATTGCGGGATATGCGAATATAAACATGATACAATAGGCTTCACACTGTTACACGGTGGCAGAGGAGTGTGATTTATGTTAGTCTAACATTCTGCGAGATAAATTGTAAAGTAAAGGGGCTGTCCTTTCTGTACACACTGTTTATAGCCCCAGAAAGCAAGGTTTTAACTCCGCAGCTTGCTACAGATGGAGCTGTGGTCTTGCACACTACACAGGGGTGTACTCATTTCCTCTCTTTCACTTGCTTTGAGCAAAATAAGGGAATAATGACACGGTGTATTCGCGTAGTTGTATGCTGTACACCTGCAATGCCTTGTTAGCAACGTTGAGACAAATTGTCTTCAGTCCTTCTGGTCACTCTTCAGGGGAACATAGCTAAGTTTTCTTGTACTTAGCTACATGGAAAGCATATTCCCCCTCTAAGATAATAATAAGAGACTTGTTCTGGAGGTTTGCGAGCGTGTATGTTTAAAGGGGGATGGGGATCGGGGGAGGGGGGAGATGGAATTGGGCGGGGGTTGGGGGGACCATAATGTTTCTCCAGATGCTTTCACAGTCCGTGCACAATATGCGTTACTTGTCACATTTTACTAAGATGTTGAGGCATGATTTTAGAGAAACAGAAAGTTACGTTTTGATCCATTGTATGTTTTAATAAACCCAGTTTCATGGTATGGCTTGCCTCTTTGCTGTTACTCACGTAGACATTCAGTATGTATAGCAATTTTGTTATGTGACTGTCCCCTTAATTGGATTGTCGTATGTGTTTACTGAAAGCGTCAGACCCAATACAATGGAGACTCTTTAATTTAGTCCTCCATCTCTCTCTACTCTTTCCAAACACTAACTTCTGTCTCCAAAGTAAGCACAGTTTTGACAAATATTTAATTATAAAGCTTTTATAAATCAAATCTCTCATTTTAGTTCCGTAATAGTAACAGGCTACTAAAATAAACAATCAACACACTAGTTTGCAAACAGCAAAGTCGCACTGTTAGCACTTTTAAAAACTGTAATCTGTTGACGCCTAATTTTTGGTATCTGAATTACTTGCGCACCCTGCGTTTCTTATTGTTTTTATGCAGCGAATGTCTTCTTTTAAAGCATGTATGGTTTTTTGTGGGGTTCATCTGCTGTGGCTGTCTGCTGAGTTTGCATGGTTTGTAGGTCATAACAGTGAGATTTCTGTTTGATAAGACTTCTCTGAAAACACAGAGAGAGAGAGAGAGAGAGAGAGAGCGAGAGCAGAGAGAGAGAAAGAGAGGGGGGGAGGCTGAAATGCAAACACTGGTGATTATGGCAACTGTGTGAGGCATCTCTTGAACAAATAGACATAAATTGATGGTATGCAGTACTGTATTTGGCATGGTATGAGGTAAGTCCATCTGGGTGGGATGCATATCTTTTAAACAGTAATGAAAAGAACCCAAGAAAGAAACTTGTATGTATAATGATGGCATTAACCATTGCTGTTTATTCCCCGCAAATAAATCCTAGGAGCAGGTAAACATAAGTTATAGTACTTACATCAGAGCTTCAGAACCCTGTTATGGAACAGAGATGGAGCGAGCTGCTGGGGTGGAGGTTTAGGTTGAAGGTTGTGAAATGCAGTAAGTAAGACCAACCTGTCAGTTTAAATAGTAATGCTCTTAGAGTTCATCCTAAAGTGTCCTTAACATTATTTTCTGTCACTTTCATTAATACTTTTCCCTCCTTTTTATTAATAATCCAACAGAAATAATTTAATTAGTAGTGTTTTTTAAATGTTGTGTCAACTAATATCAGTCCTAGAAATGAACATTTAACTTGTTTTTACAGGGAAATTTAGATTTTAGAAGCCTGCGCCTTCTAATAGTAAAGTATTTTCCACATGCCTCTGCAATTAGCAGCTGAAATTCTTGCATGAAATAACTTAATTGACAGCTTTATGATAAAGCCAAAAAATCCATGTCTCAGCATTATTCATGACAAGATATCAATGTCTGAGGTATGACTATCTTCTCTCAGCAATTATAAATCTGTGCGTCAATACAAGTAATGTCATACTGTAGTGATAATTTCAAAATCATGTTACATCAGAATTAGCATTTATCTCCAAGTAACATTTGGATATGGCTCAAAATAAATTTATTATTAATAAAAATAGGTCAATAGGTCACAGTATACCCTGGGTACATCGGGTTGATCCTTGGACTTGTGAACACTGACAACTCTTGTATGGTATGTAGTACAGTCACAGAACTTGGTACTCAGGTTCTTCTCCTGACGAGGAATATTTTGACCCCCCCCCCCCCCCCCCCCCCCCCCCCCCCCCCTTCTGGTGATGTATGAACTCCACCCTCCTAGTTTTTCTGACGTGGTGAATTCTGTGAAACTCTCTGGTCAGTTACATCAGTGAGGTAGGACTGTAGATGACTATAGGCAATAGCAATAGCAAACCATTTAACAGGCAGGACAGTGGGGTATGGTGCACTGGGAGAGCTAGCTTGCCCTGGGACAGAGACCAAATGACAGAAGGCGATGCCTTATTTCATTATCTGCAGACATCTCTGTGAATGTATTTGTGAATCATCCAGCCACATCTTGATTTGAGATGAGAGGGAGTATGTCATATGGCAATGCCATAGGCGGAAGGCAAGAGTATATGTCATCATGTTACAGTACAACCAATTCGTGGCACTGTACTCATGGTGGCAGATTGATACTGCAATTCTTAAAATATTCTGAGAGAGGTAGGAAAGCTAGCTGTCTGACAGATGCAGGAGTGCGGTCGCAAATTTATTATCAGTGACATTTTCCTGAAGGTCTTTTTGCAGAAACTGGAAATTGTCAATAAAGGCAGACCAAACGCCAAATCTCCCTTAAATTGGCCAGCAAGGGAAGAGGTTTGTTAGACATTTCCAGGCAACAAATTATGACAGATACCTACAGCTCACAGACAATATGTGTACAAAGAAATTGTACTGCTGGAGCAGTGTTTTCTGGAGACTGACAAGTCTTGTTCATACTTTAACACTCACGCATGCATTCATTATTCGAATTATCACCATCGGCATGTCATCAACAACAACATTCAGATGTAAATATATTGCAATTACTTTTGAGAGACCAGAGAATACCACATTTTACCATTGTTCATTATTATTTCTAATACTTCTGTTTTCTACAGATCAGTGACAATGCAACTCGTGCAACTTCATAGTATCTTTTAGATTGCTAACATTTTCTATGCAGCTGTTTGTCTAGTTATGTCTAGTTTTGTCAGCAGTATTACTTATTATCTTAGTTTTGACACACTTGACAGAAGTGACACAAAGATCTTTAAAAATATTTGGTACATGTAGACATTTATGGGAGACATAAAGCTAAGGCTAATGTGTTGGGTTTCTTGGGCTTGGGCAGATCTGAGAAAATACAGCTTGAGGGTGACGGTGTGCTATGAGCATTTGTGAAAACACACACACACATCTAACCACCCACCCGCCCACACACCAACCCACCCACCCACACACACACACACACACACACACACACACACACACACACACACACACACACACACACACACACACACACACACATTCAAATTTGCTGTGAGCAGTTTCACCTTTTTTGTACTTAGGTAATATTTTTACTTGTTACTGAGACAGTGTTACTGATGTGGCGCTTCATCTGCTGTGGTTTGATGTATCAGTGCTTGAAAACGGATACAAAAGAAACATTAAAGTGCAGTGAAAGAACTTATTTATATAATAAAGCACTTCACTGCTAAAAGAACTGGTGGTAGTGGTTTATCTATAATCTTAAACGAAACACAGATTTGAGCTTTTCATTTTCAAAATATATCAAAGAAGTTTTTCATCGTAGTATTGCAAAAAGCCAATAAATGTAACTGTACAAATTATGTTGTTGGATATCAAGGTCAGAAAAGGAAAAGGGATTTTAAAAAAGGATTTTTTAAACTTGTGCACTCTAAGCAACAAGTTCCAAAAAGTGAATAATTGGAAACAGAAACATGAATGGAAATTGAAGTACAGTAATAGACTCGCCACTGACAGATGTATTTTCCAGAACATTTGTTTTTAAGCAAATAGGCCACTGTGTACAGGGAGTCAGATTATGTAATCCATCTATTTGTTTATGATCCAGTGTGTGTGTGTGTGTGTGTGTTTAAAAGCTTATGTTTTTGAAAAAGGGAGAACGCAAACCAAAACTACTGTACAAATGCCCTCCGAATATAGAACAAATCTCATTTCTCCTGGGAGTGGTCCATTTTTTGTTTGGAACAGAAGAGCGGCAGGGCCGCCTTTGAGGAAAATGAAACACAGCACAGTGTTACATAGAAGCAGCGCAGGCCATTAATCTCCAACAAAACCTGTTTACTGTGGAGGGCCAATATCAAAGCTAATGATTTACCTCATGTTAATGACTTTCTTCTGGCACACAAGAAACACAGTCTTAATGGAGTTTCAAGGCTTTAAGTTATTAAAGCTAATGGGATAATACTCTGGTCACAGGAGCAAGCTGTTAAAACTAAGTATGCCTTTCAGTTTTGCAAGCTTGCCGTTTAAGTGGTTTTCAGGATCAGTAGGTTGAGGTCTGATACCAAGCGTCCCCAGGGTTCTCAGGTTCGAATTATGTCCTTGATTGATATTAGGAACTCACCTACACTTAGCAGCTGCAAGATAATTTCCCCTCTTAACTGACCATCTGCTTGCAGAGGTCTTTGACTTACTATGATGTCTTCAACATTTAATATTCATAATATCATGAAAATACATATATCAAGGTTGCATTACAGCTACATTCGTGTTCCATAGACTGTAGGTATTATTGTGATTTACAAGCAAAGAAAATGTATCTGCCAAAATAAAATTTTACAGGTAATGAAACAGATACCTTAAAGAGGTTTCAGTCTGTTAAATTACACTTGTGGATTGTTAATTCATGTTGATTGATAAGATCATCTGATAGCTCAGCCAGTTTCAATGTGTATTCATACAACAATTCTAGTGTTTAGTGTCTCTGACTGAATAGTCGATCCATTGATTGTATGGCCATAAGGAGACATCTGGTTTTCCATGATTATGATTGTTTAATTTGGCAGTCCAGATTTTGCATCTGCTATGGCCTTTTTAAGTACTACCAATTTTGGAAAAGGCCTATACTGAAATATGCTGGGAAAATCACCCTTGCAAATTGATTATCAAAACTTTTCTCATGCACATCCTGAATATCCACTGTGCTCCTGGCATACTGTCACCAAAAATATAAACTAAATAGGGCAAGACAGGAGTGACACAGAGTACATTACAGTGAGCTAATAGGTCCACAAATTACATGAAATCACCTGGGAAACCTTTATATCGAGGGGAAATTCTTGGCAAGCAGACACCACCCACAACATTCTGTTTAAAAAATTAGATGAAAAAGGTTTTCATATGTTTCAGAGGTTTCATACAGATTTATAGAAATTATTTGTACTGTTTTGATAACTTCAGGGATTTCCATGGGTCTTCAAAGGAGTGAAGTGGTATATGGCCAGGGGTAGGGGCCATTGTCAGGGAGGTCAAAGGTAGTATGTTGTGGGAGTTGTCAAACTAGACTTCTAACAAAGTTTAATTTAGTAATCATGATATGATTCATAAGTTATACTATTGTTGAATCTCTTTTCAGAGGTGATGGTTGTTTCTCAGGTATAAACATTAGTTGACCATAATTTGTGATATTTCAGAAAACATATTCAGGCTAGGATGTCTTTGGTAATTTTTTTAATCGTAATACTTAATTTTCTTAAATGTGTGCTACTATGTACGAGCTAGCTAAAGTAACCTACCTTAGCAGTGGTACTAGTAAGGGCTCCTCTTTGCCATCTTGCTTAAACTAAGGCGCAGTCCAGATATTTTGAGTGAAGTGTGTATGAAGAGGAGGTGCTAAGGTGCTCACAGACATGCTATGAAATACTGATGTGAACAGGTGATTATCAATCTCATATGTTAGAACATAGAACATTGAAAATATAAATTAGAATAGAAGAAAATGAGCAGAAGTGACATGTGTAAAATCTTCAATAGCTGTAAGCGTGTGTTCAGTTTCTGCAAATTTTGCTTATGCAAAAAAGATGTAGAAAGCATAAGAAATGCATTTACAGTAGAATTAAATTGGTTTGTCCTGTTACTTAATAACATACTGTTTCAGAATCAAATGTTTGTGTCTCAGACTCTGTTTAAAACAGCTAGCTAACTTGCGATGTAATAGCTTACAGAGGTTGTAGAATGTCGGTTAGCTAGTCTGCCAGCCAGGTAATTAAGGCATGTCAGTTCCCTAGAATGTATATCGTTTACTTTGCTGAGCATTCCTCTTTTGAAACACACAGTCAAGTCAAAGCCCATAAACACTGGCCTCAGATCAGCCATGTTGTTCTGTGGCTCATGTTAAGGTGAAGATTATGCAGAGAAATCTCATCCTAGTCCATTGGATGAGGACTGTGGTTAACATAGCGCCCATCTGGTCAGACATGCGTATTGCAGCAGAGATTTTTGTACAGCAATTATTTCATTAAGTTTAAAATAATTACTTAGAAATGGGATATAAGCAGCATGTTTGACAATGTCCCAACTAGGCAGTACGATACAACAGGCAGGTGGGCTGCCAAGTGTTAAGATAGGCAGGGAAAACCCTGTATTCTAATTTCTCTAGACACGTTTCTACCTCATGACTAAACAATAAAAAATGGTCATTACTGCCAAAACCTTCTATAGCTCATGCATGGCCATACAAAAGTATGGATGTAATGCAAAACACATGTTAAGCACTTCATATTGTTGACAGTGTGCTTTATATGCAATGGCTTTCAATGTATAACACTGTACACTTGGACTTGATACAGCATATAGGTTTATTGGTTTCTTTATGTTGACCTTTGCACACATATATTTTTGTTTCTATATTTTAAGATCTGCTTTACATATCCTGCCTCCTCACCAAATGTGGTAAGTGATCACTATGGTTATTCACCATGTTTTAGTGAATCAAATAATTGTCTGGAATCTGGGTGAGTTTCCTCACAGAGGATTAAAAATTATAATATTCATGAAGGGATTCTTTTCATAACAGAAAAAAAAAAAACATTTTCCCAGTGAAGTGGGTTGTCAGAGCCTTGGAGAATGATGGGTTTTGCAGCTGCTGATGACTACAAAGTGTTTATTTTTTTTTTTTTTAGAAAAGTAACCATGTAAATGTAAATTAATACATTGAAACTATATGTAAGAATGGCATAGACTTGACCTGACAAACTATCATTTTGTGGCATAGTGCAGATTTAATTCAATCCAAACAGATGATGCTTTATGTTTCTCAACACATGTAATTTAATTCTCTTGTTCTTTCATTGGAGTTAACATTGAACCATAGAGAGTAATGCCATCTGAATCCATTTAAATACTCTGTTCGTATAGGGTTCAATAAGTATGTGCAGGTATCAATGTTCTATGAACACAACCCTAAGAAGTTATCAAAATTATTACAATGAACATTATGATTAAGATATTATATAAAAATGGCAAAATTTTCAAATGACGGTTGTGTATTCTTAATTGCAACGGGTTATTTAAAAATAAAAATGGAAATCCATCTTTATTTTAATATGAGGGGTAATGTATTGTAGGGGTATTGTAATCTGTAATATATCATAGTGCACATCTTAGCCTGAGGCCTTTTCAATTAAACAGAAATTACTGAGGTCCTAGGTGGTCCTGAATGTCTGGGGAGTTCACAGATTTGGCCTTGTCATCGTATAGCTTAATGTCCATTTTGTTTATTATCCAAGTGAAAAGACTAATCCTGCCTCATGAGTGTTTATATAATACTAGATCGAACTCCCAGCTGTCTCATCACTGAGGTCTAGCAACATCAACAACAGCTAACGTCTCAGTGTTTTTGTGATTTACATTTTAATATTGTGTGAAAATTGTGGATGATCGAAGAAATGCGGGCAAATTTTGGAGCTCCTGCAAGGTTAGCGTACCCCAGACAAGATGTCAAGGATAAAAATATAAAGAGGTCAAAACTATGAATTATGAATCAGAAAAGAGACTAGATAAACAGCTTCACTTTATCAGGTCACAGTGTAACTCAGACTGACTGGAATAAGACAGCATTGCATATCCTCTGTGAATATAACTCCATAAGAAAATGAACATCTGACAGATACTTTTTTTTCTCATTACTTTCGCTGCCTGTAGATGTTGACTGATGTTTTGTCAAACTGTAGACTGAAGAGCAATAAGAGATGCATCAGGATGAAAGAGCACATTTTCTTCCCTTGTTGCAGATGACTGAGCACCACATTTTTTGGCTCTTATTTGTAATACACACAAATATCCACTGCCATTGTGATGTCCTTATGGTAAATTTGTGGGCCTCTGCTAGTCCTTCCTTCAGTCAGTTCATCAAGTTCATATTTTAGGCTGAATCGGTCGGGGTGGTTTGTCAAAGATGGAAATACTTGATCGTCCCATAATTTCTAGCAAGCTCTAATCACACTCATTTAAGTGTGGTAGAGTACAAGTAATCAATATACATGTGGTGCAAACCTTGGTGCCTGCATTTGAGGTAATTAATGCATCCAAATCTCTAAGAAATTGTTCATTGTGCATTGATTCAATGGCAAATCTGGTCTTTAATCCATGGTGAAAATGGTAAATAGTGGAAGTGCACACGGAGTAGACGCTGAAATATTTTTACACAAATGCTTGCCATAAAGGATGATCTACAGTGTTACTATATTTAGGAAAAAAAGATATCATTGATGTTTGTGCCAAAACTGTCAAGTGTTTGATAAAGCTTCTTAATATTTCAAAATCTTAATGAGTCTTGTATGATCGTCTGACATTCACATTGAAGTATTATTGATTAAAATGCATACAGTGAAGATTTCAGATGAAAAGATCATGCACAATTACGCTACAAATTGCACACCAAAGATTCTCAGCACACCAATTTCATATGAACCCAACCTAATTGCACCTAAATTCCCTCTTGCAGGCAACAAAAGCTGTTACTGTTTAGGTTCCTGTTCAGTGGTTAGTTGGTACGGTTCACTGGACACTGTCAAAAAGCCTTTTCTTCTGATTGACAACCCCGCAGGAATGTGAATGGTGATTTTAATTGCATATCATGTGTGCATATCAGAAGACATGGATTCAGTGCCTCTCCTAGCAATTCATGAATACTTTATTCCATTCCTCCACAGGTCAGCATGCAGGAACAACGCAGAATTTCACCCCACTTTTAGAGGGGTCTGAAGAATGTTGTTTAGAAAACCGTTTCTCTGTTTGAGGGACCCTGTAAAGAAATCTACAAGCATTCAAGATTTACAAATGCAGACAGAATATTTATGCATGATATGAAATTATATATACAGCTGCATTTTTAAACTGGAACTACTGTTAACCACATACATAGTGAACAAATTGGTCTTAAAACATTCTTCCAAGGAGATTTTACTATACGTATGTCACATCACACTGTGACACTGGAGTGCACCTTTACAATTGGCACATTGTTTGAAATGAAACATACTCTCTAGACTCCGATTACATATTACATACATCATGTGCACAGGGCCGATGATGGCTGTCAGCAAGCAGTTCACTGCACAATCCCTTATTCTTAGCAGCTTGTGTGACATATAATGTGGTGTAGAAAGTCTCCATTTTTAACACTAACACAAAATTACACATTTCCCTTGGAAAGCCACTGAAAAGCAAAAACTGAAGTTAGTTCAGTATATGTGTGTGTGTGTGTGTGTGTGTGTGTGTATATATATATATATATATATATATATATATATACATACACACACACACACATATATAGAGATAGCAAATAGCAAACAAGGTAAAATGTCTGATTCAAATGTGAATGATTTAAAAAGAAAATATAACAAATAAATGTTTAATGGGAAAATGTCCCTGTAATAAAAATGCTTTGAAGTTAGTTCAGTAGGAAAATGGGATTATTTGCTTTTTTGTCATTTGGACTTGTTCTAAACTCGCCGCATATGGTTTCACTTACAGATCCCACAAATGCAGGGATGGATTCTGGAGCATATTATTTTTATGCCTAATTTGTAGGCAGTTCATTTGATGTTTTGTAGCTCAGAGCACAACGTTGAGGTGTGGATTTCAAGTCACTGGTTTTTGCTTTTCAGTGGCTTCTGTGTATTAAAAAGGGAAAAAGGAATAAAAAGGCTCTTCTCTTAAGTGAAGGAAAATGGCACGCTGATAGGGTGAATTTACAAGAAATACCTTTACGTCTAAACAATTGGCCCGCTTTCAGAAATGTTTAAGTTTGATTGCAAGGAAATGTTTGGTGCTTCTTCAGCAAGCAAGAGTATGTTCACAAGGATCTTAAAATATACATCGGTAAAAACTGTATGAGCATACAGACATACATAATCTAGTAATATTCTTAGATTATACATTATTGGATGGATTCTGTTAACATCTGTCATTGTTAGTGTGGTGAATTAAAAATCTGGCATACAATTGCAGTCTGATTTGATCTAGAGCAAGATTGTCTCCACTACATAATTGGCGTTCTATCTGTGTCTCTGTGTCAGCTAATCTCGTCTTGTAGAAATGAAGCCAGAGATCAACTCATTAAGTATCTGAACATAATGATCATAAAATCTGTACATGTGTTTATGCCATTTTGGCTGAGGGAATGAGGCTATTTTCCCCCTGCAATAGTTTAGAAATGCTGGCACAGGTCTGTGATTGTGATTCATTCAAGGCATCTCATTCTGCTTTGCTTTCCCAGTGACAATCCAAACACGACTGTCTGATTAATCTTCTTTTTTGAAAAGAAAAAGAAAAAATTAGAAACATCCAAACAGATGGCAAAAGGAACATGAATTTAGAATTGCATAATTGTTTGGTTTAATCACAATACAAAACATATTGCAGTGATTTTCAGAAAAAAAGCCTTTTAAATGAGCAAGAAGGAAATTTTAGTGCAAGATGTCATGAGTTAGGCTTTTGTTTGGAGACGTACTAAACACCCACATACAGTATTCCTATTGTCAGTGGTATAACTATAGCACCTTTTTTTTTACAAGCAGGATTTTAAATTTGCGGGTCTGTTTGTCTATGCAAATTTGTATATAATTAAAACTGCATTTAAATGTTATTATATATTGTATGTATATAATATGGATACATTATATAATACACAAAATAGTTTTAGGATTTTTATAAATATATTTACTAAACAAGTGTAACACAGAACACATACGGTAGAAACATGAGGGTTAAAGTTACAATCTCATTGCAATGCATATGTATGTAAACCAGTGTAGGATTGTGAGCTTGGAAGAGAGGAGGCACAGATTTTACCTGTAAACAGGTCATTACTCTCATGTTGTTACCTTTGTTTTCTTCATATTACATATATATATATTCAATGTTATATGTAGCTGCAGAGTGATATGGACTATTCAGCTAATGAATCACTTGGTTGTTAATTAAATGAAAATGGGTTGAGAGAAATTATCAGTGTAAAGGTAAGAGTTGCACTTCTACTGCAAGTTCATGAGCTGCAATCCGCATCATCATCAAAAGACTTAGGCCTTAAAGTGCTTAACTGTCAAGCAGTTGAATCAGAGAGTACATCTTTATGATTTGAGGAGCAGCCTCACCTATTGACATCCAGACTCGCACAAAGAAGCAAACAGTGTATGCAGCGGTTGTGAACCATGGCAGAGCTCCCTTTTGTTGTCGTGTGTAGTTTCAATGCAAAAGGCCATCTGTAGGTGAATTAATAGCCCATTGCTTGTTCTTTTATTCCAAAGGCTCTTTGGTATTTAAGTGGCACCTGTCAGCCTATTGAAGCCTGCAGTCTCTTTATGGTGAGCGTGAAGTGAATTGTGTGGACTTGACCACTGTCCTGTGGTAATCGTGAGATTGGATTTCACCCTTATCTACCAGGTGGACCCCCACACCTTCTCTTGTGAAACACAATAATTTCTGATGTGGCAAAAATAAATGACCTAACTGATCATCAGTTGAAATCAAGAACCATAACCCTTGTTCCAATTTAACTGAAGACAGTGAAGGTTAGATTGTGGCGGCCAGTAATATACAACTCTCCCTTTCCCTTATTTAGTGTTTTGGAATATTGTGCATTATAAAGATAATAGTTTTAACATTTTGCAGTGTTAGAAAATACTGTTTTTCAGTGTTTTTTAATCTGACATACTGCATTTCCTGGTGCAAATTTACACATGTGAAGTCCCATCTTTATAATCACTTTAATTGTAACGAGTTGAGGGAAGGTGCCACATCTGCTTTTGCAGTTTATTGCTCAGATCTTGCATTTTCCTTTGAGTGTTTCTCTCAAACCTCTTTTTATTAGGTTAAAGATGAGGGTTTTGAACAGCTGTGCTTGAAATCAACCTAGAATAGCAGTCTTTTAAAAATGTAATTGCACACTTATATGTCTCCTGGAACTGCTCACAAGAAATCAAAAGCTCTCAATGCAATGACAACTTGCTTTGCTCTATACATGTTTAACTCTGATTATATAAATTCTGAAAATACTGCGAGTTCAACTCAATACTGCGAACTGAATTGTTTGCTTGATTCTACAAACTGTTTTTGGCGCAGCTCTGAGTACTGGTGAATGTGTAGCCAGAATGGACATGTGGACTTTTTAAAAGTCCATTTTCCCACAAAATAATTTCATTTTATTTTATTTCAATTTCAATTTAAACCTTGGCAAAGCATAGTACAAACATGTTGTTAAAACACAGCATGGTACAAATGTCTTTGTTCAAAGCAGGTAGGTGACAGATTTCATCTGATTGAAATATTCACTTTGCTGCATGCACAGGCGAGGTCCTATGAGGGACCGATTTACATAGCTGCGAACAGGTACTTATGTGAATTAAAGTTATGGTGAAAATGACAAAGTATTTAGCTTGTGTATTTTGTGGCTTAGCTACGTGACTGCATGACAAAATAAAAGGCGATTGTGGGTAGCTATATAGCAACACTGGAAGAATCTAGTTACCTCAGTTACCATCAACATCAGATATAATTGACCTTATAACTAGCTAGGCCTAACCAACTTCAGTGAATGCATGATTGGTAATACTTACAGATGTTTAGCTAGCTACCCAGCATGGTTCTGGTTTGCTTGTCAGCTAGTCATGTTTTAAAAGCATGTTTTTAAATCTCGATCAGCATGAGTCCAGTCTGGCAGGACTGTATTTACGCATCCATAACAATTACATCATGTAGGTTTGGAAACATTGAAAGGGTAAATTGGTATTTTTAATCTACTTCTACATTACTTTATATATTGTTGTCTTCCATTGATGAAACTTACTAGCTGCCAACATTTTATGTATTAGCTAGCTACTGGATGAGTTATCAACCAATATGAAAAACTAATAACCAGCTGTCAAACATAAGCAAGCTATTGAAAGTAAGCTCTTTGTTACACTGTGTTCAGCCAACACCTATTTTGCACTTTTTAGTCTCTCATTTAAGTTGTACATAGTTACCTGTAGGTGGCCTGCTAAACTCTCTAAAGTTGATCAAATTCTGAATTCACAGGATACACAAATCATAATATCATAAATCATAAATATTTATTGGCAGAAATATTTGTTGGCAGAAATATTTTTTTGCGGATTAAGTGTAAGGTCATACTTAAGTGACAAGTGTGTGATTTTTGGATATCAGGCTGAGAGTGGAACCTCCTTATAGCCCTGTACAAGTCACATGGCATCATGACTTCTCAATGGCTCCCTTTGTGTTTTCATATTGATTCTTGGGAGTCAGAATATTTAGATTTTTTTTTTTTTTTTCAAATGAATTGAATTGCTGTAGTTAAATTCAATAAGGCGCATACCTTCCTTCATAATGTACACAACCTTTTTCCTTTTATTCACAAAAAAGTCTGTATTATGCTGAAAAAAAGAAGCTCATGAAGCTTATTTGTAGCAAACCAGTTGAACAGGTCCCCTAACTGACTGAATTTAATTATTTTAAGGGGAGCCTATTTGCAATGTTCAGTGCAAAAGCTTTTCAAGCAAAAAATATTGTTTTAAATAGATGTACACATGAACATTTCATAGTTAGACGGCCTAGAGGTATGCAGTTTATTGAGTGAATATTTTCACCAATATTAAAGCAGACGTATCTCATGTGTTTATATTTCTAATTAGCATTAATGTTTGCTCAAGCTTGTAATAGTGACTTTTAGTACAATGACGATAATGATGTCTAACCAGGACTCTTATGTATTGAGCCCCTCCCTCAGAAACTGATAACCAGTGAATAATAAGCTGCCTGAGTGAGCTGCGAATCAATTGATGATAATGGTTCATGTCATGTTGGTACACTTTGCTCAGAGCAAACAGCAAACCAAGGAAGTAAAGAAGTTTAAATATATTACCCTTGTGCAAATGAGGAACAGCTGCACCACTGTCATTAACAGGGAAAAAAGCTTCACAAACAAATGAGGCTCACAGGCTTATAGCAAGTCCTGTGGCACAATACATGAATGATTGTTCACTAGCTTCAGTGTTGAGTAAAGGCTGTTTTTTAAAAGATGGCAGGGTTGTCAAACATGAAATTACATAATTGTAAATGTATAATAATAATAAAAATGTTTTTAATATTTTAAAGGTAGGATTTATATGTTCATTATGTTTCAGGTCTAGTGCTTTTACAAGCATCTATACTTTACCTTCGGGGGGTATTTTATTTGCTTTTCCCTTGTTTGTTGAAGATTTTATACCCTCAATCATTAGCTTTTAGCTTAATAAGCTCAACATTGTGCCATACGCTGAATTGAATATTCAGTTGTCATTGCTTCATTGCTGCCTGGAGGGCATGGGTGATTCAATCAGTTACATGCCAGCTTCATTATAAAACTATGGAACTGCTACCTTTTGTCTCAGCTTGCACAGCAAAATATTGTGTCAAGATGATATAAAAGACAAAATTTGTGTTTGTAACACTGTGCTAAATATGATATTGACAGACAAGGGTAACTATATTTTACCTAATCACTTCTCAGCCATTGTTATGTCCCCTCCCAGAAATGTACTTCCATAGCCTCATGCTTGCAGATTAAAAATAAGCAGGATGACAAGTGCTATACAGAACAAGAGGATCAGAGACCCATAAAAGGAAGGGCTGTATGTATTATTTACAACAAATATGACAATTAGCCCCTGTAATGTTTGGTATAGAAGTAAGCCACACTTTTATTTTGAACAATATAATGCAGCTTGTCTTTTAGCCCATTTTGCATTGCATAAATTTTATTCCTCAGAAATGTATAAGATATACTATACCTTTTTTAAAGTAATTATTACAAAGCAGCAACATTCTTCTTTTAGTTAGACAGACTGAAAGCCCCTCAAAGTGGGCCCCTTCTAGGAAGTTGGAATAGTATGCATGTTAGCTTGGTCCAAATTACCATTAGAATGGTCTTTTTATTCAACTTTATTTATACAGAGGCCTTTGTTTTTGTTAAAACTGGGACTACCGAGTAGAAAACATTTGGCAATAACTGCATGAGCAGAGTTGATTTTCATCTGTTCCCCCCAAAGTGTCTCAAGTGTATATTCAGGAATAATAATATACCATTAACATCAAATATAGTGAGACTGCTGGAATGTATTTGTATAAAGGGAAGGAATTAATGTCACTCACTCCTCTACCATTTATATTATGGCTCTTGTGCTGGTACCGCCACATTTATGTGGAGTTTATTTTATCTTGTTGCTTCTGTTATGAATACATCATGGTACATTTATCGTTGCTCCGTTAACTCGAGTTCCCCAACAACATATGAATATATCAAAGCTGCTGTTTGAAAACCCTCATTATTTTGATTATATTGAATTCTGGGTTTTGGGCATAATTTGAAATGATTGTCTGGTTTTAATGGCCATCTACATTTCTTGGAATGGTAACACATCCTGTGGGTTTAAATATGAGAAGCCAAGCCGCTGATGTTGGTGAGGCCTGTCCGTCTATAGTTACGCAGTAAATAGATTGCACAGAATAAAAGCGAATGGCTCCATACAGTTTCCCGCAATACCAAATAAACTACTACAAAAGAGTATAATTTTCCAATCGTTACCATGATAAAAATAGAGGGGGTAAAACGCAGTTTTAACCTAATCAGAAACCTGGGCTTTGATTTTCTTATGCTGTGTGTACTTAGATCCAGTGACCCAAATAAAGTCACACTGTAATCCCATTGCTTTCCTTTAAGAGGAATACTAAATATTTTAGAAGCTGAGCAGAAAAATGCATTCAGGTGAATTGCACTCTTCATAACACAAATTGCCTCTCTGTCATCACTGCAACAAAATGGAAAATGAGAGGTTATACTTTCTGTCTGAAAGTGTAACATAAACATAATGAATATAGACAGCTGGAGAGGGGCAGTAGTGAAATTTAGTACAGTCTAATGGAATTGATGATTTGTAATGGACTTTGTCATGATTCCAGCATTGTCCTTCTCAGCTGAAATCTTGAAAATGATCATTATTCACAGGGCTTTGTCAAACCCACAGAACACGTATTATTCTGGCTGCCATTTGTATTGAAAGGATTTTACATTCTGTGGCAGTTGTATGAATTTCTCCACGGTCATGAACAAGATTTTAGTTATTGCTAACCCTGCCGTGTGCAGGAAAGATTTCAAACTTCTCATTTATTTTTCATCCATTCATTTCTTTATATTTCTTCTTTGTGTATAAATTATTACATGGTACATGGGTTAAAAACACATTTGCAATAATATACAATCTAGCAGTAATTGATTTACTACACATAATCCAGAAGTGTTATCATTGTCAAAACAATTGCAATAGATCATTTTGGTTTTCTTATATGTATAACAAGAGTACTATTATTACTACTCCTACTGCAACAACTATTACCAGTAGTAGTGCTAATACTAATAGTATTTTTCTCAAGTGAAAGTCAAAGCACAGTTACCATTGAAGAGTCACTGAAATCCTTTACCACACTCCATCTTTCTTTAATGTTTCAAGTCAGACAACTCACAACTGCTTGCTTTTAGCACAAAAATTTTCATTTTGCAAAATGAATTTATTTCAGTCAAACCATGACTGTCAAACCAGTCAAACCATTGTCCCAAAAATTTGATATCTGTAATCCATTCTCTGTGCCCTGTTCTGTAACCTTGTAATCAAATTGCTTTTACTTTTATGCTTATGAGCGTGTTTGTTGGTTGTATGGCTATTTTGTATTAATTGGCTAACAAAGTATTACACTAGACTGCTCCATTTATATTTACAGTAATTTACAGCTGTTAAAAATCACATTTTCACTTAGGTGGAATATGTGGTTCTTCAGGGATCTTTCTGTAATGTGCCATCCTAGATAAGTTCTTTTTCTGAATGATTTTTTTGCTTTCACATTTGGAAACCGGGGCATAGTGTAAATGCAAGTTCCACTTGGTCTAAATGTCGTTTGCTTGCACATTTTCCATTTGACTGAAATTCAAACTGTCATTCTAAATGTATCTAACATGGTGGTATATTACCATCACCTTTCTGTATCATAGTTTCAATTATCACTTGATATTTTAATGGACCAAAAGTGAATTGAAAAGAACAATAGAGTGAAAAACATCTCTCTTGACAATGTCATTGTTAAAATATATGTATTATAAAATGTGCATTTCCTCTGGACATTTGTTTTATTAATGTTGACCAAGGACAAGAAAGTGAAAAAATGGCTTCCCTGTCAAGTGTAGTCATTTTAAATCCATTGTGAAGTTTTTTATGGCATTTCAAGAGCCATTCAAGTTACATATTCAGAAGTATTCAAACTTCATTTAATGTGTTCATTCAGAAGTAGATGGTATATTGATTATATAATGGAAATATTTTTTTTCCTGCACCCAAAGTGAATCAATCCAACTAAACAAAATTAAACACCCAAGTACTGTATGCCAACTGTTAAAGTAACAAATTTACCTTTGATTCATACTGTAGTCCATAAATTACCATAATGTATTCTAATCTTGATTGGCAGCTTTCATATAAATGAAACCAAGTTATAGTTGCCTAGCAACCCCCTTGGAAATTTCACATCAATTGGATATGTAGCTTTAATTATTATCCACTGCAAGAGTATGAATATGTAAAATAATAACATTCAACATTTTTTGTGACTAGTATGGTATATACATTAAGCTGGAGCTGGTTTGGACTAGAACAGGAGACATTTTTGAGTTCTTACGTTGAGACTCAAGTTCAAAGAATGTGGCTGTCCATATAAACACACCTATGAAATTACATGCATGAAACTATTTAGTGGCTTTCTAATGAAAACAAATACACTCAAATACATTTTCTTTGGATACGTTATGCAGCCAAGTTTGGATTTTACTGCAATAATGTTGGTCAAATCGTAGCTTTCTGGTGTTTCGGGAAGTATGAAGGAAAGGCACATTGACTTTTCAACTTTGAGAAAAACTCACATATTCTTTTCAATTTATGGTTAAGACACCCAG
Source organism: Megalops cyprinoides (assembly GCF_013368585.1). Classification (NCBI taxonomy): domain Eukaryota; kingdom Metazoa; phylum Chordata; class Actinopteri; order Elopiformes; family Megalopidae; genus Megalops; species Megalops cyprinoides. The sequence goes on from NC_050584.1 coordinate 18,567,577, forward strand.
TTGTTTTATGTAACACTGATATACATTGCTATCTAGCATTATATTTTTGTGTTGCGCTCCCAGATATTGGGACACAGTGACATTAATTAATACACTATATGGCCAAAAGCATGTGGACACCTGACCATCACACACGAGCTTATTGGACATCCCATTCCAAAACCATGGGCATTAATATGGAGTTGCCCCCCCCCCCCCCCGAGGCTATAACAGCCTCCACTCTTCTGGGAAGGCTTTCCTCAAGATTTTGGAGTGTGTCAGTGGGAATATGTGCTTATTCAGCCAAAAGAACATTTGTGAGGTCAGGCACTGATGTTGGATGAGAAGGCCTGGCTCGCAGTCGGCGTTCTAATTCATCCCAAAGGTGTTCAGTGGGGTTGAGGTCAGGGCTCTGTGCAGGCCACTGGAGTTCCTCCACACCAAACTCATCAAACCATGTCTTTATGGACGTTGCTTTGTGCACGGGGGCACAGCCATGCTTGAACTGGAAAGGGCCTTCCCCAAACAGTTGCCACAAAGTTGGAAGCATACAATTGTCTAAAATGTCTTTGTATGCTGTAGCATTAATGTTCTCCTTCACTGGAACTAAAGGGCCTAGCCCCAACCCTGAAAAATAGCCTCAGACCATTATCCCTCCTCCACCAAACTTTACAGTAGGCACTGTGCATTCCAGTAGATAGCGCTCTCCTGGCATCTGCCAGCCCTAGATTCGTCCATCAGACTGCCAGATAGCGAAGCGTGATTCATCACTCCAGAGAACGCCTTTCCACTGCTCCAGAGTTCAGTGGTGGTGTGCTTTGCACCACTCCAGCTGTCGCTTGGCATTGCGCATAGTGATGTTGGGCTTGTGTGCAGCTGCTCAGCCATGGAAACCCATTTCATGAAGCTCCCGATGCACAGTTCTTGTGCTGATGTTGCAGCCAGAGACAGTTGGAACTCTGTAGTGAGTGATTCAACAAAGGATAGGCGAATTTTATGTGCTACGTGCTTCAGCACTCGGCGGCCCCGCTCTGCAAGTTTGTGTGGTCTACAGCTTCGTGGCTGTTGTTGTTCGTAGATGCTTCCACGTGACAATAGTAGCACTTACCGTTGATCGGGGCAGATCTAGCAGGGCAGAAATTTCATGAACTGACTTGTGGCAAAGATGGCATCCTATGATAGTGCCATGTTTAAAGTCACTGAGCTCTCCAGTATGACCCATTCTACTTCCAAGGTTTGTCTAGGGAGATTGCATGGCTATGTGCTTGATTTTATGCACCTGTTAACAATCGGTGTGGCTGAAACACCTGAACTCAATAATTAGGAGGGGTGTCCACATAGTTTTGGCCATATAGTGTATGTCCAGCATTCATATGATTAAATGCTGAATTATTTATAATATGATGAAAAAACAGATGTCAGTGATGTCAGTAAATTATTTGGATTTTATAGCAGCAAAGGTTTAGTGGCTCCTAGGAAACCAGTTTATGCAACTAAGCTGTCACAGGCATTGGATCCCATTAATCAGGGCAGATTTGTGTGTTTGTTCAGTATGTTGAAATCTCATGTGGAATGGAGTGCTAAAAAGCCTGCCATAGCAACAAGTTCAACATGTATCAATAAAGTCATCTCTTTTTCTTCCCAGCAGGGGACACCTGAATTCTAATGCTGTGGGTTATATTATGAGGCACTGAAGCTATGTTTGTTTTCCTTCATTTTTTTGACAGGAAGGGGGTTGAATAATGCACATTTATATCGGAGCATATTGCGCACTCTACCTAGAGGTTCATATTTTAATGAATAGTATTTCATTTGAAAACAGTGCCAGCAGTTTCATTGGTTCACTAAGCTGGCCAGGGGACAGGAGAGCATCAGTTTCAGATTCTTTGCATGGCACCTTAAGTCTGACATCAGATTATTAATGTTAGTCAGCTTTCTTCAAAGGAATGTAATCTGTGCTAAGGAGTTTTGTTGACTGAGGATTTGACTGCAGAAGAAGTACGTTAAAGGCATTTTCAGTGGTGGTTGCTATTTTGTGTCTTAAGAAATTTGCTAAATGTAGAATGTAAATTTATGCCTGAAAATGTGTAAATACACTACGGGTGTATTGTAACAGAGAAATGCTTTTGTAAATTATACTGTATGATTAAACTACAGAAAAGAAAATGAAAAAGAATAAATGAACAGACATAGCTCAATTTGTTTGTGGCTCCTCTGTAGATCGTTTTACCCCTGGGTGCCTCTAGTGGTTAACTGTGGGTACTGCGGTAGCTGTTCCCTGAGTGGATTAGTGAGTCAGTGAGTCAGTCAGTGAGGCATACTACTGTTTCTATGACTGCATTCTTCAGTCATAGGCAAACAAACCGACTGCAGTGAGGACTCATATGGTTTACATAGTAGAAATGTGTAAACAGTGTCAATATGGTTCACTTGCTTTAGGCTCTGCACTCATCTTATTCTAGTGAAAGAAAAAGGAAGAAAAATGCTAATTGGATACATTTTTTGTTTTTCTTCATAACTGTGCCAGTTTTACATACATTTCTGAAAGTAGTGATGTGGAAATTTCCATTCACCGGTAAATAGAATTTGTGTACTATTGATACAGTAGTCTTTCCATTAAGCGTCTTAGAAGATTCAGGAATCATAGAAGTGAAACATTCCAGTTTATATTACCCACTTAAGTAGGAAGTGCAGATAAATTGGCCAAGATAAGCAAATAATTTTGACGTGATATCTCAACACACAGCACATTGTGTGAACAGAGTTTACTGTAAGAAACTAGATGAGTCTGGTTTGGTCCAGGAACATCCAGGACCTTGCTAGGCAGATGTAGATGTGAGCATTGCCTTTTTCTCACAGATTACAGAAGTACTAATGAGCAAAATGTGTTCTCTCCCACTGAGATCATTTGTCAAACGAAGTAGTTTGCTCCGGGGTATCATTTTTTTTAAATACTGCTTTTGCTTTTGGAGTAACAGGGGGCTTTAATAATTAACACAGATCACATCATTTACATTCTTCATTTAATTAGATAGATGTAGACTGTGGATTATCATGTGTCAATATCACTTTGTACTAAATGATAGATTCAAGCTTTATTTTAAAAAAATGACTTAAGGAGACCCATGTGATAGTCAGTTTAGATACATAATAACTTTACATCATGCTATTTGGGGATTTTAACAGATGGCAACAGCTTCCCTTTTGATTATAACTCTGAGGCAGGCTTTACTAAATGGAAACAGCAGGGTTCATTAAGGCCCCATTTGATGTATCAGTATTATAAAAATACCATGTTAATTATGCTCAAACGCTGCAAGTTACCTCCATTTTTTGGCAATCAGATGTGGAGAGGAACCCTGTGAAGCAAATTAGTCCTAATTGAAAGAGGGCTGATTAATATTTAAATAAGGCATTGTGTTAGGGATTCTGCCATGAGAAAAATAAGCTGAACATCTGAATTAATTGCATTGCAGGTTAAATTAAATTTCCTATAATGGGTGCTGGCACAGGGCTTTTACAGTGGACACAATGGCTGAAATACCAGTCTTTTCTCCCCCGTTGGCTGGATTCCACTGAGATCCTTCTGGCTCTACCTCTTTGTTGTCTCCTTTTCACAGCAAACAAAGGTACTAACAGAAAACTGCATCCACATTTTCAAAAATGTTAATCATTTTAAGACATCACACCTGCTGACATTTCCAACACCCAAACTCCATCATCTGTTTTTTAGCTTGGTGAACATCAGTGGTGTTTTTTTTTTTCTGAGTGTTAAAAACATGAATGCAGTGGAAACGGTATTACTGCATAGCTATTGCACTCTTGTCAATTTCAATACACAGGAGCACACATGTAGAGTCTGTTTAAAGTGATTAGACGCCTTAAGAGCTCTTGTTTGAGAAATTCTTACCAACATAAATTACTTCGGCGCAATGAGACAGAATGTCGCATTGGAACTTGTTGGCAGGTTTCCAGTCAGGGGTAGGCAATTAAATTGTTGCTCTTGAAAATTGAAAACTGTACAAAATAATTATGAAGTAGCACAACAAAATATCATTAAATGTTTTGAAATAAGAAAAACAAATCTGTTCAACAAACCAAAAATACACCTTAAAGTGCAAGCAGATATGTAGCACTTTAAAAGGAATTGTCAGTAAATCTGCTTCTGTAAAAATGTAGACTTAATGTATGAATACTGAGTTGAAGTTAACTGTGAAAACAAGCCATCTGTTAGAACCTTCTGCAGTCAGTCCTTTTGATGTAATGATATAGCTGGAGAGATTAATAATTTCCCTTCACTGCTTTACCTGTGTGAGTGACAGGTCAGCAGTACATATTCTCATATTGCAATGCCTGGGACTTTTCTCAAACTATTGATGTGTCACAGTCTGGAAAAAAAGATGTTTTGATTGGAAAATTTTATGTAATAATTCAATTCATCTTGTATCAATTATAATACAAAAACCAATAAATCCTGCCTGCACATTTCATTTATGAAGACTTTATTTAATGCTGCCATTTTGATACATACTATAGATTTAACTAGCTAATAGACGGCTAGCATCTTGGAGCAACTTGCCATCACAACACTGTGTTGAACTCAATCAAGGAGAACTACTGATAGCTTGATAAGGAGGAAATTACATCAATCCAACTAGTTAACTGCAGAATGTAGCTGCAGATATTTAGCCTTCCTGCAATGGGTATAATATATTAACTCTTATTTTTTAAAACTTAGTGCCATGAATTTAACTAATGAACCTCATCTGAGTCATCTCTCGGTGCTTATGTTTGTTAGGCCTGGGACTTGGACAGTTGTCAAGCCACCAATGACTTCTGGTCTTTATTAGACCACAGAAAATCAACAATTATATGGGCACATTTTAATTAGCTAAACTATAATTAAACTAGCTTGCTGACTGTTAGATGCAGGGAATTCCATCAAGCTAGTTTGCTAGCTAGCTGGCAACTGAATTGACAAAACTACAGCTTTGAGCAGCTTTCACAGACAGGTTTGACTCATGAGATCGAGTTGCTAATCCAGAATTATTGTGGGTGGGGGAAGTGCCATTTCTTAAGCAGCCATTTGATTTCACATACAAAATGTTGCATGTACAAATTATACTCAAAAGGCTTTGCTGTACCACATTATGCACCGACATGAGGCTTGTTTTGATTTGGCAGAATTGTTGAGACCTGATGAACTGCTACAGAAGACAAAGTGATGCTGATAGCAAGTTGTCTGACACCAGCCAAAACAGGTGCTATCACTGAGTGTAGAAACCCTCACTTACCACTTAAAAGAAATAAATGAAGCACTCAGCTAAATCCTGTGATAAAAATAACTTGACCTATCTTTCACTTGCACACATGCTGTACCCTAGAAGCTGAATGTTGAAGTGGGTTGCACAATAAACCTCTCATGCTAAAAATAAAAGCTTTTTAAGTGTGCAAAAGAGATTACTGGACAGTTTTTGTGTGTGTATTCATCATTTCCAGGTGGAATTTTATGAAACAAATCTTAGCAACAAACCAACAAGTTATTTCAGGTCTTGTAGGTGAAGGGTATGTATTTATATTCCCGTTTGCTTAGCGTCATGTCACTCAGGGTTTGTATGACGGCTAAACGTTTCTTTTGGCATCAGGTTGATTACTTGATTGTTCATAACAGACCATGATACCCGTTCAATGGGTGACTTGAAGCCCTATATCACCTCATTAGTCAGAGAGGTGGTTGGGCACAAAGAGGCCATTTAACCTGTCGAACGTCATACCAGGTGAAAATCAAGAGAGAAAAACACAGAGGAACTGATTCGCTCTGCTTATCGAGAGAGCAGCACGTTGGTGTTATATGCTGAAAACTGGACTAAATCAGTGCAGGGTCGCTTGCCGCCAGGGGAGTTCTCAACCAGCGAATTGTAACCTGGCAAGACATAGCAGCCAAACAAAGTCCGTGAATGATGGACCATGATCTGGGAGACATCTTGCCAAGGTTTCAATGTAATCATGGTCTATTTTTGTGACTGTTTTTTTTAGCACTGCCTGTTCCACTGCATCAGAACAACCAAGTTCTTATGTCTGTAACACAATTGCCCTATGGTGATTTCTTCTGTGCATGTGGAATATTTGGCATTTCAGTACACTGTATTGTGTGGATCCATATTACAATTTAAAATACTAACAAATCATCCCTCAAAATCATCCCCCAAAATTTGAAATGAAGAGTCATGAACACAAGTACGTAGTTACTGCTGAACTACTGTATCTTTCTGCTAGTCCCTTCACTGTACAATGAAGAGATGAACTAAGTGATCGCATCACCAGCTATTGACTTAATTTAAAAAAGGCATTCTTAGTCATATACAATTATATTCTTATAACTGTTGGAACGCCCAAGGGAAGTAAAGTACCAGTATATATTGCATCTCACAGGAAAGCAACATAAAGCCAGTGTCCAGTGTCCATGTTAGCTACGTCTCTCTCTCTCTCTCTCTCTCTTTCCCTCTGTGATTCTGACTCTGTCTCACTCTCTTTTCAGGTCATTTGTGTTGTAGAGTGGAATGGGTTGTGTCCATTACAGTAGGAGGTTCATTCTGTATAAGGAACCGTAATGTATAGTCAGTGGGTTTGGCAAGAGTGAATCTATTCTTCGCTCGGGTAAAAGTATATGTTATGCCAAATACATGGGTTCTGTTCTAAATTGCTGTGCTGTGCTGTTATTGCACACAATTTTCCCTTTTTGCCTATCAGCCTGGTGGTAGCAGGTCCCTGCTTGGTTTAGAGGGAAGGGGGTTAGTTGATTTTGTTGTTATGCCTTTCCAGATCTGCTTGTAACACAGTAACCAACCTACATATGCATATTACATTACATTACTTCATTTAGCAGACACTCTTACCCAGAGCGACTTCCACACTAAAACTTGTGAAATTAAAGTAAGGTGTTAAAACTGCTGTTCTTCGCTTTGCTGGCTCGGTGTGATGTGACAGTTTGCTAGTTGTTTTGTTTTCATCATGTTTACAACAGAATAGATACCTGTATCTAAGGATGTGTGAGTGTGCGCACACTGTGTGTACATATCCTAGATATATCAAGTCATCATGTATAGTATCGTCAATATAATGAATCGGTACTTTACGACTGTACTGAGCACTAGAGCTTTCTGATTCTGATTTTCTGCTTTCTGTTTTTTAACCTCAACAGGTCTTATTATTGTGGCGTGTGTTGTGTGTTGGCAGATTTCAAATCACAGAAATGAGTGCTACTGCCCCCTGCTGACCTGGAGTGTGTTTTATTGCGCCCTCACGCTGGCAGAATGACAGAAACATTTCAGCCCGCAAAGCGTCAATTTAATGTGGCATAGCTTGTCGTGAAGAATTTTCTTAATTACATATTCTCATGATTTCCCCATGACTGACTAGCGTCATCGGATCTGCACAAGTACTCCTTGCTGCAAACTGGCCCTCTCTTTGGTCTGCATGGTACTTCAGTGCCTGGCAATAATTTTGTGACTAAGGTTTGTGGGAGAATAATGATGTGGAAAATAGTCAATGTGAAAAAGTAAGTATTTCATTAAGTGGGTTCATAGGCCTGGCGAGAATGTTTCTTGCCCTGGCAGCGTGCCAGGTTTGGAGACAGATAGGGGAAGTGCTGCTGCATCTATAGCAGGTGTTGGGCTATTGTGAAACAGGTGTTGAATCAGTTGAGAAAGTCCCTTCTGCAGCATTGTCAGGAGCAGAGGTGTTTGCCAGTGTGGTATCAAGGTGTGTCCATCCCAGGCGCAAAGACCTGCAAAACATTTTACTCCTCTGTGTGGGTGGCAGCGGAGCATAGTGGTAAGGAGCAGGGTTCATAACCAAAAGGTTTAATTCTCCACTGGGGCACTGCTGCTGTACCTTTGGACAAGGTACTTAGTCCAGAAGTACCTCAGTAAATATCCAGCTGTGTAAATGGATAAAATTACAACCTGTGTAAATCGCTCTGGGTAAGAGTGTCTGCTAAATGATAATAATGCGATGTAATGTTAACTTCAGCTGTGAAGAAAGTAAATATGGTACATTCATTTAGCATTGCAACACTTAAACCTTAATGCTTATTAATGATGCATTTGTATGCATAAACACGCAGTATATAAGAAATATGCATATTTTCCAATAATAGATCGACAACATGTAGATGTCTAGGCTCATAGGCTGACTTCTAAAACACTGTCACACAGTCCTGTTGACTGTTGAATGATTTTCCAGAGGAACAGCTGGTGTCTGAAAATGGATTTGTGTTTGAGGGCTTGCATTCGATATCAACACAGTCTGGGAGCTGTTTGAGCATATGAGAGCAGACCACCCTTTACCTCATTCTCAATACCACAGAGCTTTCATGCAGAATCCAGCATGAGATTATTAGTGTGTACAGAGGGATGGAAAAATGAAACTGTCATCTCTGATTGCAATTTCACAGTGATTATGAACCATATTCTTTGTATGCTTCACACTGCAGATAGGCTTACTGGTTCCACCCAGTCTTCTCATCTCTCACTGAAATACACATGGAGTATATTGTTCTTTTTTGTATTACAGTGTTTATGAGAAGGATTATGAATAGAAAGATGTCACAAGGATCTCCTATCCTGTAAAACACCTAGAATGCCATTGAAGTAGTGCAGTTACAATTAATGTTTCTTCTTTAGCTCTTTAAAGCTTATGCACTATGATCCTTTACCTTGCCATAGCAAGAGGGTTAGAGTCAGGCATTGTAAGCTACTCCTCTTGTTTTGTAACTGAGGCTTGAGTACGGGAAGGATATCCTACAGAATTTAATTCAAGGTTATTTTAAAGACCGCTAACTGATGGACATACTAATTTTAGATATTGTTCAAAGTGAAGAAAAGGTTGTTTAATCATTGGTGCATTGTGAATCTTACAGCACTGTCAAAAATATCGTTTGGAATTTCACTATCACTTCTTGGAGCCGATGCTGACTGCTGTGTAAAATAATACACAGAGCACAGTGATTCCACCTCAAAGGCAAATTATACAGATTTTTTTTTCTTATTTCCATTTGTCCCAATAATATCGGTGTGGTTTTGTTAGTAGACGTGAAAGTCATATTTCTGCCCAGTAATAAATTACTGTGATGGAACACCACTGAGTGCCGCTGGAGGCTTTCAGAAAATTGCAATTTAGAAATAAAATATCACTTTGCAGTAAATATCACAGTGTAGTTGTTCGTCAGAAGAATGATGTGGAGTCAAAAGATGACTGCCACTCTGATGTTGAATGTTATGGGTGGGGGGAGGGACACAGATCTATCCCTGACGACCCTGACCTACTTTTGTGGCTGCTTATTATTCAAGCTACAGTATACATTTAGAAAAAAAATGTGTGTAATACGGTTTGGCATCCACTCCTGCATGCTCAGCCCGGAGCAGTAGGTGCTCTGTAATATTAGTACTGTTCCCTGTTGAGTCATATGTAATATAAAAATGAGAATATACTCATAACTGGGGAAGAGGCTGTTAATTGTTATGAGCAAAGTGCTTGATTGTAGGCTACATGTCTCATCAAGAGCTGTGCCTGTTAGTAACCAATGCTGACATTTAGATTTCAGTTGAATGTAGTCCTAACGAAACCTCTTGGGGGGTGATCCTTGTAGATTTACAGGCTAATGAAATTAGTCAGAAATTGTTAAACACTGGGTTTTAAATACCTGAGCATGCTTGTGTTGGGGGATTTCAGGGAAAATTTTGAGGGGTGTATACGTGAAGCACGGAACTGTAACTTATTCTACCTTGTACAGTGTGTATTTTATATTTATATATATATATATATATATATATATATTTTTTTTTTTTTTTGCACATACATATATATATATATATATATTTCAGTTCAGGACTAATTGCAAGCGCATTACTTTACATTTTATTTTTCCACTCAAAACAACTCAAACAAAACACTCAAAACAAAGTATGATGACACCCCCCCCCCCCCCCCCCCCCCCACAAAAAAAAAAGAATAAATAAATAAATAAAAGTAAAACGGGGAAAAGATAGTGGTCGTTTTTCAAATCTGGTGTTGTCACCAGCACTTTCACATTAACAGGGGAAATAATGATGTAAAAATGTTTTCCTGTCTTTGTCAAGCATCATTTGCATGAATATTTTATTGGAACAATGTCATTGCTTTTTCATGTACCACGTGCCATAGGATGTATTTGATGTTTCATGCAACAAATAGGCTCCATGTGAAACAGCAGCCAGGACTCATAACATAAAAGTAAAAGAGAACAAGGTCTCTGGTGAGATGGAGAGGATATAAAAGCACCAGGTGTGGGAAGTTTTAAAGAAACACATTTTTTTCGTGATCTCACACGGGAACACATCGAGAAATGAAACCAGTTCCAGTCTCCTTATGATTGAGGACGTGCGAGTTAAAAACTTTGGAACAATTGTTGTTTGGTTCGAAAATGAGATTGCAGACACACATGTAACACGATGCGTGTGGAATGTGGAAAATATGCATCGGAGATGTGGTGCTTATGGTTCAACAAGCTTCTGCAACCTCTCCTCGTTCACATGAGAACATTGTTAATAAATAGAATCATGGCCTCCTTTTATAGCAAAGTAGGTAACACTATCCACATCAGTGTCATATAAAAGAATGAGTGTAATATGTCATGCATCAACAAACGAAGAGCTCAGGTGCACGGCAAGGAATAAGTATTATTGTGTTTGATGATGAATTGCTGTGCAGGGACAGTTTCTTTGACATATCACCTGAAGCCAGCAAAGCAAACACGGTTCAAGCCAATTTGACAGAAGTGCCATTATACAGTACAGTTTCTAATAAAAACAAAAGCCATAAACAAAATTTACTGAACACATGCGGTCAGGGTCCTGGTTTTTGCAGCTGTATGGGAGAGAGCACATCGAAAAATGAATTCTTTTCACCCCTTTCCACAGCATGACTATTGTTGCGTGGAGACACAGGATACATTGAGAAATAATTTATTTGTGTACGTGTCCTCAAGAAAGTCAGATCTACAAAATGAGTCAGGTGATTCAATAGTGGACTATATCATACCTGTACAATACAGCGTCTGTATTATAGATATGATGGTGTTTGTTCTCTAACCATAACAGGCTCTTGGCATCTCTCAGTGCAGAGAGATGTGCAGCCCTTGAAGATATGTTCTCGTCTGTTTTATTGTTAATCTAGCTAGGGAGTAAGGTAGGAAGCCAGCTGAATTGTACATTGGAAATATACATTCTTACTGGCTGTGTATTTTGAAATACTTGCAAGCAGTCGGGTGAATCAGTATTGTCTTTTTAATTAGCAGTTGTCCTCCCTGCAGTTAGATGTTGCTACTGGGTAATGCAGAAGAGAGCAAAAGTAAGTAAGATTGTTATTAGAGGTTGTTGGAGGTAATAGACAGTTTGTGATGATGTTAGATGACAGAAAATGTAATATGGAGGCATAAAAACAAAACAGAAGAAGAAAAAGATATGGAAGGGAATGCTAACTGGTCAAGGTCTGTCTGTATATGAAGTTGCATCTTAATTCTGGGTTTTCAAATGTGGTTAGATGGAACATAACTGAGACCTCAGGTTCATTGAGGTTATTGCTTTAGGAAACCTCAGATCCTAACTCTCAGTGCTGTGTATGTATGGCATATGCCCCCCCCAACAATAAATTTGTGGATGCCATGCCTGTCATCTCAATATCAACACAACAGACATGGACACTTACAAATTTAGATAACCATTTGCCATGTTGAAATTTACACATTTTATATCATTGTCAGATACAAAGGAATGATAAATGTTGCCTATAAGAGCACAGATTGCATTTCAGCAACAGAGGGACCCATGTGATTACTTCATGGTAAAAGTAGCAAAGCTTGCCAGTAGTTTTCCATGGGTGGAGAATCTCCTCCACAGCTTGTCTTTGATTTGCGTTAGAAAAATATTTGCATATTAATGCATACTGAGCTGCACTTTCCCAGTGTCAGTTGGTTGTTCTCATGTATCATGGTATGTGTGTATTCAGATTGTGATATTATCTATCTACATTACCAGCAATAGGATTACGTCTACCATCTTAACATTTCTTGATCTGTGATGTATCTAGTGTGACCATTTCATTAGTACAAAAGTTAAAATCTCACTGACATAATGCAAGTTTATACTGTCAGTGCATACTGACTGCTGTTTGCTGTCAGTATGCACTGACATACTGCAGCAAACAGCACATGTCATGACTCCAAGCTGATTATAAAGGGCTATGGACACAGGGTTTCAGGATGACACTGATTGGCTAATCAGCATTATAAGGGCAGCCAATGTAATGTTAATATATTGAAAAAGTACTCTTTGTGAAAACAATGTCCATCATCATTTTTTCTCAGTGAAAGCAATATTCAGTGAAAATCGTGACAGTCTTCCTGATTTGCATGTCATTGAAGTGATACATAAGCATGTGTGGTGATGACATTACCATTAATATGACACCTGGTCATGCCTGGTCTTAAACAGGTCAAGATTAAACTGATTGTCTGGTACATGTAGATATAATTTACTGTATGTGCCATATGGACTTGGTGTGCATTCAAGATAATGGTGGTCTCTGGAGAAATTTGGTATTGTGCCACAGTTTTGTGGTATCAGTTTGCCCTCAACTGACACTCGGCAGCTGATTACATAATATAGACATTTTGCTTTCAAAATGGACAGCAGGTTTATTCAAAAGCAGCATTTAGAGGCAGAAGCCACTACTGCTAGAGTACACTTAACTTCTGTTAAGATGAGACTTTTCACTATCGGTTTTGAGGCATGGGAATACACACTGTATGTTGATAATCAACTGAAATAATCTCACAATCTCCAAAATATGACACCACAGAATCATGCTGCCAGGCAAACCATAAAAAACACATCCTTTTAGTTTCCAACAGCTGCTGATGACTTGCTGATAAATTACCAGGCGTGGGTAGGAACTTGTGCAAAAACGTTACATTCCACAAAAATAGGTTGTTACACGTGAGTACTGAAATGCATTTATTGTTGCCCATCAGTTTCACCGGTTACTTTTATTTTTCATTCCTTTTAGAAAGTCGCTATTTCTAAAAATACATGTTATAACACATGAACGAATATATATAAATGTTACAGACTACAAAATACACACTTAGACTCCTCTGCCCTGACCCAGCCGTGTCACTGGGGCTCACGGCTTGCCTAAGCCAACGGTACACCACTACTCTGCTCTCACCCTTGTTGATGCGATAACCTTCAAGAGAAGAAATCTCATCTGTCAGGCTATTGGAGGCAATTGAAGAAATGTGTTTTTACAGTTGTGGTGGAAATCCTATTTCTCTGTTGTTGTGACCCACGGCTGCACCCTCTCTCTCATCTGGGATTAGCAATGTGATTCAGGGCAGTGCGTGTGCCAAAGTGGTGAAAACCTTATTGTTACAGTGCTCGCAATTTTGTTTCGTGGAAGCAGTTTGATATTGCCTGTGTTGCGTTGACGCTGGCGGGACCTAAATGACAGAATTAAATGCGTTACCGCAACTTGCACATCTCCAGAAATATGCGCAGGGTTGTTCTGTTTATAGTGTAATGTGAATAATTTCTACCTCAGTCAGCGATTCTTCATGGAAAAGAAAGCCCCTCCAAATCTATTGTTGGCTATTGGCCAGGGCAGAATGAAACAACCTCTGCCTGTACAAATCAGGGCATTATTTACCCCCCCCCACCCCCTCCCCCAACCAGAGCATTGCACTGTTCCCAGCACCTCCCACTGTGGCCCCTCACTCCCCACTTGCCAGTTCCAACCCCGGGCTTTATGTAACTTCCATTGCCGCGGAGAGGCAGCTCACTGCGCAGAGAGAGATAGCCCGAGGTGGTTGGTGAATTGTTTTCATTTTATCTGTGTACACAGCGCAGGGAGGGCTTGTCAGGGGCACAGTGTTTAACAGCAGCTCCCTTGCTTCTCCATCATGTAGCTAAACTCCTGCTGGCTTTTAAAGAGTCTATTCAGTGACGACGCGCTCATCGCCAGCGGAACGCAACTCATGTTTAGCATGCATTGCAACCCCACAGGCTCACGAGAACTATTGGGGGCATTTACAAACACCATTTAAAGACCCCCCAACTAAAACCGCCGATAGCTCCATTTAAAGGGTAACTAACATTTGTTTCTTTGTTCATGATGCTATGTTTTGCATACTGGTGTTGTCTTTCAGTTTCAAGTCCCTGATAATGTCTTACCATTCTTTAAAAATCTCATATTTGGGACAGAAAACATGACTCTTACTTTACTTTTGTAATGTTCATATGATCTAAGATGATTGGACTACTTTCATCAGAATGTGCTCTCTGCTGTTATTACTGATGTGTTCGTGGACAGAAGGAAACATATAAAACAAGGAAATGTACAGTATTCTTCAGCCAGTGTTGGTTTGGTTTTTAGTCTATGGCCTGTTTAAGTTTCCAGTGAGAGTGGGTGGTTTTCATCGTGCTGCTTGATTATGATTTAGACAGGCCTTTTGACATGCGTTCCCACTCCGTGTTAGCTTTGCATTGCCGTGACTGCTCGCTTCAGAATGTATATCAGTTATTAGTTAACAAGAAACCTGACAGGATGGACTCTTTGTTCCTAATTGTCAGTTGTTTATGCATTATTGATGTGCCGACAGAGCCTCGCTCAGCAGCAACGTTCAGCCTTTTCATGTTTGCTTTTGGTTTCACAGGCACTGCTGACTGCCATAAACTTTCCATCATCATTTTCATATGCAAATACTCAGCGCTGAAAAGAGGATGTGCGCAGGGGGAGTCATTTCATTGAGATGATTAGGAAAATAAGAGTAAATATATTTATTACATAAAAAAAAATCTACTGTTGTGTTCACCGGACTAATGCGAGCAGACGGTTAGCATACACTTCTTTGTTTGCATGGACAGCATGTTGGAAATAAACTACCGAAGAGCCTATATCCGACTCAAAGGAAAGCCATTGATCAGACGCATGATAA
This sequence comes from Megalops cyprinoides, assembly GCF_013368585.1. NCBI lineage: Eukaryota > Metazoa > Chordata > Actinopteri > Elopiformes > Megalopidae > Megalops > Megalops cyprinoides. The sequence continues at coordinate 18,582,587 of NC_050584.1, forward strand.
TAAGAAGTGAAGCTCTCTCTGCCTCTCAGGTGCAAAGTCATGTGATCATGTGATTACCGCTGTCCCTGCAGAGAGGGTTGTAGTACTAGCACAAGGTCAAACTTCATGAAGCTAAGCTCCTTCTGCTCACTTCTGTGCACATTAGTCATGTGAGGTATCTTCTCTCCGTCATCACTACGAACGAACAAAGTGATGCAAAAAGCAAAAAAAAAAACAAGATACAGAAAACCAGCAATCACAGAGAGATCAGGGGCAGAGCTGTAGAGCTGAATGAAACTGAACTCAATTAAATTAAATGTGCTATTCCAGTTCTTAGAATCTTACCAGTCTCGCAACCAGTTCTTTAACAAGTACACTGTATGGGACTTTCATTTCAGCTTTTTAATTTGATTTACTCTTGAGTGAGTTCTCACCAATGAATATCACTAGTTTCCCTTTCTCTTGAACATATTAGGGCTGTCATGCATACCTCAGAACTCTCCTACTCACCTTTACATCCTCAAAATTTTAGGAGGTAAAGTGCTGCATATTTGCAAGTTCATTTCATTTCACATCCTCAGGCCAGGGATGAGTTGAGTAAAAATAAAAGAGTAAAAGTAAAAGACTGGAATTAGTAGTAAGAAAGTTTAGCTAAGGTCTATGTTAAAAAATTAGGTTTATGTACTTTTTAAACTAGTTGACATGGCAAGAGTGCAGGAAATCTAAATTTATTTAGCAATGTACATTAATGACTGTTTATTCTTATTGAACATGCTCCTGTAGTCATAGCCTTCCTGGAGTGTTGATCTTTCTGCTGTCAAAATGACAGTGTCTGAAAGCCTATTGTTTGGTTCTGTTTCCTGTTTTTCTTCCATGTAACAGTTGATGGTATCATCCAGTTTCGCAAAAAAAATTAATTTCACTTATTAGTCACAGTCCCCGGATGTTTGTTTAATACTTTGCGTTCCCCAGGTCCCAGGTCCCATTGTGGCTACCAAATGAACTTTTCACAGCATGCATTTCTTCTCACATTTAGCACATTTTTCTGACATGGGTTGTAAAACTATTGTCCTATATGGTCATGCCCTTTGCAGTTGCAGCCTGTAATTTATCAATACCTATGCATGTCTATGCATGCACATATACACAGTATTTGCATGCATTTCCATGCATGTTTAGGCACATAAGAGACCAAACATTATTCTCTATTTGGTACATTTGCATGTTTATATTGTTGAAATACCAGTTCCTTATGATGGTACAGAGAACAAAAAAATAAATAAATAAATAAAACTGTTGAGCTACAAGCAGCAATTTCTAGAGCCAAGCATAAATAGGAAGTGGCTTCTATACCATGTGACCTTCAGTGACCATATTCAGTCACACAGAACTGCCTACAGGTTTTATATAATATAGCTGATTCAAATTGCTTAGATAAAAACTATAGTATTAAAAGTTGTTTCAAAAGGCTAGATTTAAATTGACTGTTGACAGCCATTTCATTCAATGTAGAAACAATCTTGTCAGTACAGATCTTGGGTGAGGTGTCATTTATGCATTTTTTACATATTTTATATGTAAAATCAGTAATAATCACCAAAATAGGTGAAGTCCAGTGTCCTCTGAAAACCATGTTTTTAGCAAAAAACTTCAAACTTTAGAGACACGTTCAAATATGGAGTTAGGAGTAAAGTTTTTTTTAATATAAATCCAAAATAGCAGAAAATACAATATGGTGTATTACTCAAAATTACAAGAAATGTTTCATGTGATATATATTGCTGTGGAAGCATAAAGAAACAACGGCAGAATTAGAGCAAAAGCTCGAGTTGGATAGAAGCAGCAAACTGGGATCTTTTTGAGCTTTGAGAACACAGCAGTGTGTGACCCATCCACATGACCTAAACACCACAACAAATTAAAAAAGTGATAAGAGGAAAGAAGAAGACAAAGGCAGCTCGGTAGAAACAGTGTGCGATTTTTTTATCCCCTGGAGTAATGTTTTTACTTTAAGCCATCTAAGCAAGCTAAGCAAGAAAACAGCAAGATTGACAATACACATACAGGAGTAATGATCACAACTGCATTCCTGAGGTAGTGACATATAACCCAACTTCCAACACTCACAGAGTGAGCCATCTTGTAGACTCCACTGAATTCGCAGTAGGCCTATCTTACAATGTCAGGAGCGTCTCTGCACACTCGCAGTAGTGCTGGCCTCCGGACATAAGTCAAGGTTGCCGTCTCTATACAACCTTGGCTGAAACACTTGGAGCAAATGTTTTGTCTCTTGTGATATACATTATCGCTTCCTTGTTTTCCATTTTCGGAGATGCTGCCTCGAACTCAAATACAGAGGAATGTGCTCAGCTCTAGCAGAGGCTTGTCTGCTCTCTCTTTCATTTAAAATGGTTGGTGTGGTCAGGCCTGGCGAACATGTTAACACATTTGGTAAACAGTCATTCAGCAAATTTGCCATTTGCTTTTATTCAACCGTTTATAAACATGGATATGTCCCTCATTTGAAATAGAAATGAGATGTTGGTGCAGTGACAGATTTATGTCGACTGGTGTAGTAATCAAGTGAATGGATTTTTAAATCAATAAGGCACAGGGGATTAATAGACATTTCAATAAAACAAGGAGAAATTCCCTGTCCACTCTAATCAGAATTAAATGGAGCTATCCAATACCAGTGCAAAGTCACAGTAAACAGACCAAAGCACTTTGACACACAGTGGAATGAAAGGCAGTTTCAGAGCAGTCTGCGGTAGTAATGTAGGTCACTGTAGTTGTTAAATAAACCACAACAAATTGATCATATAATCAATAAGCTAGCATGAAATGAAATGTAGTATTTGTACAAAAACAAATCAGGCATCCAATGATAGAGTGGACACAAATGGCTAAAATGTGAAGGTATTTTTAGTCACAGAATTATCTGGTTTTATGATAAGATAATGTAATGTGAAGCTTCATTGAACCAAACACAAATATTTAGTGCGTGACAGCATTTTTTCCCACAGAGCTTCTTGCCTCCCTTTTCTTCGTAGCCTGTAAATTTGTACATTCCTCAGCTTCAGTCTGAGCTTTCTGTACAGATAATAGATCTGTAATCATCTGGGATTTTTAGAAGGGTCCAATCACACTCTGACAGGTTTCTAATGGAACTTTGATGGCGTGTCCCTCTTGTGGTGCTGAAATCATTACTGATTTCTTCTTTTGATATTAATCAGTCATCTTTCATTGCTTTTAATGGCAGGCCTTTGAAAATCCTGGTACAAAATGATTTGCCATCTGGTGAGATTGGATTTTTTTTCTTTATTGTCAGCTGAATTTTTCACCTTCTGAGACCAGTTTGAGTGATATGGCGAGCTGGTTAATTTCCCAGGTGTGTGACACAGCTGGATGCCCGCTGGCTCTCGGTCGTTACACATTTACCAGAACGGGACATTGCCCTAACTACAGCGTGATGATCAAACATACATTTTCATATTTAAAACTATGCAAATGTAACTAATTTAAATGATTAAATCTAAACCTTTAGAAAATTTCAACGTATTTCTTGCTGTACATTTGCATCAGAATATATTAATGGCAGCTTTAGTTAAAAAATCTAAAGCTGTGCAGACAGCTTATGAGAGGTTTTGTGCTGTATATATATAGTGATGGCACAGTGATGAAGGATTATAAGGTTGAATGAAGTCATGTTCAGGCTGAGGTAAGGATGAGCTGCTTGTCAAAGACTCCATACAACACCTCCACCAGAACAAAGACACTTACACTGTGTTCAGCAGAGGTGTCGGTGGTTGTTGACCATGTCAGCGACTGTCTTATGGACAGCATTTCAGAGCTGTCTGCTGTAACATCCCAACCCCCAGGGCAATACATTTTTCTTGTCATGTGTCCCAGCAACAACAATACACTAATGAGCCTAAACATTATGACCACCTGCCTAATATGCTGTTGGTCCTCCATGTGCCACCAAAACAGCGCCGACCCACTGAGGCATGGACTCTGCAAGACCCCTGAAGGTCTCCTGTGGTATCTGGCACCAAAACATTTGCAGCAGATCCTTCAAGTCCTGTAAGTTGCTAGGTGGAGTCGCCGTGGGTCGGACTTGTCGGTCCAGCACATCCCACATATGCTCAATCGGATTGAGATCTGGAGAATTTGGAGGCCAGCGCAACATCTTGAACACTTCATCATGTTCCTCAGACAATTCCCGAACAATGTGTTCAGTGTGGCAGGGCGCATTATCGTGCTGAAAGAGGCCACTGCCATCAGGGAATACCATTGCCATGAAGGGGTATACCTGGTCTGCAACGATGTTTAGGTAGGTGGCACGTGTCAAATTGACGTCCACATAAATGGCCGGACCCAGGGTTTCCCAGCAGAACATTGCCCAGAGCATCACGCTCCCTCCACCGGCTTGTTGTCTTCCCATAGTGCATCCCAATGCCATCAGTTCCCCTGGTAAACGGCGCTCATGTACACGGCCATCCACGTGATCTAAAAGAATACAGGACTCATCGGACCAGACGACCTTCTTCCACTGCTCCAAAGTCCAGTTCCAACGCTCGCGTGCCCATTGTAAGCACTTTCGATGGTGGACAGGGGTCATCATGAGCACTCTGACCGGTCTGCGGCTACGCAGCAGGGTGCGATGCACTGTGTGTTGTGACACATTCCTCCCGTAACCATCATTAAAATTTTCTGTGACCTGTGCCACAGTAGACCTTGTGTCAGTTCAGACCAGACGGGATAGCCTTCGTTGCCTTCGCGCATCGATGAGCCTTGGGCGCCCAACACCCTGTTGCCGGTTTGTGGTTTGTCCCTCCTCGGACCACTGTCGGTAGGTACTCACCACTGCTGACCAGGAGCATCCCACAAGCCTTGCCGTTTCAGAGATGCTCTGACTCATTCGTCTGGCCATAACAATTGGCCCTTGTCAAAGTCGCTCGGGTCTTTACTCCTGCCCATTTCTCCTGCATCCAACACGTTGACTACGAGAACTGATTGTTCACTTACCATCTACTCTACCCAGACCTTGACATGTGCCCTTGTTTGGAGATGATCAACTTTGTTCGGTTCACTTGTGAGTGGTCATAATGTTTTGGCTTGTCAGTGTATGTATGAGCACTGCCCAGACTGAGCCATTTTGTTTTGTACTACATTGCAGATGAAAGGAAACCATTATTTTCTTCTTTGCCTGCTGTAATTACGAGTGCACTAATTACCCCCAAATCACTGACATCCAGGGTCAATAAGAATGGAAACAGGCACATTAAGGACAATTCACACAAAACAAAGACAATCAACAATGCCCCCTGGAGAAAAAAAGAACAATGTTTGTTTGTTCCCCTCTCTCTCTCTCTCTGTCACTCTGTATACATGTATTAAAAAAGTGTCTGTGTGTATCTGTCTCCAGCTCTGTTTTTAGAAAGACTGCGCAGTAAACACTCTCTGAATTGTTTCTCGTTCTTCTGTTTACAGTTTGACAGTGAAAACATGTACATGAGCATGTCAGAGCCGAGCCAGGACTTTGTGCCAGCAAGCCAGGTGGGTTAATTAATCTTCACTGCCTCCTTTCAAGTCGTAATTAAACAAATTTAAAGGGATGCATTGCAAATTAGTGGCACTATCAGTAACTGCCATAATCAGGAGTAATTATAATTTACAAACAAAGCATTTAAGCCTTGCTTCAAGTTAATGAGATATAGCTGATAGCACCATGGTTTATGGGTTACTGAAGGAGGGTTTCTTTTTTCATCAATTCAAGTATAAGAACAGCTGCTAGACAATTCTGCTGCACCAGTATGGTTCTACTTACCTTTTGGAAAAGATAGTTTTCTAAACAAGTGCTGCTGAATAAATGGGTATTCTCCACTACCCAGCTCTACAGCTAGCTGGCTGTTTAGCAGGATAAGCCAGGTGTTGCATACAGTGTGTCTTTTTGTTCACACTATTGACACGATACTTTGCTATCAATCTGTGTTAATGCCGCTCAGATAAAGACAGATGTATTTAATGACAACGGGCCAGAGGCAGTGAATTCAATCAGTGCTTGAAAACATTATCAGTTGCCAGTGCAGTTGTTATGAATGCATTTCTGCATTTATTTTACTGATTATTATCATTGGGTAAAAAGAATTATAACAGCATTTACCACATTCCACTTGATACAGTGATAATGCTCTGTACATAAGTGGGCCGGGCCATTTTACTGAACAGCGCTGTAATTCAAAAGGGCGGGGGTAATGGTTTACAACTATAGTACGGTCATGTTCTGTCTGTGCACATTATATACAACTTAGTTTGTCACCGCTATTTTCCTACAGTGCAGAATGCTAACACAAGATAGGTAGCGTTGATGAGATATTTTCTTTATCCTTACTCTTGCACAAGTTATTACTCAGCTCTTCCTTCTAAAACAGCTTTGTATATTCTCTGCAATTTTCTGTGCTCCAGGTATTTAAAATAACACATTAGAGCATCAAGAATTTGGCCCAATGTTTTATTGCATTAGTGCAAATAAATCCAGGGATTTCCATCGCAATTAAACTGTGTAGTTCATTCCAGAGACTTTTAATGTGACCCAACATAAACTGTTTAGTCTGGTCTTTCCTGAATATTTTTCCTTACGTTGTTCTTCCGTTACAAGGTGTATGTCGACATTATGTGTTTAAACATGAGTTTCTGGCAAGAGTTGGTGAAAAGCAAATGCAATGAAATGAAAAAATAGGAAAATAAGATCAATAACCTTCAGATGAGTGTATAAAAATGTGAGTGGGTGGTATTTTTGTCGTAATGTTTCAGACAGCATCTCACTAGGGACAAATATGTGGCTGTACTTCTGAAAGGTGTGAAGCTGTAGGGCTTTGGCCATTCACACCTTTTGCATGCAAGTTCTTGAAGGAAATGCTACACACGCTAATTGTTAGCACATTCATGTGTGCACACAGTATACCTGAAACTGATGGTTTGCTTTGCTTTTGATATTTTCACTAAGATTGCGTCAAGGCCAAATATACATACAGTTGGCTTCAGATAAGCTAATCATGCATACTTTCTGAAGTTGTTACGAAATGTATTAGATTTTGATACACCTTAATGACTTACTGGTCAGTTGATTTTAAGTGATTTCCTATGTTTTGCATCTGTGTCTGTTTACTACAGGCACTTATTGTACCCATCAGGTTCACTCGTCATTTGCTTTAATTATAAACATAGCCAGAAAGTTAAGAACACATTCTGCATAATTTTCTTTAATGCAGCACAACACTGCATGATCTTGGCCAGGCTGATTAGCCTAATGTATCATACAGAGTCTTCACCCAGCCGAAACAGGACGCTTAATGAATTGGGTAAAAGAGAAATAAAAACATTGAATGTGAGTAATAAACTAGAATGTTTGGCAGGGTTTGTGTTTTAGAAATTGAAAATAACCCTGGTGTCTGAACAGAAAACAGGCATTAAAGCAGAAGCTTTTGCATTCTGAAAGGGGTAAGAGGTCCCCAAGCTCCTATCACCCACACAGTGATCTTAACACATTTAGCAGCTCAGCTAAGTTCTCTTTGAAACATGCAGTTGACGGATGAGTGCTGAGTGGTCCTGTGGTCTGTTCACCTCCTCTCCGCCACACAACTTCAGCTATTAGCCCAAGCCTAACATGAGATTTTGAATGCCTGTGCCAATGTGCTTGACTGCCAGAGACTCGAAGGCGTAAGGGAGGAAATGGTGTGGCCCTTGTTTTGTTTCACAAAGAAACAGGGGAGCAGGAGTCTGTTTGAAGTAACCTCTAGGCCAAACCATTTAACCACCTGACTCGAATGTTGCATTGGAGAACCAGGCATATCCATTACCCTGCCTGCTTTTTTTTTTTTTTTTCCTCCACATGGCTTTATCATGTTGAAGTATTGGCTGTGTGCTGCATGATGCTGCCTGTTCCACACTGACTCATGGTCAGATGTGAGACGGGGGGCAGCCTGCTAGATGTGACAGTCTCATTTGATCCATTCACCTTACATTTCACTTCAGTTCCGTGTGCCAGACAGCCCGAGCCAGCCGCAGCAAAACATGAAACAGACAGGACACCACTGGAAAAGAGAGGTGCCATCTCACATGGACTGTCCTCGACTACCCTGGGTAAATAACCTCCACACCAAAGAGCACACACGTGACCTCAGTAGGAGGGCCATTGCACTGTGCACAACACCTTGCAACACTAGTTCTGTGAATTTTCAGCAATGAAAAAAAAAACAAATGTGCCTTTTCCATTTTTTAAAAGTAACCTCTGGGATGGGATGCAACCAGCTTTGTTCACCGCTGTCAATGATATGTCCATATCCCTTATAATCATTTCCTGGTTTTCGATTTCTGAGAGTAAGAGCTGTAAGGAGTAGGACGTAAAATGTCAGCAAACTCAGTTTAAATGGAACAGTGAACAGAAATAGACCCAGCTGTGCAGCTCGTTATGTCTAGGTTTGAGGATATGTGCCTAGAGCATCTAGACAGACGTGAGATCTCAGTGATACACCATTAGCTCACAGGCTTTCAACAGGTCCTCTTAGGGTCGTAACTAGTGTGGACTAATTGCATTTATTTGATCCGGTGAACATGCAGATTGAATCAGTTATTTGTGCAGCTGGAATGCAGCTGCCAGAACTGCAGGAGAAGGAGCTACTGCCTGTGAGCTGTTACTGACAATTTTTAACAGATGATGATGCTGAATGAATCATAAGTACATACAATTACTATTAGATTTAATGTTCTGAGTGTTTTGGTTTTCACCTTGAAAGTGTGACACGTTTCCATTTTACTGTTTTGACACATGAAGTGAGGAAGAAAATCAATCTAGACTCTGGTGACAAAAATCGGTAAACATTTTACCATTTCTCATACCATACCAGTAACTTTAACAACATAATAAATTAATGAGTCAAAGAAATCAGCAAATAACTAGTTGTTCACATCCTTAAAATGTATTACCTGTTATAATTGTATTAAAATCCAAGCATGTCTCCTGTTAGAACATCTTTGTTTAATTTGTATGTCTGAAAAATGCAAATACTAAAAGATATCTTGGACAGGATTTATTTTTTTCCCCACAAATGACAGAAATAAACCACATTTCTCAAGTTTTACTAGTTTTTACCTCCTCTCTCCTCTTTTCATCATGCTTTCTCTCTCTTTGTGAGTCAATTAGTTTTATTGTTGGTTGAAATGTATGCACTGTGTAACCAGTGTTTAGATGAGAAGTAACAGTTTGTGGTACAAAAGTATCATGGAGTACATTCAGCCAGTGCAAAAAAAAAATGCTTTAGTTTTGTGAATGTTTTTTAGACTAAACCCACAGTATATGCAGTGAAATCATGTATTTTAGGGGGGATGAAAAATAAACATTAAGCAAACTCGAGTCTCATTTTTTGTAGGGCAGGAAGAAATTACATTTTGTAGCACCTGTTTCCTGCTTGCTCTTGTGCTGTTGCCTAATATAGTCACAGTTTCCAGCATCCTCTGGGTTCTTTTTGAGAAAAAGTGCATAGCCATTTGAGCTCAAACAAATGAGGCGTGCATGCGTAATCATACTGTAGGAAAAACATATCCTCCAATCTCCAGCCCCCACTGGTGTCCCTTATCCCCCAACCCCCCACCATCCCTGTTCCCTTAGGGAGATTCAGGTGATTGGGCATTAAGTGGAGTATGCTGGGTTGTACGTAAACCTGCATAGCCATATTGGGTCATCCCGTCTTAGAAAATCACAGGCTAACAGGTGTTCTCTCTGTTGGAGACTTGTGCTTAAATGGATGAGTGCACAGACTGAGAGCCCAGGTACAAATCAATGAGATAGAACACCTGCACCCCGGCAGAGCTGATGGTGAAGCGGATTCTGAAGCCACGGTCTTAGCCTGCCAGACTGGAGTCCGACTGGACGGGCGGAATTTGCTTTTGGGTTCACGCAGGTCTTGAAAGTTTGCAGAAATAAAAACAAATAATTTGTAGTGTTATTTTTTTAGCGCTGATGGCCGACAGGAGTGAACATGGTCTTAAAATCGAAGGAAGTACCAGCTCTCAGAAAGTCCCAAAAGCAGGCATTATTTATTGATGTACGTGCACACAAATATTATACACACTAATGCCCCCCTTCTTCCACTCCTAATAATCCAGTTGCATTTGTCCAAAAATATTAATTTTACCATGATATATCTGTCCTAATACTGTTTTAAAAAATTGAAAAAAACAAATCACAGCTGGACTGACTGTTCTCAGTCTAAAAAAAATAAATAAAAAATGTGCCCAGTGGGACCATTTGAAAATGATCTCTTTTTTCATATCAGTACATGCTTTAGGGCTTATAGACACAGCTAAGCAGTAACATATGGTGGGCTACTGCTCCTGAAATGGTGCTGTGAAGAAACAGTATAACTTGATTATGGTAATATGATCTGCAGTAATGATTTTTATATATGGCGTGTGCAGAGGGCCAGTTGTGCACTTCAGTAAGCTTAATGAGTGCCTTGACTCAATGATATTTTTGAATTGCATATTAATTTGTTTCCCCATTATATTTTCTCATTACTTGCACTCCACTGTCTACATACATGCATGTGCTACACTGAAAAAAAATGATCAAATGTTACCAAAAAAAAAAAAGGTCTGAGTCCATAGGCTGTGAAGTCTGAATTTCACATTGTAAACTGTAAAAGATATATACTCAAAACAAAAAAGATCCTATGGCCTCCTCTGGCTGAGCAGCCGTAATGTTAGAAATTGAAACAAAACATTACAGGAGGAATTGAAACATAAATGTCCCATTTGATAGTGGCAGAGATCTCAGCAGGCTTTGTTCCTAAGTGGAATAAAACAGTCATCCGTCAAGGGTGAAGGCATTACTTTATCTGTGTGATCCTTTTTTTCCCTCATCTTTCTCACCATGTGTCTCTTGGCTATTAAAGAAAGTGACCTTCTAAAGGGATATGTGGAGCACAATTTTTTTCCAGCAAGTGGTTCGGCTCAGTGCACAACTAGCATCTCAGTGATTTCTGGATAAGTCAAGATGGAGTCACATGTAGAATTCTAGCATGTACTCACTGTACTGCACACTATACCAATGGAATAACTTCACACAAAGTGATGATTTTTAGGGCCACGTCTACAGACCAGTTCCACATTGTTTTCAAGCTTGCGGAGTGGCAAAGGTGATGTTGCAGTCATACGTTAGCAAAGCTGCACTCACTGCTATTGAGTCTCCATGGCAGACTCCTGTGTTTGAATGATAAGGGCCCTCCCACATAATTTGTATCCTATTGAATGAATTCCCCTCCATTTGACAGTTTTTTTCTATATGACAGGTAATAAATGCCCCTTTTCCAATTTTTTTGGTTCAGTAGTTTTAGTAGTTCAGTAAAAAAAAATAACGTAAAATATAACATGAAAACACAAAATGTCTTCATTGTCTTTTAATGCTGAAAATGCCTAATGAGAAGCCTGCCAAGTTGAAAGGAATACTGGCTGTGGGGGGGAAATGTGAGAAAACTGTTGATAGTGAAAATCATTTTGTAGAAAGTGCTTTTCAGTGACACAGAATTCAAAGTATACTTTGGCAATGTATGTCTTTTTAAAAATCTAACTTCATAGATGATGGGGAAAAAATGACAGTGGTGATGAAACATGACAGCAAAATAATAAAGGCCCTTTGTTTTCAGTTTTATCTATGTACATGTCTCAAGGAAGCAACAACTAATATTGCGTAATAACTGGCATAAAAAATGCTATACGCTAAATGCTAAGCATTAGGTTTTGTTTTTGTTGGTGGAGAGACAGAAGACCTGAGGTAACTGAATAATCCTTTGTTGAAAGACATTCATCATGATTTGCTCTAGAGCTAAAAAAAAAATAAATAAAATACCTCATACAATAGTGGGCAGTGTACATGGAAAAATGAACAACCACGTGTTCTGAGTCTGATTTCATTTAAGAATGCAAACAGAATGTAATGTAAAGGGTACTGTAGGGTCCATACAGAGAAAAAAAAAACATAATAGGTTTACATTTTCTTCAGTATTTTTTATGTATGTCCTTTACATTTAAGAAACGTCATCACTAAATAACATGTTTAATTTAAGTTATATTTCCTGTTGCAGACAGTTTGCTTTCAGTTACCAAGAATATTATAATGTTTTCAAAAACACAGAAAGGCTATTCCTAAGTGTGAAAACCAAGACCTTTCTTAGAAACCAAGACATGGGGCATTACAGTAGTGTAATCTTATATCAGCAGAGGCCACACTTTTAAAATGCAGCTTACACAGCCTGATGTATGTCAACATTGGTGATAATGAAATGACTGGAAAAGGTTTTGTAATGAACAAGAACCAAATTACTTGCTTATTTATTTTAAAATTGAAAGATATGGACAAATTGCAGAGTGGGAGGATTAATGGATTGTGACATTTCTATAGCAAAACCTTCTAAAAGTCATGTTATATGATTTTGTTGGCTTGCTAGCCACTGTAAATCATGCATATTTTTAACAACGCTCAATAAATACATATTTTTCATATTACTTGCAGGAGAAACGTTCCGAAACATTGACAACGTCATGAGAGGTTGGTTATGGTGTCAGAATGATGCCGACACTTAAACAAATAGCTAGCTAGTAATTTAAGTTAATATGAGAGATAACATTTGGCACCTGGGCTATGGAAGTGGAGGTGAAGTGTCATGTATTACATCAGCGAAGGGTCTTTAAACAATATGGCGATAAGGAAAAAAATCACACTTGCACTTTGTTGCAAGAAAAAGACTTTTTCAGTACCTTTTCCTTTCCGTGGAATTTTAGAAAAATGACAAATGAAGATTAAAAAAACAACCCTGAAAGTTGAAAACTGCAACAACTGAATATGGTTCAAGTGACAGTTTATTGTTGTGGGTTTTGCTCAGTGGAGTGGAACCGGTGACTCATTGCACAGGGACTGCCCCTGATCTTGCTGCCAAGCCAGCAGAGCCAAGGCCCACCTGAATATCAAGCACCCTCAGCTAGAACTGACCAGCTCTGTGCTTCCTTCCGAAACCACTTCACCGCCAGCAGTCTTCCCCACCCACATCAGTACTATCACCGAAACCAAGGTTCTGGAATGAGATGCAAATAACATTATTTCTAAAAGGTTATTATTTTTTCACATTTATGTATTTTACACCTTTTTTTCCCCTGGTTTCCCCCTTTATATGAGAAGCAGGTTGATGTCTCTGAGTTCCATGGTGTTAACTTGCTTTACCTGGTTATTCATCTGTATTAGTTCTGCATCATACTACATTTCTGCTCTTTAGTACTTTACATCACAGGATGCAAAGTACTGCAGTGGTTTCTGATGGTTTTCATCTGAGGTAAGCTCTCAAGTTGATGTCAACCAAACTCACACCTGTATTTGGCGTTAAGTATACTACCGAAAAGTACCGTTCTTTGTTATTGGCATGAGTTAGAGTAAATGGGTAACAGAAGAATGCAAGTAAAGGTGTTTGTTTGTTATGTCTATTTGTTATAGGCCCCTGAACAAATTACTAACATAGACATATATTCAACTTTATTAAGAGTGATTAGCTGCTCAGTGGGGCCTAGAACAATTAATTGATCAACTAATTAAGCTTAATTGAGACAGCTGCACCAGACTGGTTTAAGGAGCCGGTATAAACAGAACTGTATTGAATATAAACTTCAGAAACACTTCCAGCACTACATGTCAGTCACAAAATTTACCACAGATTAAATGTCAATGTCAAGGAAAGCTCAGTGTCCTGTGGTTAACAGCTCTGGTTTTTGCATAACGAAACCCTGTCATGACTAATGACTTGATGAGTTATTGCTATGGAGTTGTTGTCATTGGAGTATTTTATTCTTCGCTATGAACGTTCCTTTTTTCAAAAGAAGTAAGTATATGGAATTAATGTGTAGGCCCATACATAGGAATAAGAACAGGAAAGGTAAAGGTATGTTACATCTGACAAAAAGTAAAGCTGCAGTCAGTTATTGGCTCAAATAAATCTAGGAAGCATCAGCCTAAAAGACAAAAAGGCTTTGCCTCTTGTGGCAGGCTCATAACATCCAAGTAAAAAAACACGTGCTTGACCCCAACGACCTGTGCTCAAGTAAATGCCATAGCCCCATTGTATTTGTTTTGTTGAGATTCTCTTAACAGATGCTGGCAGCTCAACAAGTCTAAACTAGCTACAGACCCTGACTCAGTGTGTAACATTCAAATGATTACTGCTCACAGTCCCCAAGGTATTCATTACAGACAAAATTGCTCTTGTGGCCTCCCATACAAGCTGAGTTGTGATGGGAAATGAAAAGCTGCCTGGAAAAATAGGCCACCTAATTAAGTTAAACTACTGTAGCATTTAGCCTGACATCTTCATTACTCAAAATTAAAAAAGCTGCTTCGTTTTAGTGTGCAGGTTACCCTTGTTTACATTTTTCCTTTAATTGGTTTTCTTTTGAATGAATCTCTTGCAAACCACACAAAGAGCAGCACAGTGTTACTGTTCTCACCTGTGAATTAGAAAATGTGGTTTGGAAAAATTACAAAACTAAACTTAGGTTTACAAGAAAATGAACTGGTGACTACCTCAAGGCGTCATTGCTAGTAGATATGAGACGTGTGCTTCCGTTGGCCTGCACTGGTCAGCAGGAGTGAAATTGGGTGGTCAAGACATTTCTAAGAAATAATTTTTGATGGATGAAGGTTTAAGTGACCTTGTCAATGTGGCCTCACTTTACTTTGAACTGGCAGAGAGCTATGAAGAACACCCCCCTTAATGATGAGCTAAATTAGAACATGCATCAAAAGGAACTCCGGAAGCCAGTGTATCATACACTGTTTGTGTTGAATGCAAAATACAGTTTGAATTTACAAGGTGTAAACCATTTAGTAATAATATTAGAAGTTAATAATTTAGTAATAATATTAGAAGCTTCTAATAAAATTAGAAGTTTACAAATAGGAATTCATAAAATGAACTGGGAAGAATAAGCACCAGTGTCTCCCTGTGTAAGTCTGTGTAACAGTTTTCATAAATGTGAGAAATTTAAAGAATATGATAAAGATTGTATATGGAATGGTGTTTATAGTTTGCTATCGACACATGAACTCAGGTTTTCATGTTTTTCCTTTGATTAAGCATCCAGATTTTACTTATGACACGCATTCAGGGTTTACCTGGCAGCAAGCAAACACAGCATAGTCTCAATGCGGTAGTCCTCTTTGTTATTTACTGAGAATGGCATATTGTGCTGCCTGATGGCAGAATATCTTTTCATATACATTTCCTACAAGACACAGAATGGTCTTGTTCTGGGACTCATTTTTGAAGAGTCACACAGGCCAGGATTGCTTTTCCATGTCATTAAATTTATATCGTGTTTTTATTTGTTAGGTTGTTTTTTTTTTTAATAATTTGAGGTTGTTTTAATTTGTTGATAAATCATATTGTAATGTCAAAACAGTGACATTCAACAACATATTTCTCTCATGTTTTTGTGAAATTCATATGATTTAACTTGTACACATTATTTCTGTTGTATTTCACTAAGTGGGAGCACATATTGTTGTGCATGTATAGTCAGTTGGATTTTGGCATACACATGTTCAGCATGCAATGCACATTTATTACCTTTTTCATTTCATAGAGGTGTTGTAAGTATTGTGCTGTCACATGCTGATTGCTATGTGTTTGCATGATTGCTGGTTGTTAGTGCAGAGCACATAGTCATTGTTTGTAATTATCAGTGGATTCAGGTGTCCTTTTCACACCTGTACCTTTACTGTCGCTTGTAAGATCTGAGAGGCAGCCATCTGCAGGAGAGTGTCCTTTGTCAGAATTGTCTGAGGGAGAAAGGAGCTGTGTAGCTACACTGTTTAGTAATGCACTTTTTCATGGGAATCTGCTATTGAGTTATGCTTAGAAAGGTCTGAGGCATACCCTTTGAAATGTCAGTTTTAAAAATTTGGTGAGTGGTGTTTGATATTAACCCAACTGTATTAAACACCAGACAATTTACATAAGTTAAATTGTCAGCGTAGGGTGTAGTTTAACTGTTTACCTTTGGCATAAATGCACTGTTGATGAATAAATCTATTGGACTTGAAAGTGCTATTTTAGTAGCATGATAGACATGACACCCTATGTAACTATGGTGTAACATAAAAGGTTAAGGAAACATGGAAGCTCAGAATGTGCTTTGGCGAGGTTTGAGCATGCATTCCTCATTGTAATCGAGGCTAAAATGCTCAACATTGTTCTCTGGTCTGAAACACACACACACACACACACACACACACACACACACACACACACACACACACACACACACACACACACACACACACACACACACACACACACACACACACACACACACACACACACACACACACAAAAGGACATAAGCAAAATAACTTGATGAGCAACATCCCATGGTGATCCTTTTTCAAAACACACCTTCCACCACTGACACCTGAGAACACAGCCAGGGCCATAATCTAACAATGTGTAAATGGAGGGCTCCATCCTTTAAGTGCAGTCTTGGAACCCCGGCAGCATTAGTTCCCCCCTGTGAACCTCTAAAGAGCTTTGAAAGAAGCCTTATTTTGGACTCTCAGGTGGGTGCATTTCAGGGTAAATAAAAGAGTTTTTATTGGATACAATATGTAGTTCACAACATTCTAAGATCCTGCAGGGGAGACAGGATTACAGTTATTGAACACTGATAGCCTGCCATGCACTCTGCTGGTTAAGGACTTCAGCAGTTTGCAAATGTGTGAAGCAGTCCATGGATTCAGGCTAAATACACTTCAGCTATTAGATGGGTATTTTTGCAGTGGTTTATGGATGACCTTTAGGTTCTAACTTGATGCTTTTTTTTAAGGTGGTGGAAAAACCTCAAAGTGAACCCCACCATGTGATTTTAAATCACCTTGGTAACACAATACAGGTTGTCTGTAAAATTATTTGCATTGATTCATTTGTTTTAAAGTCATATTCCAGTATAAGCTATAATATTTTCATGCACATCACACTGAAACTTTTTGTATATCTAATTTTTTATGTTCTCACAACACTGTCATGGTCATTTTTTATTACACCTTTTTCCTATTGATGATATATTGTCAGGGTGGTGATCTCCATTTAGTCAGTAATTTACAGTTCAGAAAAACAAATCCTTGTCCTTTGGCTCACACTTCAGTATTATGTATTTTTTTTTCCATGAAAGCAACATCAGGATGTACTTGTCATAGAAAAATAATACCAAGATGCAGCGCACAAATTGTACGGTACAATTTCCCAGTAAATAAACCCATAACCTTTCCCTTGCAAGGAGCAGGTGTCGTTAAATATGGTGCACTGTTGGGAAGTACTTGAACAGATTTTCTGTCTTAACACTTTCAATTGCGGTAATCAGCTCCACTCAGTCTTGATCTCTGAGAAGAATTATCTTTTAGGGAGCTCTTACAGCTCTGAGCAATCCAACTCGACCGTGTGTGGGAGCAGCCGTGACAGCCCCGCATTTGTATTCAGACAGCTACACTCATAAACTTTTCAAAAGTAAAACAAGAAACCTGAAATACCATCATAGATCAATTTAACATACAGCCATAGCCAGCTTTTTTGAGATTGCTTGGCAGCAAAACCTTTTTTTCCCCGCTCCCCTTGTGCTCTTGCTACAGAAATGATGCCAATATGTTGTCCCAAACTAATGCAGACATCTGTGAGGGGAAACGCAATCAAACATGCAAATTAATAATAAGATGAGTTTGCTGTTAGAAAAGGGAATTAATCTGAGGTTCATTAAACACATTATTGCGGCCTTTTGAGGAGACAGTTGGGCTTAGATTTTGGATGTAATTCTTCCGTTAATTGCCTTAACTGGCAGTTTTACAGGATGGATTATTTTTTTCCCCTGAATAAAAAACTTATGTAGGAGGTGGCAAAAAAGTAATTAATTTCTCCACAATGTACATCTGCAGGGTCTGGATCCTGCTAAAACCTGTTACAGACATTTTAATGAATACGGCTTTCAGTTGGATAATTTCGAGAAGTGTAAGAAGTTACAATTTGACCATCTTCCAAGTCAATTGTTGTTACCTTGAATTAAAACAAGTGGGATTTTTATTGAAAGGAAACGCTTTCATCTGTCGTGCTGTTAACTGTGAAATGTTCATTAGGAGACGAAGGCATGTTTGCCTCACAGATGGTGATGCAGACGTGATTTGCCGCACCTCTTTGAAACTAGAGCTCATCCCGGCATTGTGTCCAACTTGAAAACATATTTAAATCCGCGAGAAATTAAAACAAACTTAAACGATTCACTCTCTTCTCTTTCTTTCATCTAAATTGCTCCATTTCCATTCACTTTTATTTCTGCTCTGGCCTGGGGTGAAAATAGAAGTGTTTAATTAAATAAAATATTTTAAGACTTACTTGTTACTTGTGAGGCAATTCAAAATACGTTGTTTTAGCTCACTGACATTCTGAACAAAAACAAGGTATTTGTATCATTTGTTCTTTGGAATTATTGTATTTTTGTATGAAATTCACTACCTTCTTGCACATATAAGGTCATAAAGATATATTGCCTTGTTAGGCTTGATACCGAAGGTAATTCTGCTTTTACTGTGTGATCTCTAAGTATGAACACAGAATCTGAAGGTCTGAACTGTTTTACATTTTAAACTGGGATTTTTTTATGAGACCATTAAGCTACAAAGACTTAACATTTTTATTATTGTACAGTATACATATTCTGGCAGTGACAGTGGTGCAGTAGGTTTTCAGCTTCATCACCCAACAACGTAATGTCCTTTAATTCTCTGCCCAGGTACAGTCTTACCCAGTGCCCAGTCTTGGTGATGAAGACTTCAACATTCCACCCATCACCCCTCCCTCTCTGCCTGAACACGCGCTGGTCCACATGCCTGAGTCAGACTCTGCAGGGTACCATTCCCTCTGCCCCCCAATGCCTCAGAATGGATTACACCCCTTCCACCCACAGAACATGGACCTCCCTTCCATCACAGTCTCCAACATGTTGAGCCAAGATGGAACCCTGCTCTCAAATTCATTGTCCATGGTAAGTCCCCATTGAATCCTCCCTATGGATAAGGACGTTATTGTCTACAAGTCAGGAACACGATGTTCTAGATACAGGATGGATCTCTATTAAAAGCTGGCAATTATGTCAGTTTATTTATTTCTGCACTACTAATTTACAAACATCATAGCATTAAGACCCATGTTAATAGTCTTTTTTGCTTATTGACTGAAATTAATGGAAGGTATTGATGGACCTCCTAAAAATACAGTGTAATTGAACAAATGAGGTGTAGTGAGTAATTTTTGCAAATAACACTTGAACTACACTGACTTTTTAGTTATGTCAGAAATAAAAAGGGAGGTGATAATGTAGGTGGATTTTTCCCCCAGCTTAGTCCTTATGAAGTCAGAATGTGACACTGTATGTGCATACTACTAACTTGGAAGTGATGTCAATATTGAAGAAATGAAACTTAAGGTATGGGTTTTGCTTTACTCAAAGGAACCTCAGCATGCTGTAATGTCACACAGCAAAAAAAGAGACTTTGACTAATCGTGGTTAACCAGGATTCCTTCTTGAGCTTGGGAGACATTTCACATGGTACTATAACCTTTCGCTTGTGAAGGTAGTGACTAAGTCATTTTGACATCTTCGCTTTTGTTTCCTTTGCGGTAAGTTGATTGCAGTGAGTTACCATGCATTTGTTTCATGACTGTTACCATTTGAAACTATTGTTGAACTGAGCTGTACATCACTGCGTCTAGTGGTAAAGCCACATTGTATCTATTGTTCAGTAATGCTCATTCAAGCCTATTCCGTGGAACACTTTATTGATTTTACTCAGTCATTTACTTAAACCAATTCAGTTAGAATGCCAAGCATCATTTGATTATACTGTATTGTAAGTTATACATTAAATACTGATACTAAAATTGAGTTTCTTTTTTAAGAGGAATTTGAACAAAGATCAAGATCACTTGCATTGAGATGAATGCTGTTTCATGAAATGGTCTAGGCTGCAAGAAATTACTTAGTTTGTTAGTTTGATGATGATGTATATATATACACACACACACACAGACACACACACACACACACACATAAATAATATATATCTTGTGTGTTTGTGTGTGTGTATACTTGTGTGTATTTTTGGAGATTACAGTACATTCTTAACATTTTCACATCCCTTTGTTCCAATGTCTCCGACAAATAATAAAACTGTCCTACCATGTGTAGGCATACTTGAAACACATTGCATGCTTTAATTCACATACACTAACAAGCATTAAGTGACTGGCAGTATAATTTCAATCATATAAGTGAGCGCTTGCAAAATATGTTTGTGAAATACACAATTACAACAATTTAGATTGTTGGCATAAAAACAGTTCAACATAATGAGGAGACAGTAAATAAATAATACAAAAATATATATAGAATTACATGCATAATGAAAGATTTCAAGATTCACCCTAGGCGTTTATTCTTTTCACCTTAATGTTCTCAGTGCTGGAAGAATATCCATTAAGAGCTACTATGAATTATGGTTGCCAGGCAACAGGAGAGAGCTTGTAACCGCAGTAAAGAATGAAATAGCTGTTTGACAGAATGAATTTTCTCTGAGCATTAGCCTGTTGAAATGGTCTTTTCTGGTGGAACATAAAGTGCATTTATTTGCCTCATGCATTTTTTATTAGAAAATTATTTCAGTTCCAGGGGCTTGAATCGTTTTCCTACAGAAGATATTTGATTTTAATGTGTTTTACTAAAATAAGTATTAGAGGAGAAAGGATTTCACCTCTGAGTGTATGCATCAAACCGTGCTACGTGGACTCTTTTCAAAGGGATACAAAAATGTGTGCAGTGCATGTTACATTTTAAAATGTCAGGGCTTTCAAACCTCAAGATGACATAAAAGCAAACCATGCATGATGAGTGTTGATGTAAACAAAAATGTATAAAAAATGAGGAAAGATACTGTGTCTGACAAATTCTGGCATCAGACATGTATTGATTTAGTTCTGACCAGATGGATGCAGACTGTGTTGTCGAGATAATATGTGGGTATGAGTTTTATGTTGTTTACCATATGGAAGTGTGGTTTATATTAAATTTGTTTTATTTATTCACAAAATGGCTGATGTTTCACAGTAGGTTTGATGCAGGAAGTAGGGCAATTGAAAATGTTTAGTTAATCCATTTTTTAATATACAATACCATCTCAAACCATGTCATGTGCAACATGAACAAATAAAACAGAATATAGTCAAAAAGAGAAACAGAACAGAAATGTGCTCATTACATGCAAGCGCAAAGTGGAATTGGAAAATAGTTTTTATATTTTTTTCTCTCAGAGCCCCTTTTGAAAAAAATGCATTACAGTAAATCAGTCTCATGTATTTCATATAATCTCACCAAAATTTTGTGCCAGTGTTCATCTTCACAGATAATAATAAAATTAGGTTTATTTGGAGATCTGCTTATAATCAATGTAACATGAACTTTTCATAAAAGACAGAAAAAAACCTGTCTTTGATACCAGTCACATACTTAGTGGTAGTCTGTTAGTTTTTGGTTAATGACAACAAAGTACTGCACAGCAGTAGCAGATTACCTCTAAATGATCAACTGTGAGAGACTGGTTCAGTTTTTCAGTTCTTTACTTCTGAAAAGCAGGAATACTAACATGAGGTAAAGAAACAGAGGCAAACCTTTAAGCAAGGAAAAGAGAGTTTTACATGTTCATTATTTTTCAGCGAGTCTCCAGTCACTGGACTCACGTAAGACCCATTCAGTCCAGTGTTTTACTTACTATAGGCTTTGTTATAAAATGTCTATAACAGCATGTTTGATTTTTGTTAGTTACTGTAGAGAAACTGCCCTCTTTGAGGTGAAAACCTTTTTAACATGTTTTTAAAGAAAAACTCAATCATGGAATTCAATATGGAATGACAGCACAAAGTCTATACTGCTGAGATTAAATCATTATGTCTATGGATAATTCAGAGTCATTTTTTTAAAAATCACAAACACCTAGACAATGCTATACAGAGTGATCATCTTACAGACAGGATCATTGGGTTTGATCATGTAGGAAATACACACACCAAGGGGACATAGCCCTCCAGGGTGCATTGCAAGTTGATGAAGTTGATCAAAGTGTCTTCCTCATTTGTCATGCAAATCTTCAAAGTGCAGAACAGGCAACCTTTAGGGATTTCAGGACTGACCTTGTCAGATCGCCCCTGTTCATTACTCTCCACCTTTTGTTCTCTCTGAACATGAGATAAATGGTAGGCAGGGATGATTAATACATTCAGCTCCACTGAATGGCCAACATTATTCAGTATTATACAGCAAAAACAGAGACCATCAAGTATGACTGTCATTTTTATCATTTTTCTGCCTATTAAGATGGCAGTGTTTCACTTCAAATGTATATGTCTCTTATTGTAAACCTAACCATTATTGCAGCTCATGATATTATATATTAAACACCTGACCTCAGTCGTGTGCTAATAAAAGTTATGGGGAATATGAATTTTCTAGATCTGAAATTAGGTTGAAGAGCAGTAGGTTGCAGAAAAGAAAGCGACCATTGTATGAGTGTTTTTGCCATTGTGTGTGTCGCAGTTACAGTAACAATTTGAATAGTAACACAATTTAATACTTATAAATTTCTTAAAATTGATCCTGAACAGCTAGCAGTTGGGGCTATGAATTAATCCCATGATACCTGTGAGGTGTAAAGTATTACATTCCTGTTGTGGAATATGGTCAGTTATGAAAATTTTTTGTACAACGCTATTCAAATATTGTAATGTTACACAAGATTAAATCACACTTTTTGTCCCAGTTGTGCATATTTTTCAGCTACAGTGTATTGAACACCACAGAAGGGCATTCCTATCCATTCATACTGTGTATGGAACAAGGACTGTTGTTGTCAAAGTATTGTGGTCATGCATGTTTTATTACATGTTATGTGTATATAATTGAGAATTTCTGCTAGTGGAAATATGCTGCTAAATGTAACGTGCACATATTTGTCTGTTGACCATAGGTTGTCTTGTATTTTTTTAACAGAAACAGTTAGTGCTGAGTTTAGTTTTCTAGTGGTCTAACCCAACCCATCCCATCAGCTAGTTTGTTCGTTGGTTAGTAGGTAATTTATTTGCTACCAGTTGAAACTAAGAAAGATACTCTTTTTTGTTAGCTTGCAAACCTATCTAAATCATTTTCTTTTGGCTGTAGATTTTCTGTAGTTAATTCCATATATGCAGACTTCAGCACAGTATGGCAGTGTTGATATACAAGTGCAGTATATTTATGCAGTAATTTATTGCTCCGCACAGCAGTCAGGAGAGCAGAGTTGCTGGCTACCCAACTATAAGTCAGATCTTTCTCTCGTATTATTGCACAAAGACTACACAAGTAGTTGTAACAACACTGTGTGATGATCAACACTCTCAGATGTGGACATTTGGGTTATTTTGTGCGTAGCGTTGCTTCTACAACTTTTTTAGATGCATTTCTACTCACTTTGTAAGTCCCTCTGGATAAGACTGTCTGTTACATGACAAAATGTAAGTGTAAAAGTGTTGCTTACATAGTACAGTATGGGGGAATTTCCAAATTATCATCAGCTACTCATTGATTTCAGCAGCATCTGGGTACTGAACATTTTAAGGCTATACAATAAACCAAAACTCACCAACAGTATAGCATAGCAGGTGAACAAATTGCATGAGTCAATTCAGACTCCTTTTATTATGTGCCAGGGATAAATAAATGGAGAACTGGAGAGTGTCTTATTAGCATATCATTAAGCTGAAGATCACTGATCACCTACTTTTCAGTTCTAGGTCTCATAAAGATGTGTTGAAAAAGGGTATTGCCTTACAACAAAATAACTATGTGCCAGTCTGCCATTACTGACAAGAAGCCACAGCATTTTCCAGAGCTGTTCCTCTTACAATAATTTACTCATTTTAATGATGAAGACATAAAAATGGAATTAGCTACAGGCCTACACCAATGAAAATAATAAAACAGTGGCTTTAAGCTAATATTTAATCATGTAAATACACATTTCATTTGAAAAATTATTAAACTTATCAGTTATCACAATATTAATCTAACACAGCCTTTTTTAAAAGAGTGAGTCTAAATAATTAAAATATATGACAGGTGGGTTTCATAAACAGCATTTTGTAGATTTGTCACACTTTTTCAGAGCTTTCATATACAGTGTTAGACATCTGAAGAGGTTTCCATCTTGTAGTAACCTGGACAGTGTATACTGTGTTATAATGTGCTGGGACACACTGTATTATTTTAGGATGAGAAATCCATTACTTTAATTCAAACAGGAATGCAGCATTACATTTCACATTTATTGCAGGACTCAATAACTGCCACTTTTATGATTTCATGGTTGAAAGCACTCTATATGAAGATTTTAATAATTCAGATATGACAATGTAGAAATTTCATTTGATGCTAAATGCATTCCTTGGCTGCTAGAGAGTTGAACATTTGTGGAAATTCAACATGGCTTTCCAAAAACAAATTAATCACAACAAAAAATGACAAAAATATCAAGAGCAAGTCTGAATAGTTCTACTTTCAGGGAGCAGAGAATGAGTGGGTTTAAACATAGTTCACAGATGGGTTAAATTATCTTGAAGTTTTGCCGCTTATCTAATGATGTCCCAGTGATCAAAGCGTCAGGTACAATTGCCTCCAAACCCATAGGAGGTAACAGTAACTTATGGTCACAAGGTAACATCCTGTAATTGTCTTTGAATAAGCTGGCATTAATGAAGAGTCTCTGCCTCTGCACTGATTGTAGTATAACTTCAAGATGTCTTTCTTCTGATCTCTTGGCTTCTGAAGTCAACTGGTTATGAGAAAAATAATGATAAAAGTCTTGGGGACTACATACATGTCCTGTAAATGTTAACAAGTAAGTATGGGAAGATTATAATATTGATAAATGAAAATGCAGATATATCAAAACAAACTAGAAAACAAAAAAAAAAAAGTTCACATTTGTGACGTGAAATATATTTCGCTATGACTATGATTATTAATATAGTCATTCTGACTTGTAGTTTATAGTAATAATGCCAATGGTAGGAGATGAATAAACTGGAATGACAAAGGACAGGACATCTGTATGAACACCTGTGGGAGTCATTCTTGATCATGTATATTCATAGGGTCTTTATGCTAGCAGGAATTGGCTGATGCAGCAATGAACTAAAGATACTGGGGTTTACTGTTATGTAAGGAGATAAGGGATGTGGGTCTTTTAGAGGGAGGATTTGCAGGGTTGGGTCAGTCATAACCTCTGTGTGAGCATCCAGCAGATCCAAAACCCTGTGTGTCAGAATCATGACACAGGACACAGTAGTGGGTATAGGGTGTATTACAAATCACCCACTGAAATGAATGGTGATGGAACATCTAAAGAGACCTTTGCTCCCTGTACGTTCAGCATGACTCACACGAAAGGTTCCTCACTGTGAGGACTTTAAAGCAAGCAAAATGGCAGTGTCTGAAGTGTAAATGGGGAAAGGTCACGTGCTGTGTGTCGAAATCTTAAGATACGCACTCTGTGGAAATTTGTTATAGTTCACAAAGCCCAAAGCCCACCACTGTCTGAAATTAGTTTTCCATTGTGTGTCTGCAGTCTTGCACCATGAGCTGGG
Organism: Megalops cyprinoides; assembly: GCF_013368585.1. Classification (NCBI taxonomy): domain Eukaryota; kingdom Metazoa; phylum Chordata; class Actinopteri; order Elopiformes; family Megalopidae; genus Megalops; species Megalops cyprinoides. The sequence continues at coordinate 18,608,377 of NC_050584.1, forward strand.
CAATCCCTCATTCTTCTCAGAAACACGCGTGGGCTAAAACATATGCTGGAAATCCTTACTATGCATATGTTTCTTTTTCCCCTCTTTTTGGTAATCTCGAGGCTAAAGAGGTGACAATGTTTTGTCATGCAAGCCCAGCCTTCTTTCCTCATCTCGAAGCAGACTTTCACACAGTGCTAAAAGTATGGTGACATGTTTCAAAGGCTTCAGGTTGTGGTCACATATTGGCCCCATGTGACTTACTTAGTAATCTTGAAACTTTGTTAACCTGTGCCCTGCCAAACAGTAACTTTCTCAGTTGAGATTCTCAGCTTTTGAGCTAAAGCAAAAAATATGAAAACATGCTTGAAAGGGATTTATGAAAATCAAGTAGGGGAATTCTTCTTTTTGGATTAATTCAGTAATATTAAGATCTAAGAGTGAGACAAATCATCATGCTGCATTTATGACGCATATTAATCTTGAAAGACAGAAACACACACGAGTTAAAAAAGTCATTTCTTATCTACCTCTTGTTTTTTTTACTTTATCAATGTCCTGGTCATACATATACATAAGCATATACATATACATATACTTATGCATTTGTGTTTATTTTTGTTTTCCTATTTTGTGGTGTATGGAGTTTTATTTTGGACAAAGTCAGTGAGTGCCTGACTCAGGCCTTGTAAGTGAAGGGCTGTGGAGCTCCACTGGCAGTGAGGCTCTTGTAGCCCCAGAGGGTAACGCACTCAGCGGAGCTCAGTGTCAAGTGATGACAGGCAGGGCTAAATGGGAAGGCTGAGGAGACGCCTCTCCCTCTTGTTCCCAAGGAAGGCTGGCACGCGTCCAGCTCTGGCTGCTAACACCAAATAGGCAGCAGCTGGTGAGTAACACTAACAAACAGGGCCTAGGGCAGCCTGCATTCCTCATTCCCATCCACCATCGGCTGTTTGCTGAAACAGCTGGATCAGTAAGGGGGGGGGGGGGGGGACCAGGCCCCCTAACCCTGACCATGCTGCACAAGGTTTTTTTTTTTTTTTTTTTTCGCTAGCCCCTTTAGTGATAATGATAGTTCTTGGTGCTGATGCTCTTGTGTAATTGCGTGTGGAGCTTGGAGAGGGTGAAATACCTTGGTGGTCACAGATTTAATTGATTTTTTTAAAGTTTAATTGCTTTTTAAATTAAAGTAAATGTATGTAATTACCAAACTAAATCTTTAGAGATACAATGAGGGCTCCCTAATTAAAAACTTGTCTATTCTATTGCACAGATGCAAGAGATGGCCAACTCTGAGACATCCCGATACAACAGTCATCCGCAGATGGAGGCTTTAAGGCCCAGGCTCCAGTCAGTCATGATGCCACACGGTCAGCTGACCACGATCAACCAATCCCAGCTCAGCGCTCAACTGGGATTGAGCGGAAACAATGTGCCCCATAGTTCCCCTTCGCCTCCAGGAAGCAAGTCCGCAACACCCTCTCCCTCCAGTTCTGTACATGAAGATGAAGGAGATGAGACCATTAAGGTAAACATGAAGAATGGCTTGACATTTTTAATTCAGAGCAAATGAAAATGTTCTGAACGGGGGCCATACCATTTTGTGATCTGAGAAAACACACCACTGTCATCATTCACACAAACATACGCTTGTCCATAGAATGAAGCTGACAAAGTTAAGGTATTGATTAGACTTTGGTAATAATGTTGGTAATTTTATTTTATTTTCATGCACCAACATAATATATTCATTTTATTAAAAGTACAAAAGAAAGTCCTATAGCGTTGGGGCATTGTCTGAGCAATTCCATAGTGAAAACATACTATTATTACTATGAGAAACAGAAGTAGACAGAAAAGTTGAACAGCGTGTACATATATAGTCAATATTAACAAAGTTTGTGTCAAGATGTAAATTTAAAAGGCAAACTTTTTACAAGCCTATGAAAAGTGTTTTACTGAAAATTTAAGAAAGGTTGGTGTCAAATATGAATTTCATTTATTGCATGATTATCATCTGTATTAGAAATCCAAGTTAGAATTTAAAAGCCATCATAACTGTGTGGCTTTAACATGATTCTATTATTTTTTCTTCCAGCCTTGTGTAAATATTTAATCATGTATTTTAAAATAGCCAAAGACATAAAGAGGATGCGTATGCATGTGTGCATGTGAGTGTGTGTGTGTGCGTGTATGTATGTGTGTGCATGTGGAGAGAACCGTAGAATGCTTCAGAGGGGAAACCCATTATTATCTCAGAGCAAGTTAATTTATTGGGAAAGAAAACCTTGTCAGGAAACTGTCAGGGGATTAACATCTGTTATTTACAGTACTGTGAGTGATGCATTTCCTGTTGAAAGTTTTCTTTGACCTTGAAAATGTGTGGAAAGGGTAATGACATTTATTACACTGTTTCAGATTTGTTCACTTAAATGTAATATCTTTTCATTTGCATCCAATTTTGTTTTGTGTAACTCATAATGGGAGATGTCTTTATGCGGCGGATATTGGAAGTTGGTAGGAATACAGTAGCAGCACCTACTGTATGTAACCAGATAAATTATATATTGATCATTTATTTGGAATGTGAAGTTTTTTTGGATGTACGGATTTTTTTGTTAAGTTCAATGCAACAGAATTGCTTTTGTATTCGTACTGTGTGGGTAACTTTGACAAGTAAGCAGAAAAACAGTGGTATTTGTTTTGTTACAGCAGGCTATGCTGAATCACAAAAGAGCTGCCATCTGAAACGAGAACGAGAATTTTTATGAAATATGTTTGATTTGTTTTCATTAATTTTGAAAGAGTACAGTCTGCCTTTAGATATGAAACCTTCGTACAGTCATATTTGTAAACACAACTACTAAAAAAAGTGGTACCATGTTATCTGAGCCAGTCTTTTTACTTGTCTTACCATTTATTGATAGGCTTGTGTCGTTTTCCCTTGCACGCCTCTTTTTTGTCGCATCACAGTTCCCTGAACAGAGCTATTGTGCATTACAGATGAACGGGGCAGAGAAAAGGCCAGCCGCAGACATGGGAAAGAAGCCTAAAACCCCAAAGAAGAAGAAGAAGAAGGACCCCAATGAGCCGCAGAAGCCCGTCTCCGCCTACGCGCTCTTCTTCCGCGACACGCAGGCAGCCATCAAGGGACAGAACCCCAACGCCACCTTTGGAGAAGTTTCTAAAATTGTAGCCTCCATGTGGGACGGCCTGGGCGAGGAACAGAAACAGGTACTTTCCACCGCTGATGGCGTCTGACTGCACGGCTGTTGCCGGTGGGAGAGGCATGTCGGAGAAAGCTCCTCAGTGCGCAGATGGACTTGAATGTTACAGCGCCGGTAAAAGCCTTGCTGGTGAGGGAGGGTTACAGTTGTGTAAAAAAAAAAAAAAAAAACGTAACTTCTTCAAAGGTGGATTGTATGGAAAAAAAAAGTCTAGATAGGTTTCGTTTATCTTCAACTCCATCCCCATACAGTATGTGGCGAGTGTGACAGATGTTTAATATGCTTAAGAAAAAATAGCTGACATTGCCCTGATAAGTCCTTAGCTTAGCAAGGCTTGACTGTGACACCGTTCGGTAGAGAGAAAGTTTATTGATATGGAAAGTCATGTATGCTGAAAATATAATTTTTGCAAAAAAAGAAATGTGACAGCCGAGGTCATAAGTAGGGAAAATCACCCACAAGAATACCCTGTCACCCACTGCTCCTAAAAATGTTCGTAAACTGGATCATGGTGCTGTTTAATGCACTTGTCAAAAGTCAGTTGATTGCACCTCCCCTTTTCTGATGAAAGATGGCTCTGTCATCTTTTCAATGAGCTTTTCCATGACCCTTCTTTTCACTGCCCACCAAAAGCCAGAGGAGAAATAAAATCCATAATGGACTGGGTGATGGAGGTTAAGAACTCTTTTCCAGGATTCTTTCAGGTCACTCCCAGCTTTGTCTGCGCTGCCATTACAGATATACTGTTTCCCTGAAAGTCAAAACCTAATCTCATATTTCCTATATTACATTTTATATATAACTGACATTTTCATGGCAGGGAGTTTCTCATCCACAAATTAGACAAATTTATTTTGGTTGTTTGTTTTGTTTCTCCCAAAGATCCATCAGCAAAGCATAATTTCTCCTCAAATAAAGTCAGTCAGCATCACTGGATTGTGAACCCATGATTATTAAATAGGAGCTCACTGAGTGACACCCAACCATATGTGACATTCTCAAGGAAAGAGAGGGAATGTGACCAGGCACACAAATAAGACATAGTGAAGTGTGCTTTCCACTATATTTGAGTACCTACATTTTTTTATATTCCTCATATTTCTCTCTCTGGATTAATGCCATATTTATTACTGTCATAGATTGCTGAAACAAACCAGCATGGACAGGCTGTCAAATGGCCTTAATCTTGATGCTCAGGAAATTAACTGTGTACTATCTGTGCATCATTATGATTCATTGTATGGAATGTTAGTTCATTTCCTTGATTGAGGGAACATAACAAAATAGCATTTGTTTCATGGAAGAGAGAGCCCAATTCTCTGTGATTTCTGTCCCCTGGCAGATGTCTCAGATGTAAACAGCTGAAGTCTGTGTGAAATAATTGACGTTCTTCCAGACTTGAGCTCGGACTTGTCGTACTCTTAAGTTCCGTCAACAGTGTCAGACTTGGAGGTGGCATTTAAAACTGTCTGATATAGTAATTTGTCCTATTGGGTAATTAGGCATGGGTATTGTAGGTCTGTGGCAACTTTAACACCTCTAGTGTGAGAATGATAGAGAATGGCATCTTGCTCTTAGCCTCTCACAGCCTCCTGTTCTACCGAATTTGTCAGGTAGGAAATCGAAAGTGACGTTATACGTCATTAGCATTTACAAGAAAAGGCATGTATTTGTTTACTGCCTGGTAATTATATTGGAAAATGGAATATTTTATTTTTGACAGCACGGAGACTTTAAGCTGCCTTGATTATGAGCCTAACCTGATTAAGAAGTAGGAGGTTGGTGATGATTCAGAATCACTCCAGTGAGGCGGCTTACAATCCCTCAGAGGCTGCTGGTCTCTGTCTTATCCGCGTCCACTGTAATTCCATTAATTATATGTCCGTTCAGTCAATCACATCACACACAGACCTCCGTGACACTGCTGGGGAGGCAGAGACAGCATTACAGCATGGGTTTTGTTTGTCCTTCTAAATGCTCAACTGGATATGATACAGTGAAAGTAAATTACAACAAAAACCAAGTGAATTCCCAGAAAGCACTAGATTGGGTTAGGCCTCCATTTTTGACCCAGTTGTATGTTCTGGCATCTTTGCAATTTGAAGCAATCTCATTGTAAAGTGAGTACAGTTTGAGATTGTTATCGTTTTCCCCCTTTGTCCATGTAACTGAGATTGAAAAGTGATCACACAGATGACACATGAACAGATACCAAAAGATCAGTGAATAATTGTGAAAATGTTTTGAATAAGGGAGTGTTTAAGGTTGAAACTGATTGAGCAGTGGTAGTCAGTATTATATTTTTAATAAGTCATAGTCTGGAATAATAAAATGCATCATAAAATGTGGTAACTGAGCTTTTCTCCATTACGGTTTCAAGTACCATATGCTAATACACTGCCAATGAACCAAGAATGTAAGACTAAAGTCTGCCAGCTGAACGTGGATATGAGTTTGGTGATTTAGCTAAATCACAAAGCTAAATCAATCCATTTGTTTATAACAGGTGCTGTTGTCCAAGTGTCCAAATTTTGTATTCGCTTGGGTGTTGATATCCAACTATGAACAATAAGCTCTGATGCTGTATAATGAAAATATTTTTGGACATATTCTAAAATATGGGGGCATTGGAGTGTCTCACAGCAAGATCTGTTGACAATAAATTGTTGTTGCAATATGTGTTCCTACTGTAATTAAGTCTTTAAAAAATAATAGTAATATCTGTAAGGAACATAATGTCATGTTAACAATGAGCCATAGTTGAGACTAGAAGATTTGACTGCTTGACACAGAAGGAAGACTTGAATAAGCCAAATGTCTTTCATTACAGTTGACATTGGGGAGGGCTAATTTTTTCCAATGATTGCCTTGCAGTTATACAAGAAGAAAACTGAAGCTGCTAAAAAGGAGTATCTCAAACAGTTGGCAGCCTATAGGGCAAGCTTGGTTTCTAAGGTAAGTGAGTTTTTTACATAGTACATTAACATAGATGCTAGCTGTGAAAGGTATGTTTATATGTCCACTATACTAGAGACAGAAATGTTTATATGTCCACTATACTAGAAACAGAACTCATTTGTGTACAGTATGTCGGTTTTAGTGATACAATCCCCAGGAGTTAGACCAGTGTATCTTATATTGGATACCTGGTTATTTTGGCATTGTTTGCTACATAATCCAGCTGGAGCTGTGTGGGAATTCACAAGTGGGCATTTAATCATAAACTGGAAATTGGGTTCAATAAATGATTACAGTAAATTTACCTCAGAATAGAAACAGCATTGGAAAGTAGGATGCTTACTTGTACATTGCCAGCTAAAATACATCGCTCCCCTGCCACAAAATTATGTTTTTTTTTTTAATATATATATCCATTTTAGTTCAGCATGAAATATACGCCTGTATACTGTCCTGGCCCATTGCAATTTGACCTTACATTTGAATAAAGAATTGAAGCACATGTTTGATATTTTTCAGTAAAAATAAACTGTTGTTCATTTCTGGGACAGCCAAATTCAGGATACGGTGATATTGTGTACAAATCGAAGCAACACTTGTTTGAATTCATTACTCAAAATGAATGACAGACCTCAGTGCAGCTAGGGTGAACATACCCCTCCACATTTACAGATACTGTGTGCATCATAACTTCAGTGTAGCTAAGTTGCTGGAAATGGATCCTTCTCTTTCCATTTTATATGCATTATCATTATTTTAGTTAAACAAAATTTTGCAAGGATATGTCTTTTTTATTATTATTTCCCTGGTGTGGAGAGGATGCTGTAAGCATTATCTCAGTGTTTGGTGTTCTCCGGGGAGGCTTTGTGTTTGGTGCTTTTTTTTCTCAATGACTGATTGCTCCATGATTGAAGGCCGTCTTTAGTGCACTCTCCTCCAGTGCTTGGCAAGACCTGCCTCTGCCATTACGCAGTCTTGTTCAAAAACTCAGCAGTTTCATAAAAGCAGCCATCCAGTAGGCGTAATCACTTGCAAACATTTTTTTTTCCATGATTGAAGATAGCAAAAATGTGAAACCGTGCATTGGAAGTATATTTTAAGAGCTCAGTAATCTTTTTTTTTTCACTGTTGTTTCAAAACAGAGTGGTGTTTTGTATCAGTGGCTGAAAGAGCAGTGGGGATGAAATGAGGCCTGTGTCTTTGGGCAGCAGTTGGTTGTGTTTGACTCAGTGCCTGGATGAAATTACACGCTGCCTCTTTTGTATGATCTTTTCTAGAGTTACAGCGAGCCTGTTGACGTGAAAACATCCCAGGCCTCGCAGATGCTGGGCTCAAAGCAGCAGGTTTTCCCCGGGGCGGCGCAGACGCACTCGGGCCTCTATATGGGACACCCTTATCACCAGCAGCCAGGCATGAACCCCCACCTGCCCGCCATGCACCCCGGCCTGCCCCGCAGCATCGCCCCCAAGCCCAACGCCCAAATGCCAGTGACTGTCTCCATCTCCAACATGGCGGCGTCACCCCCTCCCCCGCTCCAGATCAGCCCGCCCCTGCACCAGCACCTCAGTCTCCAGCAGCAGCACCAGTCCATCGCCATGCAACAGCAGCTCGGCAACCACCAGCTCTCGCTCCACTCCCCGTCCATGTCACAGGTCAGTACCCCCCCCCCCCCCCCCCCCCTCAAATGACACGGGTGTGAGGGAGAAAGAAAAAAAAGCAATCTATTGTCATACTTCATGTGTTTCTTTGATGATGTCTACATTATGTAGGTTTTACCACAACATGCGACAGGCCTCATTCGTAAAAACAGAACCTGTCTCTGTGCAGTAGCCTGTAGGTGTGAGAAGGGTTTAAGTCTAACAAGAGGAGGGTCACTGGATTGGAAAGGGTGGGATTGTGGTTAAAGTTCATGGGAAGCACCAAGGATTTGACCACACCCAACCTCAAATGCCTGTCAGTTTTTATCAGTTCAAAAGCTGGTTGTAAATCACTGATTGGCTGCACTGTAGAGCATTTTTTTCTGAGAAGTGAACAGCTACTGTAACCTATATGAATCTAATCATTAAAAATCAGACAATAATAGTGCTCACGTATGTATCCTTTATATTCAGGGATATAATTGCAGTCTGTTTCCAGGCATAAAACTCACATAAAATAAAAAGTTAAAGTACATGTGACTAATACAATTACATAAGGAAATATGAATTAGATACTACATGTGACTAATACAATTACATAAGAAAACATGAATTTGATACAAGTATTCAAATTAAGCATTTTTTTCGCCATGGTGGGTGGTCCTCAGGAATTATACAGTACTGTCATCATAGCAAGGTAGGGGAAAAACGTAGAAATCGCATATTCTTCGCTTGACCTATATATGTTTGTGTTTAAGAGAGTCTATAAATATTTATATGCATGTGTGAGTGTGGAGTGCATGCTACCATTTCATTTTTCAGCATCTCCAGCTCTCCGTTCTATTCCTTGCACTTTGAATGAGGTCAAGAAAGAAATCATTAATATCTGTCAGCTTCCTTTATAACCCTGTGGAAAAAATCTGTGTATATTGCACAGACAGATTTTCAATTTTCTCTTGTAATAAACAGATGCATTAGGATTTGGATGTAATTTAAAGTTGCGAAAAAAACAACATTGAGATTGATGAATACATCAGTTGAGAAGACAAAAATACCTTGGTATCTGATGAAAGCCCCTCTTCAGACAGACAGGAAATGAAATTAGTTCTCAGTAAAGTGTGGAGATGGGGATCACTGTTCGGTTCGGCTGCAGGCTTTTTAGGACTAGATGCTACAGCAGAGAGAAACTGCTAAGGCTACAGAAATCTAATTAAAGAGCAAATGACCCCTTTGACATCATATTAATCTCTATCAGTGCCTCTTCCTTTCATTTCTCTGTAACACTGGGACACAAGCTTTAAAATTCCAGCCATGTTTCAAAACATGCTGTAATTGTCTCCCAAGGATCACACAGAGAAATAATAAGTTATTATTAGAATCAGTTTTAATTAGACCTTCATGCACTCAATCCTCAAAGTCTAATGTCTCTGTTGCTATTTTTAATGAATGACTGCAAAAAACAGATACCATTAATTTATGGCAATTAGTGAGGACTCTATTTGACAATCACGCAGACGAGCACAGCAAAAGTGCATTCTTAAAAACACAGGCTTATGACAGATACCACAAGCAGGCCTGTGTGGTGAATAAAATGATGTATGTCAATCAACTAAAGAGCAATTAATTAATGTAAAGTCATGAGCGTCTTAACCAGATGAATTATATGTAGCCTGTTGCTATATGATCATTGATCAAAACAAGGCTATGTTTCATATGTATATACTTTCTTGGCTGCTTTTCCTCTTCTTACAATGAATTAATTTAGCATGGCTCCTAGTCCATCCAGACATCATTTGTCATTATTTTGTTCAAGTGTCACAATAAAGAAATGGAAGGAGATTATGGTTTCGCCTGTGTAATAGCGATAAATCGATGCACTAGTAGTTACAGGGTCCTACTCAAAAATTGTTTTTCATATCCTCACAACAATATATTACAACCCCACTAAGTTATGTCCAGTGTAACAGTTTGCTGCTATTTCATGTTACTTTGAAATTACAATCGCATTAATGAGAATGACTGAATTTAAATATTAGCCATAGCAATAATGATTATTAAAAATGGATACTGCATCCCTATCATACCATCTTGATGTGCCGTTAGCTCACAAAGGACCGGCGTCCTTGTCAACCCCTGCTCTCTCAGGCTCCGAAACCACAAGCAAACAGTGCAACTCTATCACATAGGCAGTTAAAAAAACTGCACCTGGTCATTTACCGGCAGCTACCTTGCTAACATTTATGATATCCTCCAGGACTGATTGGTCTGAAATGTTAGATATAATAATATTGCATATCATCTGGAGGAGGTTGGTGTCTGTCCCCAAGCTAGCTAGTAACCACACAGAGAGGACACAAGTGTGAATAATATAAAACTACTGTTTGCAGTAGATTGCATGGTTCATGCGACATTGTGCTGTACTTCCTCCTTGTTTGCTGGTTCATTCAACACACCTTTTTTCCTGCCAAAGGTAGCATACCCATGCACTGGCAACAACAAGGTGCTGGCAGACAACTGAAGCTACCCACCTCACCTCACCTACAGCTAGCTGCACCTATACATGGCCCTTTTCAGTGTGGTCCTGTACAAATCCACCTGAATATTTGTGAGTGGAAGCAAGCCAATAGTTATATTTACTGATTTCATTAGGTTTTTTTTATTATTAGTCTTACTTATTGTATTGCTCCCAATGACAGATTTGTGACTATAAAAACTCCTTAAATGTATTATAAATGTTTTGCTTGTTATTGCCTGAAACAATATGGGGTAGTTATATAGCATTAAATAGGTCAAGGATTCACTGTCAGAGTTTGAACCTACTCAAAGTAGATGGAAATTTCATTGTAGTGGCATCAGTTTTGATTGATGCCAAATGTCCTCTTAAAACATAAGGCGTATTGCAGATCTAGTGAGCAGTGGCAGAGTAGGTAAACTTCTGCCTGTTTGCAAGCTTTGGACCGATGTATCAGATTGGCTCCCGGAAAGTCTAGAGTTATGCTGTGGTGGTGAAGGATCAAGTATTTGTTGTAACAGGTGACTGGCAATCTTAATTTAATCTTTATTTTGCTGTTTTCTATGATGGCATTGTGACACAGACCTTCACGAACACTGGGAAATTATGTTAGATGCATATAAATGACTCACTGACTTTGCAGTGTATTTCTCCAGAATGGATTACCATTATTATTTTTTCTTCCTTTCAGCCATGTGTATGCAAGAAATAAATAATAATTAAACAAGAACAAATGAGCAGTCTGAAAACAAAATTATTTCATTACCCAATGACTGTCTGGTGGCTTTAGATATGCAACTATATTTTCAATAGAAAAAACAAATATTTATTTTAGTCACTGCGAGAACAATATTTATAGTCCTTATTTGATTGCACAGAGATCAGCTGTACTGTGTGTAGTGGGACAACTCAGAACTGTGCAAAGCACTGAGGCCTTACAGCAGCCACCTGAATGAATCCAATGTACTCATGTACTACCCTCGCACAGAAAAAAAAACTATATCTGTGGATGAGCTTCATTTTATAAGTTTTATACTTCTCCTGTGGATTATAGAACGCATTTGCCCAAAGTCCAATTTTAGATTACCATATTGCTCTTGGTACGGCTGTGTCAATCTTTAGAGAGGGGAAGAAATGCTTAAACTATGCCTCCCTTATCCCACTTGGAGTTTTAAGCTCTTTTCTTAGATCTTGCCTTTATAGCAGTCGTAAATCCAGCATAGTGTAATAATCCTCATTCATTTTGCATATTTGTGAAGAGCAAACAAAAAAAAACTGTGGTTCAACTTTGGTTAGCTAAGGCAGAGGGAGCGATACAAAAAGACAGATGGTGCCTTTGTGATAGAATGAAGGAGAAGAATTTGAGGAACAATGCATGAATAGGTAGAATCTCAAAAGGAGAAAAAAAAACCCGGCCACCTGCTGCCGCTCTGTCTCTCAGGCGGACTCTCTTGTGTTCCACTGGGATTAACTTCCCTTTCACATCTCTCTTCCAGATAAGTACAGGAAAACTCTTCAAATTAAAAGATCTGCCCCACTTTCTTTCCTCCTCTTTCACTAATGTTAATTTATCATATTTCTTCGTATGTATTCTATGTCACTAATGTTAATATAAGTGTGTAATAAGCTGTTATATTGTCGTGTTGTCCTGAAATGCTTTTCGGTATGGTAATGTATTGAAATGCCTTTCTGGTACGGGTATGTTGTGGGCGTCTGTTTCATATAAAATAGGCTTTGCTGATTTATTTTAGAGGAAGTCTCAGCAAACAGTGAATCAATGACTTTATGGAACCTGGTGCTTGACATTTTTTCCTTGCACTCATTTTTGTCTTATACACAGCAAAATTAATAAACCTTACTATAAATCATTGCAAATGCTCTTTGAGTAATTTCTGGTATTATTATTTGTGTAAGGTGTTTACCATATACACTCATGCAGTGAAATGTACCATCCAAATGCAAATTATACAAATTTACATAAACAGAGTGCAACTTGAAGCATAATGTGAGGTTAGCCTCACACACGTCAGCATATTTAGCTGACACTTTGTTTGAGTACATTTTAGTATTTTAGCTTGCTTTTTCCTGTCTAGATGAAGCGATTTTACTATACTTTACTATATGTCTGACTGAGTTTTTGTTCTTCTTGTTTTTTTTGCGCAGGGTTTTCCTCTTCAAGCAGAATTCCAGAACATCCTAAACTGCACATCCTCCACTGGCCAGGTGGTGTCACCATCAATGGATTATGTCCGTTCGGGCTGCAGGAATCCCTCTGCACAGAGTGTGGACTGGAGCAATGACTACTGCAGTAATGGGTCAGTACAGGCCTGTAACTCACTCCACTCACACTACATACAGCTCTTCCTTCTTCTTCTAATCCTGTGACACTGAAATTAAGGGCGGGGTTATTGACATACAAATACTGCACCGGTGCAGGACTGGATGTCTCTTAGGCAAAGCATATTGGAAGCACACTTACAGCACAGCACATATTACCTGGAGAAGTGCCAACATTACCACTTTTCACTTCTACCATGCAATTCACAAGAAGTATACTCTATGAGCATAGTCAGTGTTTAATAAGCAGGTGTTCTTTTTCCTTTTCAGAAACATGCAAAGAGACAAAGCTTTGTACCTCACCTGATCAGGACCGATGCTGTGCTGCAGAGCGCCTGAAAGTCTTTCAACCACCTTGACTGTGTTCGCAGGACTGAGGCAGTTTTTTTCATCTCAACACAAAGCTGCAAAGCACTTACAACTCTGTATTGTATATCTGAGCATTTGGGGGGGCGGGGGGTCACCCAAACAGAAAGCAAAGACAAATACAGTTATTGTTTTTTATTATTTAAAAAGATGGAAATTACAACTTAATGAAAATACGAATGGAAACAATTTTGGACAACATGGCTTTTATCTTGATTTTTGCTGTGGAGTTGCGCTAGTGAGCTGCCTTAGAAACTGTAGTCTACCCACAAATGAAATTCTAGACTTCTCTTCATAAAAAAAACAGCTGGTGTTTATAGGAACTACTAAAGACGTAATGGCTTGTTATAGCCCACATAGCAAGTTTGTAAATAGATTCTATGTTACACTCTCTTAGAGTATAAAAAATGAGCTTTTTTTCGTTTAGGTACGGCTTGATTTGGAGTTGGATGAGATGAGTTTATTTAAGTCTTGAAAATGGTCATTAAATTGGAAGATCTTATTTTTGCTTAATTTTTAAGGTAACAAAGTGGTAAATTGCTATATTTTACAAGATTTAGGCTGCACACCCAAAACTGGAATAGGATTTGTTGGCATCGACCCACGAAGTAGCATGGAATATTTGAGAAAAGGTTGAGAAAATACAGTTTAAAAAATGAACGGAGAGAGAGTTTATTTTGTACTACATAGAAATGCTTTTGTATCACTTCTTGTGTATTGATTAGTAAATGTCATTCAAACCCTCTGTGTATGAGACTGCCAAATGCTTATCTGGTGTTTATTAGATGCAGTGACAGATTGGAGACTGCTAAATTATAACCTTGACATATGGCTGTGTATTATTATTATCATTTCTTGATACTATGTCTATATTTAATCTTTTTTATGGAATCTGTTGCGCCTGTTTATGAAATAATAAATATAGGTGTTTGTAAGTAACAATGTTAGCATCAAAGGATGTTTTCTGTTTTATTTTCAGCAGAACTGTTCCAAGCAACCATGTGAATATTTTATTCTTATTTAGTTTTTATTGTGTTTAAAAATAAAGTCCAACCTGCATTTTTGTGCAGTAATCAAACATTGTGTATTGAGTCTTATTACAGTTTGGAATGTCTTGAATGTTGATGATAATGCTGATACTCGGCAGTGGGTATTGTCCTGTTTAATTTAAAATGTTTGCAGAGCGCTGATTTTTTCAACACACTGGCTTTTTCCATGGAATTGGCAAAACACATTTTTATCTTGTGTGCATTGGAACACCCTGTTCAAAAACCCAATTCATGTGGATGAACCGAACTGCACAACAAGATAAGGGGCATGGCCAAAATAGTGGGTGGACACAGAGCACTCACTGAAGACACTGGTTTTGTCTGTATATTAGGACTGTGGTATAACAGCTAAACATATGTATATGACAGATGCAAACTATAAAAAAGAGACATTGGATATTTTTACATGCATGTATAAACAGTAGCTGATGAGTAATATGGTTCAGGAAAATCTGTTTCTTAGCTGGAATTATATCCTCATACCCATATGACACTCATTGAAACATAATAGAAATTATAACTTGGACCACATTACTGCTTGGAAGTTAGCAGACTGTCACATTATTAAAATGTATGCAGCACGTATGTCCAAATGAATAAAAAAAATTTCTTTTTCTTAATCTATATACAGCATATATAGATTGATACACTCCTACCTCTTATGGCCCATGGTTAGAAGATGAATCTAGCCTTGAAAAACAAAACAAATCAGTGTTCATGTATGTGTCACAACAAATGTTAAAAAGTATAAATAACTGCCAAGCTGACTTCCTGGCTTTTCCTGTCTTCTTATTTTTGTGGCACTTTGAAGCAATCTGAAATGTCAAGATTATAGCAGATGGCTTAACTGATACGGTAGAAGGGATGTCAGTGAGTGGTTAGGTGGTGGAGGTGCTAGAACAATACGTTCCACAGTTTTGAAAATGCTGTCAGTCACCTCACACGTTTAAGTGTGGTTACACCTCAGCTCAAAATCATGAGAAGGTACTCCTGTACAAAAGCAAACAGATACATTTTGCGATATTTGAGTGTACGCAGTATATTCCATTGAGTAGAAACACCATTGTGGCAGTATGTTACCTTTATGCTGTGTCATAAATTTCACACGTAATTCTTATGTTAATGCAAATATCTACACTAATATACGAATATATCTAAACTATGACATCTAAGCTGATATGTCTCAGCCAATGTCTCAGTCTTTTGTGTACTGCCAATGAATAATATATATTATTAGATGAAAATATTAAGGACGTTTATTTAAAGCAACCATCCCCTGGGCAGGCATCAACTAGAATAGCATCACTATAGCAACCTCACCAAAACTGACCTTTGAATAAATGTTTTTGGGTTAATATCATTTAGATTAATAGTCGTCATGCAGTATAAATTGTATATTGCAAACAACACAGCATTAACCACAATGCTGAACATTAAATTGAACATCTGATAGAAAATGTTTTCTGAGGGAATACTGATTAATTGCATGTACTTTCATGCCTTTTTTCTGATCAAAGGACATTTCCTTTTTTATGGTTTTCGGGGAAACATGAATCTCTTTGCAGAAAGATATCCTCTATATATAGCCAAAGGGGAGCAGAAAATAATCAGGAAGCAGATTTGTGAGCTTGTCAACGATGCTGTCAAAAGCTGCAAACACAGACACTCCTGACTGATGTTGCTGAGGTTGAGAGTCCGTTTGTGCAGAAAGCCCTTATCATGATAAACCACATACTGTATACAGTTAAGGACTCCAGAAGTAAATTAATTGTCCATCCAAAAAGTTCTATTTGCACTATTCTCCTACATTTTTCTGTAGTCCACTTAATGGACCTACTATTTTTAATATATTGTTTTCCTTTTAAAACCACTGATTAATCTAACTTCTAATAGCAAATAGTTGATTTTTGACAATCCTTCAAGCTTAATTTATTTTAGGGTGTAATTATTATGTTTATCCTATTTTTAAAGGAGGTCTGAATTTTAATGTTTATTTGGCTGAGGGGGCCAGAAGTTATTCATTCAGCTAGATGTTTTCAGAGACAATGGTACCTTAATCCCAGTTCAAACTACCAAGATAACCTGCCCTTCACAAATGTGAGGGCTATACATTTTAGGCAGTGAACATGAAAATGATTACTGTAAGGCCCAGGGATCAGGCGTTGTTGAGTCAATGATAGTATTAATAGGTTGTAGATACAATGGAGCTTACCATTCTCAGAGATTTCTCAGTTTTCATACCTGTCATCTGAGCAGCACTTGCTAGCACAATGTATCTGGTATTTCTGGCCCACCTTCGGCACCCAGTGTATCCAGGTGCTGGTGAATAGATGACGTTCTTGAAGCCCAAAATGATAAAAGAACAATGTGTTTTAAATATGAGAGATTAACTGGCGGTGCAACTGTATCGATACATGGTTGCGCTAGTTGATAAATTACCCTGTACAACAACGACCTTATGACCCTTTCCGTGCAGTCCCATGTGACAGAGAGGTGTGAAGAAGTGGGCACATAACGTGTGTAACTGGTGTGGAGAATGCTTAGATGTGACCCACAGTGTACCAGGTGACAATCATACACTTGAACTCCAGGACTATTTTAAAAGGCATTTAAAAAGGAGAGAATGATGTCAAGGCTTAAAAATGACCCATTCTAGATTTCACATACCAAAACAAGACTTTGGCTGAGCATTTTAAAACAGAAATAGGAACGTTTACCAAAATGTAAGTGTGTGTTGACAGAATCTTGAGCCTGAGATAGGAGCTCCACTACACAGAAATGTAACCGTTGAAAAATATCACAAGCTTTGATTAATCTCAGAAACTGTTGGAGGGAAAAGCTTCTTAAAGACTTGTAATTAATTACTGCTTCCCCTCCATTCTTGAACTCTGCTTTATTAGCCATGAAATATAGAAGCAGCATTTTCTCCTCAATTGATGACATATCTGCAATTTGCAACCTACATTTCCTTGCTTCTTTTACAATAAACACATTAACTGATCACTGATTGTGAGATAAGTGTGTGTTTGAGGTAATTGCGGGTACATTCTAACATAAATCATGAGGGATGGGCATTTAAAATCATATTTCCATCTCTAAACCCATAAGAATAAAACTCTTTGCATATTTCAGAAACACAGAAACAAAATAAATTCCTTTACAGAACTCTCTTTTCCTCCATTTTCCTTGTTGAACTCCTGAGGCCTTATGTAATTAACAAATCCCCCTGAGAATCCTCTGTTTTCTTTCATTGTCAGTTTGTTCTAACGTTTATAAATGGATCTATTCATTGGGTTGACAGGCTAATTATTTAGTTGCAGATCTGGCTTGTAGTGCTCCAGGGACTCTTCATGGAGAGACTTTTTTTGCACTAATTAAAATATATTTTGATGGCCACCTCATGGAAAAACTGAACAGAAAACTGAACGTAAAATATAAACTGAAAACTGAATGTAGAAATAAATAAATTGGCACTGACTTTCAGTGTAAAATTTGCTTATATACATAGAGGTGAACAGTAACATAGTATATGAATTGTTTTAATGATTCAAACATTTTGTGACAACACACTGCCTGCTAAAAGTGATTGATATTATATCAAAAACATATTTTAAAATTTCTGGCCATCACAGGCACTGTAATCAACAAGGACAAATACAGAATTTTAAATGTATTTGACTTCTGCTTTTTTTAAGTCTGTGGTACACCAACCTTGAAATATTGAGAACCCATAAATAAACAATGCAGTGCAGATACGTACTGCCTTGGATTCAAACCAAAACCTCCAAGTCACTTTAAAGGAAGGTGATATTCAATCAACAACAACAACAACAACAGTGAATCACATTTGTAATACTGCCCTGGATTCATCTGGACTGTTTTTCTTTCCCCTCAAGAAGGCTTGGCAGTTTTGACTGAATCCAGTAGACAGTGCAGGTTTTACAGAAATACAGTTATAACCCATTATGAAACTAACAGCAGTGTGAGACTGACAAAGAAAGTAGGGGCAGCAGTGTGGCCAAGAGATTAGCAAACAGGTTATAAAAACCAGAGGGTTTCCAGTCTCAGATCATGGGTAGGGCATTGCTGTTGGACTCTTGAGCAAGCAACAAAGCTGTAATTACTTCAGTAAATATCCAACAGTATACTGCGTATTGATCTGTCAAACGCAGGGTGTAGTAGTAACCCTAGACTGCTAAGCAAAGTGTGTCATTGATGCAACAATAATAATAGTAATAATAATTGATGATAGCTGATTCCATTGGCAATGTTAGACTCTTTAGGGGTGCTCAAGCACATCTAAATTTCATTCCAACCCCCACTAAATTATAATAATAATAATTATTATTATTATTATTATTTTATTATTTTCAGCCCTCTAATGTTAGATTTTGCCTTAACTTGTCTGTTTGATATGGGACAAATAATTACAGGTTCAAATGGCTTTATTTAAACAGGTTTAATGTCCAGTATTCTTTACAAAGTCAAGATGTTACACACTCCGGTATAGTAGGTGGCGGCATGCACCTTTAACGTTGGTAGTCCGCCACGCCAGCGAAAGGAGAAGGAGAAGAAGTAGGTTAGTGAATTTCATGGCGCAGATTAAAAACACAAGTAAGTTGAAACGTTTGCAAATAAAATTGCTGAATCTTCTGAGAACGCTGGGTCAAACTTATACCACGGCTTGGTAAAATACTCGTTTCTGATTGGCTGGGGGAGTGTGCATTATTTCCCAGTAAATGCACGGTAATAATGCACGGCTATGAAGTAGTTCCAGTGAAAGTGACCTTATCACCATTAGAAATTAGTACGCAAGCACGTTCAACTTCACTGCAGATTCCATTTACAACCGAACATAACGACAACATTGTAATAACATTAGATAACGTTACAGTTAACAGCAACAACATAGCTAGAGCATCAACAAAGTGACATCACCAATACACCGTGACATTTGCCACTTAAAATGGAGAATTTCTCAGAAATAACATTTAACCTTTTTGGCAAGAATGGAGACTTTGAGACATGGATAAAAACCAACGTACTGGACAGTCCCAAAATGGGTCTGTCAAAAGAAAAAATATGGAACAAGTGGAAAAATACAACAAAAGGCATAAAACCATCAGTGGAGATGAAATTAAAAAAACGGAGGAAGGGAAACACGAGGACAACACAAAGAAATCAACAACATGGGCAATCGGGGTTCTACCAGACTGGGTGGTCGTAAACGACGAGAAACATGATTTTGAATCATTAAATGCTGAGAGTCTTAACAATATACTTTGGTCCTTTTATGCAACATTTCAAACGTCAACCAGACAAGAGTACACAGTCTCAAGTTTTTTGGCCTTGAGAAGAGGGCTACTGGGCACCATCTGTCGAAAAGAGGAAACGCTGGAGCCGGGCACTGTCATCGACAGAAACAAATGCTCACCCTTGAACCCACGTACCTCGTTTGACCTACCATTTTCAATGTCAAATTTTACAATAATTGGAAACTTTCAATTTAATTCCAATAAACGAGTACAATGTAGCATATAGTCACCGTTTCCACATACGCTCGTTTAAGATGACGGACAAGACTATAACGTTATCCACTTCAGCTAATCCACTGTCCAGCTAAACGGACACTGTGTAGCTGGCTATATTAGAATAGAATAATTTCTTTATTGTCACTGTAACATCTACAGCGAAAATTGAGTGCAAAGGATCAATAAAATAAAAATAAAATAAAAAAGCTAATAAATAATCTATAAAAATAAGGCTATATAAAAAGTAAGAAAGGTAGAGCACAAGTAAAAACACACAAGACATATCTACATTCTGCCAGAAAAATTGCACAGATCCCTTATTGCAGAGTGAGAACCCTTATTGCACAGTGAAGAACCATGAACATTAATTGCACAGATCCCTTATTGCACAGTGAACGTGAACATTATGTTTGTGGCATTTAAAGCTTGTACAGCTATGGGATAAAAACTGTTTTTGAGTCGGTTTGTCCTTGTTCTAATGGCTCTATTCGAACAGAGAGTGACCTGGGTGGGATGTGTCCTTTATGATGTTATGGGCTCTCCTGAGGCAGCGGGAACGTTCCAGTTAGTTGGCTAAGTTACTGTAGTTTCAGTTTTTTTTTTTTTTTGAAGTTTGGATGTGTCAAGATAGCGATATGAATGGACTATATTCTGCGGATGTGCACATATTGTAATGTATATTTTTGTTCAAAAATAATAAAATAGTAGCCTAATTTAATACGAGCGCTGAATTATTTCTTTGGTAAGTAGCCGTGGTGTAAGAAGAATAAACCACTCCTGGCGATGCAGTTCTATAGAAATAAACCACTTCAGGGTGGCTGTTTGGCTTTGCCGCGGGGCCGCATCACACCACCCTGTCGTGGTTTATTCTTTATAGTTCCATGGTGTGAACAGTGCGTTAGCTGACGTAGCTCGCTAGAGATTATCGGCCAGTGTTAGCTTTCGGAGCCAGTCTGCTTGCACAGTTGCTAGCTAAGGAGCTAACTGATGCATTTTATAATTTTAGTTAAGTAGTTACATTGTTTCTTATTCTGATAGAATTGGGCTTTATGGTATATTTACGGTACATTTATGGACAGTGAATTGAAGCATTGGAACAAACCCTGACTCATTGGAAATGTCTGTTTTTCCATAGATGGATATACGATTTTTAAAATTTATTTATTTATTTTTTTTTAAAGAAAACAGCCAGGTTCAGGTGAAAGAGTAAGGTCAAAATGACGTTACCTCATTGCATTGCCCACAGCAACCCAATATTCAATTAGAATAATGTTATAAATTGATATGGATCAATTTATACCTTGTATTAGATTATAAATTCTGTTCGGTTGTAACTTTTGCCTTTTGGTTGACAGCACAAAGAGGGAGAGAGGAGGATAGAGAGGGAGAGCAGGATGGAGTTGGCAGAAAGAGAGAGAGAGAGAGCAAGAAAAATATTTTGTGGTGTAAAACTCATGTTACTTACTAGTAATTAATTAAACGTATTGTTGTAAATTAAAATATCACATATAAAAAAATATTAATGTATTAATTGTTATCCAGTGAAATGAGTGATTTAGCAGGGGGGTTGAACACTTTTGCATGGCACTGTATGCATGTCACATTCTCATTAGGGGCTGAGCCCCCCTAAAGGTCTGATCCTAGAATCGCCCCTGGCTGATTCCTGATTACATAATTCCCGACAGGCAATGGCAAATTCAGTAGGTCTCCAGGCAGGATCTATGTTTCCCGAAACAGACGAAACAATTTGTTTTTGCTCATTTTCAAGATGGTGCGCAAGTGTTAACCAGCATTCCAAGACTGTAGTGCCTGATCACACCATAATTGCATACATGCAGTATTGCTCTTGCAAATCTGTTGTCAGGCACTATGAATATATTAGCATGGCTGAATGTTGTTACAATTTTACTTTTTGTTGGCATGGTTTGGGGGTGAATTCCACAATAAATTAAAATTGTTGTTACAGATCATTATTAGGCTCTCTGTGCATGTTAATGTTATGTTGGTATGTTGTTTTCTAAGATAATTGATAGGCATTGTGTGTATTCAACAATGTGTAAGCATACAATAATGTTGTATGCACATTTTCTAATTCATTTGTTCAGCTATGATGCTCAACTCTTCTATTTATGATTTTTCTGTACCTATGTTCCTGAGACATGCTTTTCATCTATTTTGCCATGTTGGCCCTGTAAGTCATTTTTTATATAAGTATGTCAAAAAAATTTAAGAATACAAATAATGACTAATAATATGCAGCAAATACATCACATTTCAGTACATCTTAACTGATTTTACATTGAGTATTCTAATAAAACAATAATGAGAAAAAGATTTTGTAAAACCAAAGTGAACTGTGAACAAAAGTAAACACTAAACATGCAACAATGAAGGCTGATTATGTACTATTTAACAGTTAACCTCAGATCACAGAGAAGCAGGAAAGCAAAGGACGTGCCATCAGCTTTACTACAATTCATTATCTTGTCATGATCTTGAGTGTCTCAGTTAAAATCGAAATTTCACAATTTCCTGTATATTGCATGGCCTTTCACACACCCTCAGCAGTAATTGTTATAATTAACCAACACTTAATGCCTTTGATTTGGACTGTCTAAATTGGGTTACATGTGGCAGAAGGATGCAGGTTCAAACTGGAACATTAGGGTCAAGCGAGGTCATGTGTGTGGGTTGTTTTTGAATAAAAATGTTCTCTCTCTTTTTTTTTCTTGCAGTGACACAGCACGTCTCTTGGCTGTGTCTGTTGAGGTCCTTTGTGATGGCTGATCATACTAATGTTTACCATTTCAAGTCAAAATAACTATTTTGAAAATGTTGACAGTTTTCAAAATGATTAGTGTACCTTACATTTTTCTCTTCATCTTCCTACTGTCAACGTAGTCCAAGTGTGTCAAAAATGTTTAGTATGGCCCATGCTGAATTTTTGATGTACACATAATGTATGTATACATTGTTCAATGGATAAAGTATTAGGTAATTCAAAACTACTCACAGCAAATTATTATTCTGTGTTAGCTATTCAGTATAACTTTGTTATCAGCATGTAACATTGTGATTGTAAGAGAAGTGTCACTTTGTAGAACATCTTGCTAATCTAAAAGATATTACCAATGGACACAAATGAGAGATATTCTAACAATGGCCTTGTAAATGAAGTTAGATGAGCAACCTTGTTGTTGCAGACAGCAACTGGTTTTGATTTTGTGTTTTATGAAATGAAAATAAAAATGAAAAGCAGTGTATCTTAATTTCAGCACAGGTAATAGCCACACACAAGCAAGTACCGAACACTTCAACTTTGCTGGTTTACCATGTGATAAAAAGTCCCCCTTCTTTGTAAAAGTAATCTTAACCATTAAGTCTGATTTCCCAATAAATTCTAGCTACAAGTAAAATGCTGTACTGCATCTGTTTTCTGAAAATTGTAATTATTTGTGATTATATATGTGATTATAATATAAAATTATTTATGCTATATATTCAGATATCGATCCAACCTCCCCTTTCTTTCGTCTTTACATAATCTGTAAATGTAGCCACAGATCATAGTTGTGTGCATGCATCATGTTGTCTATTAATTCTAATATGAGCACACTGAGCATTTCTGAAAATTGGATGCGATAACAGAAATACACCACATAAAATCCTACAAATTTCAAGAACCTATAAAAGCAGTTAGTCACACTTTGCTCATACTCTGAGCATACTAGGGTACAAACCAAAACTCCCCAAAAACCCCCTCATGCTAATATGTCACACCCCCGAGCACTGTTAGGAAATTCACCGAGAAGGAACTGTAGTTCCTAGTGTGATTTCGAGTGCAGTTCAGATCAGTTAAACTGATCAGGGGAGAAGGCAGGGCACGCCATAACCTCACACCTCTGGACCAGCAAATAAGCAAAATAAAGAAGTGGAATGGGCAAAAGTAATGCAAATAAACATGAACATAAAACCAGTCTTAGGAAACCATAACAGCATATTACATATTACACCCGACTGTCAGCTATCTTAGTTTTTCAATATGTTATGTAGCAAAAGATGTAATGGCTCACTCTTTATTGAGCTATTCAAGCTGTCCTCCAGTGGCCTGGTGGTTATAAAACATGAAAGAAAGGATCATAATATTGAACTGATTATAATAGCTTTCTCTGAAGAGGTTATTTATTTCATCTTATTTATTTTTTTTGAAGGGGTACAGGGGCGGCTTCAGTGGCAGTGGTGGTAAGGGGGTGGTGTTGGGTTAAAGGAATTAGAAAAATTGGTTATAGTACATTGTGGTTTTAATTTGTATCTCTTCCCTGTGTAGATTCTTAGGAACACAAAGAGAGGAGGTGCTTTAGGTCTCGTTCGAGGCCTTCGGCAGGCTGCAGGGAAAACGACATCATCTCTCTGCTCACTGATGCGGTGTGGAGGTTCAGATAGTTGGCAGATAACAGCTAAATGACTTGAGATGTGCTTGGATGATCTAACACAGATTTGGTGTTGGGGGATTGCACAGTGAGGGCTAACAATGAGGTCTGGTCTCTTCAGGATAGCTCTTTATCTTTTGTCTTAAGTTCTCGCTACCAACCTTTGTTAGGAGAAGTTCAAATGATTGCAGCATCAATTCTATTACCCCAGGATATAACCACGACATCATAAAGTAAGCTTGACATTCAGTACAGGAAGCCAAAAGATCTGAGTTCAGGAATT
Organism: Megalops cyprinoides; assembly: GCF_013368585.1. Classification (NCBI taxonomy): domain Eukaryota; kingdom Metazoa; phylum Chordata; class Actinopteri; order Elopiformes; family Megalopidae; genus Megalops; species Megalops cyprinoides. Next base: position 18,632,686 of record NC_050584.1, read on the forward strand.
CAGGAATTTTTATTATATAACACGTTCTTGTTACTAGCAGGTAGGATATTAATCTTTTTTTACAAAATCAAAAGAGAGGATTTGTCTTGCTGAAGATATTCTATTTGCCATTCTTCTTACACCAGGGTCATCTGAAAGTAGATTGTTCAGATATGTTTCCTAATCATTGTGCCTGGCCATGGGATTTGAGGCAGAGCCAGTGACCTATATCTAAAGATACTGACGGTCTACTGCTGAAGATGGACTGTTTTCAGATGAACCCACATGTCTATCTTGATGGAATCAGCACTGTTTCGACAGCACAGCTTCTCAGTCTTTACCAAAAGCTACAGTATGAGAGGGTATACTAGCTCCTCATCCAGTCTTCCTAATGAGACTCTTTGAGGGAAGTATGAGCCGTGTCAAATTTGGAGGACAGGATTTTAAAAAAGCCACTTGAAAAACCCATCTGTCCTAGAGGTTTTTTTTAATGGAGCTGCTTTTATTTCTGGACTCCCAGAAGAGTCTGCAGCTTGCAGGAAATCTCCAAGATAAAATGCCCACGATTCCTGTACAAACCTTTCCTGGTTATTCAACTTTCACATTCTCAAAATAATAAAGGCAACTAGATTAAGAGATAAGCCCACAGACCATGACTTGTGTGAATCGCCCAGATTTTATTCGGACAGAGTTAGTTAGTTCCACCTTCGCCAGAACATTTGGTGTTCTAAATTCCTTATTCTGGTTGCATGAAAATGTGCTCTGTGGTAGCTAATATAAACCCAATGAGGGTAAAAGCAAGGCAATGTGAAAAAAAAACAGGATGAACTGATCACGTGTTTAAGAATATGATTGTCACTGTGGCATTTTTCCTTTTCCCAATGTCTAACTCTTTCACATGTAAAAATCTGTCTTCCATATGGAGGGTAGGAAATAAGTTTGTTGGATATTAAAATGACTAAACTGTATGCTGTTCTGGTCTTGTGGTCTTATTTATCAAAAATAAGTATAATTGAACTTTAGTTGTACTATATTAACATGTTGAATAAAATAGTCTTGGCTGCAATGTCTTTTCTATATTGGTAAATGGCACTGGATACAGCTATGCAATAGTATTGAATCATATATCATTTATAAATATCAGTATTGCTAAAAGTAAGAAAATGGTTGTAAAAAGTGTAATGTCTTTGACAGGCCCAACACAGATGATATATGTAGAAAGAAAGATAATTAGTTGGTACAGTATTGCAAACCTTGGTATTTATGGAGAATTTACGATCTCCTTTCAGCTGGTGAAATTGTTTAATCAAGTTGAGGTGAATTGAAAAGCATAAATTTTAAACAGCAATGTCTGCTGAGTGTGTCAACTCGCTTTATATATGAAGTCATTTCCTCACACCTAGCAAAATTCAGTTAGCTGGAATTGCTGTGCTGACCTTCCTGAAATATGATTCTAAAAAAAAAAACACCTTCATAAGACATTTCTCTGAGGTAATGCAGAGTTTGTTGCCAATTATCAAGGGGCAAAACAGAATTCAAATCTGTGTCTTTCAAAAAGCAGAGGAATGAAGATGGTGTGTATAAAACAGCCTGTCTTTGGGATTGCCTGTATCCATTTTACATGGGAAATGGAATTTGATTCTTTTGAGAGCTCTACTAAAAATCACAAAACAAATGGACTCTTCTAAGAAAAATAAGTTATGATAAACCACAAGTAGATGTATTGCCCAGTACATAAAGAAAGGACGGTGTTTTGTTCATGCCACAAATAATCTCAAGGAGAAAGGCACATGCATTCACTGGACTGATGCAGAGATTCCATCCAGTCAATATCAACATCCAGCACCAAAATTTAAAATACAAATAATTGCAATGCTGGAAAATACTATGAGAATGCTAATGTATACTATATGAGGATGCTTTGAGTGGCAGTGTAAAATTTGATGTGTATCTTCATCAATTTCCTATTGTATGCATGCACTCTGAATATACTCACTAATACATCTGTCATAAATATGCTAAATGTAAAACATCTGGGTTCAACAACTAAAGTGAATAAATCACATGATCATAGCAAACATAAAATTGCATGTATAATTCATGTTTTCTTCATGTCTGTATGAGATTGTTATACTATCACACTCATATTCTCTTTCTAAAAACCTTTTGAAAAAATTATTTAAAAAAAATGAACATGGGTGTGCATGCACACATTCATGAGGGTATGGGTGTATTTGTGTGTTATACTATTGTCAGTTTGTGTTTGTTGTGCTGGGTTGGTTCCCTCTGCTTTGATCCAATCAGCATGCTTGCTCTGAACTATTACATACTATTGCCATCTGGTGTTTAAAGACTCAAACAGCATCAGGGTTGAATTTTACATCGGCCTTTCACCCCCTTCTCCCTGAAACCAGCTGATCTCTGATCAGTGTTCAGCACGGAAGGCTCCATGCTCACTTCCTCAGCGCTGATGTGAAGTCAGTAAGGATCGAGGGAATGAGGAGCACTTTTGAGCGCAACCATTGTGCTCATCTTCCGTAAAAGCAGGAATTGCGGGTCGCTCACTATGTGGTGTGGCAATAATATTGAGCGGTTGGTGGTTCAGCAGCAGAATATTGCCTGAGAAGCACCAAGAGAAAACACTTCTGCTTAAACATGCTTCCCAAAAATAAATAAAATATATGAATAAATAAGTCCTAATTAATTCAGTTTGAACCTGATAGTTTTATCACTTTGTCATTAATTAATTTTATATGCTCTGTGAATCTGAGTTGCCAAAATGTATTCATTTTGGAGGTTACTTTTCAGCCTAGTGTTTTTTTTTTATTTCCTTCTCTCCTTTGTTTGATTGCATTAAATGGCAAATGGTAAAAAAGGTGCCATTCTCCATTTGTGAAGGTTGTAGAGTGATGTAAAAAAAAGAGCATTAATATGGCTCTAATGAACAAAGATGCACTGATACTCTCCCCCCACTGCAGCATCCATTAGTCTCCAGTTTACAGTTACTCCCCCTAGAGAAATCAATTTATAGAACCCGGTGTGTATGGATGGGTGGTTATCTGGAGCAGACCTCAATGTAACAAAGATGTTACTGATGCTTCTAGACAAAATGCTCATTATCAGAAACCACCGAAGCATTGCCATTGCTTATGAGCAAGACATACCAATGTTATAGACAGGCTTACATTTCACTGTACCAAATTTCACTTCAAAGTCCAAATGCCAATCAGCGCGTTTATTAAATATTTTAAAGAATGTTGTAATCCAGTTTGTTAGTAAAAAAAAAAATACTAGGTAGATTTATCATTTCTTTATTTTACTGTTCACAGCTGATGTTTGTCTCCTTATAAGATGGTATATATTACAGTGTATTCATGCTCTTTTGATAGGATCCATCTAAAGAGAAATATACTGTATAGTATACGATATAATATACACTTTCATTCATGGGTTAGTATATATAAGAATAACTGAGAAAATAAATAAATGGTTTTGCTTTACTGCTGTTGTTCTAACAATGTAACCAAACACTGCCTTTAACATGTTGCTTTGTTTACAAAGGTCTGTGCTTTAATCACTCAAAGTGTGACCCAACCCATTGTAGCAGGTGTCCAGGAAATGCTGTGAAACTGCCCCTCCTAACAGAGACCGACCTCCGGAAGGCAACTGAATGTGTCCTCTGAAAAAAACAGAAGCCTTTGAGGACTCCCATCGCACGACAGGGTTCTCACATTTCTCTACCTCGAGGGCGTGGTGCCTCTGCTCAGCAAAGCTTCAGCTGAACTTCTTGCCACCCGAGTCAGGCGGTATATGTGGGTTCTAACCACATCAAGAGGTCAAGACAAAATTATTGGTGAGCTCTAATCAGGAGCCGGTAAAACATGAAAAGAAGAAAGCGAGACACGCCCATTTTCATGTCACCCCTATTCACGACCTGAGGCTTCATGGCTAATTGAGGCCTATCATTTCCGGGATGTGCCCTTATTGAGCAGCAGTCTGTGGTCTCGATCTTTTGACCGCGTTTCAACAATGACCCATCAGCCTTGGATCAGTTGATGAATTGACAGCAACAAAAAACACAGATTATGGGATCATTTCTGCAATCCAATATCATCTGCATTAATTATGGAAAAAAATGGCAAGGTTATTTTATCTGAAATTTATAAAAATTATAAACACAATTACATTTGTGTTCACTAAAGGGGCAGAAAAATACAAATAGGTAATCAAATACCATTACACAGATGAAAAAACCACAATAAATACCACAAAATATGTCGTGAAAATATATTGATTAATCATCATTCATATGCAGTTATCTTTACTGAATAAATCAACATCACTTGCTATTAAAAACTAATGACAGTGGGGCTTCAGAAGTCTGACCACAAAAACACAGCCCAGCACCAAACAAAACTGGACTATGAATTCTTTTTGTCTGGTGAATGTTGTGGCCTGCAGTTAAATGGTTAATGTTGGACCCCAGTTATATAAGCATGATTGAATTACACATTGGAATGAAGCAGCTCTTGTAAATATTTTTATCGTGTAGATCACAGTTTCATTCACAATGTGACGTTTAAAGAAAAATTACAACAAAATGAGGGAGAAGAAAGGGTTATGAAGTACAGATAAGCAGCTAATATTAATTGTGTGCAAAAAGTAACAATGATGCGAGTGTCAAAAGCCTTCACTTTTTTGGTTTGTAGGGTTTGTAGTGATTTGTAGTGAAGTGCATTGTCTTCATTTTAAAGGACAAGACACTGTGCATAGTGAGTAAAAACAGTGTAGCAACAGTTTAACATGTTACTATTTTTTAAATCTAAAAAGCAGAGATCTCTCTAACTGCAAAATTTACTAGTAATACATTATTGGCGAAAGCTAGCTTTGGTTCAGAGGAAGAGAAACATACTCTAGATATTACTGGACTCTGCTAAATCTTATTACCTTAATATTATATTACCTTAATATCTTATGCTAAATATCTTGTTAGGCTACTGAAGCCATCTTGAGAGCTGGAGTGGGAATGAGTATGTAACATATTCATCTGCTGTCTGGAAGGTAAACATTTATACTGGCTTTTGTTTCACCCAGTGGTCTTTTAACCAACAGAAATTAGCTAAGAAAGTTAAGATCATGTGATCATGTGTCAGTTAAGAGCATTTTAAGTTGGAACCAAACACTGTTTCAATAGGTTGTTTAAATGAATTACCTTTACTTCGAGTTATCTGGGTTTAATTAGCCTGACTCACATTAGAATGGCTTTGTTTTGTGATGCCTGTCAGTTCAGATTAAAGACATCAAGTTAATTTAAACCTGGAACACTAAACTGAGCTATAGTGCATGTCTTGTGTAGCAGAGCTGAAGGGATTAGCTCGTGTGAGTCCTGCGTAAAGCCTTAGGTAGCGGGTAGCAGGTAGCCGAGTGGTTGCAGCGGGCACGTCACTCCCCCTGAGACCTGGTTAAGTAGCGTTGTCGCCGACAGGCTAACGGCAATTTGCCTTTAGCTCAACTGGCAACGACGCTGGCTTTAAGGGGTTGGCAGCGAGCAGTAAGAAACTCGCTCGCTCGCTCGCCGACCTACGTAACATCATATTAAAACACAACGCAAGATACCACCCGTTACACTTGCATAATAAAGATACTAGTTATGGATTAAAGGGAAAGTTGGCAGTCCTATTTCTAAGTGGGTGTAACAATAAATTTAAAGAGGTAGGAGAAACTCAATTGTGTCATCATAAAAACACTGCAGCATCTGTAGCCTGCTTGCTGCACATGACTTGTGATCAAAATGTAATCAATATACTGTAGACTTGTTATGGTAAATAATGACCGGACATTTTCTGAAGAAGTAGTATTATTACTCTTTCAGGGATTTAAATGCAGTCAGCATGTGCCTGCTCCCTCAAAATGTAACAATTGCAAAGTAAGGTAGCAGTAAGCTAGCTACTCATGCAACATGTACAACATAACATGTATTCCAATATTCCTCAAACCTCACAATGGACATTTTACAATGCTACGCTGTTTACAGATTACTATGGAAACAATGTTATTATAATCACAACTGAATTATCGCAGTTTTAATTTATCCAGGGTCCAGACTGTAACACTGTAGACATCCTGATTTTTTACTACAACTCCTCTATGTTTCAAACACAGCAAGAAAGATATGGTGCATGAATTTATTCATTTATCTTTTGACATGTCACACACTGTTGAGCAGAGCACATTGATTTGTTGGCTCATTCCATCAATGGGGTATGAAATAATCCAAACAATATCCATTGAATTTCAATTTTATTTACAGTCAGGGCATGAAATCTTTTTGACACACTTACTGTCCTCCAGCTCATTGCCAATGGGATTTCTGCCAAGGTGACTTCTGTTTTTCAGAGAAGAGAATATCTGATTGTATTGATACGGAAGACCAAGTTATACACACAGCACTGGCTAATACTGAGTTTGTCTGCTATGGAGCAGGTTTATGATCCCTTCATGAGTGGCCTCCCTAATGAGCCTGGCTGAATGCATGCTTGGTTTACTTACAGCAGAAAGTCAGGTTCCCCAAATGTTTACAAGATTTAGCTGACTGACTCATTTATTCTGCATTGTGAAAGGAGTGTATGATATATTGAAAAGGACACAGCAGCACAGATAAATAAATTAGAGAGAAAAAAATCCTTCAAATGTGTTATTACCTATTTACATTTGTATTCAAGCTTGTGGACTTCTGATAAATTCAAGGGAAATAAGGCGATAAATTACTTTAGTTTCACATTAGATTAAAAAAAAAAAAAAAAAACTATACCATTTCTGATCTAGAGATACATGGCATAATTTACAACTTCAGCTCCCCACATGCAAATAACCCACTCAGAATGATGTACGTCTTCTGACCAATCAGCTCACTGAAGGAATATGTATTATTTTGCTGAAAGACATGGGATGGTCTCTAAGCTGCACTTGGTTACACAGTCAGTGCTAAATGTTGAGAGCTTTGTATACTGTAATGGTTAGAGTAGCAGAGCATTTCTAACACGCATGGAGAACACAAAGTACAGCGAACTACTATCCACAGACAAATGATATTTATAGAAATTGTAGTTAAACATGCAGAAAGACGAGGGACATGTAATCTTGGGAGACACTCTTGGGTGGTTGCCTAACACTTTATTAATTTATTAGGATTTTATGGTATTAAAATCTTTTAAAAATTACAAGTGAAAAAATATCTAGCAAACGCTTTTCATCAGTACTGTTATATGTTGTTAGTTATCAATAGTTGCCTCTGTGAAACTGCAGCTGATGGGTTCACATCAGATAACAGAGTCTGGTAATACAGAATGAAGCACTTTTTTCACACTACGTTTTAGCGGTCACTGTCAGTGAGGTAAATACTGTAAAGCGTGGAGTAGGCCTTTCCTCTCTCGCTATTCGTGCAAAGTTTTCATTCCTTATAGCTTGACCTCCCTGTCTTCCGATAACTCCCTTTGCATCGTTTGAAACTGTGAACAACACTTCGAATAATTCCAGCCAGCAGTAATAATACCGTGGCAAAGTAATCGGCAAACAAACACAGCATAACCTAGTGTTGAATAACAGAAAAGCAGGACTGCATCACGCACTGCAACCAAGCAAGACTCAGCCTTTGCACAAAGCTGTTATTCGCGGATACGGCGTTATTTAGTGGTTAATGTGTAACCGTTCAGTTGAAAATCGGCACTATGCTACCCCACCACTAACGTTGACGCACTGTATGATCTCAGCTAGCGAATAACAAGATGTATTGCCTTGCCTGCCCTCGAGCCTCTAGGTTTCACTGACAATTTCCTTGTTTACACTGCACATCCTACTCTTACCTCACAAATGCTACGGGCTGTGTGCAATGGCTTTTATAAAGAAGAAAGAACGATCCAAAGAGAGGTTTGTAATCTATAACCCTACGTTTGTTTTAACAATGTGTTGGCTAGGTATGTTGGTGTACGCGACATAGTTAAGTATATTGCCTACTGTTTTCACGTACCGTTTTCGTGCAGACAGACCGGTTGCATTGTGTCAGTGTTTCCTGATCCGAGAGCTCTGACTTCAGGCGAATTTTAACTGAGGCTCCCTGGATTTTGAGCATTGTGTAGGCCAGACACATTTAGTCACGTTTGAGATTTGCTATCATCTTAGCGTACGTGTTTGTGAAAACCGTAAGTTATATTTTAACGAAGTTTATTGTGTATGATAATACTGCGTTTCCTGGGATCATGTTTCAGCGTGCCTGTGTGTTCAACGTTTTTCGGGTAGCATAGCCCCAACTTTCGGCGAGTAAGCTACATAGCTAGCTACTGTATCTCACACAGTAAACAACGGTATTATTATTATTGTTATGGCCCATTATTATTACAATTATTATTAGTATTAGTAGCAGTCATAGTATATTGACGATGGAGAATGCAGTGCATAACCTGCTATTGTAGTTGCTAATTAGTTGCAATGTAGGCTAACGCTAATGGCCAGTGTGCAAATGTCACATTGGATTTATTATTGTTATTGTTTGCAAGTTTACCAGTTAATTAGTGTCAGCATCTATCAGTGGTATTTTTAGCTTCATTATGTTGTGTGTACAGTTGTTACACAAAGTAGATTGCCTTACTAAGTTCTGTTTTGTCAGGTGAGATATTTAACATGATTTTCCTCTCGCTGAGTAAATACAGAAGTGAATAATAATCATGGATCTCACAAAGATGGGCTGCTTCCGGTGAATAGTGATGTCCGTTACAGTAATTTTTATTTATTTATTTGCTTTATTTAACTTCCCGAAATCGCTTCAAGACAACTCACGTAAACTACTTTGTGGTGGCCTCAAATTTTTCGAATTGGGGGGAGGGGATACTGGGAAAATTGCACAGAACTCTAACAAAGATCTTGACGAGCCGGTATTCTAAGCTCCAGATGTTGGTTCTGCCAAGTGCCCATGTGACAAGCTGCTCAGAAGTGACACGTAATGACATAGTCCAAACTAACATGAAGAAGTCTTGAATACCATAGTGAAACAGATCAACGCCAAATGTCTGTTTAAGGGTGCTAACAGTACGTTAGCTGTAAGTGATTATTAATGTATATACTATGTAATTATTGATGATAATGATGGTGACATTGCTGGTGAGCTTTTAGTCTGCACATGATTACTGCAGCGACGTCCTGTAGTTTTCCTATTTCTCTGTAATAGTAATGATTACCAGAATATGCTTCATTAGGTTTTCTTGTCCCTTCCGCTGCAACTCACTTGTCAGGCTAACAATTTAGGAGACTTAAAATTAGGTTACTAAGTAATGCATGCAGTTCTGTGTAGCTGAGTAACGTGTTGTACAGTGCCCTTGGCCATGTGTGTCTACATGGAAACGTTAAGTATGATGGGATTTTGGTGGGAAAATAACATGGGAAACATAATGCAAGAGATTTCGGTTTGTGTGCGTTCCTTTGAGAAATTGCTTCATTTCCACACCTGGCTGCCTATACCTGTAGCCATATCAGTTAGCCTAGTTACTGTCTAATGCACATGCTTGACAGTTGCAACTGATAATGCGTAGACACACTCATCGTCTGTATGGACTGTATGTGAGGCATTCTGTCAGTGTTGATTCAGTTAATCATCATATTTCTGTCAACTGGAAAAAAAAAACATTTGTCAGTGTTACTTGGAATTCATGATATGCATGCAGAATGTTTGAAATGAATAGCATGAATTGAGTAAGGTGTAGACTGGTTATCTTCTGCACAAAAATATAGTACTACCTGGAATTCATCTACATACGTTGTGTAGTGATTGCACCATGTTGAAAATATTTGTCTTGACTATCTTCTTTTTTGTTGTGTTTTTCTTCCCAGGTTTTCGCTGTTGTTACTTGACTTGGAGGAATACTATTTTGAGCAGTACACAGCGTATCAGTTGGTCAGCGCTAGCACAGCCCAGAAAAGGTACTGTAAACCAAACACGGTGACAGATTGATAATAGCCCCCCGCCAGCCGATATAATGACGCAATAACGAGGAATGTGATGGTTTTGTCTTTAAAATGAGTACAAGTTAGGCAAAATCACAGAGACTCAGAGACTGCATGCGACAGATGGGGAGCTCATTGTGAGAGTCAGTGTTCCACTATCTCACGTTTGTGGGATTGCTGATGGGGTTGAATGGGTGAGCAAAAGCGATCAGCCAACATTCCACTTTTGGGTGGCATAGCGTCCTGCATATGTAGTGAATGTTGTTTGTGGACTGCACCACTCGCTCTGTTACAGTGCAGCGGTAATGTGATCCGCATAACACAACAGGGTCTTTGGAAGATGGCCGAACTTCATTATGCATGCTATGACTGAACGTGCCCATCTGTGGCGAACAGAAATTTCCCCGATAACAAAATTGTTCTTGAGCACACATACACCAAATTGCTGATCTGAAGACACAGAGATTCTTTGACAGTGCATGTGTTTGTTCCTTTGTGTACAGCATGTATTATTTTCTGTTATACTTATATAATAAGTAAAATATATAATATTGTGTTTTTTTCTTTTGTAGAAAAACAAGAGGCTCTCTGAAGATCTGTTCTAAATCCGTCATTTTTGAGCCTGAAACACTTGCTGAACCTATTTTAAAGGTACACAGCTGAATCTTTTTCTGGATTCTGTGGAATTTAGATTGATGTCTTTTCAAAACCCTTTCAATAACTTGAACTTTGTAATGATTCATTCAGATACCACTTAGAGACTGCAAAGGAATTGAGGCGGTTGAGGAAAATGACCGTAATCCTTTCAATGAGTAAGTTCCCTGTAGAAATTGGTGTGCCATTTGATTGTATTGAAATACTGTTAAATTATTTTATTTGTATGTTTATCTTCTCTCTCTCTGTCTTATTACAGAGCTAAGCCCGCTGGGCTTTCCATTGCATGTCAACAGGTACATTAACTATTCCTCAAGTTGCCTGACTGGAAATTCTTCTCATATTTTGAGTATATAACTTGAGAGGATTGACATAAGCGACCAAGCAGAAATGTTGGATGTGATTACTGTTTTTTTTTTTCTTCACTTAGAGGACACCTTGATTTTATAGGTTTACACATATGGAAGTCAGTAATAAGGTGCTGCATGTGATGTGTCAATATCAAGTATAGAGGGAAGCCTTCCGTTATGGTTAAACAGTAAGAGCGTACCTCTTTTCTCACAGTGAACCATTTTGTTTGTCAAGTCATGTGACATACTGAATGCCACACAAATTATGAAGACACTAGTCTTCCTGTTTCGTTATGTCATACCTGAGTGCTGTAGGTAGTCATCTAGCACAGTGTATTTGCTGTAGGACTCTGCTTTTTAACATCGTACACCAGTGACCTCATTATATTTGTGATAGATACCATGCAATTACTGAGATTGTTTGTTCCATATTTGTTTGTAAATGTTCCAATTTCAGGTTTATCTTATCAAAGAGAGCAACATTGTTGGCCCTTATAGGATTGAGAGGGTAAGTTTTTTATTTCTTTCCTCAATTTCTTCTGGGTTACAGCTTTGATAATTCTGCTTCAGTTACATCATTTCTGTTCCTTGTTCTCCTTTGGCTTTACTTTTGATTGATTGAATAGTTAGAGCCCTATGGCGATGGCATAAAAAGACGCAATGGTCAAACACTAGAGCCAAATGGGTGTGATGGATGTGAGCATTTTTTTGGGATCTGGATTAACACAGAGCACATGGGTATTTTTAAATGGTCCTAAAATAAACCAGGTAAAAAAAAAAACTTCTAATGCAGAAGAAAGCATAAGTGTATGTAATATCAGAGCACTTGACCCGGGGCTATTAAGAGAAAAATAAAGAATAATTCAATGCATGGAAGAGGCATCCACACACAGATGCTACTGTAGTGACAGTATAATATCAATGTACATCCATTAGAAAATGTAAAGTAAATCATTAAAATATACTTTTCTGCAGTGCTATGCTTTTTGAAATGCCTTATTTGCTATGGATGAAACATACAGTATATTGGTGACCGTCCAGTTTCAAATGATTGCTAATCAAATGTCTTTCACGTCAAAACATCAATCAGAGGCTGAATTGAGTTTGAGTGGGGAAAAAAAGCTGTATCTTTCTTGACCAGTGATTTCAGAGATCATGTAGAGTGCTTACAGACAATCTGGAAACCCATTTTCCATAGAGTGCCTTATAGTATTGTGTGTCCCAGACAATTCAGACCAATGGTTAAGTCCATCAGCTAGGTAACTAGCCAGCCAATGGAATGGTCTGGTACACTTTCTAACTGGTCTGGGACAGTTTTGTTAGCTCTCACCATAAATGTAATAAAAGATAACTCCTTCACTTTTGTTGTCTTTTTGGCTTTGTTAGCACAATGCATCATGAATTTAATATTATGGTGTCACTACTTTCAGCTTTTTATATCCCCTGCCTTCTTGTGCTGCATGCACCATCTGCATTAAAATTAATTTGGATTCACCTTTGACAACACTGCTTGTGCCTGTCTTTGTGTTTGAAACCTGCTTATGCCTAAATTAGGCTCTTGTTGTCAGGTAATTGCTGTTATACATGACAAATCAGTGTATGGGTATGCATGAATTAGCCTGCACCAAGATTTTGGAATGCCCTGCTATAGAACTATAATATATGTCTCTACAGAGTATAAAGGAATTGTTTTCTTTCTTTGTTCAGGGGGACAGAAACTTTTTGTTCCAACTTGAAGTTTCAACGAAGACAGAAGATGTTGTTCAAACGTTGCTCCAGGTATGAAATTCTGCTTGCGTACCTCACAACATACAGCACATAGATACAGGGTTAAAGCTCTATCTCATCATACAATACTGTCCCTTTAATACCATCCCCCACGTCTTGTGGTTGATGACAATTCATGGCAAAGTTTTGCTGTGCTGGGAAAACTAAAGCTGTCTTACTCTGAATTGCCTACCTTCAATCCTCTTAATTGATTACTGTGACATGCTGTAATAGGCTTGTTTTTTTTTTGTTTCTGCGGATTTGTCTGCTTATAGTTGCTGAAAAACAATTTATTAATGTTTTCTGACGTTGTTTTACTTGTAATGTGATGGAAATTTTCATGCCATGGCAGCTTCACAGAGCATCCTGTCTTGACAAGCTGGGAGACCAGACTGCAATGGTGAGTCATTGTTTTGACAGTATACATTTTGTCTGCGGTGCACTGTAGTTTTGAAATGGTAACACCTGTGTTGAGAAAAAGTGTTTGTCTATAAATCATTGATTTCACATCATTTTGGTTTTTGCAGATTGCTGCCAATCTGCAGTCAAGGTTGGCTAGAACCACATTTGACAAGAACAGGTATTGTGTTAATCTGTGCGAACTGTAACGTTCATCTTTTTCCTCTTTGCACAACGTAGAACATACTGCAATCATAAGACCACAAATATGTTTCCATGGGTCATGTTTCTGCCTTGTTTATTTTTGTTTTAGTATCTGTGTCTAACACCAACTCTTGCTTGTCCTGTTATGGCAAGAACTTCTAGCAGTCTCCACTGTACTGTTGGTGTGCGTAATAAATCTGTCATCCACCCAAAATACGATCTCGAATCTCATGATGCACTGCCCTCACCCCGGCCTCACATTCCACACCCCTCTTAGAGGAGAACAAATGAGCAGAGTTCACTGAACTCTGTGAGCATCACTGCCGCTAAAACTTCATTCGGTGCCTAACATGAAAGACCCCTGACCCCACGTCGTCTGCTGACGAATAAAGCTGACAGCTACCCAGCTTTGACCATATTTAGATTTTACTTTCAGATCAGATTTGGTATACCTGATTTCCCTCTGTTCCCCCTCTGTTTTCAGTTTCCAGAGTGTTTCTGAAAAACCTCACATGGAATGTGAAGCTGAGATGGTGACACCCCTGGTGACCAATCCAGGTCATGTGTGCATAACTGACCAAAGCCTCTACTTTCAGCCTCTCAGTGGCTATCCTGTGAGTCCTCTCCCTGACATGATGTATAGCTGTATTCGTATCATTTGAAGGGTGGCACATTGCCATCTGTACAATACCTTTGTGTAAAACCTTTCCAAACACAAAATTGTGTTTGTAATGCCTAGGATTGAGGGCGCGATTATGATTATCGTGACACCTGCATTTTATCATCCAAAACAATGGTGTGGGATATTAATGTGAGTGTTGAATTGTCAATACAGTATTTCACATTTTAATTCCAGGAATCAGTGGTACAAATTGTGCTTCACAATGTGAGGCGAATCTATAAGAGAAGACACGGTCTGAGACCGCTGGTGAGTCCTGTGTTCCAGAGTGTTTTACAGAGTCATTGTAGTATGCCTACGGTACTAGTACAGTATAGTTCACTTGTATGCTGGGAGATATAGTGAAGCGAATATATCATTAAAATGACTGAAATAATGCCCTAGTATTTAAAAATTCTCCTTCTTTGTTGTTTAATTCTCTCATTTACAGGGACTTGAAGTCTTCTGCACTGAAAATGACCTCTGCTCGGATATATATTTGAAGTTCTACAACACCAAAGACAGAGATGAACTGTATTACTACATTGCTACCTTTCTGGGTCAGTTTTCAAATACAGTGTTCTCTGGCCTTTTCTAGCCTAGAAACAAAGATGTCCATACAAGCTTTTTGCCACAATTGATTTTTACAAAGTCTTCACCAATATATTAACATTTCAGGATGTCACATTTTTAAGAGGCTTCCCATCAAGGTCTTAATTAACCATAAATCAAATACCCAGTGTTAACCCAGCTAACCCGTTAGCTCTGAAACACAGCGTTTTAAGTTTATGTATCACTAATTTAGAATTAAGTACTACTATAGCTAATTCTAATACTCTAATACAACTGCTATGTTTAACACTACTACTAATAATAATATTTAGATTATTTATTACTTCAGTTGTTTGCGCTTCTGGTGTTCTTCCCAAACATAGACATAGATTGATGAATTGTTATTTTAATATTTGTTTATGGTTGAAAGTACAAAATGTCTTTATTGTCTTTAGACCATTTTCATAGTAGGAAATTGTAGTTATGAATAAGAACAATATCATTCCATTACAGTGGTTATACATGCCATAGAGCCGTTCATGTATGTCTAGCAGTATATCTAGGGTTTCCTCTGTGGGCACACTTGTTATACAAGTTAAGATCATGAAGTGATTAAGCCAGCCCTGTCTTGCCTGCTCAGTATGATGCTAAACGATCTGAGACATCCTCTCCGCATGGCCTCTGTCCCTCACAGAGAACCATGTGGCGGAGCACACGGCCGAGAGCTACATGCTCCAGTGGCAGCGCGGTCACATAAGCAACTATCAGTACCTGCTGCACCTCAACAACCTGGCGGACCGCAGCTGCAACGACCTGTCACAGTACCCGGTCTTCCCCTGGGTCATCGCTGACTACAGCAGCACAGAGCTGGGTGAGTGGGGGGCCCGTGTGTGTATTCAGCCATTTCTCTGGTTATTCACATCCCACCTGACTGCTGTGTGACTGTCAGGCCTTCTTCCTGAGGGGTGATGCATCAAAACGTAAACTAAAAGGAAAATGTGCTGTGATAGGAGTAATATGAATTAAGAAATAAAACAGTAAAAAAATCACAATGAGCACAAACTGAGTTCATAATGGAGACATAAAAACCTGCTTATGCCTGATGAGACTAGTTATGCCCCTGCCTAGGAGCATAAGTATGACAGAGAATAAGTATAAGAGATGAGAGTTCATTACTGATTAAGAGTGCTGAAATTAGTGAAGCTGATGATTTTAGGAAAGTGTCTAAAGCTGCCTCTGCTCTGAGCACAGGTATTATGAATTAGCCACACAAGACATGTGTGATACGTGATTAGACCAGGAAAAGCTATGGTCACTAGTAGTATGTCTGGATGGGAAGTCTGTGTTCTGCTGTTGGAGGCGCTGGGTGCAGTCACTGGAAGCACGGCTGATGTGTTATCATGTCTTCATTTAGACTTGATGAACGCTGCAAGTTTCCGGGACCTCGGCAAGCCGGTGGGGGCATTGAATAAAGAGCGGCTGGAGCGTCTGCTGGTGAGTGTGGTGACTCTGAACCAAGAGTAGCACATGAGTCCCAGGGACCACAGGGCACACACCTAACGGCACACTGGATAAGGACTCGTCTGAGAGAAATAGATCTTATTAATGAGAAACACTGTGGCCGTGCAGGTGAAGTATTCAGCACATTTGTGATTAGTCTTTACTATGGACATCACGCTACCACTGTTCAGGTATCAAAACCACACATACAGTTTATAGCATAAACGGTTACTGTTCCAATATACTGGTTAAATATATGATTCCAAAAAAAAATGAATTATGAGATGATCTGTAAATTACACCCTAACAGTGATGGGACAGAGTAAATATGTTCTGCTGTAAGTATTTATTTTCTTACTTACGTTTTTTTATTATATCTTGGTGATTTCAGTGACTTCTCTATGGTGGTTGTTCAAAGTGTCCACATACTGCGTAGTGCTTGCCGGAGTAAGAATTTTCTGTCTCCCATTTTTTTGTCTAGGCCCGTTACAGAGACATGCCTGACCCAAAGTTCATGTATGGGAGCCACTATTCTTCCCCGGGCTACGTGCTCTTCTACCTGGTTAGAGTGGGTAAGTGTTTCCTCCAGTGCCTGTTGCGTGTTCCGTGTTCCACACGTCTCGTTACATTCTGCACGTTTGAGGAGATTCCCTTTATGATGTGTTTCCTGTCACTTTGTCTGTCGTAGCCCCAGAGTACATGCTCTGCCTACAGAATGGACGCTACGACCATGCAGACAGAATGTTCAATAGGTTTGTTATCCAGTCTGTTTTTTTTTATTCACACACATCCAGAAGTTCTTTGTTCCTCTTGATTTTAAACTTTATTAAACAAATTGTTTTTTGTTAATTGGATTGTATGTATTGTACTCAAAAAATATTTAAAGATTTGCAGTGCGCATTTCATTTTATGAGCAGCATTGATACTGTTGATGTGCTCATTACACCTTTGTGCTGCTGTATCTTGTTACGCACACCAGTGTGCATAAAGTGTGCAGTGTGAACACATCATTACTTTTTGTCTACAGCATAGCTGAAACTTGGAAAAACTGCTTGGAAGGTGCAACTGACTTCAAGGAGGTAAGAAAAAAGTAGAAGTAAAGTAATACCATAAATATTTAATTGTGAAATATTCTACTGAATATGTGCAATCTGTATTATTCTATGCTGTCCAGCAGATGGCATTGTCTTCAAACAATATTGGATGCTTAAGAAAAAGTGTAATGTGGAACTAAGGATGTCACTATTCCACTCACTGGACCATTTTAACCAGAGATGAAATGTGAAATTGAATTGTCAGGAGATGTCAGAATAATGCCCTGCATTGAATAAGCGTTCAAGAGAACTGCCCATTTCTCATTATACTAATCAGAAAGCAGGATAAATTACTGTAGCTGCTGTCGCTGAGGAATGTAGTGTATACTTTAGCGTATACTTCAGTAGCACTTTCCACAAATGGCTTTGAATGCCTGCCTGATTAGCTCCTTTATGTTGCAGTTAATTCCAGAGTTTTACGGGTCTGACCCCACCTTTTTGGAGAACAGTCTGAATCTGAATCTGGGGAAGCGACAGGGTGGAAAAATGGTGGGAGATGTAGTCCTGCCTCCCTGGGCCTCAGGTAATTACATTACATTACATTATTTTCATTTAACATACGCTTTCATCCAGAGCGATTTATATAGGTTACACAGTTATTTACATAATATTCACTTAACCAGCTGGATATTTACTGAGCGGTAAGTACTTTCCCCAAGGGTATGACAGCAGTGCCCCAGCAGGTAATTGAACCAGCAACTTTTCAGTTACAAGCTGTGCTCCTTACAACTATGCTACACTGCGAATAATGCAGTGAGTAACATTGAAAAATGCTGTCAAAGATTCTACATTACGACCCGACATTCAACCCCTGCCTGTCTTCCTCATAGGAGGTTCCGGTTGATAAAAGGAGGCTATGGTCCTATCTGTGATGCTATGTTAGCTGTGGATGCTTTTTTGAGACCATGATCTGTATGTATACTGTTTGTGTATTGTGTTCAAATGTGTAAACAGATGCAAGTGAATTTCTTCAGAAGAGTCAGAAAGCTTTGGAGAGCCAGTACGTGTCTGAGCACTTACACGAGTGGATCGACCTGATCTTCGGGTACAAACAGAGGGGCAGCGAGGCAGTCGCGGCTCACAACGGTATGACACATTCATATTCAATTTTAAGTATAATGCATAGGTGATGTATGGCGTAACAAAAAAAAGAATTCCCGAATAACTGTCGGAAGATAGTCCCTTAATCTTAATACAATCACCATATTTTCCTTTGTAATTATTTATTATGTTTAAAAAAAATCTTTTTTCCGTTGGCAAGAAACAAGGCATTCATCTCGGTAATTGCACTCTTTAATATCATAAATTCTTTTGTTCACCACATAATACCATCTGCATCTGTCTGGTTTGCACAGCTTAGTGAGAGTTATCAGGAAGTGTGAGTAAATGCATGGATTGAAATCTCTGCTCTTTGAGCCAGTATAATATGAATACTGTAAAATGTTAGTCTTGAACCACAGTAGAATTTTGGATATACCATTGTACGGAGAGTCACTGATGGAAAAGGTGCAGGTAGTTCACATTTGAAAGGGAAAGTTCTTGAAACAAGATTGTCACACTAGATTATCTCATTTCTAAGTGGTTCCTGTCTGAAATAAACCCAATTACATTTTTTTCCCCCTTTTAGTATTTCATCCGCTGACATATGAAGGAGGCATCGACTGTGACAGGTAAATAAGGAAACATTTCTGTGCAGATTTTCCATATTTTTCAGAATATTCTGTGAATATACAGAGCTCAAAGCAATATGCATGAATACGTCTCACTTGTTATTCAACCAGCATGTATTTAATAACGGCATGTTTTTTTCAGTATTAGTGGAATTACAGTTTTTGCTTCGGTCTTCCTTAACAGAGAATAAATTATACACTGTCATTATCGCTGATGTAAAAAATTGGTTTCCGCATTGGTTTTGTTTCCCTCTGAAGTATCGAAGATCCGGATCAGAAAATCGCGATGCTCACCCAAATACTGGAATTTGGACAGACCCCAAAGCAGCTGTTCACCACGCCGCACCCGCAGAGAATCACGCCCAGATTCCAGAGCATGTCACGCACTCCCAGTCAGAACGCCTCTCTCAACGAGCTGTCCCCAGGTAGCGCTCAGCGGCCGTCTCGCGGATGGCCAGATGGCACCGCATACGGGTAATCCCAGATTTGGATGACATGAAATGCCTGCCTCCTCAGAATAGCGTGCTAACATGTTGTGATGTCTTAGCCTCGACCAGCGAGGACTCCTCTTTCGAAGACCTGACGGAAGAGAGCAAGAAGCTCGCCTGGAGCAACATGACCAAGCTGAAGCTGGTGTCCAGCCATAAAATCCATAAAGAGTGAGTGCACTGTTATACTTGCGAGAGCGGGGCTTCTTGTGAAGCTCTTACAAAAAAAAGTGCAATGTAGTCACAGGCCTCCATTTTACACCTTGCTCATTTTATTGATTTTATACAAGAAGCCCTTCCCAAACCATCTGGATCCTGTAAATTCTGTTTTCATGAAAAACATTATAAATTAGTAGTTTTTGAAGTGATCTAGTATTTTTTATGCTACTTCATACTTCTTTAGATTTCTTCAGTTCCTATTCTTGCCGGTGTCTACAGTTGGACAAATGTCTTCAAATCTGTACTTCATTGTCAATATGTAACAACACAAAAGCGTGGATTTTGTTAGTTATACAATGTTTGCCAAAGTGTTATCAGTGTAGGCTGAAAACGGTCTAGCTTCACTAGCATTTTTCTGTGGTTTTCAAATTTGATGGTCTTGATCAGCAGCATGATCATGTCTCACATGAAAGCAGATCTCACAGCTGACTGGTGTGTGTGTTCGTGCATTTTCACAATTAGCAATGACAGAAAAATTAGGTCAGACAGAGGAAACAAAGACCTGAAAAAACAAATGGTGGTTGAGTATGTGAGGAAAACCTTTTCCCCCACATCACGTGTTCTCCTGAAACAACAGCACAACATTTTTATCTCTTCCCTGAACTGAATTCTCTTTAGTGTGGCAGAGATTTATTTGTGAAAATGAAACTTTTGTTGCAGGTAAGGTGCATTTAGGGGAAAGAAACTTGCTACACTGTATAGCATTGTATTGCAGTACAGTTGATAAAATCAGAAAAGATTTTGTTGAAAGATTGTATGGGGGCGGTTATGGTTCTGCGGGCTGTGAATTACTTGATCTGTCCTCATATGTTTGGAAGGTAACTCGCATGTAATTCACAGGAAACAAAATACTTTTTAAAGGCCTGTGCAGTCTGTGACTGAGAGTTTCCTGTTTATGTGTGATAGATACTGTCTGTCAGACCTGACAAAACAGTATGTCTGCATAGCTCCATTACGGCCTATATAAATCATGGATTCCTGCTTTCAGTGCAGCTTCCTCACACTCCAGTGTGCTTATGCATTCTGTAATACACTTGAATGCCCTCAATACCTGTCACTACATGACTTAACTTTGTGAGTGTGTGGCTATTACACAATTTTAATGTGTGAGCTCATGGGTACATCATGTTCCACGTTCTGCTCTCAGATTGCTTAATTTTTATTCACATTTCAACAGACAATCTCCATTGTGCTGAATCAGCCGTGCTTTTTTTATGTGATCATAATTAAATATCACAGATGACACATGATATTCTCTTGACACGTGCATTGTGAGTGTTGTGTTTTATGTAAAGGTCTACTTCAATCACTGCTGTCTGTTTCCATTACTCACAGGGCTGTTACTGGGATAGCAGTGACCCGAAGTGGATCCTCCGTTTTCACAACATCACAAGGTTTGAGAGGCTTCCGTTTTGAGATTTGGGCCAAAAAGTTTACATCTGAACACTTCCAACAGCATCATTAGCACTGGCTACCCTACCCTAAGGACTGCTGCTTTGATTGTCTATGTTAATATTTAACAGCTGCTTATAGATGCAACCAAAGGCTTGTGCAGCTGTTTGTGAGAGAGTTTAATTTGTGTTCTTCAGATTCCACACTGAAGATGTTTTCCAAAGAGTCCTGCGCACTGCAGAGAAGCATGTCCTTCTCCAACATGGTAGGCCTCTGACTTTGCATTTAGAGCACTGATGTCAGGTAGAATCCCTCAATACCCTGGATGGATGCTGCTCTATATCATGTTACATTCCAATGTGTTTCTTTATTAAGTTATGATACGTTTTAACAAGGACCATGTTTGATCAGTGTCTCTTTAAGAAAATATGCTGGCGTCACTCACAACTCCATGAACATTTCATTTTGTTGATGTGAAAACATGAGCAGTTTGAAGTGAAGACCTTAAGGTGCTTTCTCTCTTTTTAGGCCCTGTCGTCCTGCGTAATGCTGCCGGAAGATGCCACTGTGGTGTGCTCCTCCTGGGACAACAACGTGTACGGATACAACTCGTAGAGCCTCTCTCGTTTTGGTTCTGACACTACCATAAAACGAGTCATTTAAGACATTTAGCATTTCTGAGGCTGAGCCTTCCTGAGCGCTCTGAAAGCCCTCCGCTCTTGGTGGACAGTGAGGATTCTTTCACAACTGATCGTTAGTGTTGTGTCCCACACGCTCTCTCCATAGGTATTTCTACTCGATAGCGTACGGAAGGCGGCAGGACACCCTCATGGGACATGACGATGCCATCAGTAAAATGTGCTGGCGAGACAATCGGCTCTACACAGCCTCCTGGGACTCTACAGTGAAGGTCAGTGTTTTGCTTTTCTGACCTATCAAAGGGTCCTGTTTGGCTCAAGGAGCAGAAGCCCTCTCATTCCATTGGCAGACATTGTTTTTTATCAGTGGCTCAGAAGACCACCTCATACCTTGCAGGGAGAAGTGAGGGAAAAGCTTTCCACTAAAGTGTGTTTAGTGCTCTGAAAGCTATAAGGACTGAGAAAAGTACCATTGCAAATATTGATTTTCAAGTCTTGATTATTGACGGTGTCTGGAATAAAATAAAATGTAGGTCATAACGATTGCCTCCCTGCTAGAAAAGTACAAACTTCCACAAACAAGTTATAAAAATGCTTGAGAGGATTAAATGAAAAGGAATTAATTTGCTTTTTCATAGCTGAAGTACGACATGAAGTTTTTCTATGTGGTTTAGCCTTTTGAAATGCATCACAGAAAACCTCTTTGCATTCCACTGAAGTGACTTTCAGTGATGGTGACCTTCACTGACTCATGTATTCAGCTGATTTCTATTTTTGTTTTTATCTCAAGTCTGCAGTTTATTGATTGTTCTCTTGAATTTAATGTTTTTGGCTCTTTTCACATGGTGCAGAGTTTCCGTTTCCATTAGAGAAATACCATGCACCCACACAAGCCAAAAGCATCTCTCTGTACTTTCAGAATTCAACATCAAAGTGTGTTTAACATTAGGTAAAAAACTGTTTGAAGTGAATGTGGGAGGTTGTGATTGGGACTTTTACACATTACAAATGAGAATCACATACTGTAAATGAAAATCTTTAACACTCACAAATTGCACCAACATATTCTTTAGTGGATGTGTTTGTCAGCAGTCATTTGATGCATTTGGACTGTATGCACTACATTTACCATAATTTAGCATAGCTGAAATAGTGAAAGTAGTTCTTAATTGAAAAAGAATAATAGAATTTAATAACAATTAGGGTTGGGCTGATGGACAGACATCACGATGTTGAGCCGGCATTGTGATTTAAACCCTCCCAGTCCACACAGACAGCGGGGGGCACCCTGCCACACACACACTATCATTCCAGTGTCTCTGCTATAACATAGAAAAATATATTTATTACTTATTTGCGGGGATTTCCCTGGGGATCAACTTGAGCCGTAGAACTGATGAATAGGGTATGTATTTCAAGCAGTGTCAGCCAGAGAGCTCAAAAATGAAGGATGGGTTTATTCTAATTATTATATTAGCTTCTTGCGCCTGATTTAAAGGAAAAACATCTTATTTAATCACACTGTACCGCCCAGTGAAAGCATGTTTTAATTTAGGCGCAAACATAAAAATTATTGTTTAAATCTACCTGGTTTGCACCTACCTCAGTAAATCAGGGGGCTTTATTTGTTTACAAAACTGAAGGTTTAAACTTACCAACAGAGTGAACTCTCCCATTCTCTGCTATACATGTCTTAAACAAATAATCTCTAATCGTTACATTGTTATTAACCCTTTTTCACCCATGTCCCGCCCTGCACATTTAACTATATTTCATGTTTAGGAAAAATATAATCAATGAATTGTTAATATTGTAATGACTAGAGGAAACTCTTGCTGATTTATTGTCACATCCTGGCTGTATAATCCTAATCCTAATTTTCCGCATTGCATTTGATGCAGCCCTGTTTTAGGCCAATTACCCGGTCGGACCTCAGTGACTTCAAATTATTAATGACTTTTCCTCTGATTAGGTAATAATAGCCATGAAAGACAAATCAAATGTTACTATAAATCGAAATAAAATAATTTTGTTCCCGATCACACTTTTATTTAGAAAAAAACAGAACAAGAGCACCCTTTATAGGCTAAAGCTCATTTTACATTCAAGAGTTCAATTAACAGTCAAGATTTTACTGTGCAAAAAATGCAAGACGAATTATGCAATTACCTTAAACAAATTATACTACATCTTACACAAACAAAACAAATTATACAAAAACAACAACAAAATACCGTATTAAAAGAAACCATTTCTTTTGCTAGTTACAGCATCAGTGCACTGCCTCCATCTTTCACTATCACACTTGTACTTTGTACTTTTTGCAAAAGCCAGATATGGATGGTTGGTCATAGCTAGCTGGTTTGCTAGGGCCAGTTGCGCGTGATGGCAATGTAGCGTATTCCGCGGGATGGCGTACACGCAAATGGTCATGAAGATTCACACACTCACACACACACACACACACACACACCTGATGTCATCGTCCATCACAATGTTTCACTGTAGACGACATCATATAACCAAATCGGTAGACATCGCCCAGTCTTCATAACAATACTAATGCTGACCTCATGTACCATCTTGAAACAATGTGCAAGCGTAAATATACTACAGGATAATCTTTCATATCATTCACTGGGTTCCAGTTTGACAATGACATTTTTTGTGGTGAAAATAATTTGGTAAGGTCTAAACCTCCAGTACCCACGTATATGTAATGCATAGTTTCTTTGTGACCCAGGTGTGGAAATGTGTTTCTGCTGACATCTCAAGTAACAAAAGGAGCCAGTTTGAGCTGCTGGCTGAGTTTGAGCACGATGCTGGGGTGAGTCTTTTTTTGAGTAGCTATCCCTGTTAGTATACAGTACATACCAAGTATAAATGAGACAATTCCCACATCGTAAATTGTAAACGAATAGTGTAAAAGAAGTATTTCAAACCAAAATGTGTTTGCAGAGTGACTGGGTAAATCATGTCTGTTTATTTAACAGGTGTCCTTATCCAAGGCAGTTTCCGTTGCTTAGAGTTGGCCTATTATCCATTTATGCAGATGGATATTACTGAGCATATACAGTCCATACGTTAAGTTTTCAGACCCTTTCAAGTTTTCCACATGTAAATTTATGTAAATTTGTAAATTTGTTAAAAATAAAAAACTTTCCGTATGCACTGTATAGGTTGAGTGGTTTCCCTAGAATACATTGGCAGTAGTCCTCTCGCTACCTTGTAGTCCCAAGCTCTGTTAACTGACCACGGCATCAAACAAATCTTTTCTCTGTCTTCTCATGTGGAGCTGATCTATTTTCCATTAGACGGTCTGTTAGAACCTGATGACTGCTGAATATCTAATCCTTTCCCATTTTTCCACCTTTCAGGTGAACACAATCAATCTCAACCAGGCAGGAACCCTTTTGGTATCTGGGTCAAAGGAAGGGACTGTCAGCATATGGGACACCACCAACTTTATGCTATTACATCAAGTGCAGTGCCATTCAGGGACAATCCATGACATTGCTTTCAGTCCTGGTACGTATGCTTTAAAAGCGTGTTCAGATAAGGCTCATTTGCAGGGAGCACTCGTACTTTCAGTGGCTCTTGCCTAGAAACGCGCCTCACGTCTTTTCTGCGCTTGGAGCAGTGTAACCATGAAGCGTTATCTGTGCAAGCACAGTCCAGCCCTCAGGCTTCAAGAGGCGTCTGATCTCTAGCACGCCGCTCTGAAAATCTGCTGCAGTATGTTGAAATATGTTATTATTTTTCTCTGTCCTTCATGGTGACTCAGTCCATTTCTGATAAAATGAAAATGCAATGTTATGCAAAATGTTAAGAAGCTAGCCAGTGCTTCTCATATAAAAACGTTCCTTAAAAACATGGGAATTGGGGCTCCCAAGTAGCTAAGTGGTTAAGGTGCTCACCTAGAGCACATGCTGTGCTCTGCAACCCAGGTTTGACCGCAGCCGTAACATCAGGGGGACAGTGCCCAAGTGGCAACAGCAGCAGAACAAATTAGTTTCATTCCGCTGAGGATAGGGGTGGATGTTCCGACAAGGGTTGCTTGTCTCACCACTCTCAGGCACCGTGCGGCTTGTCTGGCACTTGGTGCTGGGATGACACCAGCATATTAGTGCCTGTTCTCCAACGACCACCCACTCTGGTATAGTTCGCTGTGTGACTTGGGAGTGTGAAAAATAGCTTATAGGTGCCTGTGTGTATCAGACGATTGTGTGAGATGAATGAAATCCTCCAATACACTTGCATGCAACCGATGCCTAATTTTATCATGTTGCTCATTTGCGATTGCAGAGGTTGTCACAGTGAGATGAACCCAGTATACAATTAGCCATTTAAAAATAGGGTTGCCTAAAAGGAAACGGGAAGGAAGGAAAAGAAACATGCGAATGGAGATATATAAAAGTTTAATTTATTCTAAATAAATAAAAGCTAAAACAGGCAGGAGTAAAAGGGATAAAACTGTTTGAAACAGTGAAAACCTTCTTCTAAAAGCTCCTGTTCTGTGCTTGCATTTTTTGTCTACCTACAGTACAACCTCCATGCATTTATACCATCTGGTATCTTTAATTAGGAGGTGCGTCAGATTAAACAGTTAAGCAATTATCCAGTGCCCAGACGGCTACACACATACGTTCTCACGCACACAAACTAATGGAAAGAAAAAAAACTTTGTGATGGCAAGGGTGTAAAAATGGAAGTGAAACAGTTACACATACATGCTAAGCTGCAGCAGTTTGGGAAACATTTGTCAATGTTTTTGAAGATTATCATCTTCACACCAAGATTGCAATGAGTGATATGCCATTTCAGGCCAACTGGTCGCTTCTCTCAACTGTAATGACAGACTGTGCAATATATGTCCACAGCTTGGCTTGCACCATAGACACCATACACTTTTGATGAGTAACAACCATAATGCAATGACGTAAGACTGAGTGAGTGTTATCCAACACCAGTTTCAAATGTCGCTGAGGAAATAACGCACGATCAGCCTAGCCTATGACACATTATTGGATACATTAAGTGGAACACTGAATAATAAGCGAATGGATGAGGCGGGGAACACAATCCCCTTCGGGGGGGGGGGGGGTTGAGGCCTTTCTGTCAGCTTTCGGTCACTGTATTGTCAAGAGAGATGTTAGTGTTCTGGGTTCGTTGTGAGATCTCGTGGTTGTTCGGTTCACTGTTCACAGACAGCAGACACGTCCTGAGCGCAGGAGAGGACCGCACACTGAAAGTGGTGGATGTGCAGACGGGCATGCTCGCCTCGACCGTGACGGCCGAGGAGCAGCAGAGGTAAGGCGATCCCCCCCCGTCTCCCCGCGGTGTAAATACTGCATGAGCCGCCCGCTGACCTGCGCTCCCCCCCCCCACCTGTGCGAGCAGGTGTTTCTGCTGGGACGGCAACACCGTGCTGTCAGGCGACCAGTCCGGAAACCTGCTTGTCTGGGACCTCATGGCTGCGAAGGTCACGCAGAAAATCCCTGGCCATTCAGGTATGACGGTGACCTGGGCCACCGACTCCACTCTGCCATGCCTTGTGATACATCTAATCTCCTAGAGACTCAGCGGCCTTATTTGAGGAGCTTTGCTGTATACATCATAACCCACGGCCTAGAAAACCTGTTTGTGTCGTTTCCCCATGTCTCCCTGCAGGAGCTGTTACAGCCATGTGGATGAATGAGCAGTGCAGCAGTATTATTACAGGGGCGGAAGATAAGCAGATTATTTTCTGGAAACCTCAGTACTGATACACTCTGAAGTGCCTTTTCTCCCCTGCTCATCGTTCCGAAAGGATTTTCCACTGTTTCAAAATATATCACGGACTTACTTAATACTGTGTACTAACTGTTTGGTCCAAATTCAATATGGGACTGCTGTATATCCGTTGCAATCATATCATTTTGGAGATTTTTTTTTTTTTTTTTAATGTCGGCACAATAATAAATATGTCTCTCACAGGGTTCTCATCCGTTCATGAAAGAATAAAAGATAATTTATTTGCAATAATCTCTAAATGATTTGCACTAAATGTTTTGCCATTTTGTCAGTATACAATGCAGGTGGTTGTTGTTTCTATTGAAACTGCTCTTAATTGTCCAAACCTGTACAGTATATTTTTGTTCTCCATTGTTTGTGGTGCAATTTCAGGTTTTTTTCTTGCGTGCCTTAATGTCTATGAAAAGCAAACCCATGTTTAATAGACCCATGAAACTGTATTATCTAATGTAAACGCAAACTAATTCTCTGCTGAAATAGGGAAACATTTAATTTGCTGAACTGTCAGTGTAATATTGCCAGTATGCTGACAACAAATAGGAATGGAGCACACCAACGTCTACACATGTATAGCTGTTGTGCTGGACAGGCACCAAAATTGCTACTTTGTTATGGATTTAAGCACGGTGTGTTTGAATAACATCATTAAGGGTCACAGTTGTAATCCACCCTGTTCTCATTAATTTTTTGCTTTCTTTAGCATCTGGAATTTATTATGGTAATGCATGGAAAACTAAATGTGCAATTATATATAAATACGATAACAAATATAAATATTTATACAAAACATTACTTTATCATACATTAAGTACAGAAATATTATGCGCACAGTGGCTATTTGACTATATATCGAAAAACTGCTTTTAACATACTGAGAATAAAAATTTAATACATAAATTGTGTTCACCATATCAGATTAACTGCACATTGATGTGAAAGTTGTCATCATATGCCAGTTCAATATTAACTATATTTAGTTAGAAAATGTGGAAATGAGATTCATATCTTAGCAGAGTAGGTGTATATTACTGTAATCTAGGACTAACCTTTGACCAGCATGTGCATTTTAATAGTCTCATTTTATTGTATTTTATTGTTTTCATGCAAAACAAGATTGAAGTAGTAGTGTAGTCAGATTTTTTTTTACATTGGAAAGCATCTGAGTAAGAATGTTTGCGTGCTTGTATGATAATGAAATAAAAGGAAGCATAACCTCCTTCGTCAAGGTATAGGTGCAGATGTCGGAATCAAATTTATCTGCCACTTTAAGTGAGGTCACACTGTGTATTGCCTATTTTGCAAATCATACTTTACTGTGACAATAGACATGTTTTCTTTTGAATTTTCTATAACCTTTACTCAGAGAACAGTGTTTGGCTACACAAAGGTTCTTGGTTCATTGGTTACTGTTTGGCAAATGTCATGATTCAATAAAGTATTGCACTCCAGTAAAAAAGAACAGGATAACAGTTCATTTTGTAACTTTGGCAGATATTTCATTTTCCAAGTTATGTAGGGCCAGTGACGAACCTGTGCAGTCCAATTTCAAAAGTTTATCTTAGATTAGTGACCTTTATGAATGATCTCACAATAAAGGCTTCTGGGAAAACTGGTCACAGTTGTGCACAGATAACATGTCTGAGGTGAGAAGTATGCCTGGAATAAACCATGTTTCAGTACCTCTGAAAAATGGTTCTTCTTTCATTCATTACATCAATAAAGTCCTTTGTTCTCAGGACAGATAACTAAGTTAAAATGAGTTGTTGTTTTCTTACCTGTATCTGTTAAACCGGTACCACTCCTGTCCTTTAGAATGCCTCATGATCCTTTCCAGCAACATCATCAGGCAACCTCCTTTTTTGGAGGCATTTCAACAAAATGCAGTTAAGAGGTTTTAAAAGGTACAAGCATCAATATGTGGCTTTATTAATGTTCACACATTATACATTACACTGATTCAGTTTTGCTAATTGGATACATGCTTTGAAAATCATAATTGGGTGAAATGAATGAGACATATGGACTTCTGTTATTTTTTGTTGCATGCTCTATGATTTTTATATATGGAAAGTTGGTAGTGGTAAATACTCAATTACTACTGTAATTTCCAAATTACCCCCGGTCAAATATAGCACCAACTTTAAAACCATACTCCATGTGCGGTAAGTAGTCACTTTTAAATAGAATTTCAGCACAATAAAAGTGTTGGCAAACTGTGGAATGAGTGTGACATTCACAGATGATGCACACTTATAAGGCATTGCATAAGAGTGTGTGCTAAAATCATCATCGGAAGTATTCATCTATTTGAAACTACAAACCCTATTTTGCCAGGGGATCAATGCACTATCTCTTAGGTATAAAAGTACATCAACCACAAAACTTGTTTTTTTGTTGTTTGTTGTTGCTTTTATGGCTTTCAGAGAAAATTTGAAATTACTGTTGTGCATTTCTACACAAGCACTGAAATAACATAATTTACTAATTCAACATTTGAAAGCTATGGCATAAAGCTTGCTGTAAATTACTCAACCTAAAGCTATATGTAGCAAGGCATTTATTACCTCTTTACACGCATTAATGATGAAATAACAAAGCAGTTCCCTAGAATGGGTTTATTAAACAAAAGGCAAAAGTAGACAGATCATGAATAAAGGCATGAATAAATGAATGAATAAGTAATTAAATAAATGCAGACAAAGGTTAAAATTACCCTCTGTGTAAAACAACATCATTAAACCATCCTGTCCTAACGAGCAACTTGATTTATGCAGACAGCAACTGAAACGTATGTAATGAAATACTGGATATTTTTAACGGACAAGATCGATCTGTTGAAGAAAGGAGTAGTTGAACTTGTTTGTGCGCATCCATGTGCACAATGCACATTAAACAGATTTTCACTCAGTAGCTGTAGAACACTTCTTAAATGAGGCAAATACTCATGTACGGGATACAGACAGGATTTGTGGGCTGTCTCAGGGCAGAAAGCAGTGGAGAAGCAGGGACTAGTAAAATCCCAGCAAAAAGGTTCCTTATAGTATGGCTGCAACACATCACACTGAACTTTATACTTCTGGGATTGAGTGGTCCATCAGGCTCTTCACAATGCTGGAGGACATCCTGCAATTGAAAGACATCATTGTCAGTGGCCCTCTACTTGACCAGTTTGGAAAAGATGAAATTTGATCATTTTTAAAAATTGCTTTGAATGCTTTTTCAGGACTTGGGCTTTAATATAAAGCTTTTGCACATCTTGTTTCTTTCCAAGTGCTTTTAAGAATCAACGACATAGGACTGAAATATGTCTGCAAAAAAACGCCCATGTTCAAAGCCAGCCGTGAGGTTGTCGTGGTGAGATGAGCCTATGTCTGTGCAACTGGCAGTCACAAAAAATAGCTTGGTGAAAAAGGTTGAAAATGAAAAAAACATACCACTCTATAAAAAAAAACCAAACAAAATAAGCTCAAATATGTTATGAGAAAGTGTGTGGAAATGTAACTGTTCTGAGGATTTCCAGTAGCCTCTTTATAAATGTCCATTTAGAAATATCCATTATGTCCGATACTTCTCATTTTGAAAAGATATTCAGCTGTGACAGAACTGATGGGTGTCAATAAAGAATGAACATAAATAAACTGTATTCAATATTCCCTCATTTGTCCCTAAAGTATGTCAGAATTCCCTTTAAAGTGCTGTATACAGGTGACACGTGAAATATTAGTGCTCAAAAGGTGCACCAGTAGGTACAGATACAGTCACACAGACTCAAACCAAACCAATGTAAAGGTCAAGGGACATTTCCCACTGAATGAATGATGCAACCAGCTAGCAGCACAGAACAGGAACTATTTCATGGGTTTTCGCAGAGGTTTTTCACTAGAAATACATACAGTAGTTTCCATTGGTGCCACTGGACACATATGTCTACGTGTGTCTGTGTGTGTGTCTGTGTGTTTGTGTGTATACTGCACGTAACAAGGACCTCTACAGTCATGAAGACAAAAGCCAAAACATCAGATCTGGCCCTGTTTTTCCTTCATGCTTTTTGTAAAAAAAAAAAAAAAAAAAGGGGGGGGGGGGGGGGGGAAGCAATGGCTCTTACTTTTTCATCATGTGCTCAAAGATTACCGTAGGCATGACAGTTACTGTGATTACATTTCCAGCAGAATTCAGAATGTCAGAAATCTGGGGATCCTACAAAAGAAGAGACAGGCAAAGACTGACCTTTCATTGCAAAAAAAAAAGGCAATGCATGAAACACAAAAAGAAAACATGGGAGACTGACACTTCAGTGACTACAGTGTTCGTGAAATCACGGGTATTTCTGATGTGACTCACCTTCAGTCAGAGTCATAGGCAGTGGTGATGAATAGATCTGTATGTGAGCCACACTGTTAGGGGTTTTTTCATTTTGTACACTTGTCTGAGCAAAATGTGATGACTATAGAGCAACACCTTATACTGACTCCATATGGCTGAATAACAGAATGATCAAGTACTGGTTACTGAGGGGAAAGCTGTTGCCAGATAGTGCCAGATCACTGTACATATTAACCTTTGATAAAAGCACTGAATATGAGCGAAATTAGCCTAAGTTCAGTAAACTTCTAGTAAACTTTGTTACCTTGAGGCCAATAACATTCTGTCCATTCACTTCACAAATATGGTGATCAGTGAGCAGTCCATTTCGGGCAGCAGAGCTGTCCTTAACGATGAAGGTTATCTTTCCCTTCTTGAAAATGAAGCCCAGCTGTCCGTTGGCGTCTTTGTGCAGAGTGACTGTGCGCTCGAATGGCCTGTAAAAGAGGACGGTAAGCTGAAGCCGGGTCGGGTACCACGTTAATATTTTAGCTGTGCGACTGTCACCTGAGATGAATAATGCAGAGAGAAGCCCCACCTATCCCGCACCACAAATGCTATCCTCTCAGCAGGTGCGTTCTTCAGCACCTTATGGGCTTTGTCTGTGCTCCATCCTGCACAGTTTTCTCCATTGATCTGAAGCACCTGGTCCCCAAAGCGAAGGCCTCCGAGGGCAGCGGCTGTGTTTGCCTGCACCAGCTGGACAAACACACCCTGCAAAACATCGCCAACATCATGGCCTCTGCACCGGTGTCACTACACGCACAACCATGCAACTTCTCTTAACTTGTAATACTCTTGCCTATGTGAATGTGTGGAGTGCATTCATAAATGTATTTACAATATCTGCGTTTTCCTCTGGAATATGTATCTACATCTGCTTTATTAATCATTCTACTCAACAATATTTAATGAAACAACAAAATTGTGATGGTTCTGATATTCACTGAACACCCACGATTTGCCCATTATTCATCTACACCTGCCTATCATTTCAAGCTTGACATTTTTTTAAAGATAAACCTTAGCAATAATAAACAGGTTAAAGGTAGCCTTTTCTTTGATGTTGGGATTAGTGCCTTACATTATCCACAGATTTCAAGCGCAATCCAATCTTCCCCTCGTTGTCTTTGCACAAGATCACCTCTCTCACTCCCTGCTTGATTTCAGCTCTGCGGACTCCACAGTCATTCCCCGTAATTGGGGCAGTCATGTAACTCAGAGCAGATGACCTTGTAGCAACTTGCTGCAGGTAGGAAAAGAGCAGAACATTATTTGGTTTCTAAGAACAGCGTAGAAAATGGAAGCAGAAGACACATCAGGGAATGACAGATTAATATCAGACCTACTTATGGAGAATTATCTCACGTAGAAATAACTTCAGAAAGGGTCTATTTTTAAGATCACACTTAAAAACAAGATAACGGGAAGGGTGAACAACAGGATGTTAAACAGGGCAATGGAAGTAAAACAGTTCTAATACCAGGGACCACTGCTATGTTGTATTTAGTTACTTATTGCACTTTGAGACCATAACAGATAGAGAATATCTTGAAACATGCTTTTTGTGTTTATTTAAAAATGGCCACCAATGGCCTTTGATATAGATGTTACACACTAGAATTATAGCAGTGAAAAGTACAACCTGTTTCAAAGACTGATTGTGCTGTTTACATAGTATAGATATTACAATTGCTTACTTTTCATATTTCACCTCTGACTTACATTTAACTGGAGCAATTCAGGCTAGTATTATAGGGTAATTCAACAGTTTCCAATGAACCACCCATTACTCACATCCTACTGTCAGCCATACTAAATCTATTCTTATGAGGAAAAACTTTACCCCAGAGTAGTCCTCCACAGGCACCACTGAGAAAGCCTGGCGCACAGCTTCCTCAGTGAGGTTCAGACCCATAAACTCTGTCAGCTCTGGGTACAGTTTGGGGTAAAGGCCTGTGGAGCAATGACATAAAAAAAGTTCAATCATTCCTGATCAGTCCCTGGAAATGAGATGCAAATGTTTTATTTTTTTTAACTGTCATACACACACACACACACACACACTCCTTGTAAAGGAGTCTGTACTTCCTTTTTAATTAGTGTTTTGGTAACATCTGATATTTCATTATGCAGCATTGATAGCAACCTATTCTTATTTAAAACAGGAGTCCACACCACCACATAAAACATTAATCTGTAGTTAAATGTTGGGTTTAACAGTACACAAAGGGAAAAACAGTTTCATCTTTTACTGTTGTCACTTGTCTTACATCGCACAATTATCCAGCAATGCTACATTAATAATGCAGAATTCTGTACCATAGCCTCTAAT
This sequence comes from Megalops cyprinoides, assembly GCF_013368585.1. NCBI lineage: Eukaryota > Metazoa > Chordata > Actinopteri > Elopiformes > Megalopidae > Megalops > Megalops cyprinoides. The sequence continues at coordinate 18,666,733 of NC_050584.1, forward strand.
ACAGTGGTCTGTGCTTGCTACAAGATGCAAAAAGCATATTAATAAACACTGGACTCGAGGGACACAGTCTCAGCATCAATACCATGAATTACAATAACGAAACCCATGCCGACAAATCATAGACATATATTTCTATAGCAACGTCATTGCTTTAATTGACTTCCATATGCATGAGTGTTGAATTCAGTCTATCATATGATGTATCAGAAAAAGGGAGTGTGTTCAAGCAAACATAATCTACAACAAAACTGTTCCCCAAAGCAGAACCTTGAAGGATTCAGGTCAGCACTGTTCTTTTTTTTTCTCTAACACAACATTTATTTTTATTATGTCACAATACACAAAAGGTTATATAAGAACCAAAAATATGTATATTCTTGAGATTCCTTTTACATTACATTATATCACTTCATTTAGCAGACGCTCTTACCCAGAGCGACTTCCAAATAAGTGCTTTTTAAATTATCTCTACAGTGAAAAGATTTACAGCACACAGAATCACCTCAGAGTTGGTTTCTGAGGTCTTTATGACGCATTATAAAGTCATATCCTACCATTGCTCTCCTCAACAGAAGTGAGATTGGATGCCTCTGGCAGTGCAGCTGGCTTTGATGGGCTTGCCGCATAAGCACTCTGGGCCTGACAAAAAAATTATGTACAAATACAGAAAAAGTATAAATTAGTCCAAATTACTGTTTAAATACAAATAAAACAACATCTCCTGGAGTGTGCACATGCATGCACAATTTACCAATATTTCTGGCAATTCGAGAACTAAAATATATATGAATACATTTCAAATCATCTGTTTATCTTAACCAATTGCAAGACACTTTTATGTCTACCACTCATAGATACAGACCTAAACTTTAATCTTACCTGCATGAATTTATCCACCTTCATGTCCTCTAACGACGGGTAAAGTGACATTGTTCCGATGCACTTGATAAAATGTCTGGAAGATATAAAATTATAACGGGCACATATGTCAAACCCCCGTGGTGCTGTAGGGACGTGTTACAGTGCAATGGCTGTAAACCACCGCTGTGACGTCCGCGCTACGCCTTGTTTTGAGAGGGGTTGCAATAATTATTGATTTTTTTCAGGATTAATTCATGGACACATGGAACTATAATTTGCGCAAATGAAGCTAAGAATTTCATTTTAGCTAATATCTACACATATAGTCAATCAGTTTACAGCCACATATTAGTCAAAGGCATTGTCTCGTGGGGAGAGAGAGATAAACACCAGCCCTGACCACTTGAAAAAAAAACAAAAAAAAAAACAGGGTGGGTGATCATGTTTGCTACAATAGAACAAAAGAGGCTATTTTCAAGATCATGCGTTTACACACACACTATTCCCACAATTAATTGGCAGTGTTCAACAACAGCGAACAGAAATGTAGCTGCAATGGTGAGACATTTGTGATGAAATACCTAATTGAGTTTATTGAAAATATTGTGCTCTGAGGTATTTCCGTTTCATCTTTTCTGCTTCATGTAACAATTGTGTAAACATAACAAACCACGCATCTCATCATATATAAATGTTTGTATGAACAATCTGACCAATACAACAAAAAGCATTTGTATTTAAACATCGACGAAATCATCAAAGTATCCCAAAGCGTTTTAGAGAGGAAACATAATTCATTGACCGACAGGAATTGGGTGTGCATATATTAAAATGCATTACCATATACCTCAGTCTACTGTATCTACATCCGCTAATTTAACATCTAAACAGTACTATACGTAATAATATTTCATCTGGATGTTTATCTAGCTGTCAAGCAGTAACATCACGGCTACAAAACCAACGACCAGTATCAAACGTTCTGTCACTCACCTTGAAGACGCTAAATATGGCTGCAGTTCGTTTATGTCTTCCTGGGGCTGTTAGCTCCTAATAAACTGGCTATTTAGCTATGTTTCTGTTTTGGTTACTCTTAAGACACTTTCCACGATAAATGAAATATCCTAAAAAGCAATGGTGCAGTCCGCTGTTCAGTTCCGGATATTGCTCTATTTACAGCCAGGACCGCGACCCTCTACATTGCGTCTAAAGATGCATGCGGTAGCGTGTGCACAACAGTTACTTCACCTCTAGGAGCGCTCACTCCCTGTTCGTGCGATGAGAAGAATTGGTCCAGGGCCCTCTTGTTTTGATTATCACAGGGGACTATGGCCTAGGCGGCCTATGGCCTGGACATTGTAACATGATCGACCTATAAATTTGATTTTCGAAATTTAGATGACCGTTTGACTAACCCGATAACAACATGTTAAATCTATAGGGAATAGCATCCAGTCGTAGTGTATATTGCCAGCAGTATGATATCCTAGCTGATGATATACTAGCTAATTGCTCCTAATCGGGTCATTATAAGACAAACGGCAACTCTCCAGTGTCAAACCAGAGATCACTACCACATTCACCAATTCCAGCAAACAATTGCATAAATGTAAACTTCAACCACCATTTGTCAAAAATGTCAAAGATCCAAAATATTCTGCTACTGACTGTTACTTTTTCCACAAGGACATTCTTAAGTGCTGGGAATATGACTGTAATAGCACCATTGCCTAAGAAATGAGTGTTAATATTGGTAACACAGTTAAACATGAAATGATGAACTATGAAAGCAAATGTATCTCTATTTATTCTAAATGAAAGACCCACTCAATTTATTTGAAATTAATGTGTAATTTAACAATAGAGGGATGAATGCAGTTGGTAATAATTTACCCCAGGGCTTTAAAGCTCAATGTAAATGTGACAATGGAAATCAATATAAATTGACTGGGAGAGATCTGTGCAACAATTTGGAAAGGTCTATAAAGCACAACAGAAAATGAAACACTTCAACCAATGTACATTTTGTTTTAATTTTCTGCTTCTGGGTGCCTTAGACATGATTCATATTCACAGAAGACATAATGCAGATTACACCAATAACACATTGATAACGTTTAAAATATCGATATTTACTCTTATGACAACAACAATAGTGTTGTCACAACGACCATGTTACAGTATTGGTTAGCTTTATTTCACAGTTTCAAGTTATACAATATTTAATACTTGTATTGGTGTTATAATGTTGCCAAATACACGGGAATAGTCCTCAGTGTCCTGTCCAACCTTCAAAAGTATGTTTCTTTTCTGCTGTAGCTACCTCATGTGTGTCCAGTGGATATATTTGGGGAAATTCTGGGAAAATACCATCCCAGACATTGCCTGACAACTCCATATCAAGCTGAACTATGACAGCCCATCCACTAAAACATTTTTTGAATGCTTCACAGACACCTTTATCCACAGTGACTTAGATAGCTTACAATTCAGCTGGGTATTTCACAATGCAATTTTGAAAAAGTGCCATGCGTACAACAGCAGTGGCCCACTTGGGAATCACTTCAGCAACCTTTAGGTCACAAGACCTGTTTCCCACCACTACACCGCATTGGTGCCCTATGCAATATGAAAATATGAGCTGCAATAGAAAATATAATCATGGAAGGTGCTTTTGACAGAATAGCAGGCATCAGATGGGCTGAGTTTTAACACTGCAGCAGACAGGTTAAAGTTACATGCCCTCTCCTTCACTGATACACTCTCTTATCCTGTATCTGAGGGGCACATCCTGTTTAGGTGGTAGAATTCCAAGACCTGCTCGGGTACAGTCTGTTGTTAGGGGAGTGCTTGCCGTTTCCTGTAATTCCATTTCATAGTGGTAAATGACCAAAGTCAAAAACTGCTTTATTTCATTGATGGCGAAAAAGCGACCTGGACACTCACTGGCCCCAGAACCAAACGGTATCAGGAACTGCTTCAGTTTTCTCCCATTTTTGTAGAAGTCCATCTTCTTTTGCCCATTTTCATCCAAATACCTGTCAAACTTAAACTCCTAGAAAGAAGACATATAATTATTTTATTGTTACACTGAATATAGGATGTATTCATGAGAATGACTCTTTGGGTTTGAATAAATGAGACATACCGTGGGATTTTCATAGATTTCTGGATCCATGTGGATCATTTGGGGGTACATCGCTATGTAGTCTCCTTTGCGAATGTCTGCAGTCTTCCCTGAATCCAACGTCAAGGTGAAGTTTTCATTTGCTATACGGATCATTATTGATGCACTGGAAAGACGCAAGGCTTCCTCGATTATGCTTCCTAAAATTGGTAAAAAAAAAAAAAAATCTTGGGAAAAAAATGACTACAGAATTACTGAAATTGTGACTTGTAACTGCATGTTTCTTGCACAATTTGACTAACAAGAATTGGTTAGTTGGAATTAACATAATTTGAATTTTATCAAACTCAGAGTGACACAAGGAGGCTTGTATCAGAGGCTGTAGAATGTGATAACTGTGTGTCCTGTTTGGTAAGTGCAATAAGGTCAAAGTGCTGTTTGAGGGGTCTCTTAATATCATTCCCATGTGGTCAGCATTTGTGTGTGGAATGTGACCCTGTTACATTCTCTTGATATCTTGGGGGTGAAGATGCCATATGGTCAACATGTTGTTTGTGCACTCTGATGCATGCACATTGTCTGGAAATGTATCTGTGAGAGGTTTCTGTTCTGAAGGCAGATCCTTGTGCCTCCAGTCCCTGGGGTATTCCAAATTAAACTCCATTTGAATACCCAAGTCTACAGTAACTTCAAGAATAACTGCACTGCACTGCACACCGGACCTGGGCATGACAATGGCAACTTAAATTAAAGCCATGTGCACCCCATCCGACCACCCTCTAACTCTGCCTACAAGAACCTCTGGAGCACATGTGCAGATGAGCGACCAATCCAACATACGGATGTAACATAACACTTGCAATTGGTTCACCACATTTCAGTGTGTGCACAGATTACAACTTACCCAAAACAGACATGCTGTCTAGTTCGGCTTTAGAAAGGATGAGTGGCCTCCCAGGGTTGACTGGCTTGTGATCTGACTCCTTTATAACTCTGTTTATTTCAGTTTGAGCAGCTTTCAAGGCTTCAGGTGACCTGGAGTATAAAAAGACCCACAGGAATTTTGATACATCTATAACACTTTCTAAAGACACGAAAAATTCAATTACAGTCTAACTGGCTCTCCGGTTTGGCCCTAAAACATTTTCATTATTTACACACATTTATAATTTAGCATGGTAACATTTAAATATGGAATATTCCAAAATATGTTACTGAGGTAGCACTGACTTAAATAAGTCCAAATGACAGATTTAAAGGATTCATTCCACTCTAAATGTCAGAGCAAGTTCCACATCCTAGGCAGGCAGGCTGAGTATGAGACAGGGACGTGGATGTGTCACATTTTAATACTCCGCAAAGCCACAAAGCAAGCTATCAAAAATGCACCCAACACTGGGTCGCGTGGAAATAACCTTCACCTCATCATGTAATACAGGCTCCAGAAAGTTGCAGGTAAGGTATTAGCTTGAGATGCCCACAACATGCATACATGGGTTCTTGCTTTACCCAGTTCGTCAAGCTGTTCCATCTCATCGAAGGCATGCATCCTTCGCTCGATGAGCGCGGACAGAGATTGGTTATTTTTCAGGTATTTGTGATGGAACTTTTCAGCTAGGGCTTCTCTGGCTCTAAATGCTTTAATGCACAGGTGAATTGGCAATCCAGCTGCCAGCTCAGGGAAGGCCTTGTCAAAGGCATGGAAGTCTTCGATGGCTTTCCGCATCATACGTTGCTTTGTGGCACTGTTTTCCTCTGCCATGGCCTTTTCCTCTTTACCAAACAATGTCAGGTATCCAGCCTCAAACATGATTCGATTGGTAAAACTCTGGAGCCCCTCTGTGATCCATCCATGCCCTTTATCCCTCTGCATTATAATCTGTATGTTTTCCATCATGCTGGAGGTTAGCTGCTGCAGGACCGGTCCTTGAAGGGTCTGACGGAAAATGGAGTGGATATCCTTGTACCTGCCGCTGTACATAGGATCACTGAAATCTGCATGGCCAAATACCTAAGACATAAAGAAATCTGCAATCAGACAGTCTGTCAAAGCACACATCATTTGTCAAAATGAATACAAATGAAAATAAAATCCTAAATGAAGCACCTCTTAATGGAGTGGGTGGAAAAATTTAAACATGGACAGTGAAATAATCAGAATGCTTTCAGAAATTCACAACAGACAAGCTTGACAGATATAGCACCATAACTCAAATAAATAAAATGTTATGGTCAGTGTATTGGAGCCCTTTCGGTTCCAGCTTGTAATAATATCAAGATTTGATTTAGTGTTGATGATCCTAGATCACAATCATTAGTGCTTTAAAGATGACTTAAACACAACCGAAAGTTGCAGTACTTCCTTTCATTGTTTCTGTTTCCTACAAGTGAAGAATGTTGGGGTGATTAAAAGCCCCTGTTGTTGTCCCCTTTACCCTGTTGCCACGGCAAATAATTGGGTAAAAGTTGAAGAAAGTTACAGGAGACACCATGAAAGGAGATAATTAGTTTGCAAAGAATACCACCTACTGAACACTGGCTTAAATACTCGCTGGTGCTATTTAGTCCGTTAAAATCAATTTCCTTGTTTAGCGCGCATTTTTTTTTACACAGCCATTAGTCTTAGCGTGTCAGCTGCTGCTTTGAAATACCTTCTGGGAGAACGCAATGGCAAACTTTTGAAAATCAAGGTTCCTTCCCTGACGAAATACAGCACTGTATGAGAAAGGGTCGGCTATGAACGTAAAGTACTTCCCAGCAATTTTACAAGTGAAAATATCCCCATATTTCCTTTGAGCTGATGTGAGGAAAGCTAGTGGATTTCTCCCATATTCGAAGGCAACTCCAAGGAAAGGGATCCAGCCAGTCACCAGTGGGGGTTCACCTGGTCGCCTAGCAGAGGGAGAGAAGACCAGAGACAGATTTGCATTGCGCATTCACCTTCCAAGTGAAGAAAACAAAGCTATACAATATGTGTACACTTCAGGACAGGAGTTTTCCGGTCTGCCACAGCCGAACTGCATTTAATTTCCATCATTCTCATTTTGCAAAATAATGACAATTAACGGCGAGCTAAAACAGATTTTGGTGAAGTGAGACATATTTCTGTTGTAAGAGGGAATGAAAATGCATCACAGTTTTGTATATTGGCCAATGATATTTTGCTCACATCGCTTTGAAAAACCCACAACTATGAAACATCGTGTCATATTGAGCATTAAGTTATAGTTAAACTGAGTCAGCTGTACGTGTCGATATTCGGAAAATCGTCCTCTTTACCTTCCCACGGGCAGTTTCAATTGAATGGCATTACCATCTGCAATTCTAATAATTACTAAATGATTACTGTATACTGTGTAATTAATCAGCGTTATTAAGGGGGACAAGTGATCCCGCCATAAGTGCAAGTAAATCTGTATCCTGAAATGTATTAAAATGTTCAATAAAACTAACTATGCTGGTATTATGTCTTCCCCTTGTGCTGTGTTGTTCACAAATACGATCGACTTAATGTATCATCATTCTATGAATTACTTTTTAAATTTTTCGTTTAAATAATAATTTGATTTAGCCATTCTCTCCATCTCAATGATAGTTCAAATCGCGCACAGTGAGTGCATGCCCTGTGATGCTTTTACAGATTGTTGTACGCAAATCAGAAATACTTATGCAGAAACAGTAGATAGTGATAGATCATTTTCACGAATAACGCAACGTTAATGTGTATTGAGTCATTTCAGTCTTACCTTTTCCTTGAGTCCCAAAACAACCAAGTCACTAAAATGGACAAGAAAATTGTCAAAACGCAAATAGTGAACCCAGCCATGGCAAGAATGAACTTAGCTGAACAATGGGACAGTTAAATATACTATGAATCACTTGCTCCTCCCTCTTGCTCCGCGCTGAGGCAGTAACAAAGTACAGGAGTATCCTACCGAACAGAGTAAATCCCAGCGCCTTGCGATGCGCGATAGGCTACATCTGGACAAATAGCTCGTTATCGATTCAGTTATGTTTAAAGAAATGATTGGAATTCAGTAGTTGGATTGGAAGAAGCGAAGAAAGGTGAAATCTGTAAACTAGTCTTAAAACTGATTAGGGATAGAGGTTCAAAAGGAATTGGTCACCATCTGTTTCTTTTTAACAGATAAATACAGGGCCGTTCAATAAAGAACGTGTGTCACATAATGTGCATTCGGTGACTGCATGTCGATTTACTTTAACTCTAGCTTCGGGTTGGATTCTGATTGCAATCCTGATTGCATCGCACAGTCTATGTTGAGGCTGTAAGACTGCCTTAAGCAGTGAACGTGTAGTGTTACCTTGGTGATGGAAACTTTTACATTGTTGATATCGATACGACTGAATTGGGCCAAATGCACAACACCACAGACCTGCTTTCAAAGGTGTCAGACCGCACAGCACAACAAATTAAGGCGTTTTGGTTTTGGTTTAAAAACAATTTATTTCCACAGCATTACAGTAAAAAGCAGTCATGTTACAGTCGTGGTTGTTTTACCTGGCTGTTCATTCTGCAATGGCCATTTGGTTTTTATAAGGTGTGATTAGGTTGTAGTGTGTGTCTTAAGTTTCAATACCATTGACAGAGTTTTCGTGTTGGCCCCACGTGGGCTTTCCAAAAAAGAGCAACACCTCCATTGAAGCCCAGATGAGATCAGTTTGGACCCATACATTAAGGCCTAGAGTGCATAGAGGCTTGCAAGATGCAGAGCAAGATGTAGCCCACACTGCCTACAGCAGATGTGCAGAGGGTCAGTGTGAATGCATTTGCTTGATTTTTCTCTTATAGAGGGTTTACATAGATGTAGATATAGGAGGACTTTAAATTATCTCAGTTTTCCACAAATCTTAAATCAACTTGCTGTCGCATCAAGCAGAGTATAGTGCTTAAATTATAGTTGGTAGAAATACCAACATGTAGCCACTCTCATTTCATTGTGTTTCATTATGAGATACTGTGTTTATGGAAATGTTCCCCAAATTCTGCTTCCGTTTTTGAATTGGTGTAATAGTATGGCATGGTTTTGCAAAACAATGTGAACGTTTGAGGCTAAATTATGTTTTGTAACATTTCCTCTATGCTCTGTTGTACAGCATGCTGTAATGAAACGATTTCTGTTATCATTAATCAAAATGTTTCATTTGTTTCAGAATAACATTGTACAGCATAGATATGGCCAGCAAGCTCTATTGAGGGTATACAGCAGAAATGGCGATGCTTGGCAGTCATTTTGTGTCACATCATGCACCATTTATCAGCTGAGGTTGAGAAAGAAGTAATCATTTTAGCCAGTCAAACTGGGAGACAATTAGATGACCAGGTTTAGAAAGCCAGACTGGGAATGTTTCCTGGAGGCGAAGGACCCCCCCCCCCCCCCCCCCCCCCCCCCCCCCCCCCACTCGTTTGGATAATTGCAATTGGAATCTGACCACAGTGAGTGGGGATTATGGTTTAACAGCTTGTCCTCTGCAGTGTCCCCGTCAATGCAATGTATTGGTTTTCCACTTGGCTCCGAGGAAAGACTGATCCACCAACACCACCCACCTCTAGCAGCAACCTAGTCTTCCCAGAACTCCCACTATCCAATGACTAACTAAACCCAATGCCACTTCACTTCCACTTTGAGCCAGCAGAAGGCTATGGGGTTGTAAGGCCTCTGGTGGTCATAGCAGCCACTCATAGTACTAATGATACATGTCTGTACATTCATTCATTTGTCATCATTAGTACATTCATATTATATTATTTCAGGTGTAATAATTCCAATTTGTGAGATATCTCTGAATTCAGGCAGGTTACAGTTAAGTGTCCTGTGTTGAATAGAGTGAATAAAAAATAGAGCAGATGCCACAAAGTTTTACACAATGTGTCCACAGTTTAAGACCAGAGGCTGATAAACCTAATCACTCCCCTAACAGAAGAACAGCGGTCAATAACTTAGTAATGCATGGATCAAATAGTTACTTGTGGGTAGAACCTCCTGCAGAAATGAAAAGAGCCTTCTTGAGACACCAGCTTCCATTGTCTCTAAATCTGTTTAACGTAACAAGAACATTTAATGAGATTCACCATTCTTAGAAGATTAAGAATATGGACCAGGTGACAAACCACATGGTCAACATTCCATACACATATAGCCAGAATATAGAATATATAGCCATTTGGACTATGAAACGTGAAAGGTATTAAACTGTACTTTTCCCTGAAAAGGACTGCTTTGAGGACTGCTATGAGTTTAATGGGAAAAGTGTTTTACTTGGTATAGCATAGTGGTAAGGAGCAGAAATTATAACTGAAAGGTTGCTGGTTTGATTTCCTGCTGGGGCACTGCTGTTGTACCCTTGGGCAAGGTACTTAACCCACAATTGCCTCAATATCCAGCTTTATAAATGGATAGCATGTAAAAAAAACCATGTAAGTCGCTCTGGATAAGAGCATTCGGTTAAATGACAATAATGTAATGTATATTTTACTATGTACTGTGTAGATATTTATGTAAACATATGTATTTACAGCATGCTATGTCAACTTACTTTTCCAGTATTGCCAACAGCTGTTTAACTCCATCAGCATCGTTTCAAACTGGTTAATTGTCTGTCTGCGTAATTGTGTGAGGTCTGATAAGCCACAGCTGTTGAATTAGCCTCTGATTAAATAAAAATGTGTGGCTGAAAAGCTAAGGTGAGTAGTTGACTTCTTGTGGCTCTGTCAAGGAGGATTCTTGTTTCATATGAAGTTTTAAAATGAATTGTTTGTTTTAGATGTTTTCACCTTCCATGTTTTATGTGTGTGGCACATCTACCAGGACTGGTAAAAAAAAAAACACACCAATTTCACACTTATCACTACAGCCACCAGAGATCAGGTGCTTTTGTAAAGAAAGAAAGAAAGAAAAAAATACAACATGAAAATGATGGCTGGGGAGATGGGTTGTTTGTGATCCAGATATTGACCAGCAGGTGTCAGTAGTGAGACACATCCGTCAGCCCCATATAGATTTAATAATCGTACAGAATTCATTGCTGCTTGTGTGGTGATGGTACACTTAAATTTGCGCTCTGCTGTCCCACAAAGAAATCACATTGATGTTCCTTTGCATTAGAACTGCAGCTAGTAACCCACAACACACTGGACCTAAATGTATCTTAATATAGGCATCAGAACAATTCCCCCCTCACAATATTGAATGGAATCTCAAGAGTAAAGACAATGTGCTGCTTATATTTCTATATCAAAGTTTATTGCATATTGTGTAATGTGTTTACATTATATCTACATTATATCTAATCTGTTCAATATATTCTGTCTTCCAGTATCTACATAGTGGCAACTAGATGCAATACACATTGGATAGACATTATTTTTTGTAATGTGTAATGTAATGAGTTCATCACGAAAAAAAAAAATACATTCAAGTTTAATACTGGCAAAAGCCACAAAAAACAGGAAGTTCATACAATTGCCTCTGCATTGAACTCTGCTAAGGGTTTTCAGCACATTGACTTTAGATATACTGTGATACTTTAGCTATACTAGGTTTCTTAATACAACATGTAATCACCACAGGGTAGATTGTTGAAGACAAACTTTATCAGTGAAATATATAGTTCTCAGGGAAATAATGGAAATAATCATGCAAGTATTTGGTTATAAGCACCAATGAAGTCTCTGTGTTTCTTAGAGCTATAGGGAGCAGATGGATGTGTTTCAGTACTGCCACCTGCTGGTCAATACCCAGATCACAAACAGCCCATGTCCTGCTTAATTCCTCTTTGGATGAGATTCTCAGGACATTATCAGTCCTCATTTTGTCCAGACCTTTGAATTAGAGATCTAAGCTAAGGCATAATGTTCTTTTTTTTTCACAAAAGCACATGATAAATGTGGAATTAACTACATTGCTGCTAGAGGTGGGTGGTGTTGGTGGATCACTCAGGGGCTGTCTTTCCTCGGAGCCAAGTGGAAAACCAATACGCGGCACTAATGGGGACACTGCAGAGGACAAGCTGTTAAACCACAATCCTCCACTCACTGTGGTCAGATTCCATTGCAATTAACCCAAACAGTCAGGGGGTTCCTTTGCATCCAGAAAAAGTTCCAGTCTGGTTCTCTAAACCTGGCCATATAATCATCCTCTTGTTTGACTGGCTAAAACAATTACTTCCCTCTCAACTTCAGCTGATAAATGGTGGATGATCCCACAGAAAATGACTGTCATGCATCAATGTTTCTGAATTATACCAGAAACAGAGCTTGCTGGTCATAACTATGCTGTACAATGTTATTCTGAAACAAAGGAAACATTTCATTTAATGATAACAGAAATCTTTTTATTACAGCATGTTGTACAACAGAGTACAGAGGAGATGTTACAAAACACAACTTAGCCTCAAACGTTCACATTGTTTTGCAAAACCATACCATACTATTACACCACTTAAGAAAGGAAGCAGAAATTGGGGAACAATTTCCATAAACACAGTATCTTATAATGAACCTCTCTAGGTCTTAATATAAGGGCCCTGAATCCATCTGGGCTTCAGCTAAGGATTTTGAGGTGCTGCTCATTTTAGGCAAGCCCACATGGGGTCAACATAATAAGTTTGTCAATGGTATTGAAATTTAACGGATGCACTTCAACCTAATTACAATTATAAAAACAAAAAGGGCACTATTCAAGCAAAAAAATCTATACATTTTTGGAGGAACATGGACATTTTTCTTTTAAAATCGCCAAAAAATAGAGAAAATCTCCAAATGTCTGAAACTAAAAACAACCCCATTAATTTAATAAGTAGCAGATGGATGCTTATATGTAGACAGCCTCTCCATCTCAGCTCTTGGGGAAGCGAGATGAACAACTAGTATGTATACAACTCAGTCATGACCATAATATGAGTGTTTGTTGCCATGATGGCTGATGAGCTGTCAGTTGTTTTGGGGTTTTTAAACCAAGATCAAAACAGCTTTATTTGCTGTGCTATACGGTCTGTTTGAGAACTCAGCAGGCATCTTTCAAAGCAGCTCTGTGCCGTTTTGCATTCGGTTAAATTCAGTTGTGTTGATATCAACAATGTACTCTTCGTTACCAAGGCAATGCTACAAGTTCAGTATGTGCAAATGCCTGGCAGAGCAATCTTCCAGTGTTTTGTGTTGTGACTCAAGCAGTTACTGGCTCGAAAATAACACACACAACTGGTATGTTTTATAGCAACTAATGTCTTAGTACAACTAACCATATACTTACATTGTTATTTCCATTATTCCTCTGAGGACTATATATTTTGCTGTTTGAGATAAAGTTTGAGTCTTCATCAAGCTGTTCAGTGATTAGTACATACTGAGTGAAGTTACTCAATGTACCAAAAGCACCACAGCATGTATAATATCAATATGCTGAACAGACTTTGCATTACATAGGCCAAGTTTAATGCAGAGGACATTTCACAAATTCACTGTTTTTTGTGGCTTTTGCCAGTATTAAACTTGAGTGTAAGCGTTTTGCTTTTTGTTAATGAGTGGATTTCAGATATTTCTACCCAGATGATGATCTGACCTTAAAATAACAAAGCTAACAACAACAGTACTACAAGCTACATTATTTAGTACAAGTGGAGGTGACTAGTTTTTTCAAATTATAAATTAAAATACAAAAAATTTTCCAACCTATTGGCTTGAGCCAACCAACCCAGAGCAGATTGAAATAAAACTTGGTTTTCTCTGTATTCCGCATCTTTACTCTGCAAATAACTCAAAACAGGTGAAAAGCAAGACGGTGATTGGAAAGACTGAAGGTGACACGCCAGCTGGCCAATCCAAAACATGCGGCCTAAATGTTAGGCTTCTCTTAATTCTGTTTGATGTGATTGTTTCAAACAGAGGGAATGCAACTTATTTTTATGTGCAAATGCAGAGCAGTGAGTGTAATCAAGTGAGATGTTTTACATGGTCAACATGGATTTTCCCTTGCTTGGGCAATAGGACTAACATAATTGTCAACCAAGCTAGTGTACCTTATCTAGCTAGTTACCCTAGCCTATGAGACGTATTAGTCATTGTAATATGTGAATCTTGTTTCCACTATTTATGAATCACGAATGCTTACTCCTCATTAGCTAGACTGGTTGTTGGCTTGCTGGGGTGGCTGTGAGGTGGGGTACTGCGGCCCAGCAAGATGCTGGGAGGAGGTGGGGGTCAGCGTTTGACTGAGAAGGAAGGGCTACATCAAGTCATAAGGCTGATACTGCAGGTGAAAAGTGAAATGTTTACTTTCTACTGTACAAATGACATTAAACCCAATGGGGATTAAAGTCAATGTTTCATTCATTTTAATAAGATCTATAGCCCCTACAATTATTACAATTATTATTACAAATATTACAATTTTAAGAATAAGCTGTTGTTTAATATTTGACAGCAAAATTTGTACTGATGAAAATGCTCATATATTTGCTAACACGGTAGTGTTTTCTTTTTCTTCTTGTTTTCTTAGTGCATCTTTTTTTCCAAATAATTGCACAAATGTAATGAGACATTAAAGGGATGTTCTTGGAATTTAATGCTTGTTTCTGTGAATGTTTGTTGTTGCAATTCTGACACACATTTCAAAACACACATTGAAAGAAAGAGCAAAGGAAAAAGTCACTGCACTTACCAGAAGGATGTCCATTTTCAGACCCCCCCTACATACTTGACCAATAGATCAGTGTGAAGACCCTTCCCTGGGGTTCTGTGGGGTTACTTTGGTTGACACAAAACACCCTGATTTTGCAACTTTGTTTTAATCATTATTTGGTCAAAGGTAGAATTGTGAAATGGTTATGATTCCATTCGCAAAAAGGACCCATGTACCAAACTAAACTTAATGTTCCAACAATAAAGACGTCTTGTATCATTATCAGTGTTGTGCAAGTTCACACTTCACAAGAGCGAGCTCAAAGTTCAGTTCACACAGACTAAAATGAACAAGTTCACGTTCATAGTTCACAATTTTGAATTTTGAACAAGATCACAGTTCCAGTTAATTTCTTCCATTTTTAAAACGAGCTCTTGTGTACGTCTACATGCGCAGTTATTGTTACGCGGGACATGGGCATTTGGTTGCGAGCTGTCGAGCTGTCTATCTGATGAGTTGCATTAATAAAAACGTCTCAAGTATGGAATAACGCCGCCCGTTTTTATTCATCAAGCAGTAACTTTAACACACCCCAGGATTCCGAACCTCGTGCAAAACTGAACGAGCTCAAGTTCACGATCTTTAGTTGCAAACGGATACGTTCAGGTTCACCGTTCACCGAAAAAATGAGCACATTCAATGAACGCGCTCTTTTAACGCGTTCATGCAGAACACTGATCATTATTTTTATCTTTCATTTTAGTTGATGAGACACCACAGATGCCAAATATAAATCTGTTGTCCCTCAAAAGTCAGTTGATAATTCCTTTTAAATAACATATTTTAATGATCCCAAATATAAAGTATGCAAGAAAATGTACAGATTGAGAAACACACCTCAGTTTAAATAAACCACAGAATAATTTAATGTATGTATGTAATAATGAAAAATATAAAACTCATCCTCACTAAAGAAATACACCATCTACACTTGCTGTACTGTGTTATGGAGGTTACAAATCAGTAACAGGATAGCAATCTAAACTTGTTGTTCACTGGAAGCAAATTACAGTTCACTTAAAACTAAAGCTCCCCTGGATATATTTACATTTATCAGACCCTTTTATCCAAAGCGACTTACATAGGTTACAGTTCTTTACAATGTTATCCATTTATACAGCTGGATATTTACTGAGGCAATTGTGAGTTAAGTACCTTGCCCAAGGGTACAGCAGCAGTGCCCCAGCGGGGATCGAACTGGCAACCTTTCGGTTACGAGTCCAGCGCCTTAACCACTATGCTACACTGCTGCCCCATGTATGAATATATAACAACTAATCCCCTTTTAATATCATAAAAAGTATTTAAAAATTTTATTGATATGCCCCACAAATATTTTCTGAATTTTATGTTCAACTCAAGAGGCCAAACTGAGCTGATTGCACACATTATGTGTAAAGTGGGTTTGACCATCTAATATCAAACAGTAATTGAAACTTGACAATGAATAAGGATACATACATTGGATTAAACGTCTACAAGAGAGATTCAAGATATTCTAGAAAGGATAAATCATCTCTCAGTTTGGGGTGGACCATGACTTAATGCATAAATCAAAAATGGTGAGAGATATCACCTTTGGTAAACTTTAGCTTGCCCTGTGATTACCTTCTAAATTTCAGATGAAGTCACACAGGTATTATCTCCAAGTTTTTGTTTGCAATTGGATCTGCACCTGTCACAGTGACTACATCAATAAAGGTGGAGTCTCAAAGTCCACCTGTGACATGTGATGTCAATATTTTTAGTTCATCTGGGGTAGCAATGAGAGGAGACCCAAACGTGATTACAGTATTGTGTGGGGTTTCTGTGCTCAGTTCAGTGAGACTGAGGTACTGTAAAACATTGCATTTAGCAGATGCTTGTATCTAGAGTGAATGACAAAGAGCAAGTACAAAGATGATGAAAGATGGTGTGTAAATGATACAACTGATACAACTGACCATATTTAAAGATGCATCAGCTCAATGTACAGTGCTATGACAACTGGTGCGTACTCCAATACATAAGTGCTGTACCACAAACCCCACAGTAAGACTAAAAAATACCCTACAATAAAATTACACAGATAAGGGAAGGGGAATAGGGGAGCCAGGGTGTAATGTGAGGAACTGGATTTCAGTCTGCAAGTTTTCTTTAATTTTTTGTCCTGTTAATCACCTATCAAGCCCTACGTCATATGCCACGACTGACATATCACTTTTATGAAACAGATCTATAATTGGTTGACGTTAAGATTAACTACTAAGCTACATAAAGTAAGAAGAGAGACCGAAATGAAGAAGCTTCATTGATTATATGAAACTGCCAACGAAAGTAATACCTTACTTGTTACGATACTGTTGGTATAGGAAGGATCCTAACATTATCTCAGTGCTGCTGCTGGATTCACCTGATAAGCTGGATCTTTGTTTGTTTCAGTTTAACATTACACAGTAGAGGTCAATTTCTGCCTTACTATGACTGCTTAGTTCAAAAGATATGGAAAACATTTCCATCTTTGGTAGCATAACTTAGTTCTTAGTGATGCGGAGTAGATCCCTTACAATAATTATATTTGTAAATGTGCAGTGATTTTAAAATGATCTATGAAAATTCCACCTACTTGTGGTACATCAGTGAATATTGTCAAGACTGGAACACAAACTGGCCAGTAGGAACTAAGGATTGGAACTGACCATTTTGTACAGTGCTTTCTGTAGGAGTAATGTATAGAATGAGTAAAACACCTAAAAATTATTTTTGGGGAAAGAATATATATTACATTCTAGACAGTTTTACTCTGTCACATGGCAATGTAATTTTGCGATCAGGGCCACAAAACATTGTGTCCATTTTCTGATTTCGTGAAATTCATTATTACATTTCATCTCATGTCTAACCTGTCACTCCTCTGACAACCGACATGTGTAGCTATGAAGGAGATGGATGGCATGGCATTTGTAGACCAGAGTGACCTGGCCAGCATTGTGGGTGTCAGGGGCTCAGGCAAGGACTCAATCGCAGACCACAAGAGCGTCGGTTTCCGGGCAGATTTAATGAAATCGCAAAGCAGATCGTAAACAGTTCACAGGCAGGGTCTAAACCAGAGAGGCAGTCCGAGGGAAAATCCAGGTACGGGAAAACCGGAACAGGCAGGGTCGGACAACGGGCAGGCAGAGAGATCGGGCTAACAATACAGAGCGGCAGGCAACAAACAGATCAAAAAACAGGCAGGTCGAAAACGGGAAACAGCAAACAGACGGGAAAAACTGGCGGGGACGAAACAGTCAGAAAACACTGCTACGAACTAGCAACAATACAGAGGCACGCAGGGCAGATATAGGGCAGGGCTGACAAGGGGATGGGAAGCAGGTGTGCAGGCGGGCAGGTGAAGGCGATGAGCAATCAGGCTGGTGGAGAACCGGGCGGGGAGCAGGGCAGGGCTAGAGAACAAGGAAAACAAAAGCACATGGACAGGGGAAAAAAAAAACAAAAACACTACAGCTAGGGGGCGGGAGCACTGACAGTAGGGTTTGATGGCGGATTGAGGATAATGGGGAGCTGTTCCCCTTGCTGCCCCATAGGCTAACACCAGCATTTTGAATTGATGCAGGCCATTATCAATAGCCAGCGGTGGGTGATCAGGAGGGGTGATACATGGAAGAATATGGGCAGACAGTGGACCAGCCAAGCAGTATCATTCTGGATGAGCTCTAGGGATCTGATCGCCCATGCAGGGAAGCCAGCAAAGTGTTGCAATAGTCCAGGCAGGAAGGACTGAGCTGGGCTGAGTTGGTGGTGAGGAAAAGGCAGATGTTGTTGTGATGCCGTACAGGCAAAAAATCTGCAGGTCCTACTGATGTGTGCTAAGTGGTCCATGAAAGTCTGTCCACTGTCAAACGTCACTCCAAGGCTCTTTGGTGGTCAGGAAGGACTCTAGACTCTAGAAGATTTTTGCAGAAAAATAACAAGGGGCTGATACACCTTCACTCTCAGCCACCTGGTAAGAATGCCCCCACACATAAAATGAGATCCAGCTATGAACAGTACCTGAGATGCCCACCACTGCCAACATAGACACAGAGGCATTAATGATTCACTTTGTTAAAGGCCGCATAGAGATCTATTAAAATCAGGGTGGGAAGCAACTCTTGCAGAGAGGAGTACACTTGACGAAGTACACGTGACGAAGATAGGTAGAGTTTCTGGTAGAGTTGCCAGCCTTGAAGTCAAACTGGTTAATACTTGGCTGGGTCCAGTGGAGACAATGCTGTACATATTGTGCAAAGATGAGATGAGCACATTGAGATGAGTGATAAAAGTACATTGTAATAGCTGACCCATCAAAAGCGGAGGCAGAATCACAGACAACACCATAATCATCAATAACCAGCTTAAGAAATCTTGAGAGCTTGCATTTTCACTTTTCACACATGCATTTTAAAATTTCTGTTCATTGGCCCAGTCACCTCTGCCTTTTAAGACCCCAGTTGTAAGTCTAATCCCTACCCTTCTGTCCTCAGCACTTCTGTGAGAGTCTGAAGTCAAGTCCAAGGGACTATCATAATTCTATGATAATAATTATGGGCGACATATAATGAGGCCTTACTAATAAATAATACTTAAACTTGGAGCTGTGTATATGAAAATATGGCTCATTTTTACCTGCTGACCATTCAATTACCAAGCCCTATCCTTTTTTTATGCAGCTAGGTTTTATTATAGCATACATAGTGGACAGCATAACTCATGAGTATTTCACAAATTTGCTCTGATGCTGTCCCTAGTCATAGTAAGAGGGAGAAAAAAAAGCAAGATTCATAAGAATCAAACAAGTAATGTGTATCTGAGCAGGTTTCAGTATCATTGCTTTTTTATTGCCACCCATGGATTTCTGTGTGGATGTTATTTATTTTCATCAGGTTTCACAAACCCTGCACCAATGTATAACAACTCAAGGTGATTTAAGAAATAAACAATAAGATAAGCACAGGACAGAGGGTTTAACCTCCCCATATACTTATTTTCTCAAATAAGTCACTAATCTACTACAAATTAACTGCCATTTGGTTGCAATTGCCAAAGCACGTCATACTTAGTAGGAGTAAAACACGAAAAGCAGGTAAGGCAATACCACATTAGCATCCCAGCTTCTCCCTGTAACACTAGCCCTGCTTGCTGTCATCATAACTGGTCCAAAGAAAGCAACAAGCAACACCTTGGGTAATCAGCATTCAGCCACAACTACGCAACTATCTGTTGAAGCCACTGCAGTCCCAGGCCTTAATGATTCCCAGGCTGCGGGTGGCAGCCAAAAATACCAAATAGCAATAGCAAAAAAATAAAAAGCTGGAGTAGCCCTCTGCACTTTTCATCCCTTCCAGCATCACAGGTGGTCTTCGGGGACCAATCTAGAAGCAACGTGCAAAAAAATTGGACAAAAAACAGCAAAAAAAAAAAGTGGGATTTTTTTAAAGAATAAACAACACTGTTTTCAGTTATGTATTTCATTAACTGCAGCTGAAAATTGCTGTGTTTTCGTTCACTAAACCAACACCTGCAAATTGTACCATGCAAATTTTCTTTATATGTTTTGTTAGGAATCCATAAATTACAATGTGATCATGCAGGTAGAGGCAGCCCCCCTTCCAGGTATGGATAAAAAGTCTAACCGCTGACCGTAAGAGGCGAGAAAACATGATGGCTATCTTTGATCATGAAAGAGACATTTTTGACTGTTTTACAATGTAATTTGGATGAAGAGACCAGTATACAGTATGGGGGAGGGGGGGGTTGCCAGTATATAGGGTTTTATGGGGGGGCTACCACAATCCGAGCAATAGAACATTTGCTATGTGGTTTGATATCGCTGGGACCCACAAGACTATCCATAATCAGAGTCACCAAACTCGCTGTAGGGTCAGTGAAGCCAGGCATTGGCATGATTGTGTAATCCTGGCATGCTTGTGTAATCATTTTTAATAAGACTAAACTAAACTGAACAACTCTAGTGGCTGTGGAGCCCAGAACACAGCTGGCCTGAGAGGCAGGTTCACCTTTGCTACCTTGGATTGGGAGGTCTACCTTGTGCCACTTTTGGGTCTGTTTATTTGGCTTTTAGGACATGCACGTTACACATAATCAGGCTATGCTAGCTATTGCCATTATTGCCATCATAATGTAGCAGTTTCCTTTCTTTCTATTCAGGTTTTAACAAGTTTTACATGTTGAGCTACGTCTTAGTCATTATTGCCATAGGAGATGATATTGCAAAAGTGACGGGGTCAGCTGGAGGGGTGCACAAACATGCACGCATAGGACAAAGCACTTTTCTTAACCTCATTCTAGGTATTCTGATGTCATACCCCGCATGAAGAGTTTTCACGAATCTCTGCCAAGAGTCAGTATCCGCATGAGTGACTTTGGAAGGAGGCCGTATTGTGGTGTAATCTGTTGCTGCCGTTTCCAAAGTGTACTTGTTTCTTTCTGCTCACATGCAAGAGAAGAATTGATGTTGTGTCACGATGCAGGTCTGAGCACCTCACTGGATGTGTTAGCTTCAGGGTGAAATTTTATGTTCAAAAGAGATATTATTATTGCTGTTTAGCAGATGCTCTTATCTTGAGTGACTGGCACCAATTACAGGTTTTTGCAATGTTATCCATTGATACAGCTGGATATTTACTGAGGCAATTGTAGCTTAAGTACCTTGCCCAAGGGTACTGCAGCAGTGCTCCCATGGGGAAATGAACCAGCAACCTTTTGGTTAGGAGGCTTGCTCCTTAACCACTATGCTACACTGCTGCCCACTAAGAGTGTACCTAACACCTCTAATAAATGCTCAAATCTTAAATTGCTATGCTATAGTGTAAAGTAGCCACCCACTAGGATTGGACATATCCATGTGCACAGTAGAGGTTAATTAAAACTAAATTAAAACTAAATGTGTCAGAAGGATGAGGGGATCAGCATTATGCAGGCATTAAAGTTTTTTTTTTTTAGATTTTTGTTTGATCACATATTACATTATATTACATGCATTTAGCAGACGCTCTTATCCAGAGCAACTTCCAGCACAATATAACATGAAGTCTATCCTTTCAAGTTAAATGAGCAACAGTAGACCAGAGTAACAACACTCCAAGGCCAGCGAGTGTGAGCATAACACCATACAAGCCCCACCACAAGTTAACTCCTGTCTAGGCAAAAGAAGCCAAGTATACTATGATACATCAGTCACTAGAAAACAGAATCCAAACAATAAGTAAAATAAATATCACATACTAGAGGTAGCAGGTGTTAGATCACATACGAATCTTAAAGGTGAACAACTTTATTTTTCAATTTACTTTACTGCTGTATGTTATATGGCATTTCTATTGAAAGAGCCATTGAGACAGAGATGGGAGGACTAAATTCATTTATTATTCAAAATAATGTTAGTACTGCAAAATGTTGAGTGATTTCATAAATTGATCCGTGTGTTCAGAACAAGGCCCAAAAGAATGTGCCAGAATAATTAACAAGAGAAAGTGCTTAACGATGGTTTTACTTACTATTGCCTTGCACATTACAAGGAATCTTGAAAGATGTCACATATAAATGACATTACATTATTGGCATAGTGGAGCAACTTACATCAGTTATGTTTTTTTTAAACAATGTAACCCATTTGTACAGCTGGATATTTACTGAAGTAAGTGAGGGTTAAGTAACTTGCCCAAAGGTACAGCAGCAGTGCCCCAGTGGAGAATCGAACCAATAACCTTTCAGTTATGAGTGTGGCTCTGTAGCCATTATGCTACACTGCCGCTGCCACTACACTGAATATTAATTATACCATTTATAATGCCATCACTGTATGCCCTTTTGGTCTGCAAAACAAACCGCACACTACAAGGATCGGTCTCGCATTAAATAAGGCAACACTTTTAATCACACATATTTTCAGTGCTACGTCCTGAACATGAATCAAACACTTTAGAATCATATCAACATAGGTTGTTATCACTGAGTAGTGGGTACATTATTACATGTAGTCAAAACTGTGAACATATATTTACATGACAGTTATACTGTAGTGTACACAATTACACAATAGCTACATATTAGTTACAAAATACATACATAAAAACTTCATTCTTAATGTCAGGCATTGCTATAATTGTAAGCTTTTTTTGACACGATACACATTGCAAAGTCTAAATGAAAGTTTGAGAGTATAATATAAAAATCTCATCTCCCAAGTTAGGTTACATTACAAGCATTTAGCAGATGCTCTTACAGAGATCGACTTACATCAGTTACAGTTTTTTTTTTTTTTACAATATTATCCATTTATGCAGCTGGATATCTACTGAGGCAATTGTGGGTTAAGTACCTTGCCCAAGGGTACAGCAGCAGCGCCCCAACAGGGAATCAAAACGGAACCGGTTACGAGTCCTGTTCCTTAACCACTATGCTACACTGCTGCCCATTCAGAAGTCAAACACAGCCATAATATACATTATTTACAGTTTACTTACATAGTACATAGGTAATGTCACGTTTTCATTGAGCTTTAAGTCTGTACCGAAAATGAACATCATAGGTGGGCTGTAGAACACCTAAACCTGCCCGAGACTGATCCAGTGGGGGGACTTTTACATCAGAGTCCACAAGTTCCATGTCAAAGTAAGAAAGCAACAGGAAGAGAAACTGTTTAATCTCGTGCACTGCAAAGAACCGTCCCGGACACTTGGTCACTCCAGAGCCGAAAGGCATGTAGTAATACCTGAGTTTGCGTCCATTTTTGTGAAAGGATGTCTTTTCTTGTCCATTTTCATCCAAGTATCTGTTGTACTTGTATGTCTGTGGATGAACATGAGAGACAATGTCAAAGGCATGAAGGTATTGCTGATGGAGTAGTTATATTATTTAAATACAGAGCTAGCTGATGTATATTGACTCTACACAAGGTAATCTTACCCAAACAGAATTGGGAAAACCTAGTCAGGTCTAATTTATTCCTATGGTTTAAGGAGGCAAGTATAATTTGTCACTTACCAGAGGGTCTTCATAGATTTCTGGATCAAGATGGAGGAGTTGTGGATACAGTGCTAACAGATCGTCTCTGCGAATGTGGTAGGACTCCTTGTTGTCTAAATGCAGTGAAAAGTCTTGCTTGGCAACTCTAACGTTGAGGGAGGCACTCGACAGCCTCATTGCTTCCTTGATGATGCTATCTGTTTAGATAAGATATAAAATCAAATTAAGATATCAGCACAACAATCTTATTTTATCAGGTGCAAACAAGAATATTTGCACATGTGCAGCAGTGTGTAGTGATAAGGAGCAGGGCTCATAACCCATGGGCTGCTGGTTCCATTCCCAAATGGGGCACTGCTGTACCCTTGGACAAGGCACTTAACCCTGATTGCTAAAGTTAAAATCTAGCTGTATACTGTAAAGAAATTACTTGTCGCGGGATAAGTATGCCTGCTAAGCAAATGCAATGTATAGAACTTCACATTAACATCGAGGTACCATAATGTATGTTAAATACCTTTTCAATTTTAACAATTAGATATTAATATGTATAATCCAAATACCAGTTGTGCTATCTGAACATAAAATGAAATGGGAATGTGTGCTATGGAAAGTGCTAACCTAGCACTGGCATGTCATCTAGTTGTTCTCTGGTGAGGGTAAGATGGGGGTCCTTGGGGTCGGCTTTCTGACCAGTGGCTTCCATTGTCCTGTTGACTTCTGCAGTTGCAGCTCGCAGGGCCTCAGGACTCCTTCAGATGTAGAAAACGAATATTTAAATGCAAGTCTCAGTAAGGGTTGTTTGTGCAGTACATAAATTTATCATTTAGGCCACTCAGGCCACATGTTTTACTGGTTTTGTTTAGTCACTCATTATTGATTATTCATCCATTCATTCTTTCATTCATTATTTTATTAACAGACAGAAAATGTGGCTGGCACAATGTTAAGACCATATAAGAACACTGCTTTGACATAAAATGATAACAGCAACACAGTCTCACATTCAAGAACAGTGCCCCGTAACCTACCTGATCATGTAGAGGAGAGACCAGAAAGTAGCGGGCAGCGTGTTGGCCTGGGAGGCCCACAGTAAGGCCACATGAGTTCTGGCTTTGCCGATGTCATTGAAGGTGGACAGAGTGTCGTTCAGGAGCATTCGGAGAGAAATCAGGTCAGAGATATTCTGTCTCTTGCTTAGGTTCTCATGGAGGAGTGTCTTGGCCAGGTTCTCTCGAGCGCTGTGGCCACTCTTGAACACATGAATGGGGAGCCCAGCAACGAGGGCGGGGAAGATCTTGTCAAACTCTTTGAAATTCTCCAGTGCATTCTGCACCAGGGCCTTCTGAGCCTCCTGCTTGGCCAGGCTTTTTTCTTCTTGGGTGCTGAGCTCTTTACCGAAGAGAGTTAAGTAGCCAGACTCAAACATAACCTTGTAGCAGAAGCCATATATCCCATCCGTCTCCCACTCTGTGGCGCTGACATTTAGTGTGTCGGACTGCAGCATGACACTCTGCAGGTTCTCCATCATTGCCTGTATGAGTGAGGGCAGGGCCTCCCCCTGTAGGGTCTTCAGGAATGTCTGGTGCAGGTTTTCGGTGGTGTAGCCGTGACTTGGATCCATACTCTCGTGTCCAAATGCCTAAAAAGCAGAAATGCAAAGCATGTGTTCATTAGCTCTTTTCTGTGTTCTTGTGCAATGATGTCTCCTGTGTTGTATCTTTTCTTGTAGGGTTAGAATACACATTCCTGCATTACGAAGCTTCATTATTCAAACATTGTCAAACATATTAATGAATGGTCAGACAGATGGTAGCATATGGATATAGCAGTTCTATGAATGATTTCATACTTCTGTTCCTGTTAAAAGTACCTTGACAGAGGCAGCAAAGTGGAACTTTTTCCAGTCCAGATGGCGACCCTGGCGGATGACTGCATGGTAGGAGAAAGGGTCGCAGAGGAAGTGGACAAACTGGCCGGCGATCTTGCATGTGAAGATGGAGCCGTGCTTTCTCTGCCGTCCCCGCAGGAACTCCAGAGGGTTGGCACCGAACTGCAGGGCACAGCCGAGGTATGGGATGAGGCCGTTCTCAAGCGGGGGCTCACCGGGGTGTCTGAAAAAAAAAAAAAAGCAAATACAATCTCAATATCCTCATACCCTACCACTGGACATGTGTATCACCCCATTAAAGGCATCAAAAATAAGTAGTTATGACCCATTTTGACCTAGGAGCAAGGCAGAGCAAGAGACTTTAAGGCAAATCTGACAACATCTTGCCCTGAGTCATCAGTATGGTTTTGTCATACCTTTAAAAACATGCAACTATTAAACAACATAGCAACAATAACTGTAAAAACATAAATCCCTCCCAACTGCTCCAAAAAGTAGCTATAGTAACATAAACAGAATAAAACAATCTAAAATTGCAGTCTAAAACATACGTTGCTACAAACTGTGGCAATAAAATGATAGGTATACGGTATTTTAATTAGATGATAGAAGCAATTTAAGTTTTTTTCTTTGAAAATGTATTTCACATACCTATTTTAGAGTACTGATAGGATTTCTGTATTTTATTCTTTATTCACTGATGATATGCTTACATTTCCTCTGCACAATTCTAAAAGTGACATATTTATTAAAATTTAGACTTCTTAAAATTCTGTTAAGGATAAGGCGAACAAATGATTCTTACCTTCTGCGTACACCCAAAATAAGCCACAAGCAGCAGCACAACCCAACTACAACTCCCCAGATTAGGGCCACGCTTAAAATCATGGTTCCTGCAGGCTGTCAGAGAGGTGCGGTTATGTGAAATCCTGAGTCACGACTGCCCAGCTAATGAGTCAATAGTCATTGTTACTTGGTTTTATATACAGCAGCTGAAGCCACCAGTGGCAACAAGTTAAATCATTGATAGACGTGTAAGCATAATCCAGCCCCCTTTTTTCCCCGCAGACATCAGCTTCTAGGAAATCAGAGACAGAAGCATACAGCAGGTGTGTGTGGCCTTGAACGTAGTCCATGGACACTTAATCATATTGTAAATGAGGTTTGGAATTAGAAAGATGTTTCAAGGTTGCCAATGCATGGAGAGATTTTATAAAAATGCCTAATTAAAAAAGTGTAATTGAAGCTAATATAGTATTTCCACTAAAAGAGATAATAAACTAATCAAACTTAATAAACCTGCTAATAAAAGTTTGTCCTTCAAATATGGTGGGCAAGTCAAAACTCTTTGCACTTTAATTGAATCATGCTCAGAATGTCATTGATATCAGTTGAATTTCCTTGTCTGTGTTTTTATATGTAACTCAACAGAAAGAAAAGAATTACATGAATGAAACTTGTGTGAATTTTGTAGATATAAGGCTCTATATGTATCCTTTGGGTATATTTTGAAACACACATTTACTGATTTCTTATATTTTCATAACTTAAAGCATAGGTGACTTAACATCCCTTCAATGATTTATGTACAAGTGTATGCTTTCACTATCCTCAACAATTTAAAACACCAAAACTCAAGAACTGAAGCCCACTTCAGTTTTGCCCAGACAAGCAGGTTTTATGGATTTCTTCCAACAGTTACAGTATGACTAACAAGAAGTAATTATTGTTCCTACAGAATACATGACATACGTGAAATTTCATAACTTATAATGTGGTTGCATCAGAAAGCAGTTTGTAAAACTAAAAGCATTGCTGATTTTTTTTTCTTTTTACAGATTTGATGAGAAGTAATTGAAAATTAAGTTGTGCTTAATTTTACTTGCATAGTACTGGAGCAACAAGTCCTAAAAGAATGTGGCTGCGTACAGCACAACCTGTTTTGATTATTGCATTAGAACATAAATTGTAGCGTTATGTGCAAATGCTTAAAAAAATACAATACAAGATATGTACCCCAAGAGACAGCATAGACGTAGTGTGCCCAGATAAGAGGACATCAGAACTTGATGTCAGTGAGTCCATCATTTCGCAACCACGGCCAAAGGCAGTAAGAGTTCAGACGGGGTGAATTAATAGGATAAGAAAGTTACAAATCACATTTCATTCAGCAGCCATACTGAGGTTAGCACAAAGATAAAGATGCCTTGCATAGTTTTCATATGGAGAGACAGTACCCTGTATGCTGCTGCATTGATTTTTAATAGTCATTCAAAGGGTGAATGAGGTCAAATCAAATATCTTCACTTTTGCTTTGAAAAACAATTTCAGAACGAGCATCAACCTGACAAACTGTGCTAAAAGGTTGCCTGGATGCCTAAAAGAAAAAACAGTAGCAGGTCTATACATATGTACTTTTAAGAGAGTGATGAAAAACCTAATTAACAGTTAGCATTACCTCCTATCAGATATTGTATATTGTATGACCACAAACCGTCCCTGGCCCTTTTTCTTGGGTTTGAACCATAATTGATTAGATTAGATTGATGTCTGGAGATTGAGTTGGCCAGCTGAGAATATTTTGTTTGTGCTCAGTTAACCATGTCTTTCTAGATTTGGATGAATGCTCTGGCTCATTGTATTGCTAGAATGTTCATTTTTGGCCAGGCCTGAGCTTGGCAGAGGCAATCTGTTTTTCGGCCAAAATGTTTTTTGGGTTCCCGACTTCCCCTATCCCTTTGTCCCTTTATAAGGAGTCTAGATCTTGTAGAGGCAAAACAACTCCAAAATAAAATAGACTCTTCAATATCTCTCAGGGGCTGAGTTTTTCACTTCAGTATGAGTTTCATGTAATAAATGCAAGGAGCATATGTAAATCGCTCAATGTTCATTTCATATGACCATAAGATATGCTTCCAGCTGTTATTCAGATGTAGTTTGCCAAACTCAAGTAACTCCTTTTTTCTAGTTTGCTGTCGGTAGAGGCTTTTTCTTTGCAATCCAGCCATGAAACGTCAAATGGTGCTTTTTGACACTTTATATCTTGCAGATGGCAGCTTGTACTGGAGTTCAATAACTACTGCACTATATTGCACTGAATGTTCTTATTCACTGAGTGTCCTTATGCACGGAATGTTCTGAAGTCGCCCCCGATCAGGGATTCGTGAAATTAACAAAGAAAATTATGTCAGAACCTGAGGGACAGGAGTGTGACGTGTGTGCAGGTGGGCATGGTTGACGTGATAGATGTGAACGAAGCCAGCTCATAGAAAAATTCAGGCTGAGTCTTCTTTTCTTTCTAGTTATACATGTAGCAAACCTGTGTATTATGTGTTCAAATACATTGGTGTGTTTGTGTAGGTAAGTGAGCTTCAGGACAGATGGCGGAGTGGAGACTGGCATGGGTAAATCCCAGGATGCACCAAGTCGAACGTGGTAGCGGCCGAGGCTGAGCGGGGAGGACAGTAAAAAGCTGTGCATGTATGGTTTTGATCCCCATACAGTTAAGGAGACTGGGTTCACCTGCACTTTTGTGTGTGCAGGGTTAATGACCAGGGTGCTGATGTTTGCCGAGTTCATTCATCTATCCATGGGTCCACAGCACCGGCAGGAGTTTTGGGGAGTGGCATCATGACAGCAGTAGAAGAGAGAGAAGAATGAGAGTGAGAACACTGCAAGAAGTGAACCGTGGATTGAATGCTGCTCCGGGATTCTTCTTTTAATCTTTGTATTGTGTCCTCACCCTGGCCAGCGGATTCCCAGGGAGATCTGTTCTGTGTTTGGTGTTTACGGTATGGTATTGCAAGTGTGGGGGTACTTTGCAACTCTTTTAGTCAGATGGCAGTATAAAACGGGGGGCCTGTGTTAGGCGGGGCGTCCCACAGCCCCTGACAAAGGCATATAAATGTTTGGTTTACATTCTATTACATTATTGGCGTTTATCAGACACTCTTATCCAGCGTGACTTACATGGGTTATAGTTAGATTTATACCTTTACATTTATGGCTGTCTTCCACATGACGCTCCTCATAGCGTGTGGCGGTAAGCGACACTTGTGTCCTCTAAGTTGCAGGTTTTCCACTGCACCATTAGTCTCAAATTTCTCAACAAGCACTATAATGGAAAGTGGTAGATTTAGCTTTTGGTGAATTCCTTTGTAGTCATTTCCCAACTTGTAGTAGTCAATGTCCATTTGTCTCCAGTTGTCAGAGAGCTCTCTGACCTTAACCATGATGAGGCATGCTACTGATGAAGTAATGTTATTACACTACATTATTGAGAGCGACTTACATAGGTTACAATTTTATCCATTTATACATATATTTACTGAGGCAATTGTTGGTTAAGTACCTTGCAAAAGGCTACAACAGCAGTGCCCTATCAGGGAATTGAACCAGCACCATTTTGGTTATGAGCCCTGATCTTTAACACAACACCACACTGCGGCCCACACTAAGGAATTTCACCTCCTTTGCGACCCCAGAAAAACAGGGAATGTTCATTGGCATAGTTCCAGAATATTCCATTGAACTTCCAAAAACGTTGCATTGGATTTGTTTTTGATGGATTTTACCCAAACAGATTACTGAAAGGTGTGAGTAAATGCAACCTCTTTGTGTTCTGAAACAGAATAATATTTTTTAAAACAGAGTTATTAAGATTAAAGTTGTTTTAATTGTTGTTCTTATTAAGTCAGGGGTACAAATAAATATTGAGGGAACTTACACAGGAATAGTGGGTATGCTACCTAACCAAATTACAGGTTGTTGCCACATAGACAAATCTCTACATTACTAAAAAAGGAGACCTTTTCAATGTTTCTAGTGGAAATAACCAAAATGTAATGATGCACTTACACTAACTGAACTTTACCATCCTTGGGTTTTGGAACAAGCCCGGACTCATCATTAAGGCTTTTCGATTGGGAAAGGACACACATTGTGTGTTTTAAATTATATGGCGTAATACTATTTCTATAGCTCTCTTAAATCAAACAGTGAGAATGAGAAAGAAGGAATAGAACATGATTAGACATGATGTTTAGGTAGCACAGGCTCTTCCTTATCTATATTTCAAACTGAGACAGCGATGTTAGTGAAGTACAACGCATGAGTTTCAGAGCATATATTATTCTTGTGAACAATGGCACAATGGCAACTCTATGATATTTTGGAATGGCAATACACATGAAATACAAAGGAAAAGTGAAAACCTGAGGCATGTCCCAATATATGTGAGACTGAAGGTGTTTGTAAAAACGCATCTAATATTGGTAACTTTCAAACAATGTAAACAATGGGAACAATGTAAAGCTACTTTGTGACAACTTGTGTTAAAAGCGCTATGCATATAAAATTAAATTGAATTGAATAGATTAATGGCTGGTGCTTTTAATTTGGCATTTTATGTGTTTTAAATTTCCTTTATGTGTCATTTCATCACAATATCGCATTTTTCTATTGTCATTTGTTAACTAATTCATACCATAAAATCTTTTGAGATTATTTTGAGATAGTTTTTTTATTTTGTTTTTATTTTTATTTTATGTCTGTCAGGTATCTCTTGAAAATGAGATCTCTATCTCAATGGGATTCACCTGAATAAATAAAGGTTAAATAAATAAATAAAAATAAAACAAACAAAACTGTCAATATAGCTACCAGATATAATCAGCACCTATTCAAATTACCATTTGAGTTGTACTTTTCTGAATGTTTTAAAGGAAACTGAACATTCACTCTTGTGACCCACAAAAGGCTGAGGGTCATTGTTGTGCGTTCTAATCTTAGATAGCTACAGAAATGATCTGTAATCTGAAATCTTGATCTGTACTCCCTGATTTGGGGGCTCAACTCACATGGTTGGTGTGAGCCTTTCTTATGTCAACAGTCTTTTTTAGTGGTACTGTATAATACCGTAGTGCAAGAGCAATATTTATTAATCTGGCCAATACTGTAATATAACTGTAAAATAGATTCTTCAATCTTATTTTAAAGTCTCAGCAGGATTAAAAAGGATATTGTGCAAAAATTGTGTTGATTTGTGAAGGACAACCTGCATCTGTTCCCCAAAACTGTTAATAGTTTAAACATTTAAGGTCTTGTCATTCAATATTCTATCTTGTCAGTAACTAAGCTCAATTCACAGTAAATAAGCCAGTTAATTTTTTCAGTATTACTCATCTGTTATAAATTGTCTGTCTGTGTAAGCCAGCCATTGTTTTTTTTAGCCTCACTTGCCAATTAAGGCCTATTAAATACAGGTGTGTGGCAACAGAGTGGGGGGACTGCTTGACACTGCATTTGTCTGTGTGCTAAAGCTGGTTCCTTTTGTTTGTGGCTTTTCTAAATATGTATATATATTTTTAAAGAAAAAAAAAAATATTCCTCTGTTTTATTTTTTTTTGTAAGCGGTATTGGTCAGCTTCACCATGGGGTCTTTTTCATATCCCTTTTCCATGCCGTTACAGCCAATGACAAACAGTTCTAACATACAGGATGACACCACACTGCAGTCATGACAATAAGCACTGTGTATACTGGCCTGGGTGACATCATGTTTTAGCCCTGCCAGAGAGTGGAAATTTGGTGAAAACCTTAATCCATCAATGGAACTGTGTAGCACGTGACAATGGCACTAAATGTGTGTGTCTGTTTCAGACATTTACTGCATGTGATCAAGGTCAAGTCTATACATGTATTCAGGAATTTTTGGCAAGGGGAACTGGTAAGCATAGTGTGCTAGTCTCCAAAATTATGGATGGGTTCTATGGCATCACTGAGTCTAGCACAAGGTAATGAACAGTAAGTTAATCAGCTACATCAAACAATGCTAATTTTCACTGAGAGCTTCTGAGTTGATTAGCTGAACACCCTCTTCTGAATTTGAATGGCAGGTGTGTTGTAGAAAGTTCATGAGATGATGTATTTAAGGTACAGTGCCAAAGGTTGTTGGGCCAAATCAAACCAGTGTGTTGGGGTTTAGTAACTGAATTTATGCAGAGAAACCGAAGCAAGAAACATCACTGCTTGATCCAGTGATCACACCCATAGAAACACTAACAAATCAAAAGCTGTACAGGTGTTACTCATTGCTTGGAATAACACTATCAACAAAGAAAAACAAGATTCAACAGATACGTTTCTGCAATAAAGAACAGTGACGTAGACTTTGAACAGCAATTTTTAATGATGGATCTGGGGTGTGGTCAGAAATGAGGCTCCTGTTTCCTCAGGGACTAGGAACTAGGGACCAAAAATTCCTTCACCTACTCAATATAGTAGTTTAACTTTTTCTCTTAAAAAAAGCAAAACAACATGAAAACACTGACAAAATAAATTTTATTAAAATACACTTTGCATTGTTAAATGGGCCGCAACCATTGCAAATATTCTACACCATAAAATGCTAATAGGACACAGTTTTATGGCAGTTGTTAAAATGTTTCAATTACATCTTTAGCTACATCACAATATTCTGGTGGAATATGAGTTTTAGTAACTGAACAAATTGTGAGAGAAAGATTTGACAGTAAGGGTTAAAGAGTGCTTAGGTAGGATAAAAGGGCACATGTCAGTCACTTGTGGGATTTGATGTTTGCACTCCTTCCTACCCACAAACCATTACTCTAGTGAATTACACCAAATGCAACAGAATCTAAAGTAAACGTAAATCTAAATACTTCTGTGTTAAATAAGAGATGGACCTGATGTTCTTAGGTTCTTAAGTTCTGAACTGCAAGGGGAGCAACTGCACTATTGTTAAGCTAAACACCTCTGTCCTATCCAGATCACGCAGAGGCGTCATCTCGACTGGTGGTTAGACATCAGGAAGCTCATGCTAAAAATGCAAGATGTTTCCTGTGGTTGCTGGGACCAAATGTGTTTTCTGTACACACGACACTACATTATTGACATTTAGCAGATGCTCTTATCCGGAGTGACTTACATCAACTACAGGTTTCTACATTGTTATCCATTTATACAGCTGGATATTTACTGAGGTAAATGCGGGATAGGTACCTTACCCAAAGGTACAGCAGCAGTGCCCCCGTGGGGAATCAAACCGGCAGCAGTTCGGTTATGAGGCCTGTTCCTTAACCACTATGCTACACTGCCACAACACAATGCAATTAATTTTAATTGCTTTCTTACAAGACCCAAAACAGACACACTAAATAGGTGGGTGGGAGAAACAGATAAAACTACAGGTGAAAGAGATGGTCATAGCCAACTGTGTTTCTATCAGAGTCTTAACCAAAACAAAAATGGCAGTCTATAACAAAGATACAGTGGTACATTCCAAACAACTATGGACAATATAATATGGTCTTGCTCAATAGTCTTCAAAGGTGTCAGTAAACATTTACATTTATTTATTTAGCAGACGCTTTTATCCAAAGCGACTTACAAAAGTGCATACAGTAGGTACAGCGACAGTACGGGGACAGGATGTGTACAGTTCCACAATGAGACAGTTCTCAGCTGAGAGCAAGGTCTGTTTGAGGACGCAGTACTATCAGATTTTTACAATTACAGCCTAAAGGGCCACTAGTACGATATACTTTCGAACGGCAAACTTCAACAACTTCAAACGGCACAATGAGCGTCAGGGTTAAGGCGGCAACAAGAGACAAAATTTAAAAGCACAATTTAAAAAGCACAGCAATTTACGACAGCACTGATGGGCGGGGGGGGGGGGGGGGGGGGGGGCAGCAATTGTGTGCTGGGTCAGTCCAGGTAGAGTCTGAAGAGGTGCGTCTTCAGGCCCCGTCTGAAGGACTGGGGTGAAGGAGCTGTCCGTAGCGAGACCGGGAGTTCGTTCCACCACTGGGGAGCGATGTAGGCGAAACGCCGATGTCTGGCAGAACGAGCACCTCCTGCCTTGACCATGCAGGGAGCAAGGCGTCCAGTTGCTGCTGAGCGTAGGGGTCGGGCTGGTGTGTAGGGCTGGATGAGTTCTTGGAGGTAGGCAGGGGCTGTCCTGTTGACTGCAGAGAAGGCGAGGGTCAGGGTCTTGAATCTGATCCTGGCAGCGACAGGAAGCCAGTGGAGGGATTTCAGCAGGGGAGTAACATGGGAGAATTTGGGCAGGTTGAAGATCAGTCGGGCAGCTGCATTCTGGATGAGCTGGAGAGGGTGGGTGGTGCATGCTGGGAGGCCTGCAAGGAGAGCGTTGCAGTAGTCCAGTCGAGGGAGAACTGTGGCCTGGATAAGGAGCTGCGTCGCGTATGTGGTTAGGAGCGGGCGAATCCTCCTGATGTTGTGGAGGAGGAATCGGCAGGTCCGTGACGTGCGAGCAATGTACTCCTTGAAGTCCAGGTTACTGTCGAGGGTGATGCCCAAGCTCTTTGCTGTCCGAGAGGATGGTATTGTGGTGCCATCGAAGGTGATGGAAAGGTCATGCAGGGGGGAAGGGCCGGCTGGGATGAAGAGGAGATCCGTTTTACTGAGGTTCAGCTTCAGGTGGTGGGATGTCATCCATTTGGAGATGTCAGCCAGGCATGCAGAGATTCTTTCGTTGACCTGGGGGGTAGAGGGAGGGAAAGAGAAAAAGAGTTGGATGTCGTCAGCATAGCAGTGATAGGAGAAACCATGCGATTTGATAACTGAGCCAAGAGAGTTAATATAAATTGAGAAGAGTAGGGGTCCCAGTACTGAACCCTGTGGGACTCCTGTAGTGAGGGGGGTGGGTGCAGAGGTGGAGCCTTTCCAGTAGATCTGGGAAGATCTACCAGTCAGGTAGGACATGAACCAGGAGAGGGCAGTTCCAGAGATGCCCATCTCAGACAGCTTTGATAATAGTGTCTGGTGGTTGACTGTATCGAAAGCAGCAGAGAGGTCGAGGAGGATGAGGACAGATGACGAGCCGGAGGCTCTAGCCGTGTGGAGAGCCTCTGTCACGGCCAGGAGTGCAGTTTCTGTTGAGTGTCCAGCTCTGAATCCTGACTCAGGAGGTTGTTCCTGAGAAGAAAAGGGGAGAGTTGGTTAAGTACTGCACGTTCCAAGGTTTTAGATAGAAATGAGAGAAGAGATACCGGTCGGTAGTTTGTAACATCGGATGGGTCGGATTCTGTCATCTAAGGTTCATGCAATCTTTCCATACAGCCTCCATCAACGTCACTGCCCTCTACCCCTCAGACTCCAGTTTGCTAGCTGCATATTAGTGCATAATATTGTGCAAAACTAAACAGAAAGTGCATGTGTGGGCTAATGTCTAAGGGAACTTTTGATTCTGAACCACAACAAATGACAACAATTTTACTGGAGATACAGGGCACATTTGCAGGAGAAAGTATAGTTTTTATTTTTGAAATCACAACTAAAGTGCACAAGTCATTAAGTAACAATCCAGAAGCTAACTGCATTTTTAGCATTGGTCTTATCAGAGTTTCAAACTTCAAGGCCAGCCCAGTTAACTTTACTAATGAACAATTTACTTTTAGACCTTGAAATCTGAGATAGAAAGATATTCTGCTGCTCAGACTAGCCTCATCTGATTTCACTGGTAAAACAGAGAAAAGCTTTGAAAAACAATACCTGGCAAAATAAAGTTTTTATAAGCTCATAATAATGAGAATGTAGAAGAATAAGAATGCCTGCAACAAATGGTTGTAATAAAATAAAAGGTAAAAAAATAACATTTCCTCACATTTTGTTGAGGAATACATACATCCACACATGCATGCAGTATATAAAATTAGATGAGGGAGTATTTATTTATAGTTTTAATATGCTTTGAGGACTTATCTGTCAGCTGTTCTACAGTATTGCCTACCTCAGTACTCAGCTCTGTTCTGACCTGATAAGAACTGTGTACATGGTAACCCTTCCTCTATTCCTCAACTGCCCCCCTACCCTTCCCCCCTTCAACAGAGTCAACGTCCAGCATTACATCAGATTTCCTGTGCAGCTGAAACTGAGGTTGTGTGACAAGGGGGACTAGACAAGACACATGGTAAATATAGCACTTCTTCAACAGACTGTGATGGTGCATCTTCTCTGTCATTCCGTAGGTCCCTCTCACCAAATAGGTATTCTACAGATTTGTACAGCTGCATACACTGGGGCCAAATGCCCAAACTACCTGGGTTGGGTAGTATGCATCTTAGCTCTGAGCCTGATGTAGAGGGAAAGGGAATCTAGTACACAAGGGTGTGCGCCTACGTTTGAATCTATTAATGACAGAATATTTCCACACTACTCAATAGCATACTACTGTTAATTTAATAGCTGTGAGGTGAGCAGAGGGCATCTCAGCGCTGATGAGGTTGATTACTGAGGTTAGTTCACTCTGGTAAAAAGCCAATGTTATATTGGGCCCTATGTTAATCAGCGTATACAACATTCAATGTAAGTAGATGGGACTATGTATATTTTTTCTCCTTTTTGGTACCTGTTTGGTTCTTACTCTAAATGGGGCAGGACAGTCTTGGATCACTTTCATGGCCATGGGTCCTAACCATCCTGGTCACTACCCCTTTGCATGCTGCCATAGTTTATATCTGCTGAGGCTTCCTAATGTCACACTACCTCAAAACTCATGCCCCTAAATTCCCTGCTCATCCCAACCTAACCACTACATTCTCTCCATCTCTCTCTCTCTCTCTCTCTTTCTCTTCCCTTCTTTCGCTCTTCCTCTCAGTGTCTCCTCCAGTCTGAACAACAAGCACTGCTACACCACTGCCACTGGAAATGTTAACTGACCACAATGAATACAATGCCTGAACCATTGCTGCACAATCCGCTCTCAGAAGGAGGGTCCCCACTCATAAGCTGCCTGAGGCCAACATTTCCATAACCTGTCCACCTAAATGGCTGTGGAAGGATCTATTCTGACAAACTGTTGAGATGAGCTGATGCCTTATGTGTTATGCCAGTGTTATCTTTTCTGTGTTATCGGTTCTATTCTATTATTATTTCCCAGGAGTCTCTCAATGGCCTTCTGCCAGGGTCAGGGAATAATTTTCCAGTTTTTTTTCTCAATTGGCCTGGATTTTCTGGTGTTTTGCTTCCCCCTAGAAAATACACTATGTACAGCGCTTTGTGACTATCTTGGTCATAAAAATGTGGTATCATAAATCATTGACTTTGATTAATTGAATCTGATTGACTGATTGAATCTTTTCATGTATTTCTCAGTTTTGATTGAGAGCATCTTTGCAGTTGGTGTGTCCTTGGTATTCTAAAGTAGCTGTCATAAACATCACTTGCTATCTATTAATTACAGATACAGAGCAACTTTGCTCCTGTGTTTGACTCCTTATCTTCAATCTCTTATCATGTTATGACATTCAGCACAAGG
Organism: Megalops cyprinoides; assembly: GCF_013368585.1. Taxonomy (NCBI): domain Eukaryota; kingdom Metazoa; phylum Chordata; class Actinopteri; order Elopiformes; family Megalopidae; genus Megalops; species Megalops cyprinoides. The sequence goes on from NC_050584.1 coordinate 18,704,622, forward strand.
GCAACGTTTTCAAAAGGCTGCAAATCACACTTTGGAGCTATTTGCAACTGGGGGCAATAATTCATTCCAGCACGGCTCTTGAAATGTAACCATGTGCATATTAAAGAACATACAGTAAATAAAGCTGAACACAATCCAATGTAAGCATTGTGCTTGCATATTTGTTTTACTGGAACCTTACAATAATCAAGAAAGCATTCTGGAAAATGTATTCTTTTTGATAAGACTGGAATATGGATGGTCTTCATTAAATCAACCCTGCAATTTTACTGTTCTTCTATAGCAGGTGCATTATTTGTGCAAAATGGATGTCGTTTCTCACTTTTAATTAATATAGTCCACACTGGCAATGGACTACACTGAAACTTTCATCTCTGAG